>NW_017728912.1:11028578-11088777 GCF_001723895.1 Crocodylus porosus | reverse complement strand
TTTGCCACCTTGCACTGGATGGTGAATTCCAGCAGGCGATGATCACTGCCACCCAGGTGGTCGAGCACCCACAGCTCCCTCACCAGGTAGTCACTTGTGGCCAGCACCAGGTCCAACAAAGCATCTCCCCTGGTGGGGCTGTGCACCTCCTGGGTTAGATGGAGGTCCTGCATTTTGGCTAGGAACGTATGTGAGTGGTCAGACCTGGCTGACTCCTCTTCCCAGCAGATGTCTGGAAAGTTCAGGTCACCCATGATGGCCACGTCCTTTGACCCAACTACCTCTGTGAGACAACTTAAGAATGCCTAGTCTAGCTCTTCCCCTTGGTTGGGTGGTCTGTAGGAGACCCCCACCATTAAATCTCTTTCCCCTTGACTGCCTTGTATTCTAACTCAGAGCACTTCAATGTGCCCCTCCTCTGACTCTGCTACTTGATGAGGATGTGTATTCCTTCTTAATGTAGAGTGCCACACCCCCACCTTTCCTTCTTGCCCTGTGCCTCCTGTACAGCCAACAATCATCACCCATCCATCCAACTACCTCTTGAATACTGCAGCACCAACATCTCCTTTTTAGACGTGACGATCAGTATCCAAAATGGTAAAATACAGACCACATTATACAAGAAATCCACAGACCAACATACATATCTGCACAGAACCAGCAATCACCCTAAACACACCAAGAAAGCTGTGATATACAGCTAAGCCCTCAGATACTACCACATCTGCACTCAGGAAAAACACCTTGGATTGCTACTTCATAAATCTTAAAAAGGCTTTCACTCAACAAGGAGAGAGAGAGAGAGAGAACGAACGAACAAACGAACGAACGAATAAACGAACATGAAAGACCCACCCTGATATCATGTGAAGAATTGCTGCAGTACAGAAACCTCCATGAATCGCACACTGCTGGTTAGGACATATCACCTATATTGAACCCATACGGAAAATCCTCAAACAATTGTAACTCAGACTAGGAGGCCCTATTCTTAAAGAGATCTTTCCAGAACCATCCATCCTAGCCTTCGAGCAAGCACCAAACCTCACTAACCTCATCACCAGAAGCAAACTTCCTACAGCCCAAAACACACCAAATGGATCCAAACCATACCATGACAAGACATGCAAAATCTGCCAATATATCTCCACTACCCTCACAATTCCTACACCCCACAGGAGAACCATCAGCATTCTTGGATCCTACACTACGTTTCTGGAGCTGCAGCTGTATCTCATCCATTGCACTAAATGTCCTGATGGAAAATATGTAGGAGAAACCAAACAACAACTGCACACCAGACTGTACGCATGCCAAGAATCTATCAAAGACAAGAGTATCCAACTATCTGTGGGAGCACATTTTGCACAAGACAACCACTCTCTCTACAATCTCTCAGTTCTAATCCTCAAAGGGAATTTACAAAACACCCTTCATAGATGAGCCCATGAACTTCAGTTCATCAATCTACTAGATATTAAAACAAACAAACAAAAAATAATATGGACTAAATATAGACAATAGATTTATGACACACTATAACCTGCCTGATACCTACTCCCCAGATACCTCTCCATTATTTACCTACTACATTCATCTTTCCCACCTCCCCAGTCTCTCTCCCACTGACTCCTCAATTTACTTTTTCGCTGACTGGATTTCTTGTGTGCATACCAGTTTCTGGCTTCTTTACTAGTCATTCCATCCAGGAAGAACACACACCAACTGCAGATGCTTCCAGTCTTTAAAGCCTAAATTTAGGGCCACGTGTTTAAAAACAACACAGATGTACACTTTTAAAAAAAAACAGAGACCTAAAAGCAGGCTGTAAAGGCTTTGGATATCTAGGTAAGCAGCCTGAAGATTTTTCAAGTACGCTAAACATCCCCATTCACTTAGGAGCCTAGCTTCAGATATGGAGCTTTTAAAATGAATTTGCCTAACTGCTTGGACTAGTATTTTCTTAGGTCTCCCTTGCCCTGGGGCCCTACGCCCTGCCCAGCAAGACAGGGAAGGGATCCAGGCCCCTGGCAAAGGAAGCAGGCACAGACTAGAGCAAACAGCTGCAACCTGCTTCTGCCCCATGTACAAGTCTGGGGGGCACATGCCTCCCCATGCCTCCCCTGACCCAGGGTACATGCAGCAACAGGGAACTATCCCTCCTCCCCCCCACCCCCTCTGGTCCCCTGGACAAGCCAGCTGCCCCTGCCTCTGCCCTGGTCCTTGTCCCAGGCATGCACTGTCCTGGCTGGGGCTCGGCAGTGCCACGGCCCCAACCCCTGCTACCCAGGTCCCAGTCCTACCCCCTCCCTCACCAGGCAGCTTCATTTTGCACCCTTGTTTCCCATTTTCCCTCCCACAAACCTGCCTCTGTGCAGCTCTGCTGGGTTGCTCTGTTCCCCCTCTCTGACTGGCTTGCCAGCAATACCCAAGGCCAGCCTGCATATGCACGCCACCCACAATGCCTGCCTCTCTCTCCCGGAGCCCCCATTTCCTCAAGGACCCCAGGGTTACTGCCCACCTGGCCTGAGCATTAATCCACCTATGGTCCCCATACACTTTGCATGAGTGCACACAGCTGTATCAGTGCACACAAAGTGAGTACTGAACACAGTGCTAGGAATAGCCACCTGAAGACTGCATTCTAACAAGAATTTTAAGTTGCCAAATGTCTTTTTTTCATAATGGAATGGGTGTTTCCTGAAATCTTTCCTTAAGGAAATTTCTCATAATTTCTTCTCATTGGTAAAAGCCAGACTTAGTCCATTATCAGAGTGCAAGTTAAAACTGCCCGAGATGGGAAGGATTAAGTCAGCCATTATCATATGTTGCAATTTTTTGTTTATTCATTAATAAATTCAACTCTTTGCACTTGGGTCACACTGAAACATATGCCCTCTGCTGGTGATAACATGAAGCAAGGAAACTAACTTTATGCAGTTTGAGACTAGGAACAGCACAACTTGACTCACAAACCAATGAGTCACTGTCACTTTTCATTCTAATCTTCTGATGCTTCAGGAATCATGTTTAGCTGTGGAAGTCTATGGATGAGGGAGTAAGGCCTAGTTTAGTATTAACAATTCCAAAGTAAAAAACATCACTGTCAGAAAACTTTGGTCCTGACACTCAAAGCACTACTAACTTATCTCTGGATCCTAACACCCAAGCTACTATGGTAGATTCAAGCTGTGGCATACTCCAGAATACTCTTTTGACTCCATTTAAGTTGACATTTGTTGTGTCCTCCTTAAGCTCTACTTTACTCTGAAGGTGATTTATAGAAAGAAGTAACAAATTCAAACCATAAAACCGAGTTTCAGAAGCCTGACCTGCATCTAACACGGTGTCATATTTGTCTACTGGGTAACTGGGGGGGAGTTTGGGGGAAAAGAGGAGGACCACCATTGACTTAATTGCTGTTTAGTAGGTAATGATAGGTAAGGATCAAACTTAAGCAATATGTACAGTAAACATGGACAATTCTTAACACCACTACTGTAATCCATTATTTACTCTCACATAATGCTGTCAGACCTCTGTACTTTGTATGACGAAGTAGATATATGGTCTTTCCACATTGACCAGGTGCAGAAAGGCACCAATCATCTTTCATTTATTTTGAGGGAGTCTTCAATAGAGTCTTCAATAGTAACAGGGGGTGAGAAAGAAAGAATTTGGTTGGGATTCTTATATATACACCTTAACTCATGTAAAACTCTTAACAATGAGCTCCACAAGTTAGTTCAATATGAAGTGTATTTTTTTGCAGTTTTAAAACCATTACCTTTAAGTTTCAGTCAGAGGACAAACAGATGCATCAGATTTACTTCAATGCATTATTATTTATTAATCTGTATACTTTTCCCTCATCTTCTCATTCACCTTGACTCTTAAAAAAAATACTATTCTATTTTCTGATACAGCATCTTGATGGTTATGGTAATTCTGGTGCCAATTCTGAAATCCCTTTTCTTCTTGCTCTTTGCAAGTAATAAATGAGGCTATAACACTGATGTTCAAAATGGCTGGGTATTTGCATTATTTCTTATCCGAAGTGTACCCTAATTCTGTTTGCTTCTACCTTCTAATACAGTACATGGTATTTATATTGCCTAATACAGGTTTTCAGGTAACCTTCTCCACTGCAGAGTAGTGGCAAAAGAGCCAGTTCAACACTGTAGCAAGGTTCTTTGAGCACTTGTGATCTTTTATTAGACCAGGGGTTTCAACCTTTTTGGATCAGCGTACTCCTGGAGACTGGACACAAGGGAAGGAGGGGGAAAGAGGGTAGTTCATGGCTGGCCGTGGAACGGTGGCAGCCGCCACATGCAAACTTCCCCCACACCCTGTGTCCCGCTGGGCGGGCAGCACCTGTGCAGCAGCACAGGATAGTCTGGCAGCGATCCACCCCGCCAGTCTGCACATACCTCTTAGGGCAGGAGTCAGCAAGCCCCGGCACATGTGCCGAGCATGGCACAAGAGGCAGTTTTGCTCGGCACACCACCGCCAGTCTAAGCTCTAAGCAGCTGCTACCAGCCACAGAGCCCAGGCTGCTCCCAGCAGGCAGCTGGGAGGCTACAAGCCCTGCTGCGAGCAGTCCAGGTTCTTGGGCCAGCTGCAGCTGGGAGGCTGCAAACAGCTGCTCTGGGCTCCGGCATGTCAGCACTCTGGCACCTTCCAAGGTAGACATTGTGGTTTTTTCAGAGCTCCGGACAAAAAATGTTGCCTACACCTGTCCTAGGGCCTTCGAGTACCCCCAGGGTACATGTACCCCTGGTCGACAACCCCTGTGTTAGACCAACTGAATAGTTGGAAAAAAGTTCTCAGCAAGCTTTTGGGTGCACTCGCCCTTCTTCAGGCATAGGGAGTCTCTGCTGGTCTGAGACTTTAAGGAATGTGAGAAGCTAGAAGTGTGAGAGGATATCAGTGAGAATGTAAACAGGTAGAAATTTGGAAACCAAAAAGGTAAAGCAGGGAAAGGGTGGGGGGAGCCAAAGGGGAAACCCTGGTTGTATCCCATTTAATTTGCCTTTCAGTATCCACAAGATAACAGAAACCTTTTGATGTGCTTAGTGGATCATGGCCTTGGGCCCCCCCAAGGAAGAACTAAGCCTCCCTTAGCAGGTAGGCCAGTGAGGATACATCAAGTGAGTTCAGGAAACAACTAAAGAGAAAACAGGAACAGGAGGTCACAGGTTTAAAATAAGTGCTCCAAGGATGGACATGGAGTAGAGCACACAAGTCAGTGCTCACTGACCCTCCAATGTTTCCAAGGAGCCAGTGGATGCTGCCTGGTGAAACTGTCCACAGACATGAAAAGACAAAGGACAAGAGAGTGGCCCTACAGTCCCCAGGGGTCCTCCATGCCAGGGCCTCCCTCCTGCTCAGGTTGATTGCTAACTTAGCTAGGAGAAGGTTGACTAGGAAGTCCTGGGGACTCAGTGGGCCACAGATAGGGAGTGCATAAAACGTAGGTGTGGGGAGTTTATGCCTCAGCAGGACGTTCTGGAGGAGACTATGAAGGGGCTCTACGTAGGTGTTTGCCAGGGTCAGGATGACACAGGACACTAGGCAATATGAACCTATGGATCTGACCCAGGGAATAGCGAGTCTTCTGTACTCTGCAGGCTGCTTTGAAAAGAAATCCTTAGTGGTTACCAAGGGCCCTGTTGCATCCTAACTTTGGGCAGTTCCCGGAGCTCTGAATCCCTGGATTGTCTGTACACTTAACCCTTGAAGCTAGTTTTAAGCACTTGTTAGGGCAGGATTCTCTCTGATCCAGGCTACCCAGCTCATGTTGCACTAAGGTGCAACTCCTCTAGGCTACACCTTAATGTAAACACCCCCTCCCACTGCACCTCCCACATTGGTCTGGATAGAGCTCACTTCCCCTGCACCCAGCTTAGGCTGCTTGCACTGAAGCCTGGGAGAGCAGGTAGGGAAGGGATAGCCTCCCTACCCACACTGCAGCTCTCTGGGCAGGCTCAACCTGCAGAAGAGCAGTGGTCCTACAGTGTCAGGGCCAGGGAAACAGGTTAACCCCCGCCTTCCTGCCTGCTCCCCTGGAACAGACAGCATAGACAACCATAAGTAAGGGAGCAGGTGTTGGGGAGTAGGGAGGGTAGGAGAGGACCCCAGGGGCAGGAAGGGAGCTGAAATGGGGTAGGTGAGGATGCTTACCTTTCATTCCTCCAGGCCCCTGCTGGGCTGAACATGCAGCTACTCCAAAACTCAAGCTAGCACTAATACTGATCAACATCTGTGCAGCTCATAGTGTAAGGTAACAGGGCCCTTAGGGTAAGCTGGGAAATACTACTGACACTATTTTCTATCCTTAAATTGTTTCAAAGGACATCATCTTGAAGAGTATGGACTATAATAGGAACACAGGGGACCACATATACAGACTTCTCAGGATCCCAAGTATTCAGCTAAATATATGAACTTAAGAACAGTTAAGGTGCAACAAGGCCCTAAGGCAAAACATCCTCAATCCCCTTCCTGCTTCCCCAGATGTTTGTGTTGCAACTCAGCCACAAGTGTCATGCCTGACCACTCCCTCCCCCCTTTTTCTCCTGACAAGCAGAATACTTTTCAGGTGCCCCTAGGAAATAAGGCTGAAGTTGGTTCCTGATTCCTGGCTCCCAGCTCTTATTCAGAGCTAATCGTTACACAACTAAAGTCTGCATGTTAGCCTTGCTCAACAGTTATATATTTTTGATGAAATTCTATTTCCTAATAAAAATATCTTGCATCACGTGCACAGCCCTGAATAAGGAGCTGAGATTAGGCTGGGATGATGGAGCAAAATGCTTTTTGAGTCACCCCAAGGAACTGGGACTAAGGAACCAACTTCAGCTTCATCCCTAGGAGTCAGAGAGAAATATGGCTGGATGAGACCTCCAGAGGTCATCTAGTCCAGCATTTCTCAGCCCATGGATTGCAAGAATATACAAAAGGGGTCATGAACAAGCTTTAAAAGTGGATTTTCTTTTAGAAACATGGCTTTTCCCTTGCAGGCTGGCTGGGTTCCAGCCTGCAAGAAGCTGCTTGAGAGCCCCCCCATTCCCAGACAGTCCCCCACCCCCGGGAGCCTAGCAGCACAGGGCAGTGGGTGGGGAGTGAGGGGCCCCAGCAGGACCAGGGGGTTGTCTTCTACTTACTGGATCAGGGCTGGCCATCAGTGTTTACAAATGGGTCCTGGTACACACACACAAAAAAAAACAAAAACAAGGAGGTTGAGAACTACTGATCTAGTCCAACCCCTTGCCCAAGGCAGGATCGTCCCTATCCAAGCCATCCCATAGCCATCTAAACTCTACATGAGACTGCTGTCAACCCTGACAACAACCTAACACCCTGGGCTGCCACAGGCAAAACAGGGGACCTGGCAGCTCACATACTGCTTCTGTGAAACAGTCTCAATGTGTTCAAGAGGTCTAAGAGGAAGAAGGAAGGCACAGAGAAGGTACACTGGAGAGGGCAACACCCTACGCAAAACCTCCCCTTTCCCCAGTCTGTACCAGTCTGACCAATGGGGTAAGAATTCCTCCCTGACCCAAGTTCTGGCAATCGGTCTGACCTGGAGCAAGACCCTCTAGCTAGGAACTTTCAGCTCTGCTCCCAGCAGGAGCATCCGCACAGGCCAGCTGCAATCCTCAGCCCTAGCTGAAGCTTAAGCCCCCTCCCAACACATGTAGCAGGTGGAAAAAATAAAAGGCTGGGGGGAGCAACCAGTACAGTCCAAAAGCCTGGAAACACCCCATGCCTGGGGGCTGCCCCAACTCTTCTGAGCACCTCCAGCAAGCCCCTGGCCCCTGCCCTCACCGCTCACAACATGGGATGGAGCCACATGCAGCAGAGGGAGGGAAGGTGCACAGACAGACACTCCCCAGCATTATCAGATCTTAAATACGAAGCTAGCATACTGGAAACTCAACATTATCATATTTATCAGACACTGAAAAAGATGCAAACAGGCATGCAAATCTGCCTCCTTGTTCCTTACTTTATATTGCTCACTAAGTCGCCGGCAAGCAAGTGAGCAAGGACTTGATCATCCAAGTTGAAGCCTTTTATTTATTTATTTTCCTTTTTAAAATTTTGAGACAAGCCCTCGTGAGAAAGTGTTGACAGCAACCCCCTCCCCAAGAACAAGCGTACACCCTCACATGGATGAAGACTCTCCAAGCATGACTTAAGCTGGGCATCAATGAGCTGCCTCCAAAATGAGTGGCCGCTTTGAACCCTTGCTCGCGTCCCGGCCCCGGGGGGCCACGGAGGCACTCACCGCCGGGCCAGCTGGAGGCGAGGCTCTGCAGCAGGGTGCCGGGCACGCAGAAGAGGGCGATGAGCAGGTCGCTGAGCGCCAAGGAGCCCAGGAAGATGTTGGTGGCGCTGCGCAGGGCGCGGCGGCGGCTCAGCGCGTAAAGCATCAGCCCATTGCCCGCCAGCGCCAGGGCGCAGATGAGACCGCACAAGAGCCCTACGGCCAGCTTGGCGCGGCCGGGCAGCTCGGGGGCGGACACCAGCGGCCGCAGCCCGTACAGGGCGATAAACTGCTCCCGCGTCACGTTGTGGGCCCGCAGCAGCCGCCGCAAGCGCTCCGGGGTGAGGGCCGCCACGTGCATGACAGCGCCGCTCACCCCGGGACACCCCCACCGTCTGCCAGCCACAGGCTCAGCTCCTGGGTTTTATCGGCGCCGCCAGCCAATCAGCGCGCGAAGAGGAGCCCGCCCAGCCGCGGGGTTCCTTCCAGCCCGCGAGCGCGGGAAGCTGCGCTCCTCCACCCTGCCCGGCTGGGAGCGCTTGGCCGGGACTGACTGAGAGAGCGTTTCCTTCTTCCTTTCCCCCTCCCTCGCTCTTGATGAACAGGGTGCGGCAAACAACGGGGTTTAAAGAGCGGCCAGGACTTCGCCACAGTTTTATTTCATGGCAGAGGGTAAAGAGGCAAACACCATGCGTCTGGATCTCTTGAAGGCACGGGACAACCAGAGTTGCTTCTTAAGCTGGCAGGGGCAATACCATCCATCTGTGTCCAAGAAGGCTGTTTTCCTGAAGTGTGCCCCATTGGTGCAGTGGCTTTAAGCTCAGCTTATGGAAATGGTTGCTCCAGCTGAGGGCAAGCAAAACTCGGGGGCATCTGAACCCCAAGCCTCTGGGCTTGGGCCTGCAAGTAGCATGCCTGCCAAAGGTTTTTGGAAACATCTGAAGCCCCAGGTGTGGGTTTGCTGGTAGTAGGGCTGCTTATGGTTCTGGGCACTTGGATTTGGAATTAGTTTTGGCTAATTTGGCTGTGGACACAAATAAATAATAATAAAAAACCCACCATGTATCTGGGTCCATGAAGGCAGTTTTGAAGGGACAACTGCTCTTCTGCTGAGGTGTTGGGGCTTAAAGTCCACTTTACAGAAATGGGAGGCTCCTCCCTTGGTTGTTCCTGTGGCCGTATGGCCAAGAGCAGGCGAAACTTGGGGCATCTGAACCTCAAGCCTCTGGGTTTGGGCCTGCACGTAGGATGCCTGCTAAAAGACTGAAAATATCTGAAGCCCCTGGTGGGGGTGGAGGGATGTTTGCCAGTTGTAAGGCCACTTATGGTTCTGCACTGACTCATGGATTTGGACTTGATTTGGCTTGGAACATGAAAATTTTCTTTAAGAAAAACAAACAACCTGGCAGGTGAAATCCCTGACCACTAAGGAGGTTTTCCAAGTCGCACCGGGGGCTAACCACTTTCCTGGCATGGGGTAGTACCCGCCATGAACACCACATGGCCCCAGAGGCTGGGGTGGGGCACAACGAGCTCCCGCAGGTGGCAGTGGCACAGTTGCCAGGCTTGGGCCTGCATGTGGGATGCCTGCCAAAGGATTTGAAAACATATGAAGTCCTAGGTGGGCGTGGAAGATGTTTGCCAGTAATAGGGCCACTTATGGTTCTTAACTGACTCATGGATTTGGAACTGATTTGGCTTGGAACATGAAACATTTTCTTTAAAAGAGAAAGGTATTATATATGATAAAAGAAAACAGGGAGGAAGAGAAAGTGGACACAGAAGAGAAAAGAGAGAGAGCAAGAAAGAGACCAGATAGAAGAAAGAGAGTGAGAGAAGTGTGGAGGGGTTCCTTCTTCCTTCCTTGCTCTCGCTTAACAGAGCGCAGCAAAGAATCAACTTTACAGAGCAGTCAGGGCTTTGCAAAGGTTTTATTTGTGGCAGGGGGTGAACTCTGGCAACAAGGTGCAATACAGGATAAGAAAAAAGAGAATGAAAGAGCAGATAGAGAAGAAAAAGAGAGGAAAAAAGATGAGAAGAGAGAAAAGAAAAAAACTAAAACTCTTTACTAAAGAAAAAAAAGCCCATGTGCTTACATAGGTACCTAGAGACTGGCTGCAGTTCCACTGTAGCCGCATGACAGGGACTGAAAAATTGTTAAACAGTTATTTTTGCTCTCTACATGAATCATTCTAACAGTCTTCGAACCAAGAAACTGCAAAGCTGGAAAGAGATTGCAAGCCTGATCTCTCTTGTTCTGATAAAGAGGCCCCCCTGCAGAAACAATACCTCTTACCTCTTTTTTTGGGTGTGTTCAGATGTAAGTGCACCAGTATAATAAGACATAGCTCCATTGCTGCCATTCCTGCATGGCACTTGTATAACTGAATATTGTAATAGTGGAAACTATGATTAAGGAAAACTTCAGTGTCTTCAATGTAGACTGGGTAACAAACACCACATGAAGGATATATATCATGGCGCAGATCTTCCTAGACGAGCTAGCTAATAGCTATTTCTATCCTATGGTCCCTGTGGCAATGAGAAACAAAGCTACACTGGATTTTGTTTTACTAGTGGGGAGTATCTTGTAGAACTGGTGGAAAATCGGAGCAAGTGATCACATCCTGACTCTGTAGAGTAAAACTGCAAGAGGTCTGTAACAAGGTTCTTGCACTTCAGAAGGACTAACTTTGAGAAACTAAGATAATTAGGTAAGGAGTTTGATTGAATTCAAGAGTTAAAGAGGTGGAAGCAGCATGAAACTATTTTAAAGGCAAAAGTACAAACACTGCCTAAGGCTTGCTTCCCATGCAAAAAGAAAAAAAAAAATGGGGAAGGACTACAGTCCTCCATAGATCTCAGGAACCTCAAGGAGGCCATTGAGAATAAGCAGAAGATATACATGCAATGAAAAATGGGACTGATCAGGTAGAAAGGAAAAAAAAAAAATATCTGTGTTCAAGAAATGCAGAAACTGAGAAAAAAAAATAGCCAAAGACCTAGCTGAGCTCAATCTTGCAATAAAAATGAAAACGTGTAGCAAAAACGTCTTTAGTGATATAGCAGTAAATAAAAAAAGACAATGGGGAGCGATTTACTGGGGTCACTATGTTGAAACAGTGATTGAGATCAAGGATAACCTAGGCATGGCCCAAAAGAACTGGACAAATACTTTGCCTCAGTCTTCAGTCGAGATGAAGGATACAGAGGATACTAGTGAATACCACATGGCAAGGAGGACATAAATATATACCTATCCTTAGGGGGAAGGAAAACTCACACTGCTTGCCATCACAGAATCAGGGGACCCAAATAATCTCTATCCTAGAATATGGAAAGAATTGGTACACAGAACAGAAACTCTTCTAGTATGGGTTTTAACAACGTGTCAATTCAAGGAGAGTGCCTAAAGAGAACAACAAACGTATTATCTGTAAAAAAAAAAAAAAAAAAAAAAAAAGGAGAGTGATCCAGGCAATTAATGCCTTGAGCCTACTGTTGAAGTCAGTCTCACATCTGATGGAAGATTAGGCAGGGTATATGCAGTAGAGACAAGGATATGCTAGCACCACTGTACAAGGCCTTAGTAAGGCCCCATTTAGATGACTGTGTCATCAGTGCTCTGAAAAAAGTGCAACTTCAATTGGAACAAGTTTAAAGAAAAGCCATGAAAATGGGTAAAGGAATGGAGACCTTGTCTTAAGAAAGAGCTTGGCTGGTTAAATTTAGAGGTGTAATTAGTCATGTTAGTCCAGTGAAATGGAGATTGAGAGGGGATACAATTACCCTTTACTAGTACATAAGGTAAATCGCTGGCTTTGTGAAGAGCTTTTTAAGTGAAAAAACAATAACAGCACAAGGTCAAATGACTAAGTGCCTACTGAAATTTAGATTCAAATTTAGAAAAAAATTCATAACTATCACAGGAAACAAGGAACCTACTGAGAATATCTTTTTAAAAGGAAGAAAATGTTGGTTGCTTTTCTAATTAAGAGTTCTAACTCTTTAATAAGCTGTGATGTCCATGCTTGACAGTCAAGTTTTCTTCCATATGAAAAGCAATTCTTTCTGACTGTCACGGGGAGGGGGCCTATGAGTGGCCATGATCCCTCCTAGTGCCCCCTACCGTGCCAAATGGGTGTCCACGCACCCTCATTCTCATCCACCATGTCTTTGATGACAAAAGTATTAAGGGAGGCTGCCTTTTTCCCCCTTGAACACGGTACCCCAATGTATCCCAGTTTGTGTCCTGTCTTAGCGGACCCTGTGAATTAAAGCCTCAAGGGCTACACGTGGCTCCTACCACCCTTAATACCACGCCCCAAGCCTCGCAGATGTACCGGACGTCGTCTAGTTGAACCGCTTTGCTAAGTCCTCACGGCGCCCCCTTGTCATAGCCCGTGCCCCCATGGACGTCCTCTGGGCTCATCTTAGTCGCCCCACTGGGGCCTTTCTCCGCACTCCCCGCAGACGCTCTCTGGCCTGTCTCACGGCTGTGCCCACACTGGGGCTCCCTCTTACAATCCCACCCGCACTGGGTTCCTGCCTCATGCTTCCTGCCTGCACTGGGGCCTTGTCTCGCAATCGGGACTCAGGTGGCCGTAGCTGTGCCTGGCCCCCAAATTCCCCTCCCTGGGGCTTCTATTCCTCTGTGCACCCTCCCTGGAGCTTCTCACCAGTGCCCACTCTGGTGCTCCTCACAATTGGGGCTCAGGTGGCCATAGCCATACCTGTCCCCCAATGCACTGTGCCCCTTCTCGGGGCTGGGGTCAGCACACCCCCTCCTCAGGTCTACAAACCCGACCAAGGCTCAGGTGGCCGTTGCCGTGCCTGGCCCCAGACCTGCCTTCTCAGGTCGCTTGCCCGCACTGGGGCTCCTTGCCTGTGTGCTCGCCTGCACTGGGGCTTCCCCCCACACAACACTGCCCTACTGGGGCCAGGGTCTATACACCCCCAAAACGCAGCACCCTCTCTGGCACCAGGAACCCCCCCACTACTGAGGAGCTCCCAGGAGGCCTCCTCCAACCCCAACAGGCTTACCCAGTCCTCCGGTGTAACAGCTACCAACAGAAAACTCAAGCCCCTGGGCTACAACAAACTCCAAGCCATCTGGCTAAAACACAGTTTCTAAGCCCTCTGGCTAGCCATCGTTCAAAATCCTACCAGGGCTTTCTCCTCCCAATCCTCAAGCTGAAGCTGATTCAGGCCATCAAGCTGCCTACTCCAGCAGAGCTCCTCCTCCCTTAAATGTTAGTAGAGAACTGCCTAGGCTGTTTATATAGGCCAGGCCCTGCCCCCTTCCAGTCAGCTGACCGACTGTGGTTGCCCCGGCAACCGGCACCTGTACCTTTCCCTAGGAGTGGGCACTTCAGTGCCCTGCGACACACTTCCCCCCCTTAAGTTCACAACTCCCTAGGAGTAGGACATGGGAGCATCCTGCGACACTGACAAAAATGTGCCTTTTAGAAATCAATGCTTTTTCAAAACTCAAATAATAAAAGCCCATATCTGTCCATTATATGCCAGATTGCTGATTTCCAAGGAAAAATTTTGAGAGTGAATAGTGCTTCCAAACAGTAAGTTATCTATTAGACAAAATGTTCTCAGCAATAAAGATCAGCTTGTTTTCTGCTTTGGGTCCTACATGTTACTTACTACAAGAGCTTTCTATGTTGGTACCGGATTAAAGTATTAGTTTCTCCCCATTCACCATAAAGCTTTGCTCCCAAGCCCTTAAAGAAACAGTAGCACAGGTTTCTCAATGCCTTCAAACACCAACTAATACTGCAGGACCACCTTCTCCCCTTCAGTATCTGCCACTTGTATTTCCTGGGCCCTCAGGTATTCCAAAGCTCCAGGAACATTCAAGGGGCCATGCCATGGAACAGGGATTGTCTAACGCCATAGTCCTCATAACTCACCACAGTTAGACTGCCATAAAAGGAAGGGGATCAGCTTCAAATTCAGCTGACACCCTCAGATCCAGAGATGCTATGACCACCCATTTGTATAAAGTTCATCTGAAAAGCTGGGTATAATACTAATAAAATATGCTATATAAATAAAAGTGTAATACTTCCATGTTTTCAAGCAGCTTTGTGAACTTTTGTTAATGCTCATAGACAAAAGCGGATTCAGAATTTTACAAAAAGGGGCACATACGAGCAGCAACTTACACTGCAGGGGTGGTTGAACTTCCAACCTTCTCCGCCGCCACCACCACCACCTCCTCCTCCCCCTCCCCACACCAGAACAGTCAAACCACTCCACGGGAGCAGCAGCTGGGGAATTTACATCCCTAAAGCAGCAAGCATTCCCCGCTTTGCCTTGCTACTCAGAGGCACAGCTCTTTCTCATATTCTCCCACCTGCTACTCCTGCTGTCCTGGGAGCTCGAGTTGCTCCAGCTGGGCTGTGTAGGGGCTGGGCTCAGCCCATGATAGGAGCAGCAGCAGTCAGGTTCCCCCTCCCCTCACCTTCACCCAGGTGAGTAAGGAACACCTGGAGTGACTGAACAGGGAGGGGGAATCTGCCTGCCCACCCACCACTACTGCTGTCCTGGGCTGAGCCCAGCTCCTGCACAGCCCAGATGGAGCAGGACAGGAGCTCCCCTCTTCCCTGGGAGGGTTGGGACCGCAGCAGCAGGGGACAAGGGAGGGAGGGAGCATAGAGGGGAAGGCAGGCTGGAATTCTTACAATTTTCAGGGACTTAAAAAGGTCCCTGGATGCTGCTTCTGCCATGTAGTCAGCAAGGGGAGTGCACCCATACCACTGCACCCCTCTGGATCCACCCCTACCTTTAGAACACTTCTAGGACCTGGCCCTGCGCATATTGAAAACCATGGCAAATTCTCATATACTTTGCAGAATCAGACATGGGCAGGTGTTATGGACATTTGTAATGCTACAAAAGTCCATGTCTTGAATGTAAGGCACTGTAGGCCTGGTTCAAAACCCACTGTAATCAGTAACCACCTTTCCAAACAACTCATTTAGATGCAGTAGCCCCATGGCATGACCTGCACTTTCCAGACAAGCATGCTATTGTTACAGCAGCTGTTCCTTTTGTCCCTGTTTTCCAATATATACATGTATTCCCTTACCATGGCAAATAATATGATTGTTCTATTTAAAACAGCACTAAACTGCCAATATCTCTCAACAGTTTTATTTCACATCTGATACAATGCAAACAAAGCTTGAATTTGTGAAGATGGATTTTCAGTACAACTGTGCCAGATTATAGTTGATTAAGAACCACTTTTTCCATTCTGCTTCTCCATTATTTATGTAAATATTTCACTTTTTTGTGCACACAGAGAAAACATTACATAAAGCATCTGAAACAATACTAAGGTATTTTCACAAATAATTGTTTATAGAGGCAAGGAATTTTTCTTCCATTTAGTAGAAATGTAAATCTTCCTTCCTGTTAAATATGTAGCTATTTTTCACATCTGTATCTGGCACACACTGAAACTATGCTCTGACTTGTATGAAAATAAGATCAGTCCCATGGCCAGAATTTTTTATTCTATCTCAAGGGGAAAATAGCTCCTTCTGTCACAAACCTATTAACCAACAAGCACAAAAAATGGAGAAAGAACAGTTGTACAAGGCTACACTGTTACAACAACCTCTTCTTTATGCAGCCATATGCTAATTCAGAATCTACATGACTCATTAGTGACACCTCCTCCTCCACTGTGTTTCTTTAAAAAAAGAGTATTTTCTGCCAGACTTAGAAATATTGCCACTCTTCTATTTCCAGTTCATGCATTCATAGGCTATAACCCTTGTCCTGCAACACAAAAGATGCTCTCATTTCAGCCTCTACTTCTTCCATAGCAGTAAAGTTAGCATATGGCAGCTATGAAGAGAAGATGCATTGTTTACAAGCGTTGTCTTACCCTGTAAATGTTAACACTCCAACAGCCAGCCTTCTGAATCTAGATTCAGTTTATATACTGGATAAAACGTAATCCTACTGATCTTGTGTCTCCTAGATTTCTACCCCTGTAGACACAAACAACTGACAGTCAACAGTAAAAATATATTCTCTTGTTACATTTCCTTAGCACTTCCAAAGCGTTCTGAAAAAAAGCCCAAAATATATTTATTGAGAATTAAGATCACTTCCCCAAATGTCTTTATTTTTCTTAGTTTTTGTTTAAGTATCAGAAACCTATTTTCCAGTTTTATTTTCCCCCTTGCTAGAAGACAGATAAATGAGTATAGTGCTGCTTTTAATATTTTACTTTTTCAGGTCTTAAGTGATCTATTTTTCCAGACATGACAGGAACAATTTATATTAGTAGTACTATATTTTTGTGCATGCCACATGCCCCAAATAAAACTCCAGAGTGTGCGTAAAAGAGTAAGTCCTCTGGAAACAGAGTGCCCAGGAAGCCCAGAATCCCAGGAGACAGTCTGGGCAAAGCAGCAGGAAGCTGCTGGTGTGGCAGAACAGGTAGCAGGGGTCTGGGCGAATTGCCTAGTTAGCCATGCCTGTCTGCAGTTCAGACTGGCAGCCCCTAGCCCAGCTAATGGACCAGCTGGCTACCATCTGGGCCTCCTGTTTGGCTGCTCAGGAGAGCAGCATCCCCATTTAGTTCCAACTGCAGTGGTAGGCTGTAGGCAGCTAACAAGTCTGAAGGTCTGATGCGACCCCATAGCCCTGGTTTGCTGATGCCTGATTCTGCTCAGCTTTGTTCCTGGATTCTTGCTGTTTTGGGGTTTTTTGGATGTTCCCTTTGGATCTGGTAATTTAGTCTCTGACTGGCTCTGAAATCAGCCCATCCTGACTTTGGCATCAGGATCTGATTCCCAAGTCCTGAAGCTCAACTCAGCCTGTGATTTGGACATGGTCCCTGAATTTCTCTTTGCAACTGATAACTTGTTTTCTGATGCCTGTCCCCTGAAAGCGTTTGGCTTAGTCCTTGCCCTTCCCCAGTGGCCTAGCCATTATGCAAGACTGCCCTTGATCCAGTCCTTACAATAACAACAAAGCTAGGCCTCAGACTCTTGTAAAGGCAGTAGTAAGCTTATTACTTATATAAAGATATATTTTCAGTAAATGCAGTCCTGTAACTAATGAAGTGTTTCCACACCACAAGCTCCATTGATACAATAAAGGCTGCAGGCAGCAGCTTACTTGCCCAGAAGCAACTCAACTGTTGCCTCAGGCACAAGCTACAGCCCTTAACTGATACATACTGTATCTAGGACTGAGTCACTTACATTAGAAAACAGTTTAAATGGAACAAATTTTTCCCTGTACAAAACAGGTATCACGTGAAATTTTAGCATCCCAGAGTGCTGGGGGGTAAGAATACAATGTGGCATAGCATTTGCAGTTGTAGTGATGGTGTGGGCTGCTGCTGGTTTAGCACTGAGTTCCCATAACACTGAGTTCCCACTGCTGCAGTTTGGGTGTCATGGGCTGTGACACCCACCTCTGATTCAGCACCTGAGGCTGGTGCCCTACTTATCCTAATTAAGCTGGTGAAATGAGTTGAGAACCCGTCTTATTTCTAAAGACAGTGATGATACAATAACAGGATAGAGTGGTGTGAAAAGTATTGGTGTTTCTTGGTATAAGTACAGTTTTACCATTGTGCCTTTTCTGAAAGTGAGGGTTAGGTACCGGGTAAAAAATTAAGCCCTTCTGATTGGCAATGAACTTGGTTTTATCAAGTGTAAGTAATGCATACTTGCCATTATCTCATTGTCCATATCCTCAGTTTCTTGCAATGTTGCCCACAAGGATGCTGTGAAAGGTGGTAAATGAAGGATGACAGATACAGAGGGCTTGTCACAGGTCCAGTGAGGACTGACTTGTTCTTTGTAATGCTAATTAATCATTGACCACAGCATACGATTACTGTATGTCTGAATTTTCCCAGACTTGTCCTCTTTTTTAGGCTCTTGTTCACCATCCAGTGGGTTTTTAAAATGCAAAGCAAATGTCCAGGTTTTTGCTTTGCCTCTGCTTTTGCTTGGGGCTGGGAGCAGAAGGGAAGCTGATTGGCTGTTGGGGGAATCATGCGCTCTGTGTGCAGGGCCCCCAGCAGCTTCTGGCAGATGAGTGAGCATGTGTGTGCGTGTGTGTGTGTGCGCACATGCGCACGTGCAAGTGAGCTGCATGGACAGCAGAGCTGGAAGAGAGCAGGGGGCTGCGGGTTGGGAGTGCAGGGCTAGAGGGGCAGGGGCTTTAGGTCAGGAGTGTGGGGTACTGGCAGGGCTGTGGGAGGCAGGGGGCATATCACTACCCTCCCCATAAATAAAGTTGGTTAAATAAAGTCATTGAACCAGATAGACCATTCGGGAAGCTCCAAGACACAGGAAGTGTCCTCAGTGGTATAGGTAGAGAACTCAGAATTATCAACACTGCCAACACAGAGGTGGTGATGAATAAGCTGTCTAAAGCTGCTCAGCAGTTAAGAGAGCTACGTACCCCTATCACTACCTCATTGTCTGAATTGGGAAGACAAGAAGTCAACAATTCCAAAGTCCTCCTCACCTGGCACAAAATTAACCAACTGGAGCATTACTGGCTATCAGAGCTCTAGAACGTCACAAAATGATACTGGTCTTGCATTATTGTGTGCTCAAGCACAGGCCTGGATACAAAATGTATTAAGTGGTATCGTACGCAAAGGGCACTCTGGCATAATTCCCATAGAAATAAGCCATTTAATAACAAAGGTGTCCACAAAGACTGAGTTAAGACTGCATAACTGGTGGTTAGAGTATTTAAAATATTGCCCGAAGGAAAAGGCACTGATAGAACAACATTCACACTATCATTGAGGCTAGAATAAAAATTATACATCCTCATATATATATCTAGAGAGAGAGAAGAATCAATGGATTAGTATTTAAACCTAAGATAAAGACCCAATGGGCATATTACAGAACTAATGAAACTGGTGGAATTACAGAATTAGTAGATGTGAGCCATTCTAGCATGGACCAACTTGTTTTTATATGTAAGGATATATATAATACCGTTGTAGATGATTGTAGAAATGCTGTAAATACCTCTATTTATGAATGCCATTTTGACATAATTCAGGCACACAATGCATCTACCACTACATATATATTAGATCAACAATGTCTGTATAAGTACACGGTACAATTCCATCATATTGAACCATTGGTATAGAGTTATCATAACATGGGAAAACCTTTTGTGCTTGCCCTGTGTCACATATTCATGGGTGTGACATGGACATGTCTGTCCCAACAACTTATAATTTTTCCATTGTAGAGAATTTTACTGTTTATGATGAATTAATGCAAACATATATAGCTATGGACCTAGAGCTTTACTCCAAACCAATGGCCCTCTCAGGGTCTTTTAAAGGGCTTCCGCCCAGGGCACTGTAGAACTCTGCTCTTGGCACTTTTCTGCACTTGCCACCTTAGGGAGGGTAGGGATTGAGGTGGATCAGGTCAACATGGGCATATACATTCACACATGGGTCATCACATTGACCTACTTCCTCAACTGTAACAAGCTATGCCACTTAGACCCCAAGAACTCCAGCTTCTCAGGTGAATGCCCTAGCCACAGAATTCTCTGGGAAGAAAAGATGAGCAGTTGCACCGCTGTTCCTTCTGTCCCATCTTTGCACACAGCAGCATTGCAAGATTTAATGACATTGGGAATCATTTGTTTTACGAAAGAATCTCAGTTTAATTTAGTGACAAAAAAATAAACCCATATCCTAGGCTAACATTTATCTGCCATCTGAATTTGCTAGAACCTGTTTCCTTCCACAGGTATAGAGATGCATCTCTATATCATGCTTCACATTGTCTATCAGGACCTTGACATTTCCTCAGAGTCTCGTCGGCAGCACCAGTAAATTGATGAAAGGTGCTGCATTCCTCTTCCAGTTCAGGAGGAATCTCTACTTGGTGTGGAATCAGCTGGTCCTCTGCTTCCAGAGAAATACAGTATTCTGGGGTAATACTTTATTTCCTCCTGGTGAAAGTTGGGGCATTAAAAAGTTCCAATCCTTCTGTTTTGTTCTGCCTAAAATCAGATCTAGTACAAGCAATGGCAGTGCAAGATTCCTTCTCAGCCCCAAGTCTTTGAATGGAGAAGCTGGCTTTCAGGATATACCAAGAGTTCCAACTTCTTGGTCAATTCATAGCTTTCCTGCCATACCCCAACCACCAATATGTTCCCAACATTCCTGGTCATGTAAACATTTGTCTGCTAAGAACCTGGAATGATCCCTTGTTTTCCTCTGTCCTCAGACACCTCTAACCAAGCACTCAGCAGTTCATATACAGAGGCAATCATCGAGCCTCTGGATCAGGGCGTACACCTAAGAGGTGTTGTCAGGTGCCTGATGAATCTGCTTGTAGCTGATGAGCCCAATGTAAGAGTGACATGGCTTGTTACCATTTTTACAGATCCCTGTGTTGTCAGAGTTGGAGTCCAGGTTTACAGCATGCTGTTTTCTTCTTTCTCGTTTTGCTCTATTCTCTGAACCAAAGCCGCTTCATGTTCAGCTACTCCCAGGGCCAGATGTTTCCTCCAGATGAGACAGGATTCTGTAGGCTTCTCTCAGCTTTATATGTTGATGGTGAATAACTTTTGTATAATTTTTGCACATGTCGTATCACGTAAAGGGCGACCCCACTTTCTACAGCCGTCTTGAGTTTTGCTATACAAAATATTCTTGGGGATAAGGTCTCCACCCATTCTCCTAACAAGTCTGGACTATCAGAAATTAATCCTTTTGATAGTGATTTCTAAGTGTGTCAGTCCTGCATGGTCCAGCACCTCCGTGTGTGGCATTTTGTCTTCCCATTTATTTTCAGGATCTAGCACAGGCATATCATATGGAAGCTGTTCAGTCTCCTGATAAGCCTAGTATATGTAGTCCACATTTCTGAACCATTAAGCAGGATGACAGCACACGATTCTCATAGATTCATATCTTCACCTTAGTTGATAGTTGCATGTTTCTGTAATAGCCTGACATTCTTAGCTGAACCTGTTAGTCAGTTCAGTTTGGAGGACAAGATTCCTGCTGATCATAGAACCCAAGTAGCAAAAGCTGTTGATGACTGAAAAGATTAACCCTCCAGGCTGCTGTTGGGCACTGGTCCTTGATACATGATCACAGCCTTCTTGACACTAATTGTCACCTGAACCTCTTGCATGACACAGAAAATGTGCCCAAGAGATTTTGCAGGTAAGATTCACTGTGGGCAACCACAGCTGCATCATTTGCAAACAGGAAATTTCTCAGTACCTGTTCCTATCTATTGATAGGATTCCTATCAAGCCTCCTTTTAAAAACCCCCAGGGTAAGAGCGAGCACCACTTCCCTTGGAAGTTGGTTCCAGATCCTAACTGCTTCCTGAACCTACTCTCAATCAACTTGTGACCATTATTCCTAGTTACTTCTGGTAATGCTCAGGGGAACAGGGACTCTCCTGTTACCCACTGGTCCTCCTTGGAAAGTTTATAGACGGCCACTAGATCCCCTCTCAGCCTTCTCTTGTGGAGGCTGAACAGGTTCAGGGTCCCATAGCCTCTCCTCGTAGGGCCTGCTGTCCCCTGACCATGCGAGTGGCCCTCCTTTGGACCCTTTCAGTGCTGTCCACATCCCTCCTGAAGTGCGGTGCCCAGAACTGGATGCAGTACTCCAACTGTGGCTTGACCAATGTCGCACAGAGAGGGAAGATCGCTTCCTTGGACCTGCTCGTGATGCATCTGTGGATGCAGGACAAGGTACGGTTAGCCTTACTTGACCACGTCCTCACATTGGCAGCCCATGTTCATCTTGGAATCAATAATGATTCCAAGATCCTTTTCTGCCTCTGTGCTGATGAGAAAGGAGTTCCCCAGCCTATAGATATGCTGCTGGCTCTTCCTTCTTAGGTGTAGTACCTTGCACTTGTCAGTATTGAATCCCATCCTATTCTCATCTGCCCACCCCTGTAACCTGTCCAGATCTAGTTGTAGCCTGCCCCTCCGTTCTAGCATACCTACCTCTCCCCACATCTTAGTGTCATCCGCAAATTCGAACAAGGTGCTTTTCACCCCCTTGTCCAAGATGCTGATGATGATGTTGAACAGTGTGGGCCCGAGGTTCAAGCCCTGAGGGACCCTACTGCCCACATCCCTCCAGGTCAAAAATGACCCGTCCACGACTACTCTCTGGGTGTGGCCCCCTAGCCAATTTGCCACCCATCTCACTGTGTGGGCATTAATGCTACAGTCACCTAGTTTTTTAATGAGAATTGGTTTCCTGGGTTCTCCTTCCTCCCTTTTTTGAAAATGGGGACCACATTGGCCCTTTTCCAGTCCTCTGGCACCTAGCCAGAGCACCATGAGTGCTCATAAAGCTGTGCCAGGGGTCCCAAAATGACCCCTGCCAATTCCCTCAGCACGCTGGGGTGGAGATCAGCTGGACCTCCTAGTCACCTTTTGCATTTCTCTTAGAGCCTTTCTCAATTTTGTCAAGGTTGTAGCATTGGGAGATTTCTTGTAGATGGTTAGTGCTCTCCTTTTCTTCTCACCCAAGAGGTATAAGGATTTCAGAGTGCTCTTCAAAGTAGTTTGCATTTTTCTTGAATTTTTTGCCAAGTGCTGTTCTAGCAGCATTGTACACAGTCATTTTTAAGCTTTCCCACACCTCTGTAATTTAGCTGCTAGGCAAGCTTGCTTTCACTTCTTCATTGAATAGCTTGCATCTTTCTGTGCCTTAGTTCAACTGACACCAATCTGAAAACAACTGGTTGTTTTTGCTATGGTGGATCATTTCGGCATTGATTCTGACTTTGCAACAGACTAAAGCATGGTCAGTGTCAAAGTCCGAACTGTGATAAGACTTCATATGCACAATTTATTTCAGGTGGCTCCTTCTGGTCAGTACTAGAGCTAATTGGTGTCAATGCCCTGATCCTGGATGTCTTTTTTGTGATTTTTCCTAGAGAAGTAGCAGTTGGTAACACAGAGATTTTAACTTGCACAGAGTTCTAACACTGGCTGACCACTTTCACTCATATTACCAATTCTGAATTTGCCCAGAATACCAATTCTCAAGGTCAATTCTCAAAACTACACCCAAGTCTTGCACTGAAGTTGCTGAGTAATATCATGGTCTAATTTTAGTGGGTTCTCTCAGTCTCTTCTTCAAGTTGTTGGTAGAAGACATTTTCATCTTCATCACTGGCTTGAAGGATAGGTGCACAAACACTAAACAAATTGATGAAGCTGTTCTGTGCCAGATGATGATGTAGTCATTCTCTTGGATGAAACCTATCTCTGACAGCTGAGTTTCTGATGATGCAGTAATACTGATTCCAATTCTACCCAATTTGTAGTTTATAGATTCATAGATTTCTAGAGCCAGAAGGGACCTCGTAGATCATCGAGTCTGACCCACTGCTCCAGGCAGGAAAGAGCACTTAGATTAAGTAAACCTAGCCAGATGTCTGTCTAATCTCCTGTTGAACACCTCCAAGGTAGGGGAAAGCACCACTTCCCTTGGAAGCCCATTTCATATTTTGGCAAGCCTTACCATAAAGAATTTCTTTCTTATGTCCAATCTAAATCTATTCTCCTTCAGTCTACAAATAGTTATTTCTGGTAACCCTGAGGGGCGCCCCGGTAAATAGAGTGCCCCCTATTCCCTGCTGACCACCCCCCCCGATGAATTTGTAGGCAGTCACAAGATCACCTCTCAGCCTTCTCTTGCAGAGGCTGAAGAGATTCAGGTCCCTCAGTCTGTCCTCATAGGGTCTTTCCTGCAGGCCCTCAACCAATCCCCCATATAGTAGTGTCATTTTCCATATACCAGAGTCTAAATCTAATACAGGGGTCAGAGTCCAAACATTCCAACATACAAGTAGCTTTATTTCATTTTGGCTGGGTGTGACAGGTTCAGCCTAGAGAAGCTGCCCACAGGCTTTGTGCATGCCCTGTTCACCTGGCCACAATGCACCTTCCTCCCCTCATGAGCCATGACTTGTGTCATATGAATGGTTAATTAGGGGGAGGCACCTGTGGTCACTCAGTGGTCTTGATGTGGTTGAGTCTGTGTTGGTCTTCTGTGGAGCTTCTCCTCCCATACACACTACCCTTTTCCATTCAGGTGTTTCAGTTGCATCTCAATAGTAAGTTTGGCCTCCACTTGCTTTTTTTCCTTCTAGGTGTTACGTGAAGTTCTGGCTTGCTCAGGACAGTTCCTGTGGCTTTGTTTCAAAAGGATTAAAACAGGAACAGGTGACTGAATTTAAATTGCTCAAGCTCATTAGCTGGTCAGGGCACTAGTGCCTTGGGGTAGTAAACTCAGTCCAGGGTGCCTTGGGGCACTACTCCCTACTGCCCTGGTCCTGGTCTGCCCTGGTTCACAGGTCCTCCCTTTGCCTGCATCCTTTGCAAGCAGCTATGCAGCTCAGACTGGCCCAAAGGCTCAGCAGGGGTCTTATGCTCCGGTCACCAATCTTTGGGGCACTCCTCGTCTACAGCCTTCCCTACCAGTCATGCCATGCCAGCCAGCTGTCTCTGCACAGCTTCTCTGGCCATTCTTCCAACAAGCTTCTCCACATTGGCTGCTACCTTCCCCTCCTAACCTGTGCTGCTCCACAAGGGGGCCCTGGTGTGGGCTGTTGACTGTGGCCTGGTGGCACCTGTGGAAGCAGTGGGGGAAATGTGCAGGCCCCTTTCTGGAGTTCTGATGGATTCCCCATCCTCCCTCTTTGGCCTGTTTTTTAGCTGTCTTCTTCCAGGCTCTGAGACAATTTGTGCACTTCCTTCAGCTGGCATGACACAAAACACTTGGATTATAGCCCAGCCATCTGGGCCTGGGGTGATCCAGCACAGCAGGGTATGCATCCCATCAAGTGGGATAGCATGCTTTTCTCCTCCACCAAGCTTTCGTTGACCACCTGCTGTTGGATAAGTCAGTGGCTTGGGCAGGGCCCTGTCACACCAGGAAAAACTTGGTTAGGGCATGACTGTTTTGACCCACTTTTTTGAGGGCCTTCCTTAAAAGAGGCAAGCAGGCCACCCCTGAATAGGGCTGCTTGGATGCCTTGGGACCTGTCTCAGGTTCCATAGGACCTTTATGGAGTCTTGTGACCATCACACCAAGGTCTTGTCTAGGGCACTCAGAGGCTCTTGGATTACTGCAAAATGCAGTGCAGTTCCTTCAATCTAAACACAGTTTTCTACTTCAGTGTGACTGTTTGTAAAATTTCAAGCCATCACTATGCTGGAATAAACCTGACCTTCATCCCACCCTCTTGCTCACCCGCCGCATCTTGATGATTTGGTTTTCTTAGGACGGTTGGATCACTCCTTGGGCAAAAGTCCATGTGGCTGGGTTGCCGGTTCTTATGCAGGGCTCCACCTACCCTACACTCTTCCCCTTTCCCCTCAGGCCTGTGGTGAAAGATCCCATGCCCCTGGAGGGCTGCCACTTTCCTGAGCTCTCCCCCGACCCTTTTCCTGGTGCACTGGGGGCCCATACGATTCTTCTAGTTATGCCCAGTTGAGTTCCCTGCTGACTTGACTGACTCTGCAAGTCTGTAGCAGCATCTTGACCCCAGCTCTTGCTTCATTCACACTTTGGACTGTTGACTGTAATGAAGAAAAAAAAAATTAGAGAAATGTAGGTTAGACAAATACCACAAGGTGGGGAGTCAGTGGCACTAGTTAAAGAGGATCTAGAGGCAGATGAAAAAATGATAAAGGGCTTGGAAGGCAAATCATACAAGGACAAGCTGGGGATCTGTGGCAAGGCCCTTGAAAAAGGGATGGGTACAGGGTCTGTTAGATGGGGATACCTGTGCATAGCACCCCAGAATCTACACAAAGCCCATAGCAGCAAAGCTCTTACAATCCCCCATTAAGGGGAGGAAAAAAGATAAAGTGAAGCTTCCCTGTTCAAGCCTCCTGTATTAGTCCAATGGAGGCCAACTTGTTAGGCAGGTATACCCCGCACCTTCCCTGAGAGCCACAGTGATCTTCTTCCCTTATCTGCAGCTCTGCTTTCTCCTCCCACCCTCTGCTCCCTACCTGCCTGCTCTGCTTTCTGCTTCCTGCTGCTGAGAGTCCCATCCCCTTTCCAGTCTGCCATATGCTATAAACAAAGGTTGCCACTGCCACTTGGGGCACCCATGCCACACATTGCCCACCCCTTTTCTAATCCATCCCCATTGCCTCATCCCTGTGCTCCTCCCTCTCCATCACTTCAGGCCCTTCCTGCTGTTTCTGCCCCCCCCCCCGCCTCCTACCCCTGTTTCTCGACCTCCATGGGCTCGAAGCCCTGCTCCTCAGCCTCCATGGGCTCGAAGCCCTGCTCCTTGAGCTCCATCAGCTCAAAGCCCTGCTCCTTGAGCTCCATGGGTTGATATACAATCATTTTTACTGAAAATGTTAAGAAAAATGCTGATGCACCAGCACTGCTCTTCTTAAGGCACACAGAAAAACAGAAATGAAGCCGTTAGGGGGAGCTGAAGAGGAGCCAACAGTTATCATGTCAAAGTCTTTATGATGTTGCTGTCCCACTGCCCAATAGTTTGATGATGGCCAATAGCTTTATGATGTCACTGTCCCACTCACCCAGTTCAGTGAGTCTATCCCCAAGTCACAGGGGATACTCCTAATGGCCTTAACTCATCCTGCCTTGATTATGCAAAGTCAGGGAAAAACAGGGGATGATCTTTTCTAGAGGAAACACCAATGGCACTTGGGTTCTCCAATTATACACAGTAGAAGTAGGGACTTACTAGGGCTGCAAATCCTCCAATTTTGTAGCATCTAGCTTCAGTAGATGGGATGTGCATCTCTTGTAGATGTACAATGTCAACAGCATGTTGGAGGGTAAGAACACCTATTAGGCTTCACTTCACATTCAACAGACCCCTCAATATTAAGTTTTAAGATTTGGATTGCAGGCCTAATGGCATGAAAGCCATAGAATTGCACAACATCTGGGAGGTTGGTGGCAATGACACTGGGATAGCTCAAGAAGTTTGCAGAATTTTGTTTGTCAGGAGGATCAATAGTTTTCCTGGTGTGGACCAGATACTGACGATTGGCACAATGTGAATGTTGATCCATTGCCAGCCAAGTTGAGACACACAACAACCTTCTTAATACGCTGGCTGTGGCATTGTGAAGTGCAAGAGCCTCAACCCTAAGGATGTTAGTCCTAGCCATCTTGTACTCTGTGGCAGAGTACTGTGCACCAGTTTGGAATTGGTCGCCACATACCAAATTTGTTGATGTGCAGCTACATTTGATGATGCGCATCACCTCAGGAACTCTTTGGTCAATCTCTCTATCATAGCTTCCAGTTCTCCCTCATATCCAATGGGAAGTTGCAACTAGCAAGCTACTGGAGAAGATTTATGCCAATCCAAGCCTGCCACTGTATGACTATCTCTTAAATTTACCTGCTGTATGCCTACCATCATTACACCCACTCTGGTAGAAACTGCTGTACCAGAACTGCATGGCAGAGACCCTTTGGTAGGAGGAATGGAGGTTGACATCACCACTAAACAAATTCCTTATCACAGATCAGCAATTACACACATGCTGACTGACTGACTAGGGCTGCAGTTAGGGCCTGGTGCCTCATGCCTTAGCAACAGTCAGGGTCTGGCACTCTCAGGTCTCTGAGATGGTCTGGATTTGACACTTCAAGCCCTAGCAGCAATCTACACCTGGCACCTCAGGCCTTTGCAGTGGTCTGAGCATGGTGCCTTGGTCCATAGCAACTGTGGGAGCCTGACACCTCACACCTTAATAAAGGTTGGGGCCTGGAGGCCTTGGTTCTTTGCATTATCTGGAGCTTCACACCTCAGTGCCTAGCAATGGTCTGGGCATGGCCACTTGTTCCTTAGCAATAGTCTGAAGCCGGAGCCTTAGCAATGATATGGCCTGATACCTCAGGCCTTGGCAGTGGTCAGTGCTTGAAGTTCTCTTCCCTTGAAGTCATAGCAAACTAACCAGATATCCTTCTTTGACAAAATAACTTTCTGAGTCAATGAAGGAAATGCAGTGAACAGGGAGTATTTGAACTTTAATAAGGCTTTTGACAGAGTTCCACATCATCATCTCAAGACACTTGGCTTAATAACCAGAAGCAAACAGCAATTATTAATACATCAGTGCCAGGATGCCAGGTGTTTTGAGTGGGGCCACATAGGGATCTGTCTTGAGTCCTGTGTCATATAACTTATTTCACTTGAACTGAGTAAAAATTAACAAACGTAATCGCAAGGTATAATTAACATAGTGAATTAAACTTAAATAAGAACATGTTAATCTCAGATCCCAAAGTAATGTAGTGTAACTTGCTTATTAGGTAGACCCAATCTTAAACAATAACTTATTATAATGATTTCTAACACCTTTAACCCTATAGGATAACAGCTATAAAGTAACACTATAAATGGCTATATAACTAAAAAATTAGCATAAACAAAATATAAAAGAACACGCACATTAAGTAACCCTCAGGGAAGGACGTAACGGAAGGGTCATTGCTATCTCATGCCCCAAAGATCTTTACATGAAGACTAAATCCTGACTGAGGGACCTTCCTCCGGTTCTCCCTCTGACAGCCCAGTTCAGAAATGTCTGGCTTCGCTGAATAAACTTAACGTGTATCTTCTAACTAAGAGACTATCAATAAGTCGCTAACCAAGTGGAAACTCTTGATTAATTCCTTTATCTGTTTTATTATCACTATCAATTTTAATTTGTATTATGTTGTCTGTTTATTAACTTAACTATTTTACTAACTGTCATATGTGCAAACTATATCTTTTGTTGTTATAAATAAAATTTATTCTTTTTTATAAGAAAACTTGTCATTGCTTTCCTTCCCAACATCACCTCCTCAATTCTGAACCAAAAAAGCCCAGGGGGTAATAAAGTTGCAGTGCTCAGTCAGTCTGCAACTAAAATGATATACTCACAGTGCCCAGCTGGCCTGTGACAATTTCTTAATGATGTCAATGCCAGATTAGATAGCTTCCTAATCAAGCTGAAGATGACACACAACTGGAAAAGATTTCAAGCACTTTAAAAGATAGAAGCAGAATTTAGAAGGATCTCAATGGATGAGAAAGCTGGGGTAGAGAAATAGGATGAAGTTCAAGACAGAAAATTGTAAGGTGCTATACTTAGGGAAAAGTAAATCAAAAGCTCAAATACACAGTAGGACAGAAGCAGGTAGAAGGTAGCATTATTAAGAAGAATGTGAGTTTGATGGATCAAAGACTCAACAGGACTCTGCCCTGTTTCTCTTCTGTCTCCATTCAAACAACAGAGAAACTGATTCAATCTGACACAGTTAATTATTCATACTGCTTGTAACCTTGTGGAACACTGTTACAGTGAGTAAATTCTGGCAGTAATCTTTGCCGTTCACTCACCTTCCACGCCTTTGATGGGAGAATAAATAAATAGATAAACAAAAAAAAGATGATTGCAGGTCTTATAATTGGTTTTTACAAGATGATTAATACTTCTCACTCAATACAAGCACAAAGTGATCACATCAGAGTACCTGGTCAGCAAAGTTTTTTATAGATTTTAAGTCTGTTTTGTAGCCTCAGCTGAGCTTACCTTACTAGTTAATTCCTTTTCTTTATTTCTTTAGATTCCACTACTAGTAGTTCAGTGATCCATGCTCCCCTCCTGTTCTTCAGAATAGTCTAACCTTTTTTGCACAATTTAGGCAAGTACCTACATGACGTGTGGGATATCCCTTGCTCGGACCCAATCGCACAGTTCCCATGCCTCCGTATTAGTTGTCTCAACCCACTGGGTTGACCTCTGCTTCTCCGTCCCCTTCCGGGGGCTGTTTTTTGGAGGAAACATCCCTTTTAAGGTGTTTCCCTGGTTCTTTTCCAGTCAGTAATTGTAAGTTTTTCTCAGCTATTGAGATCTCTGGCCAGGAGATACTGTTTGATGATATCATCACCTATAGTCAGTGTTGCCACTCCTCAGTAAGTTTTTCTTCTCTTTTTTTCATAACAGGGTCAATAAGCTCCCTGTTACAAACTTAATAAAAAAGCTGAACATTACTGAACTGTGAAGTTAAGAATGAGGCATAAAAATCACTGTCAGTCTAGGACAAAGGTCAGTAACCAAAGGCCCAATGAGCCTGTGACAGGAGTATCAATATTGGAGCCTTTCTGGAGTGGCTCCGCCCTCCTGTAATGGGCCAACCGCCTGCTTACTCTCCTGCCACGACTCGATCTTATTTGATTAGAAGATGGTTGTAATCAGTGGGAGGCTGCCCATTTTTCCGCGCCCCGGTGACAGCGGGTGCTACCTGCAGCTCCTTTTCCTCCGCTACACCGCAGCCCAAGCCTCGCAGATGGAGATGATGTGGTTTGACCTGGGCCTTGTTGTTTTCTGGCCCGCCTCTTTACTCCCAGGGCTCCTCACTGCCCCCTCTCTCACTCGCTCTGGAGCTTCTCGCTGACCCCCCTAGCTCCGGGGCTCCCTACTGCCCCCTCTCACTTCGGGGCTCCTCCCTACTGCCCCCTCTCTCTCCGGGGCTCCCGGGCTGGGGCCAGTGCACCCCCTAACAATGCTGCGCCCTCTCCGGCGCCAGGAGGCCCCATGTTACCATGGAGCTCCTCTGAGGCCTCCTCCACCCCTAATAGCCTCGCCTGGTCCTCCGGTCAAAACAGTAAACATAAAACATAAAGCCCCTGGGCTACAACATAAAAACTAGACCGTCTGGTCAAACAAAAATCTTGTCCCTACTAGAGAGCAAGGGAGTGGGGGAAGAAGGGCTCCACCAACCTCAGCAGTGACCAGGGGATGCTGTCATGGCCAGAGTCCTCCCCTCTGTCTGTCCAAGCTGAGTCCCTACTCCCACGGCTGCTGGAGAGTGACTGCCCTCCTGGCTTCCTACCTGGGCTTAGGAAGGGATAAGCCCTGCCCCTTCCTGGTCAGCTGGTTTTACCAGTTGCCCTGGCAACCAGCACCTGTGCAGCCCTGGTGACTGGCAGCTGAGCCTTCCCCTTTCTGCCACTAGGGGTCTCCCCAGATCAGTCTCTGCTCTCAGGCGCAGGGCACCTGAGAGCACTGCGACAGAGCCACTGAATCCAGCCTGTGGAGTTGGGGCTTAGCAGTGTTTGGCAATGGGGAAAGCTTGGCAGGGTTCAGAGCCAGGGAGATTCACTGGTGCCACACTGTGGCCAGGCAGTTGGGTGGCCAAACTGTATGGAGTTGCTGGGTGGCAGGGAGAAGTGGCAATGGCTGTTTGGTTTTAGCACCAGCCAGGCTTGGGCCCAAGCTGGACAATTCTGGACCACTGTGGGAGAACATTGCTAACAACTAGTATGATTGAGTGCAAGGTAATTGCTTAGAGGATTCTGCCTTGAAGGCAACCCAGCAAGATAGAGGCCTCCTGGGATCCTGGTGTCACTTCAGTTAATTTTTTCATGTTAGAGAGAGCTGGTAGGTCAGTGTACCAGACCCAAGCAAGACACCTCACAGAACCTTCTGTTGGAATACCATCCCAAGCAGTTATTTAACAAGGGCCTGTATTTTGGCCATGATCCAACTCATTTGAGGTGCTGAGCCAGTGACCTCATAGACATATATGCCTTCACAACAGATGAACAGGACACAAGTGCTGGGTTATGATCTTTATCAAACTCAGCCCTAGACATCATCTCAGTGTAGTAAAGCTATTTAACCAGGCACCTCACTGAGGTCTCTGTGGTACCTCATAGTGATCCTCAGTCATTTCCTATCCCCAAGGGACATTTGGCCAATTTCTCTTCTACTTCACATGACGATCAGGCTCTGCCCCTGGTATGACAACATTTGGCATCTTCTAAGAGAACACAATGTAAAGCCAAGGCAGTGCTCTGAATTTCCTAAAGGGGAATGTGAGGCTGTTATGAAGCAGCTCTGTGCTCCATATCAGGTCCAACCTCGCAGTGCTGGGTAAAGGATAAAAGGCAACATATCAAAGCACCATGCCTAAATAGAACCTGTAAGTGAAACACAAAGAAATAGTGACAACCGGTAACAATTTTTCATTTGTTATTGACTATAAGGCAGTAACTATATAATTTTCAAATGGTGACAGGTTCCTTGCATCAGGGAAGGTCATCATTGGGGATGTCTCAGAAGGTTTCTTCTATCTTGACTTCACAGCAGTTGCAAAGAGGAGATGAGTGGTGACTGAACAAGAGAAGGACAACTTTGGAAAGCCAGTCACACTCTCTCCCCCCAAAACCAAGAGATCCATGTCTCCACAGCATCACTGCTTCTCTGAAACCAGGTGGATCCAACATCTGCACAGACTTCTGCGAAACCAGGAGATCCAGCATCCCCAGCCTGTCCTCCAAGAGCACCTTCTCTGGGTTCTTTCCCAGCCATGTCTGCCCTCCTTCTTCTGCCTTCTTGACCCCTGCAACCTCCTCTTCATTCCCATCTTTTTTGGCTCTTGCTTCCCCTCCTGTTGCCCCCATCGCCTGCCATTTTTTCAAGCTGTCAGCAGTTTGAATGGGAAAAAAGTAAGGCTTCTTCCACCCTCATTCCATTAATTTTCTAGACACTTTGGATGAATCATAAGTTGAGGCAGTATTTTTTATCCTTTCCTCCTTACTATGTGTACAAAAGCAGACACCTGCAAAGCCATGAAGTTACAGTAAGGTCTTCCCTGCTCCAGCCCTCCCAAACACACATATGGTATTTTCTAGTAGCAATTTGGCATATGCAGAAATTTTTATCTTGGTAGGATCATAATTAGGGACCTTGAATATTGAGATAATCATGCCACAGGTGGCTGAGGACAGATTATAGCATATCATGAGCTGCATATCCTGCAGAGACCCCAGAGTAGTGGGGGCCAGGGACAGTGGAAGCCACCTGAGCCCCAATGGGTGTGAGACCCTAGTGCAGGAACCCGGCATGACACAAGCCACTTGAGCCCCACAGGGTGCAAGACCCCAAGTGGCCACAGTAAGGAGGGTGACAGTGAAGCAGCCCAGAGGGGCTGAGTGAGAGAAATGGCCCACAGTGAGGCTGTATGGTCCTAGGAAGGGGCAGAAGGCCCAGAGTGGGGCTGAGTGATAGTAAAGTGGCCCAGAGTGGGGTTGAGTGTGGCCCTAGTGAGGGGGAAGAAGGCTCAGTGAGGGGCCGAGTGTGTAGAGTGGCCCAGTGAGGTGGCTGGTATGTAAATGGCCCAGTTGATGGCAGTAAAGATGAGTGGCCCTAATGAGGAATATAATTACTGAACTGTGAACAGGGAAACAATGGATGTGATAATATAGAAACACCAGATGTGACAATATAGAAATACTGGATGTGCGAATTAATATCAGCAGGCATGAGACACATGGAAGGGGAGGTCAGAGCGTGTACCATGGCCCTTGGTATCAGGAGGGCAAGCAATGGGCAGCTTACTGCATTATAGCTAGCAATCATATTTATTCCCATCAAGGTGTGGCATGTGAGCAAGGTGGAGGTTTAGCTCTGAACAGGCGGCCAGCTAGCACTAAGACCTGACCCTAAAAAGACAGCTTGTTACAGGCCTGATTGCTCAAGGCACCGATGGAACAGGTACCACTGGGCCTTTGGAAATGGGTTGTGGGACAACTAGTCTTCTTCTTTGTCCTGTCTCCAATCCAACCTTTCTATATGATCTGTTCCCAATATTTTGCACAGGCCACTGCTTCTGGTGGTGGTGTTCCCAGCTCCTTGTGGGGTTCATTGTGGTGCCAAAAGGCATCTCAGGAGATGATCCAGGATAGCTTCTCCTGACAAACACATTGATCGGTTGCATAGAGGCTCATGATTTCATGAGAAAGTTGCATCTTCTGAGATCCACTCTCAATCTGTTTAGGCTCTCCCATGTATGCCATTTGTAACTGGAGCGAGATACTAACTCCTCACTGTGGGTAATTCCTCGCCAGCTCCATTCAACAGCTTTGTTGCCTAGTTTTTCCCACTGTTTTTTGCCACAGGGTAATTCCGGCTGATTCTGATGATGTGGTCAATGGTGTGATAGAGGACAAAAAGCTATTTTTCAATGACAGTGTACTGGTTAATGTCCATATAGCAGGTGGTGGTCATTTGACTCACCTGTTGGTCAATGTTGCCTGCTACTTTCCTTCTGATGGAAGGGGGTGCTATGCCAGATAGTGTATATAAGCAAGGAACAGGGATGGATTTTAGGCATCCTGTTATAATTCTACACATATCACTTAGGTCAGTGTCAAGATGTTTACTGTGACTTGAGCATTCCCAGGCGGTGCAGGCATATTCTGCCACAGAGAAACAAAGTGCCAAGGCAGTAGTGCATAGGGTGGATGGATTTGCTCCCCACTTGGAATTTGCAAGCTTACACAGAATGTTGTTTCATGTGTTGACCTGGGCTTTGGTATTTAATATGTGCTTTTAGTAATAAAGTGTATGGTCTAGTGCTACCCTTAAGTAGACGGGGTGTTTCTGATGTCGGAGACTCTGTTCTCCCCAGGTGACATTCAGGTGTCATTCTGCATCCTGGTTTCTCAGGTGGAAAGCACAGATTTGGGTTTTTCTAGGGTTGAGATAATTATTTAGGTAATAATCTGACATCTTTTTCAGTGCCCTCTGCAGGATCTTCTCTGTGTCCTCAACATTCTTCTGCTGTGTGGCAATGCAGGGTTCATCAGCATAGATGAAACAGTGACACTTAGTAGGAAGTGGCTGAACATTAATGTAGGTGTTGGATAAAAGTGGGATGAGCAAACTGTCTTGCGGTAAGCTGTTCCTTTGGGAGTGCCATCTACTTTCTTGGCCATTTAGTTCCATGTAGAAGCGCCTGTTCTCCAAAAGGCTATGGATGGTCTGGCTTGGATCTAAGTCATCATTCATAAGGTTCAGTTTGTGAATCACAGTGTGGTGTTGTACAGTATCATATGCAGCAGATAGGTCAACAAATGCTGCATGAGTGATCAACTTCTGTTGGAAACCATCTTCGAAATGCTGTGTGAAGTTTAGTAGTTAGTCTGCACAGGATCAACGTGGTCTAAAACCCACTCGGTCCTGTGTAAGTTTGGAATCTACCAAGGGTGAAATTCATTGCAAGATAAAATGTTTGTAGGTGAAGCTGAGGAGAGAGATTGGTCTTTTTGGTCTTACCCTGGTTTGGGCAAAACTATGACTCTTGCCTCTCTCCTTCTTGATGGTATTTGTTTACTCATCATGCACGCATTGAATAGATCAAGAAGCCATTACCTTGCAAGGGGTCCTAGGTGTTGTATCATCTCAGCAAGCATATCCTGCTGCCTTCCCATGTTTCAGCAGGTCTATGCCAACTGTCAGTTCCTCCATAGCAAATGGACAAGTTAGGTCTTTAGGTGGTTCCTTGTCAGATGGTATAATGCAGCGATGGTGTTCTCTGGTGTTTCTTCTGTGTGAACACTTCCCTTTATTGAGCAGTTGTTGTGCAACCTGGTTAGAAGTAACATTTGATATAGTCAGAGGTGTGATGTTGTCACCTTATAGTTTTCTTATAGTTGCCCCAGCTTTCTTGCTGTTATGTGCCAGATTGGTGTCCCCAATCATCTCTTTCCAGGTGTTGTGCCTCTCTACTCCTATGTTGTCTATTAGGATTTCTCCCAGTGTAATAGTAGATTCTGGGAAAGAGTCAAGATGGTATTTTTTCTCTTAGAGAGTGTACAGATCTGATGTTGAACTTGACATACTTGGGATACATCTTGTGCAGCAGCCCCGTGGGATGGAGCAGCAGGCATTTCTTTTCACAGCCTTCACAAAATTGTTATATCTCATGGGTAGATGTAATATTCCTGACCGATTCATTCCTCTATTGCCTCTGTGAAAGCTGCCCAATTGTCTTCCTTCAAGTTGAAAAGTCTGTGGAAGGGAGTATTTTGCACCATTATTGGGGACCCTAGTTTAATACTTATAGGGCAATGTAGGGTATGAGTTATGGGCTCCAGCACTGCTTTTTTGCACATCTGGCTGATTCCACTGCTCATGAAGCTGATGTCTGGGTTGTATCCTCTTCTCTAGAGGCTGCTGTTAAATGATTTGGGTTGCATCATGTACTAGCATCACATTACTAGTCGCTGCCCAATGTTCAACTAAGATGCCATTGTTGTGGTTGTTATATCCTCATGCTGTATTATGGGAATAAAAAATCACTGATCAATCACACAGCTGTCCTTGCATGTGCTACAGTCAGGTAGATTGTTCCAATGGAAAATGCTAGATGGTAGTTTGTATACAGATGTTACAGTGATGTTCCTAAGGCTAATTGTGATGGTTTCAATGTTATTCTCACTTGTGCTGGTATGCACTTGCTCAATTCACAGGTCAGATCTCGCAAAAACAGCACTGTCATACTGCCTATCTTTTATTTCAGCAACACGTGTTTTTCCTTTGATGATTGGGTGAGAGTTATTAGGTCCTTTGTGCATCTCCTGAAAATAATATACTTCTGTGCTATTACTGCCATGATATTAGCTTTATCCTTTGAGTATTCTTCAGTGTTAATTGAAAGGATTGACAGAACCAGCTCTAATATGAGCCCATGTTTATGATGCAACCAGTTGGCACTTGAGATAGGAGACACAATATTCCTTGCTCTCTTGATATAGCCCAGGCCAGAAAAACCTTGCCAACATCCTCTCCTTTGTCTCTCTATTTCCAGATGGCCTCCCTAGGGAATGTCATGCATAAGCTTCAAAAACCTGTGTATAGTACTGTTTTGAGATTAGTAGTTGTGACTGCCTGGTCCCTGTGATTTTTGCCCCTGTCACCCTCATCAAGAGATTCCTTTGCAGATCAAAGTAGGGGTGGCCAAACATGTAGCAGTGATGATATTGGCCTGATCCAATTGTCCATACAAACAGCCACACACGGCTCCTTTCATTGATCTTTAATAAAATCCTGGCTTTCCTCCCCTTGATCCAACACCCTCTCCCAGAGAGCTCCAGAAGTTCCCAGACTCTCTGTCCCTTCTGGAGGGGGTTCCAGATTGCACTGACTCTCACTCTGACTCCCTATGTATCGCTCCACTATTCGTCCCCCTTCTCTCTCTTCCCTGCCCCACGCTCCCAGCCTGTCTTTTACCCACTGACTCCTCAATCCACATTTTCACTGACTACCTGTCTTGTATGCAGACCAGCCCAGCCTCTGGCTTCTCTACTTTCCATTCCATCCAGGAAGAGCACACACCAACTGCTGAAACTTCCTTAGCCTGACGAAGGGTTTTTGAACCCAAATGCTTGCTTAATAATTGTTTTCCACTATTTAAGTTGGTCTAATAAAAGACATCAGATTCACCCAAAGAACCTGGTCTGCCTATGTCCTTAGACCAACACGGCTACAACTTACACCCCTGTTAGAAGGTAGGCATGCAGTGGACTCCAAAGTTCCATGTGATATGAATAGGAGACTGCTATGTCCATTTAGGTTCAATCAGCTATTAGATAAAAGTGCCAATAAGTCCTGATGAAGCACGTGAACTATACAGACATTGAGAGAGCTGGGTCAAACTAACATGATGCCTCTTCTGGGCATGTGCTGCACTAAATGTAGGGGCATGCCAAGCTTAAAATGCTGTGGGGGGGAGATTCACATCTGTAAGAAGCCTATGTGGTTCCACATTATCCCTTGCCACAGGCTGTGCCTAAATGGGGTGGTTTAGCCATTGGTGTTACCAAACAAACTTTCACCAGTGCATGTTTTGCATGAGTCAGTGGAATACAGATTGAGACCTTCAGGTTGTGTTTAGACGTTGGCTCGTAAGCACATGGTTTAAAAAAGGAAGTGAGTGATGTGCTTGTGATCTGATTTTCCTTGTAGGTTTTTTGGTGGCAGGCAAGCATGGTTCCAATGATGAAATCCTTCTGACACTTCAGTCTCAACACTCCAGTTTTACAGAGAGCTGGTCAGATTTTCCACAGGCAGGAGGTCAATTCTGAGGGCACTCAGACAGGTCTCAACTTATAGCATTGTATTGATTGGGCTTAAGAGTGGCTAGTGTATATCTTTTCATAAAACAAGTGGCCTTAACTTTTCCATCCCTTAGGAAATAACTGGCTGTGTATCACTGCCTCCTCAAACTGTGTTACAAAGACAATTTTGGGCTAATAATACTTAATATACATTTTGGATCTATGAAAACAAGGGTGGCTTGCTGAGGTGGATTCATCCTGATATCACTTCTGTAACATGGTGATGTGCTGCTGTCAGTTCTGTAATATGGTAATGCTCAACCAAAGGGCTTGGCTTTGTGCAATGCCTGGCTTCCTTTTTAATTCAGCACCTTTCAGTGTCATGTTGGTATTGTGCAGGTCCCGTTGAATGCAAAAATAGGCTACCCGAAGAAGCCTTTCCTCACTAGGAAGTGAAAAGTTTGCTGACCTTTTAGTTTACTATGACTAGTGTATATTATCACAATGCTTAGTTGTAGGATACCTGGCTTTATTTTCCTTTCTCCATAGAACACTTTCATTTCCCAACAGACAATAGCTTGTGTGGCATATTGTTCATGTGTCTGTGACAGTACTCATATGAGGTTCTAGGCACTTTCTAGAGACTCAAGTCAAGCCGTACATCAAGAGGCTCACAGTCTAGGGCTGGATAGAGCAAGAAGAGGTGCAAGAGAGACACCAAAAGAGATTTCCTGTACCAACAAGATTAGCTGTGGTCAGAATTGCAAAAGTGAGTTCTTAATGGGGAGGGGACAGGGAGGAGGCATTATAAGATGGAAGAGGCAAAACCCTTTCAGATGACTTCCAGGAGGTTGAAACGTACAGAGAAGGGCTGCATAGTGTTGACCTTCTAAAGGACTTAAAAATGGGGAGTCAGAAATGGCAAATGCTGAATCAGAACATGGGAAATGAAAACCAGTAAAAACTAAGGTGAAGGAAGCAGAAGCTCATTTGTTAAAAAAAAACAAAAACAAATCTATGGAAATGCTATTTAAAATCTGCCTCTTAATGGTAAAAATAATCCATGTTCCAATGTATGCATAGCTCTGTCTCCACTGTTACTTTAAATTGCTAATAGCGCAAATTAAGAGCAAGACCTTAAAAAGGGGGATAAGGCAAAATACCTTGTTTATTGATTACATGAAGCAGATACGTAAGCTTGGACACACCAGTCATACAAACAGACATACACAAGCATACATACAAAAAGACATAGAGACAAAACCACTCCAGTAAGATGTTATAGTTACCAGCAGATGTTACTCAATATTAGCACTAGATGGCTGGGTCCAGGCTTATTGAGGATATGAGCGGGGGTATACAGCATGCATGCCTAAGCTCCATGAGGTTGTAGAGAGTGGATTCCCAATCTTGGCTTGTCTGCATCTCACTTTTATAGGGATTTCAAGTCTTTGTTCAACATTGGGGGTTTTCCATGCTCAGTTTTCAATTAAAGATTATTTCTTCTACTTAGTTCAACCTGAGGTCATTCCAGTAAAGTTGGTATTTCAGTCTTGATCTCTGACTTGAAACATTGTGTAGTTGGTATCCCTTCCTTGAAGCATTGTGTAGTTCAAATGGCAGGATATGCAAAATTCTTTTTACTATCTTCTTTGCACCTGATTATAGACAAGTTCTTCAGCCATCCATTAATTATCTTAATTAGTTTACTGTCTGGTAACTCATACATTGGTGCCTTGTTCCTTACACAATAGGTTAAATCTTCTTCTGTTTTCATGCAAATAGTTACCATTCTTTCACCATTCACCCCTCACACAGACACTCACGTACACAGGCCATACGAAGTTCATTTCATAGTTTCATAGTTGGTAGGGTCAGAAGGGACCTGAGCAGATCATCAAGTCCGACCACCTGCCATGACAGTAAAGAGTACTGGGGTCAAACTACTCCAGCAAGGTGCACATCTAGCCTCCTCTTAAAGACCCTCGGGGTAGGAGCCAGCACCACTTTGCTTGGAAGTTTGTTCCAGATCCTAGCTGCCCTGACAGCAAAGTAGTACCTCCTGATGTCTAGTCTGAATCTACCCTCTGCCAGCTTGTGACCATTATATCTAGTCACTCCTGGTAGTGCTTGGGGGAGCAGGGACTCCCCCAGTGCCTGCTGGTCCCCTCTGACTAGTTTGTAACAGGCCACTAGATCCTCTCCCAGTCTTCTCTTGTGGAGGCTGAACAGGTTCAGATCCTATAGCCTATCCTCATAGGGCCTGCCCTGCTGCCCCCTGATCATGCGAGTGGCCCTCCTCTGGACCCTCTCCATGTTGTCCACATCCCTCTTGAAGTGCGGCACCCAGAACTGGATGCAATACTCTAGCTGTGGCCTGACCAGTGCCGCATAGAGGGGGAGTATCACCTTGTATCTGCTTGAGATGCATCTGTGGGGGCATGACAAGGTGCGGTTGGCCTTCCTGACTGCATCTCCACACTGCCGGCCCATGTTCATCTTGGCATCAATAATGACTCCAAGATCCTTTTCTGCCTCTGCACTGATGAGAAGGGAGTTCCCCAGCCTGTAGGTATGGTGCTGGTTCTTCCTCCCCAGGTGCATCACCTTGCACTTGTTGGTATTGAATCCCATCCTATTCTCATCTGCGCACCCCTGTAACATGTCTAGGTCTGACTGTAGCCTATTCCTTCCTTCTAGCATGCCTACATCTCTCCACATCTTAGTGTCATCAGCAAATTTGAACAGGGTGCTTTTTACCTCCTCATCCAAGTCACTGATGAAGATGCTGAAGAGTGCAGGCCTGAGGACCGAGCCCTGGGGAACCCCACTGTCCACATCCCTCCAGGTCGAAAATGACCCATCCACCACCACTCTCTGGGTGCGGCCCTCCAGTCAGTTGGAGGCCCATTTGACTCTGTAGGTGTCGACACCACAGTCTCCCAGTTTTTTAATGAAAACGGGCTGAGAGACAATGTCGAAGGCCTTCCGAAAGTCCAGAAAGACTATATCCACTGCTGCCCCTGCATCTAAGGATTTGGTGACCTGGTCATAGAAGGCCACCAGGTTGGTCATTTATTATAGAATGCTCTATAACAAAAATAATATGATTCTAAGTTTACTGGACAGTGATGACAACTTATACAGGCTGCAAAATTAATCTATAAAATGTTACCACAGTTTGAAGTTATGATGTTTGGAGAAATCACACCCCCACCCCCCTCTGTCTCTCTCTCCACTGTAAGGCAGCAGCCCAACCTCGCTTCCTGTGTTATCACTGTGCTGGCTAGGCTGTAAAAATTCCAATGGGAGGGGGAATCTGCTCCTCATTGTCTCAGGCTCCTGCCCTACAGGTCACATGACTAGTCATTTCACCTGGTCAGGCTGATGTCATTTGGAAGCACCAGTCAGCAGCCAATGGGTCTGCTTCTGGTGGGAACTTAGTGATGAGGTCACTACAGGTGTATAAGATCCCCTTCTTGAGGAAGGGAAGGGTAGACATGTTTTGGAACACAGCATACAAGTCATGCATCCTCCAGAGTAAGAGCTAGGTCAGATTCTGGATGTATATGTGAGAAACTTACCGGAATTCCAGCTAGTAACTTAGGGTGAAGTGATCTAGAAGCGTATCAAAAGGCTACCAAGCCAATTCTGTTTGCTCAAGGTTTTTCTTTTGATATATCTCTGACCTGTACCCCTCCCAAGCCTATGCTCTCCAATCAATAAAGCTGCCTGTTATAGCAAGCCTTGCTGTACCTGCTTGTGAGGGATGAAGCAAGCCTTTTCAGCTCCCTTTTGCTCATCTGACTAAGGGAGGCTATTTGTGAATGCTTCAGGTTAAGAGAAGCATTCCCAAAGTACCACAGTGGGTTATGCAATCCCAAGGTCTACAAGGTCTGTGTATCCCAGGCAGCACAGAGCCCTAACAAAGACCAGACCCCAGAGAGTAGCAGTGGTTACCTCAGGCTTGCACATGTGCTTCAGGAAGGGGATTGGCGAGATGCCAGCACCTGAGGGGAGACACCTGAAGTATGGTTTTTGGTTAGGTGCAGTGAGGCGGGTGGCTCGGTGCAGGAGTGCCCCCTGCTGGCCTGCCACATGATCACTGCTGAGACCCAAGGGCCCAGACCTCAATAATTACTAAAGACTGAGGACTCCAGGCCCCACCTAATGCCGAGGCTCATGGTCTGGGCCTTAACAGCCGCTGGGGCACCAGGCCCCAACTGCTACTAAGAGCTGAGACCTTTGGACCTAGACCATTGCAAAGGGCTAAGCTGCCAGGCCCAGACTGTTGCTGTGACTTCAAGTGCCATATCTAAGAGTTTTAGGCCCTGACCTTCACGAAGGGTCCCAGTGCCAGGCCGAAATTCTCACTAAGGCCTAAGGGGTCTAAGTGGGCCTCAAGCTATTGGGCAGTGTGACAGTGGCATCACAAAGGCTTTGACATGATAAATATTGGTTCCTCTTCACCTCCACCTACTGGTTTCATTTCTGCTTTTCTGTGCCCCAAGAAGAGCAGCGCTGGTGTATCAGTAGTATTTTTTTATTATTTTCAGTCAAAAGGATTGTATATGAGCCCATGGAGGTTGAGGAACAGGTATCCTAGTCTAACAGACCCTATACCCATCCCTTTTTCAAGGGCCTTGCCACAGATTCCCAGCTTGTCCTTGTATGATTTGCCTTCCAAGCCCTTTATCATTTTTTCATCTGCCTCTAGTTCCTAACTAGTACCCCTTGTTTGCAAATATTAAGCCACTGACTACCCACCTTCTGGTATCTGTCTAACCTATGCTTCTCCAATTTCTTTATTTTTTTCTTCACTATAGCCAGCAGTCCAAAGTGTGAATGAAGCAGGAGCTGGGGTCAAGATGCTGCTACAGACCTGCAGAGTCAGCCAAGCCAGCAGGGAACTCAACTGGGCATAACTAGGAGACTCATATGGCCCCCAGTGCACCAAGAAAAGGGTCGGGGGAGAGCTCAGGAAAGTGGCAGGCCTCCAGGGGCATGGGATCTTTCACCACAGGCCTGAGGGGAAAGGGGCAGGGTGTAGGGTAGGTGGAGCCAGGTGTGGTAGGGGAGGAAGAGGGTGGGACAAAGGTATGTTTATTCCAGCACAGCATTGGCTCAAGAGTTTCTACTCAGTGAAGTAGAAAACTGTGTTTAGATTGAAGGGACTGCACCACACTTTGCAGGGACCAAAGAAAGTTCAGGTGCCCTAAACAAGTTCTTGGTGTGATTAGCACAGGACGCCATAAGGGGAATAAGGAACCTGAGGCATGTCCCAAAGCATCCAAGCAGCCCTATTCAGGGGTGGTCTGCTTGCCCCCTTTGAAGAAGGCCCTAGAAAAGGTGGGTTAAAATAGCTATGCCACAACCAAATGTATCCTGATGTAACAGGGTTCTGCTTGAGCCACTGACTTACCCAATGGCAGATGGTTGGTGTAAGCCCGGCAGAGAAGAAAAGCATGCGGTCCTATTTGAGCAGATGTATGCCCAGCTACTCTAGATTAACCTGGGTCCAGATGGCCAGGTTGCAATCCAATTGGCCGGTGTCATGCCAGCTGGAGGAGACATGCTGATTGACCTGGAGCCCCAAAGAAGAGGGCTAAAAGGCAGTCCAAAGAGGGAAAATGGGGAATATGCCAGGACTCTAGAAAGAGGCCCACACATTTCCCCCACTGCTGTAGAAGGAGATCTGCTCTCCTGTCAAGCCACAGCCCCTGTAGGGCCAGAAATAGCGCATGAGGTATACTGTCATACCTATACAATCATTCGGACATGTGCATTGCGAACTAGGTCAACTAATGAACTATGGATGACCTTAGACCAGGAATGTATATAGTGCACGTGAGTGAGAAGCTAGAGTGCCCTACAAGCCAGTATGTTTATGTACTGAGTACACCAGCTTGAGTAATGAGTGGTGAGGTTAGATGCTGTGTGCGCCACCCATATAAAAAACCACTGCTGACAGGGCCTCGGAGCAAGCGTGGGGGCAAGTGTGTGTGCGTGCATGCATGAGTGGATTCACATGGGAGTGAAGCATGTGTTTTGTGCGCCTGTGAGCTTATAGTAGTTACAGTGGTTAGAGTCAGAGTTATAGTAGTATCAGACCTTGGATCCTCAAATGCGTTAGTTCCGGACTTTGGAGGCTCCCCCATCATTGATCCCTGCAGAGCTTTGATTGAGTCGACTCCCTGGAACTGTCCCTGGGTGCGCCTAGTGTGATAAGTAGTGGCTCACATAGCTCCAGTGAGCTTCACCCCAAGGGAAAAGAGGGAAGAAAGGGTTTCTTCCTCTGGAGAAGCTGACAGTATTGGCAATGCAATCGCTGCAGTACAATAAAGTCACTCAGTCACATTGTTCAGAGCAATAAAGGCACCCAGCCGTTAATTCCTGGTTATTAATATATATTGGTGTGTTGTGTAAAGTGTGTATTGTTATCCTGTTGTTCTTACTTATCCTCAATAAATCATTTAATTCATCCCGGTTTTAACTTTTAAGTCCATGCGCTTAATTAGCTGTAGCTATAATTTTGTGTCCCTGAGGGGACGGGCTAGTAAGGTCCTGGTAGATGCTCCAGCTAGTCCTCTAATTAGTTTTCTAGCCCAAGATACATCTGGACTGTGGAGCCTTTCATTGGTTAATTCAAAGAACAGATTGGTCATTTGATAGATTAATTAATTTGTGGCTCAACACCCCTTCCGGGGCCCCCACAGAAAGCAGCACAGGTCAGGTATGGAAGGGAGCAGATGGTATGGAGCAGCTGGGCAGGAGAACATTTGGACGAGCTGTGTAGAGACAGCTGGCTGGTGTGCTATGACCGGCAAGGAAGACTGTGGGCCGGGAGCACCCCAGAGAGTGGTGAGTCAAAGTGGGTGACCCATGCAGACCCCTTGGGTCAGCCCGATCAGTATAGCACCCTGTGACGGACATGGGCAAGTGAGTACCAGTAACCAGGAATAACCTGCCAGCAAGTTCAGAGAACCCAGACCAGGGCAGTAGGAAGTGGTACCCCAACGCACCCTGGACTGAATTCACTACCCCAACAGAAGGGGCTCAGCTAGTGCTTGCTGAACCGCTTCTTGCTCGGCCAACTAGGCTGAGCAATTTAAATTCAGTCACCTATTTCTGTGCATAATATGCTGCAATGAAATAAAGAATAGAAGTCACCTACTGCTTACAAGGTCTTAGCACAATGCTGATTATGACACTGGCTATGCCTTTATCTGCTGCAAAGCTAAAATCAATGCCAAAAAGATGCACCATACTAAAACTCCCAGTTCTCAGACTGATATCAGCCAGACGATGATGCAGAAAGACTATTCAGTGAAGAAGTCGTAAAAGCAAGTTTACCTAACAAGGCAGCTACCAAGGCTGGGGAAAGCTTTAAAAGGCCCATGTACAATGTTGCTGTAACAGCGCTTGGCAAAAAACTCAAGAAAAATGCAAACTACTTTGAAGAGAACTCTGAAACCCTCCTACCTCTGGGTGAGAACTAAAGGATAGCACTAACCATCTACAGGAAATCCCCCAACACCACAACCTTGAACATTTTGAGAAAGGCTTGAAGAGAAATGCAAAAGGAGGCTAGGAGGTGTGCCCAAGGTGTTGGGCTGAAACTGATGATACTCAGAAAGCAGCTGATGCAGGTGATAGGTGCAAAATGTATGAAGGCATCAAATGAGGAATTGGTCCAGTCAAGATGAAAATAGCTCTGCTGAAAGACTTCAAACTGAAATATCATCACTGCTAAACAAAAGCAACTTGAGCAGTGGATTGAACATTATGGAATTCTATACTCCACTGAGAATGAAATCAAATATGAAGAGCTCAAAGGATTACCTCAGTTTGAAGTTATGATGGATTTGGACAACAAGCGTACATTAGAAGTCTTGTAGAAACCCATTATACTGATTCCTGGGAACAAGGTATTCAGTAAGAATTGCTTGCCTGCTGAAATCTAAAAATGTGCCAACCAGAAATTACTTTGAACACTCCATGAAGTTACACTGCTCTGCTGAAAAGAGGAAGTGGTACAGCAAGATTTCAAAGATGCTCCGTTTGTACAATTAGACAAAAACAAGGGAGGCAGAAGCAACAGTGACACCACAGAGGTTATCTCCCTTTGGAACATAGAAAAGTTGTCATTCACATGTTGCTTCCTTGGCTGTAAACTCTTATCTTGACAGTTAGTGTAACTTCCACTCAGGACACTCCACCATTGACTATATTATTTTTGGACAAGCAACTGCAAAAAAAAACATAGAGAAAAAAGACAAATACCAGTGTATATAGCCTTCGTCAATCTGCGAAAGGCCTTTCATACGGTCAGACAGGGCTTTTTTCCTGTTCTGAGGAAACCGGGTTGTTCCCCCCAAACTGTGGAACACCATTTGCTCATTACATCAAGGTATGAAGGCAACTGGAGTGTATGAAAACAAAGAGTGAGTGCCTTTAACATCAACAATAGGGTGGAATAGGGGTGTGTCTTGGCCCCCTTGCTCTTGAACATCTACTTCTCATTGTTGCTTCTTCATGCAGTCAAGGACAGCAATGATGGCATTTATCTTCAAACCAAACTAGATGGAGGCTTGTTCAACATCACAAGCTTTTTAGGGAAAACCAAGGTGAGGAACGGGTACTGAGAAATTTCCTGTCTGTAGATGATGTGGCCTTGATTGCCCACAGTGAATCTTCACTGCAAAATCTCTTGGGAAGACTCTAGATTCTTTCACTTAGAGATTACGGCCAAGGAAGCAACATGTGAATGACTCATTCAAGAGTTTCAGGTTGACAATTAGTGTCAAGAAGATTGTGATCATGTATCAAGTGGTCAAAGGACCAGTGCTTGACATCAGTCTGAAGGGTCAGTCTCTTGGAGTCATCAACAGCTTTTCCTACTTTGGGTTCTATGATCAGCAAGAATCTCGTCCTTCAGACTGAACTAACAGAATTAGCTAAGAATTTCAGACTATTACAGAAACATGCATGGAATAGAAGCAAACTATCAATTAAGGTGAAGATATGAATCAACTAAGGTGAAGATATGAATCTATAAGACTTGTGCGCTATCCGCCCTGCTTCATGGTTTAGAAATGTGGATATATATACATTATGCAATAAAAAGCATACTGTAAAGGCAAGTGCCAGCTCAGCTCAGCCTATCTCTATATAAAACGGAGACATAGGCTGAGCTGAGCTGGCACTTGCCTTTACAGTATGCTTTTTATTGCGTAAGTAAAACCGCTTTCCATTTACTCTGACCACAGAAGGAATTGTTTTTGGAAATTTACACAAAAAGCTGTTTGTTAACTTTTTATATGTGTTTGAAAAAGAATACTTGTAAATATGTCTTGGGAGTCTAATGATACTCTGATTTCCTGACAAGAATACTGAGAATAAAAGGACTAGTGAATAGAAAGGTAGCGTGTTAGATAGGATTTTATTTGTTTGGAATGGAGCATCCTGATGAAAATGGGTTAATGCTTAGAGACTGGGATAATAACATCACTAGAAGCATGAATTTTGCTTTGTTACAATTTTTCTGTCTCTATAGTGCTCACAATATTGTACGGAACTACACTTGAGGAGCCCCAGCTCTAAGGATATATCTACCGTGCAAGCAAAGGTGTGACTGCAATCAAGGGTATGTGCTCCTGAGCAAGACAGCAGAGGGAAAGGCCAGGCAGACTTCAGCATGGCCTGGTGGTGCAAGTACGTACACATGGTCCCCAGCAGAACTCTACTGACTATGCTGAAGTCTGTGCTTCTGCCTCTTCACTGCTATTGTCACCTGTACTACCGAGATTAAAGGTAGGCCTATGCTGACTGAAATCCTGCCTCCTAACTGCAGCCATGCCCCTGTTAAGCTCTGTCTACAGTACAGGGGCTGCTGCAGCTTCTGTTATGGCAGCAGTAGCATGGTGGACAAGAGCCTTGGTGTAAATGCCGCTCTGACAGAGCTGTGTCCACAACTGGGGGTTGCTGGCAAAGATTCACCCTCTACTGGCAATTTGCAGTACAGGTGCCTCAAGTGTATGGCACACAGCATATAAGGGAGGGGGAAGAGCAGGGAGCAGCAAATAGGGTGGGGACCACAGGGCTGAGAGCAGAAAGCAAAGGAGCAGACCAGGCAAGGGAAGTGGAGTAGAGTGGTACTCAAGAAGAGTGCAAGGCTGATTTGTGATATACCTGCCGAAACAGTTGGCCCCCACTGATCTACAGAGTCATATTTTCATACCCCTGGAGCAATATAATTCTACCAACAAAACCATGCTGCTGCTACATGTAAATTGCGTGAGTGGAAGGGATTAAAAACGACGTTCTAGGCAGAGCACATGAATAAAGAAACAGGATGCTGTTGTTGTGTCCTGGTGATACTACACAGCTTTGACATCAAGGAAAAACATCTCAGACTAGTTCAGGGAGCAGTGGCTTCCTTTGCACACTCGTCTTTGTCAGCCCAGTGATCTCAGTAGAGGCTGGCAGAAAAATTAACAGGGAACCACTGGAAAGAACTATACAGGAACCAAGCAAAAGTACAGGTAATAAATGAATCTGAAAGCAATGCATACTCATCCTATTCATCATACAGTAAGTCTATATGCAGTCATATGTCTCATACAGTATTGTATGTACACTGTATGTACACTGTCCCACGAGAGGCATAGCTAAAGTGCACACTAAGCAGAGGCTTTATCCCACTGATCTTCAGCCTGAGTTCTGGTCTGTTGTTGGAGCCAATTGGCTTTTCCCATCATCAGGACATGTAAGACTGAGCAGTTGATCAATCAGGATCAAGACCGGGCACTTCACTGGTGCTAGTAGCCAGCAGCATTGTGTAAAGCTGTGCCATTTCACATTTTATCCTACATTACATTGAGAAAAGGAGGAAACAAGAGAATAACAAACAAAGAAGGGACCTTTAACTAAGTCCAGGCTGAAATATTTCCCTAGATTAAGGAAGTTTGATGGTAAATAGTGGTGGAAGCTTGTATCTTGTCTGCTTCCTACAACACTCCCAATTGGTTTATCTCCCCGAGAAGAATTCCAAGCAAAAAGCAGTTGATCAAAGGAGTATTTCCTACCCTATTATAGTTCTTTTGAGGGCCTCTCATATCAGCCTGGGACTAACTCTAACAACGGTACAAATAGTGTGACTTCCAAGAGTTGACACACCTTATTTCCAGGGGGCAAAGACTGTTATTGCTCCTGTGGCTGCTACTGCTGAGAATGGTATTTGGCTTCTAGGCAGTGAGGGAGAAGAGAATTCTTCACTAGTTGGTTGGCATTAATCTGTTGTGAGAAGTGTTTTGAACAGGGGATGTACCAGAAACACACTGATGAACTGTTCTGAAATAGGCTGTAACTATTGAGACAGTTTGGGAACTCTGCCTATGTAGAGTTTATGGTTTCACTTCAATAGCAGGAACTCTCTATGCATCTCTGTCAGGCACAAACTCCATTTTGAATATGGGGCTTGATTGCCCTTTGCATTTCCACATCAGACTGTAATCCCAAGAGTTAGTTAGACAGATATAACCAGGGAGGGTCATTCATCTTGGATGATCTCTGCACACAGAAGCCTCCTTTAATCCTTTAAAGTTGTTTAGTGAAACCAGAATCTACACAACTGCTAGTTTTCTCACTAACAATGTTACCTTCACCTTCATCTTTGTTATGCACTTCAGTGATATCAGATTTCTCATAGTGACTGCAAGTTTTTCCATTAAGGATATGCAGGGGGTTGGACTCGATGATCTATTGAGGACCCTTCTGATCGTAACATCTATGAATCTATGAAAATCTATGAATCTGTCTTGTGTGGTCTACCACCATCTGTTTCTTCTACATGACTGAGAGTCCTTCCACCAGTGATGTTTTCTTCATCTCTGTCATTCTTATGTGGTTTAATGACATCTTGGCTTTCCACGTGATTATTAAGCCCTCCTCACCTTTACCTTTGTCGTCTTAATCTGCTTTGCTGGCACCCGGTCCCTCTACATGGATACTAGCCCTCTCAGTAGGGATGTTACCATCACCCTTGTCATTCTTCCATGGTTTAGTGACCTCTGTTTTTTACATTATTCTTAGTCTTCCCACTAACTGCATCTCCTTTCCATCACCTTTAGTGAAGTCAGGTCCTCCCACATGACTGCTAGGCTGCCCCTAAATGATCTTAGCTTCTCCTGTTTCTGAAAAATATGACTGCTTATCTTTGCCTTCTCTAATATGCTCTGTTCTTTCCAGAAGAGCTGTAGAGTCAGTGCCTCCTCTATCAAGATGGGCATTTCTATTGCCAATGGCACTCTTCATCCCGATCCAGAAAATTTGTGTAGCCCCCTCCCTCAGTGTCAAACTCTGTCATCCTTGTCTGTCCTAGGACCTCTTGAATAACTATTGCTCACTGGGTCCTGATATACGACTTTATCTTTCTTTGGGATGTCTCTACAGCCATTGCTACCTTTGGTTTCAATGACATCTTTAGTTTTTTCTCCAGTGGTACTATAACCAGTACCCTCCGATTCATTAATACTTGTTGAGCCAAACTGATCTTTCTCTCCATCTTTCCCCAACCTGTGTGAGTGACCAGCACTCCTCACAGCCTGAGGGCTGCTACCTCTGGCATCAAGGCTGTAGTGTGAGAAATGTGGTCCGGCAATACTATGTTATGGTTAAATATGTGGGAAGAGCAGTCCCTGGAGCATGAGCAACTGTCACCAACTTAAAAGCCTCTAGAAGAAAGTGACCTTTTAACACACTGCCCTACTTTTACAATCTGCGCAGGCCGGGTTGGTGCAGGTTGAGTGGCAGGAAAGTTATGATAGTATCCAAGGCCAATGCAAGCCACTGAGTTTGAGTGACAGCCAAACGTACCAAGAGGAAGAAATACCCGAGTGAGACGATTGGCAAATACCTGACTGACAGCGAGTGACCGGCTTTTCCCTCAGAGAACTGGTGGTTGAGCAGCAGTGTGACTGGAGTTTATATTAAAGTGTCCCTGAGGTGCTGAGTGTGTGGTTCATGGGAGGAGATTGTGCGCCGAGTGAGGTGTGCGAGTCAGCATGTGGGCTGGTGTATTCAGGGGAGTGACTCTTGTGCACAGCTTGTGAAGATCTTTGAGGGCTCAAAGCAGCAGCGTGGAGGGAAGCTGGTAACTCTGTGCAATGAGAGACGGGCAGCCCCCACTGTACCTCACAGTGCTTCACAGAAAACAAGGGGAGTTACAGTAAAGTCCGGGTTGGAAGGGACTTCAGGAGGTCATCTAGTCCAACCCCTGCTCCATGCAGGACCATCCCCAACTAGATCATCCCATTCAAAGATTTGTCCAGCCAAGTATTTTGAAAACCTCCAAGGATGGAGTTTCCACCACCTCTCTGGGTGACCTGTTCCACTGTTTTACTACCTTTCTAATAAGAAAATTCTTCCTAATATTTAACCTAAACCTCCCTTGCTGCAACTTAAGCCTGTTGCTCCTTGTTCTGTCATCTGCCACCACTGAACAGTCCAGCTCCATTCTCTCTTGAACCTCCCTTCAGGTAGTTCAAGGCTGCTATTAAATCCCCTCTCAGTCTTCTCTTGTCCAAACTAAATAAGCCCCGTTCCCTCAGCCTCTCCTCATATGTCATTAGCAGCAGCCCCCTCAGCATTTTTGTTGCCCTCCACTGGACTCTCTCCAATTTGTCCACATTGTTTCTGTAGCGGGGGGCCCAAAACTGGACACAGTACTACAGATGTGGCCTCACCAGTGCAGAATAGAGAGGAATAATCACTTCCCTCAATCTGCTGATAATACTCCTACTAATGCAGCCCAATATGCTGTCAGCCTTCTTGGCAACATGGGCACACTGTTGGCTCATATTCAGCTTACTGTTCACTGTAACCCCAAGGTCCTTTTCTGCAGAGCTGCAGCCCAGCCAGTCAGCCCCCAGCCTGTCCTGGAGCATGGGATTGTTCCCTCCTAAGTGCAGGGCTTTGCACTTGTCCTCGTTGAACCTCATGAGATGATTTTTTTTTTGGACCAATCCTACAATTGGTCTAGGTCACTCTGAATCCTAGCCTTACCCTCTAGCATATCTACTATTCCCCCCAGCTGGGTGTCATCGGCAAACTTGCTGAGGGTGCACTAGGTTCACAAGGGGACTTCACTACAGCAATGCTGAGCTGGATTTGATGTGCCAGGCTCTGGAAGTGGAATTCACAAACCTGAGAGAGGCTCCTAGAAATGGAAATCACAACAGCCAGCAGTCTGAGCAGTGGGACACTTAAGCCAGCCAATAGGAAATGTTGAGAAGGGCATTTCTGAAAACCCACTTCTCCCCCAGATGAAAGCACCTACTTACAGCATCAAGCTCCTGGTGAGATTGGGATTCATGGTCTAAAATCACTTCTTGCACTTGGGTGCTTGAGTTGTTCCTTTGGGCAGACACAATTGGCTCACCCTTTTCTTTTAAAGCATGGCCACTGATCCTGATGGTGATGCCCAACTTTTATGTAACAGACTAGTGATCCGAGCTCTTGTCCAGGAAGCAAGACACCTGGGTTCCAGGCTTCTCTGAGCATGACACGGGTGGAGTTCAAACTCACACTTCCCACCAAGCTAGAGATAAGGCACACCAAAGGGCAGTCCCCACAGCTTACTGGTTATATGCAGCATATCATAAGGCAAATAGAGCCTGTGCTTTGAATACATGGTTGAGGTTGTTAAGGTGGGCTTTGTGAGCACTGGGGGTGCTGCTGTGCTGGGAGGGTCTCCGGGAGCCTGGGGCTTGCAGGATGCTCCCAAGATAGGTTAGAATCCCAGGGACAAATCAAGTTCACCTTCCAAAACCACATCTTGTCATGAAAGAGGCAATACAAGAGGCCACATCCCCTTACGCTCCTGAGCCCAGCTCTGTGGGATGCCCTGTGCCCTAGAAGTTCAGCATTTTTTCTTTAATTCAGAATTTGGATTTTTCTTTGCTGAGAAAAATAAAAGTTTTGTAACCAGTAGGGGATTATGCTCTATAGCTTGTTTTAACACACTGTTGGCTTTTATAAGTTGTTTCTCCTGTTTTGCTGTCTTGTTCTCTTATTTTATAACTTATTTCTCTTGCTTCTGTAAGCTGCCCTGAGCCTTTGATAGGAAGACTGGCCCATATATTTAATAAATAAATGATGAATGATCTAATAACTTATCAAAATGATTGGAGAAGAAAGATACCAGATTTTTAAACCAAACAATAATGTGCTCTTGAAAGATAATGAGATTTCTTCTATTGTTGTAATATTCTCTGCTTCAAGCAGTACCCACAATGAACTCTGCCCTATATAAAAAACTGCCTAAAAGCTTACTCTTTCAAAACAAACACTTCAAGGGTAAAGGAAATATTCCAGCTATAAACAATAATGGATTCACTACAAACTGAAGCAAACCATCTTCCCAATGCTTTGTCAAACTATGCATCTACAGAGAAAGGGAATGAGTCCATGCCTATACTTCGGACTATAAAAAAATTCTTCAGGGAAAGCTTTCCCTGTACCCCAGTGTGAAACTACAGCATCCTTTACCAATACTCTCTTGTGTTTACTTCTACAGGAATATAATTTTAATAAATTAATTCTTGTCCGATTTTACCTATTGATAAAAAACTTTGAGGAGATTGTGGTTCCACTAAAAAAGTAATTGAACTATCCTGTGTTGTCTCACACCATTCTCATTAGCTTTCCCAAGGTATGGCTGAAATGCCTGCGGGGGGGAAGGGGACTGATAAATTGTAAGTTCAGCAACAACTCTCTGGATGCTTCTGTGTTGAACTAACAAGTATTTATTATTATAACCTCTATGGAATCATATCCAAGGTGGATCTTAACAATGGCCCTCAGTAGATGTATGCAGAACTTGGACTTGCTCTGCCCCTGACCTGACCCAGTCCAGTCCTGCAGAGGGGGAGGAATCAAGCATGCCTCTGGCTCCGCCTGGCAGAGAAAATGAAGTCCCCGGTGCTGCAAAACTGCCACAAAGCAAACTGAACCCTGCAGTGCTGAAAATGAGGGCTTTGGCCTTAAAAGGACAGTACAAGGAAAACACAATAAGACACAACAGGGGTAGAAAAGCAAAGTTATAAATGATCTGTTTGTCTGCTATAATACAGATACTAGGTTATCTACAGACATGCTAGGAAAACGTAGCTCACTGTAGTTGGACTGATGTATTTTATTATATTAAAATAGGCATATTTTATCATATCACACTGGTATATTTTTTATTAAATATTAAAATTCAATTGCTACACTTTCTATTCTTTGGGACCAGTCTTAATTTCCACACCATGCCACTGTGATGTGATAATGAAGGATTCCATAAATCTACTGAGGGCTATGGCCTCTGCTGGGACCAAGATTCGATTTTTGCTGGTAATATTGGACCAAGAAACATGACAAACTCTAACCTCTGTTTAAAAAGACTTTTACATGTTTTTAAGTTTCATGTATTTGCTTTTTTTTTTTTTGTTTGCTTTTTGTTTTTTAAAGGGGCCATGATCACATCAATCATTTATTCATTTAATTCGAATATTCGGGTTTGCATCTCGGCAGCATCTTCTGTGCCATCAAAGCTGTGTTTTTGCTTGGATCCAAAGCTTCCTGCCTCACCTTAGTTTAAGAGTGTACCAGGAAACTTTCAGGACAGTAGCCAAGGAGCACAAGCACTTCATGGCTAAATGGGGCTTGACAAAGGAAACATGCAAATAAAAGTGACTGCCCTTCTGGGTAAAACTCTGCCACAAAAATGTAGAGACTGGCCAGGAATTTCCTTTTATGCTCTTTTGTAAAGCACAGATTGTACTAAAACTGTGTGCTGCTATAAAGCAAGCCCTCTAGGCTGCTGCATATAATTACAGGCATACCTCGGAGATATTGCGGGTTCGGTTCCAGACCACCGCAATAAAGCGAGTCACATGAATTTTTTGGTTTCCCTGCATATAAAAGTTATGTTTACACTATACTGTAGTCTATTAAGTGTGCAATAGCATTATGTCTAAAAAACAATGTACATACCTTAAAAAATACTTTATTGCTAAAAAATGCTAACCAACATTTGAGCTGAATGACGCCAATGGAAAAATGGCACCGATAGACTTGCTCGACACAGGGTTGCCACAAACCTTCAATTTGTAAAAGCGCAATATCTGCAAAGCGCAATAAAGCAAAGTGCAATAAAACAAGGTATGCCTGTATTTATTTGTCTCCCAGTAGTTCCTAGAGGCCCTGCACTAGGCTTCACTATGCTACACATTGTACTAATTGGGCAAAAGGTAGGGGGCAGGGGCAAAGTTAACACAGGCATCTGAACATTTTTGGAGCTTCCCAAATTGTTCAAGGTCCTTTCAAGCAACTCTTACAAAGGTTTTACTTCCCTAATCTGGCCAGAGGTAACTACAACTAAAAGCACAGTCATACTCCCCTGGCACATCATGCAGATTATTTCATGGATGTTAACTCTGGGCTGCCAGGTAAAATCCATGATGCCAGAATCTAAAAGTATTCCAGCATGCATGGGAAAGAGCAGGGAGGTATAGTCTTCCTCCACAGTACGCTGTAGACATCAATAACTTTTCTATGACAACAATGATGCTCTGGAATACAGCCTCCCTATTGCCATATCCAGCTTATGAAAATGACAAGGGGACATTAAGAAAAACAATACATGCAAACAAGGCAAGTATACCAGAAACCGTGTGGAAGCAGCAGCTTCTCTTCATCTGAACTAACTTTGCCTGGTAAAGGCAACAGTACACTGTTCCAGATTGTCCCTTCCCCACTGCCCAAATAAATATACTTCCTCACCCCTTCCCAAACAATGGAGCAGCAGTGTGGCTGCAGTTATTACCTAGTCTTGATTACTCTCTCAGTAGAGGGACTGTAGACCTGCAGGTTTGATACCAACCTTCTCCCGCCAGAATCTTTCCTAAAAATGAAGAACTTCCAGTGCACAGGGCATCCCAGTAAGCCACATCCTCCAGGCTCCCCGATACCCTCCCACCGCAGCAGCACCCCCAATGTTCACAAGATCTGTCCTAACTACTTGAACCATATATTTAAAGCACAGGTTCCATTTGCCTCATGAAATACTGAATATAACCATTAAGAAAAACAATACACGCAAACCAGGCAAGTACACCAGAAACCATTTATTTGATGACCCCAAATTATCACAAAACACAAGGTGACAGGAAGCCATTTCTAGAGTTGTCTACTCCAGAGGCCTCACAAATTCAGGAGCTCCTGACATCTCTCCAAGCAAAACCCAATTAAGAGCCTGATCCAATGCTCAATGGAAAGACTACACTGACTTCTGTGAACTTTGAATGCGAGCCTCGGTGCAATGCGGAGAGAGGCTTCCTTGCCTTCAGGTTGTCTATTTGCTTTCATAGGCATCAGGGATGGGGTGAGCTGGGTGAGCAGGGGGCACCTTGCCATGGCGGTGCAGAACTTGCAGCAGCAGCAACCTGCTTCCCCACCCTGCTCTGCTGCACCAGGTCCTGCTCACCGAGCCACAGGGAGAGGGCGGCAGGGTGGGAAGCTCAAGCCCGCAGCAGGCAGCCTGCATCCACCCCCACCCCATACATAAATCTGGGGGGCATGTGCCACCACATCTCCTTCTGGGAGTGTGTACAGTAGCAGGGAACCACCCTACCTTGCTCCTTGGAGAAGCCACCTGTGGCTCTGTCCCGCTCCCCATCTGGACCCTGCAGCTGCACATTTCGGCACCAGGCCCCAAGCACCACCCAGCCCCAGCCCCAGTCCTGCCCAACTCCTGCCCCCACTTTGGGAGCCTCAATTCCCCTGTCCCCACAACCAGACAACCTGGAGCTGCTCCGGAGGCTGCCTGGGGGCTACGTAGGTGTGTACGTGCACATGGCACCCCCTGCTGATCGCCCTCTACCCAGTCTCTTGCAAGCTAGAACTCTGCCAGCCTGCAAGGCAAAACCCACTGTTGGCCAGGTTTTTCTCCCAGACCTAAGAAAATCCAGGTTTTTTCTCCTGGAGAGAAATTTTACCATAGCAAATGGAAAACATGGATCCCTGCAGGTGAGGAAATACATTTATGTCCATAATAGAAGGTAAGGTAGTGCAAAAATCTACAATAACCACAATAACATTTAGGAGTTATACCTATCTATTACATTTAGACATACTTTCACAGCATGTCAACTTTGGCAAAGGCTCCTCATGCCTATATTCAGTACAGTCTGGGCCTGATCCAAACCCCATGAAAGTCCACAAAGAAATTCCCATTGACCTGAGTGTGCTTTGTAGCAAAGCCTAATGGTTGCGAATATGACATTAATGTGATTAGACAGCAGGTGTCCAAATTACCATTTATTTCCTTGGCTCTTTCATTTAAATTCCACAGTCTTTGAAGTTGTAGCACTGAGCATTAACAGAGACCTGATATAAGAGTTTTATCGATTGATTTTTACCAGAAGTCTTGAACTATCCCAAGACATGACACCTTTACTCATTCAGTTGTAGGGTATTTGTCTTGTAAGTGGAGAGATGGAATTCAGAAGACAGCTCCCAGCACAGATATAACCTTTTAGGTCCTATAGATATATATTTTGAATTTAGTAGCAGGATGCAGAAACACAGAAATTTCCCATCGTGCAGATTCCTTCTTCCCATGCTTTTTTCATTGTAAAAAAAAAATGTAAACTGCTAAAAACATTTGTTTCCTAATTGTTTTTAAAATACATTTTTAAAGAGAAGTATGAGGAAAAGTAAAGGTTTTGTGGGAAAAGAAACTGTTTGCAAAGAAACCTCATTTTTTCATGACAGACTTTTAGATTAATATATTTTAACCAGCTCGACTTTGCAAGAAGTGTCTTCCCTCATGAAATTTTTGTACTGATCAAAACACTTGTGACTTGTTTTTTAAATGAACCTGGAATATATTACCTTAAGGTAAGTGCCTTCAGCACTACTAAATGTACCATCATGGAAGATTTTGCACTGATGTGTCATCTTTTCTTAGTTTCTTAGTTGTTAGGGGCTGGAAGGGACCTTACAGATCATCGAGTCCAGTTCCTTCGCAGCTGAAGGATTCTTACACCTGTAGCAAAGGTGTTACATTTTAATGAATGTGTAGTTTTCAAGACACACTTTCTCCCTAGAAAATGCTAGCATTATAGTTTTAACGCTGAGATGAATTCACTTTAAACATTCCCCTTTACCACTTTGTCACTATGGAAGAATTACCCTGTTCCCAAAGGGAGAAAATATAGATAGATTATTTAAAGGCTTGTTAATACATCCTTGTATATAGATATATCCAAACCTAATAACTTTCACATTTAATACCCTCTCTCTCTTGGTTTAAGTCAATTTGCTCTCTTCTGGTAAAGAAAGCAAGAAGCAGGAAAAAACTTTCATTTAAAAATGGGTCCTATTATGGCTTCTCTGTGACTAAGAGTTTTAGAAGTACTTGATCTAAGTTGCCCTTGCAAGATTCAGTATACCATATATAAAAGCTTTAGAGATAGATAAGCAGTTCTACTTTAAAACAATCTAAATTCTAAGTATATGAAAAAGGACCTATTTCACCACAAGTTATTTAGTAGTTTTATCATGCAGTGGCCAACTCCTCCAGTGTAGCAAAACCTTGGCATTTCTCCTATACATGACAGCCTTTCTGGACCATAGAGAAAGAAAATCAGAAAGGCTCTGGCCTCTTAGAAATTGATAGAAAGGTGCAACATCCCCTTAAATGATATAGCTGTGCCCCCTCCATTTTAGCAAAGGAAGACTATATGGCAAATACTGCTTCCTGCAGAGGACGCAGTAACTGGAAAGAAACAACGTGGTTGTGACACCTTAAAACTTCTTGTTGGCAAACTGTAGATGTTCCAGGAAAAAAGCATCAGTATGATGCATCTTCTTGGAGTGAAACTCAGGATCCTTGTTATACTTCCAGCTCAGAATATCAAAGTTGAGTTGAGGAACCAAGAGACCACGCTAAATACTTGATCAATAAAACATAATTTCTTTAATTTTCTCTGCTGTAAACCCTTTTCTGATTTAAACTACAGGTGTTAAAGGCAGCAGACAGGTGACATTTGAAAGCAAGATTAGATACTGAAAAGGGTAACCGACCACTCATGGTGAAAGCGGTTTGTGTTAGGAAGTTGAAAGCATTTCATCAAGGAGGTAAAACACAAGATTTCCTTTTTTATTCCTCCCACATTCTTGTAGAACAAGAAAAAGTGGTTGATATCACAGCATATACTCAAAGAGGATTATATAGATAGAATTATCACAGTGGGAAAGATAAACCTGAATAGCAAAGCATATGATATGATGCTGGCAGGTAGTATGTGAGATCCAACAGAAGCCTGAATAGGAGTACAAAAACTAACAGAAAGTGACAGCAAAATGAAAGCACTTTTGGAGATACTGTAAAAAATAAAATAAAGACTAAAGCTAGCACATAATATTCATGGGCTTTGTGTTTAAAATCAATTTTCAATGTATAAAAACAAAATCAATATTGTAGCTGGCTTTTGAAAATAAGAGAGAACAAAAGTGCCTGTTAATTATAATAAGTAAGCAACTTTTTAAAATTCAAAATGAGAACATTTTTATTGCTATTTTGTGGTTACGTCCCCCAGCACAGAACTTCCCCTGGGGATAACTCTCATCACCAATGGGGTTTACAGCCAGAACACTCTCAAGGGCTTGGATTCTCCATTTAGTGTCACAAACTTTATCTTCTCCTTTGTTACCATAATCCTGAGATTTTTTTAATGGAGGATTTGATTGGTTTTCTACCTGCCTTAAAATAGTAATACAATACAAACTAATAATTTCATACTATCTTTTTATGCCTAAACCAGATCATAAAAAGGAACCTGCCTGGTAGATGCCTCAAAATGTTATGAGTCAAAGTTCCTTAACCTTGTTGCAGAAATCTGCTATGGTTCGTTTCTCGGGAGGCGAAAAAAAA
>NW_017728912.1:11004711-11028298 GCF_001723895.1 Crocodylus porosus | reverse complement strand
CAATTATTCTTATCTAGCCTAAGAAATGTGGGAGCCATGAAAGAAAGTGTGATTTAGTGTAACAAAGAGATAGTAAATTTGCAGAACAAAGAGAGAGTGATACCTTAGTACAAAGAGCCCTTAGCAGTTTTTTTTTCCTTCAATCTCCAACCCCCCCCCCTTCTTCTACCAAGGAGACAAGGAGAGCTAGCAGCTGTGTTTTTCTAACAACACCATTAATAATGCATTTTTAATAATATTTCTAACAACCTGAAAACTAAAATGGTACAGGGGGAAGAACACAGCTTCTTTTTTACTACATGGGGAATTTAAGCCTGTAATCTACTGTGCTGTATATAACATTGTAACTCAGGTGTCCCCAAAGCATGTGTCCCTCCTCACCAATAGAAGGGGAAAGCCAGCAGGGCATACATGCTGGGGGTAGAAACTGCAGTCTCCTCACAGTTTCCTCCCACCTATCATGTCTCAATAGAGGAAGAACAGAAAGCAATGTCTTAAACAGGTACAAATTTAATATATGTATATAAAAAGGTAATGAACTAAAGTGAGTATTTACAGGTTACACATACTTATAACTATAACTATAAACACATCTAAATACAAACAGCTAAGCATAATGGTCCCAAATGGTACAAACAGATAAGTACAACAATAAATAGCACTCATTAAATACCTTTTATTAGACCAACTTAAATAGTTGGAAAAAAAAATTGGCAAGCTTTCATCAGGCTGAGGAAGTTTTTGCAGTTGGTGTGCGCTCTTCCTGGATGGCATGAGCAATAAAGAAACCAGAGGTTGGGCTGGTCTGCATGCGAGACAGGCAGCCAGTGAAGATATAAACTGAGGAGTCTGTAGGTGAGAGACAGGCTGAGGTGGCGGGTGGCAATAGGGGGATGAATGTAGCAGTTAAATAGTGGAGAAGAACCTTGGGAGTCTGCTGTCAGGCAGGTTATAAAGTGTTATAAATCCAATGTCTAAGTTTAGTCCATGATTTTTGTATCCAGGAGGTTGATGAAGTGAAGTTCACAGGCTCACTTCTGAGAAGTGTTTTGTAAGTTTCCTTTGAGGATTAGAACCGAGAGATTGGAGAGAGAGTGGTTTTCTATATCATTCTGGATGGTAAAATACAAAAAACCCAGAGCAACATACATATCTGCACAGAACCAGCAATCACCCTAAACACACTAAGAAAGCTGTGATATTCAGCTAAGCCCTCAGATACTACCTGCATGAGACATGGGGATAGTTAGGTGCCTCTAAACAGAAGCCGGGATTGTTGAGCAGGCTTGGCTGGATGGCTGGAAATGCAGAGAAAGGTGGGGCCCAGGTTCTACTCTGCCCCTCGTTGATACCTTCCTACACTTGGAGTTCACAGCCAAGGGACCCTTTCATTGAGTTGTCTAAGCCTGCCTTGCACAAAGCAGAGCAAAGAAAACAGTGGTTACTTTGGTGGTGGTTCCCTTATACCCAATAGCCCAATTATGGGCGATTCCCTGGGAGATGAGAGATCCCGATTCAAACCCCTGAAGTATTCATGGATGAAGTACCCTAAACCTGACACTCAGACACAAGGTCCCTAATGGCCAGCTATAGTTAGCCTCTTGTTTTTCTCTCTCTGGACCAAAGAATATGCAAGTATTTTACTGGCAAGTGGAACAGATGTAACAGAAGAGATTGAGAAAAACATGCTGCAGAGTAACCTGTAGTTTAGCAGCAGTTTCTTGGAAGTATCTGAACTGAGTTCAGAATACCTCCCTCAAAGCAAGCAAAGAAAGGATTTGAAGCTCCATTTCCAATAGCGCTAGAGAGCTATAACTTACTGGGACATTGGGTAAAACAGGGGTGTCAAACTAACTCGGACTGCAGGCTAGATCCAGACCAGAGGCTCAACTGCAGTGGGGCTGGGGCTGGGCAGCAGCATACAAAGCAAGGGTCCTGTGGAGGCTGCCAATATCCTTTGGGATCCAGGAACCCCAAGTTTTGTGGTAGGCTACACCCTCAGCTTCTGAGTGGTGGGCTCACTGAAGTACTAACAGGCTGGATGTGAATGGTTCCACAAGATGGATCTGGCCTGCAGATGATATGTTTGACACTTGTGAGATTAAAAAATAGACAGCCTCCTTTTGCTCCTCAGTGCTTTCTGGGTGGGGCCTTATCCAGCAGGCATATTCTGCAATACCTACAAAGCCTGGCTATGAAGGTGATGTAGACAGAGAAACAACTAATTTGTGAATCCTGCTGGGGTTCAGGCTTCAAGCAGCTTGGTACCACAAAGAGCTGGTGCATGGCCAGCAGAAGTGTAGGTATTTAGGAAACTGCATTTAAAGTTTAGATATAGGGGTCAGTTGACTGGGCAGGACTCTGAGTTCCCTGCTACACCAATAATATGGTGCAACTGGGATCCAATCCTTGATCCTACAATCACAACTCCTGCCATGCATGCAAATTGTTGTAATCATGCATCAGGCCCCATGGTACCTTTTACAGAATGTCTGCCAGGAGCCCTAGTTGGGGGACTACAATGCACTGGGTAGGCCCTGAGTTGATCAGCTGTCATGACTAATGCACTTTTGTACATGCCCAGCAGTAGAATCTGGGCCCATTGACTCAAGCTGTCTCTTTCTGCCAGGATGATCACCAACAAAGGCTCCCTAAGTTTCATTGAGCTTTCATCTCTGCAAGAAGCCCCACTCATTTTCTTCATATTATATCCTCAGTGATATCTGTACTGTACCATTTTTACAAGAGGTTCCCACAGGTATAATTATTATAATTCAGACAAACAAGAAGGAATTGGATCTAAGCCTTCATACTTGAAAAAGAAATTGAAACTTACTTGCTACTCTAATAAGCAGAAGATAGTACTCTGTAAATATGTAAGTAGGAAGTTGCTGTTTTTACATTTTGGCAGTTTTCTAAGTAATATTGCCTGAATAAATGGCTTTCAGGAAGTTGAAAGGAAAGCCAGCATCTGTACTGGAAGAACCTATTGCAGATAGGAATACGATAGAGAAGTTTGACCACAAAATTACCGAGTAAATAACACTCCTGTGAGCAGAATCAGTTAACTATGTGGCAATACATTGTGATAGCTATTACATTTAGTTTTCTCTACATATATTTTGAGACATTCTGCAAGACTGCATGTCTAATGATTCTTTCAACTGGGACTCTTAACAGATTTTTTTTTTTTTAAGAGAAGACTGTTGGAAATATATAGCATGTGGGATTTCAGTGCATGCCCAAATGACTACAAGTCACTGTCCTTTCTGAAGTGTTCTGATGTGCCCTGTTATCCTCTCGAGACTGAAAAGGTCTTCACAGCCTGTCAGACAATATTGACATTTTCAGTTTTAGAAGAGTGCTTGAAGCTTTTCTTTCAATTTGTTCCATGGTCTGGGTGGTTATTTGTGTCCTATAACCTATACTATTCAAGAGTCTACTCTGACTGCTTTATGCTGTTCCAGCTGTCAGAAACAGCTACAATAACAACTTAAGCTTTCTAGAGACTCCTTAACACACACCCTTACCAGCCCCTAGCAAAAGGAAAAAGCTGGGGAGAAGGGATATGGTGTTTCTCCCTATCCATATTCTTGTACCAGACTCAAGCACTTGGCCTCAGTTTGCACCTCTAGAATATGACAAAACTGAACAGAAGGGAGCAGGCAATGTAACAACTTAACCACATTACATTTTATATAACTTACCTATTATGATTGGGGACCTACTTATATCTCAACTGCTAGTTGCACTTTGTGCCATCCCACCCCTTGGTGCCGATTAGCAGAGAAGCCCTGGGGGTAGGGGGAAGGAGTAGGGGGCAGCTACCATCTTGTTGCCCTTCGTGCCACCCCAACAGCCAGCATTGGTCAGCCAGCATTTTTTTTAACTAGGTTTATATTGTTTTGTTGATTTCATGGATTACACAGACAATCCCGGATTTCAGAGTTTCTTTGAAACCACAAATTAAATCTCTAATTACAACCTAGTATTTCTTGTATGAATTTAATATGCCAGTTACTCACACTAAGGAGCATGATCTCAATCACTGACATACTGTTTGTCTAACAAGTTATTTCCCTCGGAGCCATGTTTGTTTTTAACTGATTTAACATTTTCCTGTGCTTAGCACTCGTATCTATTTGCTATTTACATTTTCACAGCTTTTGAGCCATGTCAAGTGTCATGCAAATTTATACTTGAGAGAAGAGATTATTTGGAAACATTTTTGACAGAGCTATTTCCAATTCATGTTGATTTTGCAAAGATTGTTTTGTAGCTTGTTTTCCCAGTTTATTTTTTTTTTCATGTTGGTTCAATGGATACAAAGCCAAAAAAAATCTTTAAAAAATGTACTCTAAAAAGATAATTTAATTTACTTGTGGTTTTTATTTCAACTAGGAATGAAGCAGTTTAATATTTTGGTTCAGGACACAAAGTACTTTTTTTTCACTTTAATCTTTTCTTCAGAAAAAAAATCCATAGATGTTAGTTCCAAAGACAATTTTGTTCTGCACTGGGAGAATTGGGATGTACTTCTGTCTGCACTGAACAACATTTGAATAAAACTACAGCTTTGGAATAATGGAACTGCTTGTTCTCAAACATTTCTGCCCTCTTATAATTAAGGCAAAGTATCCCCTTCAGAGATAAAATTGTGAAGAGGCATGCTGAAAATATTCTGTATGGAAAATGAAATTATAAGTGTCTTTGTGTCCAAAGTACTCGTTTCCAGTTACTTTGTTTTCCTTAAAGATTAACTGAATTCTGACAGTACAATTTAATAATTTATGCTAGTAAATAAAAGATGTGAAATCTAGAGACAATGGACTACAACAGATTTTAGCAAAAAAAATTGTCACAATATATTATGATTATTATTACAGAAAATTATAGCTGAGATTTAACTTTAATCATTAAATCCATTTTGCCTCAATTTCCTTAAATGTTTTAGTTGTTAGTCTACTGCAGACTATAAATTGTTCCATTTATCTCAGTTCTGTTATTCTTTTCAGCTATATTTGTATCGCTACATGTATATTGCTATTGAACTACAGCTGTGGTTCTCAACCTTTCTGAACTCAAGATACCTCTCACTGAACTCTGTGACCTGAGTGGTACCCAACTTCAAAAAACAATTTATATATTACAGTATGGAGGGGCTGCAGGAATCTATCAGGCAGGGGCACATCTGAGTTTGTGTTCATTTACTTAGCTTATCTGTTCATCTCGCACATCACTATACCCTTCAAAGGATCTGGCAGCACCTCAGAGTGCCCTGGCCCCCTGGCAGATGACTGAACTACTGTTTAGGAATGTGTTTTTTTTTCAAGCCACAACAATGAAATATATTTATTGACTGCAATTACCATAAATCTAAAGAGATCCCTATTAGGGCTGTGCAAAGCTTTGGTCGCTGATTCAATCTGGTGGAGATTCGGCCTGATTCAGTAGCTGAAACTCTGAATCCGAATTGAATTAGAAGACCCTTTAATCTCTCCGAATCGAATCAGAACCCTCCAAATTGATTCGAAAAGATGCAGAAAGATTTGATGATTCGAACATAGAGCTTTAAATGCTTTTTCTACATATCTCAAGGTGGCTCATGAATACTGAGATGGTGGGGCAGATGGAGCATCCCATGGGAGGAGGGGTCCCCAGCACGCTCAGCAGCAGACCAGAACGTGGACCGGAAGCACTTCCAGTTCACTTCCGGCTCTGCCGGAGAGCATGCTGGGACAGCTCCCCCACGCCCCGCCGGCTCAGCGACTGGTGCTTCCTGGGTCTGGGGGGCGCCTGAGGTCACCCCATGGCCAATTGCTGAGCCAGGGTGGGGGGCCCCACCTGCGTGCTCAGCAGCAGACCTGGAAGTGACTGGAAGTACTTCCAGTCCACTTCCAGGTTCACCACCAAGCAAGTAGGGCCCCCCCCCGTGCTCCTGTGAGATGCTCCATCTGCCCCAGCATCAGAGAGTTCATGAGCCGTGAGTTCACCTGGTACCTTGAGGTATGTAGAAAAAACATTTAAAGCTGTGTCTATGGCTGAATCAATCTTCAGATTTGGATTCAGCTGAATCAAATTAGGACAGTGATTTGAATCTACGAAATGAATTACTGTCCGCGATTCAGGCCAAATCCAAACCTGAATCAAATACAGCCTGTTTTGCACACCCCTAAACACTATCTTTGCTTCACTGCAGCAAACTGACATTTCCTTTACATAAGATCATTTAGGGATATAATCCTAACTTGCTTGCATCAATTTTTCAAACATTAGTCTTTCTGTTTGATACATTACTATTGTTACCCAAGCTTTTGATACCTGGGGCACACTTTTTTCCTGGATTAAAATCAGTTGCATACTTCACTATTGCACCCAAAAATGGGAGCAGAAAGGCCAGCAGTGGTGACAACTGCAGTTTACAGATGTCTGGTCCCAGTGCATATCCCCAGCATCTGGAAGCTGCACATACACCACTACTAGGGAACTGGGGGAGGGTGGGAAAATGGGGCTGACAAAAGCAGTGGTGGTGTGGGTTCAGGGAAAATTATCTTTGTGGGAAGCAGTGTCAGGCTGAACTGGGCCAGCACCCTTTTACAGGGCACATGAAGCCACTCCAGTGTGCACTCAGACTGAGGTTAGGAGCTGTATACAACTCTGGCTGACTTGGGAACCCAGCAGGTGCAGGCACAGCTGGGATGGGGAGGGAGGTACAGGGACACTTACTGTTCTTTAAAGAAACTTTACTGAGGGCTCAGGAACAAACCATCCTGATGTGCAGGAAGACTAGAAGTTATATCAGAAGACCAACTTGACTTAGTAGGGAACTCTTCAGTGAGCTAACACACAAAAAGGCAGCTTTACAAGAAGTGAAAACTTGAACAAACATCCAGGGAGAAGTATAAGAGTATTGCTTGGATTTGCAGCTAACCAGGGATGAAGGGTAACAAAAGGGGGTTTCTACAAGTACGTCAGCAACAAGAGGAGGATCTCTTACCGAATCGGGTAGGCAACCTACTGAGAGATGGCACAGAAAAGGCTGAAGGGTCCAATGACTTTTTTACCTCAGTCTTCACAGGCAAGGTTAGCTCCCAGAGCAGCACAGTTTGGGGAGGAGGTGAATAAGTGACAGTGGTGAAAGAACAAGTTAAGGACTATTTAGAGAAACTGAATGTATACAAGTCCACGGGGCTGGACATGATGCACCTGAGAGTGCTAAGGGAGCTGGCTGATGTGACTGCAGAGCTGCTGGCCATGATCTTTGAAAAGTCACGCAGATCAGGAGAGGTCCTGGGCACTGGAAAAGGGCAAATATAGTGCCCATCTTTAAGAAAAGTAAGAAGGAAGATTTGGGAAACTATAGACCAGTCACTCTCACCTTAGTCCCTGGAAAAATCATGGACCAGGTCTTCAAGGAATCCATTTCTAAGCACTTGGAGGAGAAAAGGGTGATTAGAAACAGCATGTATTCACCAAGGGCAAGTCATGCACGACCAGCCCAACTGCTTTCTATGATGAGATGACTGGCTCTGTAGATAAGAGGAGAGCACTGGATGCAATACACTTAGGCCAGGGGTAGGCAACATTTTTTGGCTGGAGTGCCGAAAACCCCCACAATGCCTACCTTGGAAGGTGCCGGCATGCCAGAAAAACAAAATGACGGCAAAGGGTACATGGCAGGATGCCCCGCTTGTGTCCCTTGCCCCGCACCCAAAGCCCCTGCCCCCCAGCCCTGCTGCCCACCCAAAGTCCCTGGCCCCCAGCCCAGGGTCTGTGGCTGTACAGCTCTGGGTAGCTGCTGGAGCCTGGGCTACTTCCAGTAGGACTTGCAGCATACCAGCTGCCTGCTGGGAGCAGCCCGGGCTCCCTGCTGGCAGCAGCTACTCAGAGCCGGGCCCGGCTGCAGCCAGGAGGCTCCAAACAGCTGCACTGGGCTCCAGGCTCTGGCATCAGTTCTGTACTGGCGCGTGGACCTGCACGTCAGAGCGGGCAGTGGAGGAGGGGCCTGAGGCAGTGCAGCTCCAGTCTCTCCCCTGCTCCTGGCAGTAGTGATGGCAGGGCTCCAGAGCCTGGCGCAGCTGTTTGTAGCCAGCCTGGGCTCTGGGCAGCTGCAGCAAGCAGCGGGCAGGCTCCAAACAGCTGCGCTGGGCTCTACAGCTCCGGCATTAGCTCCATGCTGGTGGCAACTGTGCGCATACTTTGGGGTGGACAGCAGGGCAGCACAGCCTGCCTCGAGGTACCCATGCAGTCGCTGGCTAGCTGGGATGCTGCAAGCCCTGCTGAGAGCAGCCCGGGCTCCATCGCTGGCAGCAGCTACCCAGAGCCATGGCTGGCCATGGCGTGCCAAGCAAAATGGCCTCATATGCCATGCTCGGCAAGCACGCCGGGGGTTGTTGACCTCTGGCTTAGACTTTAGCAAGACTTTTGCTCCCACAACATCCTTGCAACCAAGCTGAGGAAGTATGTGTTGGATGTATGGACTACAAGGTAGATAAAAGACTGGCTGGATCATTGGGATCAAAGGGTAATAATTAATTACTCTAGGTCTTGTTGGCAGCTGGTATCAACTATAGAGTACTCCACTGGTGTCCTGGGGCTCATTTTCATTCAGTATCTTCATCAGTGCTCTGGAAGATGGGATGGAGTGCACCCTTGGCAAGTTTGCAGATGATACCAAGCTGGGTAGACTAGGTGATACACCTAGGGGAGAGCTAGGATTCAGGGAGACGTAGACAAATTGGAGAATTGCACCGAAAGAAATATCACCAAGTTAAATAAGGATGAGTGCAAAGTCCTGCATTTGGGACAGAACAATCCCATGCTCAAGTACAGGCTGGGGGCAGTAGACTCTAAGCCAACAGTGTGCTTAGGCTGCAAGGATGGCTAATGGCATCCTGGGCTGCATTAGAAGGAGCACTGTGAGCAGATAGAGGGAAGTGATTATTCCCCTCTATTCAGTGCTGGTGAGGACACATCTGGAGTACTGTGTTCAGTTCCTCTCCCCCCCCGCCTCTCCCACAAAGGATGTGGACAAGTTGGAGAAAGTCCAGCAGAGGGCAACAAAAATAGTTAGAGGGTGCAGAAATGTGATTTATGGGGGAAAAGTAAACAAATTGGGCTGAGTTAATAACTACCTGAAGAGTGGTTCTGAAGAGGATGGAGCTAGACCAGGGGTTTTCAACCTTTTTAAGTAAGTGTACCCCTAGTGGCCCCCTTTTTAATAAGCATACCCGGGGGGGAGGTGGCGAGCAGCTGGATGCAGAGTGGGGGGGGATGGGGGGGAGCAGCTGGACACAAAGGGCAGGGGGGAACAAGCGGCAACACCACAGCCTCTGTGTGACCCTGCTCTTGCCCTGCCCTGGCACTGCTCCTGTGAGGCAGCAGTGGGGTGGCAGCGCTCTGTCCCCACCTCCATATACCCCCTGGGACCCCCTGAGCTAAACTGTTCTCAGTGGTGGCAGATGTCAGAACAAGGCGCAATCGTCCTTGAGCAAAGGAAAAACTCTCACCTGGAGGGTGGCAAAGCACTGGAATAGACTACCCAGAGAGGATGTGGATTTTTAATTCTTAGAATTTTTTAAGACCTGGATAGACAAAGTCTTGGCTAGGATGATGTAGTTGGGGATGGTCCTGCTTTTAGCAGATGATTGGACTAGACCTCCTTAGGTCCCTTCAACCCTCATTTTCTGATTCTAAAAATCATTATGCATGACTGCAAAGCAGTAACCATGAGTAAAAGACAAACCAGATTCTCAACTCTCTTCTGTCCCTGTTACAATTAGATTCATAGATTGTAAGGCCAGAAAGGACCTCAGAAGCTCCAAAGGGATGACACTGGGAAAAGATTCCCTATAGAAAGGGTAAATTGTGTAGAGGCAACATACTTATGATTTGCCTATAGGTAACTGAACTCTGTTTCAGATTAGTAGAGGTACATTTGGAGAAGGGAAGTCTGCTGCAAGTTTCCATTAATAAGTTAGCTTTGCCAACTGTTTGCCCTTCTGGACATCCTCAATGGAAAGAGATCCAGATTCTCAAGAATGCCTTGCATTTGAAAGTTTATCTAACTTGATTCTAACACATGATATACCACATTCATGTCCACTAGAGATATTACAAGGGCATGAAGGGAGGGTGGAAAGATACCTGAGATAAGAGGCTGAAAAGGACTGGGAGACTAGCAGGGGCAAACTTAAGACGGAGATTGGAACAGCAGCTGAACAAGGAAAAGGAAGAAGTACCAGAGACAAAGGGGTACAGAGGAGAGAGTGGAGAAAACCTGGAAACACCAAGGATCAGAGGACAAAGCCTGCAAGAGGGCTTCAGAGACTAACAGGGAGAAAGGAGGCAGTTAGGGTTCTGAGGTAAAGGAGGAGAGCATGGATGTGAGGTAAGCAGCTGACAACAAGGGAACAGGAGGGGCCTGCAGAAGAACCACAGACACCAAGAGGAAGCAAAGGGAGGGTGGAAAAGTGCCCAAGACAAGGGGGTGGGGGGTGATCAAAAAGCCCATGAGATCCCTAAGGGGACCAAGAGAGGCTGGAGGAGCATGAGCCCTGAAATGGGTGATCAATGAGACTGAAGGAACACCTGAGGCACCAAGAGAGGGAGCGAAGGGAGACTAGAGAAGAACTAGAGTCACCAAAGGGCAGAAGCTGAGAGGGCTTCAGAGAACAGGGCAAGAAAAGAGACTGGAAGAGCAGATGGGATACTGTGAGGGAAAGAAAGAGCCAGCAGGCTCCTTGGCTCCCAGACTGAGCGGAGGGCCAGGGGCCCCAGGCCCGCAGCCCCAAGGAGACAGGCAGGTGTGTGGGGAAGGGAGGGGCCGGTACTTCCTTCGCCGGCATAAGAGAGGCCGGAGCCGACAAGCGGAGGCAACGCAGAACCGGAAGGAGGACGTGGAGGTGATGGAGCACGCCGGCGTACGCTGCACAGGCTGCGCGCAACACCAAGTGCCGGTAGGAACCTCTGGCAAAGGGCTAAGCCCCGGCGGGGCTCTTGAGCCCAGTCTGCTGGCCCCTGCGGGGCACAGGACTGTTTGTTTACCGGCCGGGAGCGGATGGAACCCGGCTGGAGCTGGGTACCGTAAAGACCCTAATAGAAGGGCACAATTTGACTTTGAGTACTGTAGCCCCTGTAATAGGGGCACAGCTCAGTAGTGAGCTTTCCCTGTGGAAAGGGGAAGCTGACCAAGCCCCCCCAAAAGGACTCTTCGAGAGCCAAAAAGGGGCTCGACCCCACAGTTGGCAAGTTTTGCATTGGAGGACAACTGCAGATAGCTGGAGCAGCCGCTCTGATCAAGGGAACCCTCTTGGTTGTAGTGCTTGTTTTGATTTTTCACTTTTCTTTTGGGGACTGAGTGACATGCAGATACGTGGCTGGACCAGACAGTCGGCCACCACCCGGTGGAACAGGCAAGGGTGTAGGGGTGGTGGAGCCCTCAGAAACTCAGGACCCGTGGGATGCTGGTGAGACTCATAATTGGACTGCACACATCGGACATCTGAACCAACTCCGTTAACATCAAAGTCGTGGCAGGCGAAGCAAGCACGTGTGACACACCCAATCAAAGGTGAGGATACACTTGGCCACCAGCAGGCAGCACCTGCATGGTCCACGGGCCTTGGTGTTAAATCCGACAGATACCAAATGGGTGTAGAAGTAATTGGCTTACTTGACTAGAAAAAACAGACAAAGACCAGAAGTGCTGACACTGCTTAATTCAGATGTTCTGAGATAAGGAATCCGCATTCCTGCATGACTTGGGTTATCTTCATACCTTGCCCTGTGCATTCCTGCATGCCTTGGGTTATCCTGATATCTTGCCCTATGCATAGATAGTTTGTTTAAGTAAACTTTCTAAGTTTCTGTGTAATTTACTATTATTTTGTTTCTCCAAGGTGTATTTTATTTATTTATTTTTTTTAATCTTTCTCTGTCTTTAGTATAAATACGCTTGTCTGTTTCAAAGGATTTCTCAGACTCTGAGGTTACAAGTGGGTGATTCCCCTTGCTGTATGGAATTCTCCCTGTGATCACAGTATAGTCTTAAATAAAGAAAAGCTGGCTCTGTCAGTTCTGATTCAACCACAATGCAAAGTTTGATTTCTTCCACATGGGGTATGGGAGAGAAGCTCAAATAAGCACTAGGAGGCAGCCAAGGCAGAGCAGAAAAACACTGGATAAACCAAGAGGGAATCAAGGGACCATGGCAAAGCCATGGAGAGGGTGAATAAACACCTCAGACATCAAGAAGGGAAGAAATGATAGTTAAGTACTGTGACCTCAAGGGGAAGAGAAGAAAGTCAATGCACTACCCACCTGAGGTACCCCAGGTGTGGAGAAGACTAAAGGACACCAAGAGAGAGTGAAGGGGAAGGGGGAAACCGTGAAAGAAAGAGGAGTAGCTAGAAGAGCAACCAGAAATACCAAGGGGAAGGGAAAGAAAAGAAAAAGCAGCAAGGAAGAAAAAAAATAAAAAGAGGGTTGAAAGAAGAGTAGTGTAGAAGCCCCTTTGACACCAAAAACCAAAGGGGAAGGCATGGGAAAACACCTGAGAAGCAAAGGGGAAAGAGGAGAGTGACTAGAGAAGCAGCAGAGACTACAAGGAGGAGAGGAGAGGCTAAAGGAGCACCAGAGGGACCAAAAGACAGAGAAGCCTGTCTGGAAGAGCACTTGCAAGACAAAGGGGCAGAGACGACTGAGGTGGGAGAAGCATGTCAGTGGACAGAAGCTGGGTTGGGGCCTCGGAGGTCCAGAGTGGGTACAAGGCAGACAGAAAAAAGATGAGAGAAAGGAAGAGAGCATAAGCAGGTGTGGGGGGAGCAAGGCTAGAAAAGCACTTAAGACAGCAAGGGGAAAAGAATAACAATGGAAAAGCCCCTGAGATGCTGTGGAGGGTTCCGGGGGGTGGGGTGGAAAGGAGAACATGGAGGAGCACAAGAGGAGCGAGAAACAGGTGGAGAAGCTGGGACCCCAGGAAGGAGAGAATGAAACTGGATAAACACCTGAGAGCCCCAAGGGGTGAGGGGGAAGGAAAGCTGGAGGAGCACCTGATAGGAGAAAGGAGAAGATATTGGAGGAGCACTTGAGACACCAGAGCTAAGAACAGACCGTCAGAAATCCCAGGGCTGAATCCATTCATTCTTTGCAGGTTAGTCTAAGCTTTACTTTTTCACTTTGGGAAATGTGGTCATGTGCCTGCAGTGGCTCAGGCCAGAAGGTGGGAGTGGGGGGAACTAAAGCACACCTCTGTGGCATTTCCTCTTCCTGCTGCCCCTGAAGACGCTGGGATTTGCAGTCCAGAATCACAGCAGCAGGACTCTACAGGGTTGCTTATCACTTTTCTCTTTCTGCTCCTGCTTCACCTGCCTCTCTACAGCATCTCTTTTTGCCTTTTGGTCTGTCAGGTGCTTCTCAAATATCTGGTATCTCCAAACTGCAACATTAGTTACCTCTCCAACCTGTATTTTCTCTGCACTTCCTGTCAGGTGCATTTCAAGCCTCTCTTTTTCTGGGCTTATGTCACCTGCTTCTGCAGCCTCTCTCATCTCTGCGCTGGTGTCTCGGGGGTCCTCCAGCCTCACTACTCTCTATCTTGAAGTGTCAAAGGCTTCTTTAGCTCCTTCTGTCCCTGACTTGGTGTGCCAGAGGCACAGTCTCTCTAGAAAAGCACTGGATAAACCAGGTCTCTCCTAAGTCTCCACCTTAGCCTCTCAAGTTCTCCTACAGCATCTCTTCCTCTACCGTAGTAGTTTTCTAACTCTTTCATCCCCACCTTGCTCTCAGAAGCTTTTCCTGGCTCTCTCCCTTTCGTGTCTCAGTGGCTTCTCCTGGTTCTTTGCACCTCAGTGCATAAGGGGCTCCTCTTGGCTCATCTCCACCTTTCTTTCTCAGGGCCTTCCCTATGCTTTTTGCCCCCACTTCCTTTTGGTTTGTTAAGATTTTCTGCAGCCCCTCTCAACAACCGGAATGTTTCTGCAACCTCTCTCTCCTGATTTTCTGTTGCAGGAGCTTCTCTAGTCCCTCTTCTCTTCCCCTTTAGTCTCTCAGGTACATCTGCCACTCTTCTCTGCTCCTCTAGTTAACACCCCCTTTCTTGGTGAGCTGCACCTCCAACCTCTTCCCTCCCTGCCTGCTCTGTTGGGTGCTCTCGTGTCTCTACCTTTTTAACTTAGTTAAAAAGGTAAAAAATATTGATATGGGGAGATTGTTCTGGTTCACCAGTTTACATATCCAGGCAATAGTGAATCTTTATTTTTTTTCCTTCTGTAAAATCTTCATCATACAATGTTCAAATGGAACATCTATTCCCAGCTGCTCTGAAACTGTATTGAGCTGGCCTACTCAAGCAGTTGTAGCACATGATGGCAACAAGAGGGCAGCATTCACTATGGAAAGACAGGTGCAAGCATTGTTTTGGTATTTGAACGATAGGAAAATGAGCGATTAGCTTTAAAGCTTAGCCAAAAGATTCCTGCTGTCTTACAGGAAGCTGTCAAGTTCTGTGTCTGTGCCAGTTAGTACAGTACATGCCTGCATTACTCTGGTGAATCCAGTTGGAGTCTTGTATTTAGGAGCGATAATATTTAGTGTGTAATAATAGTATTTAAAACCAATAAAGTTTAGGTAGCCATGCTGATTACAACAGCTTGTATGAGATGCTGGTATTTTAACACAGTCTCAAGTTCCTCATAAATGTAGGCTTGGAAGGAATGTCAAGGGTCACAATCTAGCTCCCTGCAAGGAGGCAGGACTTGCTGTTTCTAAACCACTGCAGAGGTGTCCATTCCACCACTTCTTGGACAACTCCAATGAAATAGATACCACAACTTCCCTTTTCCTCCTCTGTTGTGTCCAGAAATAGGGTGGAGCCACCATACAGTATGTTGCTGTGAACATACAGTTGAACCTATGCAGCTTTAGTACAAGCTATCGATACTTCTGTGTGAAAAGGGCTGTTAGGAATACCCTGCAAAAAGCACTGTATAGCTGTTTGCAGAGTCCTACAGATCATAAACTTCATGACAAGGGAATTATCAGAACAGAATCCTAGAAAAAGCAACAGCTTAAAGATCTACCAACTACATTGTATATTATGAAAATCAGTGTCCATAGGTTTCAGGGACCACAAACCGTAGCAGGCATGCAACTGCATCTCAATAAAGCTACAGATAAAGAAGCTTTGAATTGTGTTTTGCCACAACACTATTGCTGGGGAATCTAATGTACTTGCCTTGGTTATGCCGAAGTTCCCTGGGTTATACATAAAAGGCTGCCTTGAGATCTATCCAAATGTGCTTAAAAGCACTGACCTAGATCTAGTACATTGACCCAGACCTGCCTTTTTGAGGAGAAGGCTGGTAACAGCTGTCTGAGGCAAGACATGGTGTTCTTTTCAGAAAACCCAAGGAACAGCTTTACCAGTAGCAAGCTGTCTATGCTAACAACTGCTTGGGAGCTGACTGCCTCTTTCCACTCCCCTCTACTGAGTACTGGATAAAGACATAGCTGTGCACCACTTACTGCTTTTGGTCAAGCCACTGGAGTCCATGGGAGTACCACCATGGGTAACACCTGGCAGGATGTGTCCATGTCATCCTGCAGAGAACTATGTTACAAGCACATGCATTCACTGATCAAAACACTGCCTCAATATTAGGATAACACAGAGCTCAACACAGACTATAATGCAAGTATTATGAATTTGGCAGTTATTAAACATTGCCTATGATCTGGTTTCCATTAGACAAATTTCTGTACCTGTTCTCCAGGCTCTTCAAACATTTGCTAGCCTCCCTCTGTACAGTAGGGTTTGTCATAAGCCCCAAGGCTGCAGTCATTCACTTCAGCCACTGCCCACCCCCAGGGTTGCTCCCAATACCAGCTAACCCAGAACTCTCCTCCCAACTGTAGCACTACAGACTCCTGCTCCCATCTCCTTCCAAGGCAACACCCCATCAGGCAACCAAGCTAGGTCCTCTGCTAACAACCCTTCAGCTGACCATGATTATGACAAGCATCCCCAACCTCCATTTAACCAGGCTGCATCCAAACAACTCTGGCCCCACTGTGCCCAACAGCCCAGGATCTACCCAACCAACCCAGGACACCCCCTCAAGCTGCTCACAACCACAGCACAACACCACAGGCAACAGCCAACCAAGGAAAGTGCCTGCCATCCATTTTCCACCACCTAAGCTAAGAGTGCTTCACAACTGAACAGCACACCGTAACCCATTTGGAACTCTTCTCCAAACTCCCAACGTGCATTTAACCAAGCCAGGACCCCAGCCTGCATCAACAAAATGACCCTTTGTACCATCATGACATCACAGGATTAACCCAATCATTCTTAACCTGATCTCCATGCCACAGCATAAGGCCAAACAGTAACAGAGTTACTCCAAACCTGATCAAGCTCAAGTGGGTACCCAACTGCTAACTCTTGCTGTACTCACCCAGTACAGGCCTTCCCCCAACCAAGGCAACATTACCCCAGACCCTAAATCAAGAAAGGTTACCTCACACCAGCTGAAAAATAGTTGCAACCCAAGCCAGACCACTGGCTCCCCAAGAACCCAGGCCATAGACAACAAAGACCAAACTCTGCAATCATCCCAGGCTTCAGGTCTCAACCAACAGAACTAGCACTCCCACCCTGGTGAAGTTCCCAGGCTGCATTCAGTTCATGTGCAGAACCTACCTCCTGCCTAACCCAGTGAGGGCACCCCAACTGGACCCCCAAGCTGTTGCCAAAAAAGCCACAACCCCTTGGCTCTCTTCCCTGCTCTAACAGAGAAAGCCTACATGCCTTCCTCATCCCCACCCCAGCCCAAATATCAAGATTACATACAATCAAGTCAAACCCCTGTAAAGTTCAGAATCTGCTCAAGGTCTGGGGGGGTGGGGGGTGGGGAGGGGAGGCTAGGCTAGGAATGGTTGACTTAAATGGCTGTGAGTAGCATGGTTTATATTTGGTGTGACTAGTGGATATGGCAGCACAGACTGAGTAGGCTGGTGCAGTCTTGGTGCTCAGGTACTGTAGCCTGCTTGTAATTGGTGGTGATGGGTAATTGAGCAGGCTGCTCTACCTGAGCACCAAGACTGCACCAACCTACTCAGGCTGTGCTATCATATCCACTAGTCACACCAAATATACACCATGCTACCCACTACTCACAGACATTTAAGTCAACCAGCCTTAAATCCCCCTCAGGCTTGAGCCATCCAAGACCCTCCTGTCTCCTAGCCTCCAGCCTATGCTCAAGCAAACCACCATCTTCACCCTCTAAGCAAGCTTCCTGCAATTACCTAAGCTTCTACAACTAAAGCCTCACCAAAATCCAGAAATAACCAAAGAACAAGGAAGAAGAATGGAAAAAAAGTCACAGCTGGGATCAAGACAGAACCAGAGGTTGTAGAGGCAGGATGAGGCAAGGATGCAGGAGGAGAGTCAAGTGAGGTAGGATAGGGGAAACTGGGAAATAGAAGAAGAGGGTTCATGAGGCTGACTGGCAGATAGTGCACCAGGAGAAGATGCAAAGAAGGAGTAGGGGGACAACAGACCTGGGGCAGAGATTGGAGAACAGCAAAGGAGGGCAAGAAGGAACAGGAATTAGATTATGACAAGACTTACACTAGGCTAAAATGCCAGGGAAAAACAAAGACAGAGGAGAAAATAGGGACACAAGGGAACAGCAGAAAACAGGGGGGAATGACAAACAGAGCAAAAGAAGCAAAAGGAGACAACCATGAGAAATGAGGAACACTCACAAGCTGATGGGAATGAGAACTGCAGATAAATCGGGTAATAAAGGAAGAAGGAGGGGAGAGATAGAGAGGCCAAAACTAGGGGTTGACTGATAAAGAGGTATCATGAAGCAGGACGGGAGGGTGGGGAGGCTATGTTCTGAGCCCACCCAACCCCAAAGCTTAACTGGGTCCCCTACATCTACTGGTCACCTGTCCAGACCCCAAACAGAGCACGCGTTCATGATGGTCTAAGATGTACTCAGCTAAGAGAAAGCACCCCAACTTTCCCAAGTCCCCAACCAACTCACCAAGTCACACATCCCTTCCCAAGTTCCCAAACTCCAGGCAGCTCTGCCACAGCACCAAACCCGCACCCTGCCAAGTGGCTGCACTTAAGCTATCAACAGCACCTGCCTGCAAACACTCCCCAAAACAACATCCAACTTGAACCTCAAGGAAAATTATCAACTGTTAGGCTGCAGCCTGGGGTCTTAACCTAACCAACACAGCTGCTTCTCCCAACCTGCCACCTTACAGCCAACCACAGAAACTGATCTAGGCTTGAAGGCTCCAATGGGGCCTAATCCTCTACCCACTCCTATCACCTGAGTGATTGGCCAAGGTCACTTGCCCCCACTTCCCCCACATAAAGCTCTGGCTCCAGGCAACAGGGCTCAAACTCATTAAAGACTGCCTCACCCTTCCCTTTAGAGGGCTCCTCTACTCCCCTCCAGTTGACCTCTTAACTGGGGTTGGACCTCTCTGATTGACCTGGCTTGGTTCTAGGCTCTGCTTTCTGCTTCATCTTCCTGCCTGATTGTCCACTGCTTTCTCTGCTTGGTATCTCAGCTTCTTGACATGGCTCCCTCTTATATCCTGCTCTTGGCTTCCTGGCTTCCATCTTCTTCCAATCCCACTCACTCATGTTGACCATGTTCTCCACCTGAATCTGCAAGTGGCCACAGACCAGGCTACCAATGTTTCAGCTTTACACCAGCTCCCCAGACAGCACCATATACAGGTTGAGGCTTACCACTCAAATTAAACCCCCGGACTACAGCTAATCCCCCTTTGACTCCACCACATACTACCACCAAGGCTGCAGTCATCCATGCTAACCATCACCAAAACCCCACAACTGTGTATATAGTATTATGTAATTAATGTCAGTGTCATTTGTGGCCTTCACTAAAGGAAAGGCTAGGTCCCCAATTAATTCAGAAGTGACAAGGTCCTTAAACATCTACTCAAAAAGCAATTCTTTCTTAGTTAAAAGCATCTTATTTAGTACCTGAAGTACACCACTTAGGAATAGCTCTTGTGGGTATAACAAATATAAAAGAAACAAGACTGAAATGTTGGATTAATACAAGCATAAGTGTGCTCTTGCACATAAAAATAGTTATCCTGCTTCTTTGGCTTACCATCAGGGATATTCTATATTCCTATTTACCTATATAGTCCTATTTATCTCTTTGCTAAATACTATCCTCCTTAAATACCATATACCCACTAGATTCACAGAATATATGTTCTGTATAACTCGGGTTAGACACAGACCTTGATAGTTTTGTGAAAGACAGAAGAAATCTTATTGCTATGTTTTTAAATATAATTTCTCATTTTCCAATCAGTTCTAATACCAAAGCTGAACAGGCATACCGTTCTTGCCTGGGGCAGGGGGTTGGACCTGATGATCTGTTTAGGTCCCTTCTGACCCTAAGTACTATGATACTATGACAAAGCAATGCATGTCTGGTTCTTCCTGCAATGAATGCCCCGCTCTAGTGGCCCTAATGTGTTGCGACTGCTCAAGTAGACCCGATTGTAACGTCCTTTCCATACCTGCTGCAGAGAGTAGTGCCATTTTAACCTTCTAATATATAAAGATTTCTTTACAATGAAAAAAAAATAAAGGAAGAGATATAGTTATGAGACTTCACATAAATCTGAAGAAGTTGCTGAGGAGTACTGGTAGAAGGCAGCTCTTCCAGCTGATAGGCTTTACTTGGCCAGAGGATTCCCTTAAAGGCTGATATGCAAAGCTGTCAAGACAACTACCACATCCAGACAAGCCAATTTATGTGAGGACGATTCCCACAGAGGCAAAAAAAAAATTGAATTGAAGACAAAAAAATTACCAGAAGAGAATCCTAGAAGGGAACAACATAAAAATCTAGCCAATATATTGCATATTATGAAAACCAGCACCCTCAAGTTTCAGACAGCTAAAATAGATTTAAAAGCAATACAGTTCAGGCCATTATGCTCATAGCCAGAGCTTTAAAGGAAATGTTGGCATCTCGACATCGCTCCAGGGCCCTCCTAAAAGCAGATTTGGAAGGAATGTCCAGTGCGTGGGTAAATGCATAGGAAGTGGGTTTTCTAATGTGGACAATGATCCCCGCTTGTAAGCAAATACTCAACTAAAGCAGGGTTTATAACAAGAAAAGACTTCAACAACCACAACATTAAAAGACAGCCTGAACCCTTATGCCTTACAATGAAACCTTAAACAGTTAACAGTCTTCATCACCATCAAACATACCCAGGGCAGTGCCCACCTAAGCTCAGTCAGTGGGGATTGACACTCACTGAGAGTTGCCATCCAAGTGCTCTTCCAGCTACTCCATCCAATGCAGGAAGGGCTGGGCTTCCCTACTAAGCCCAAAGTGGCTGCTGCTCTACTGCAGGAGAGTGCAACTGAGGTGGGGAGTGCTCCTCCGACTACTGGGGAGCACTAGGAAACACTGCTTGAGATCACTGCTGGGGAGCAGTGCTGCGTGTGCTGGTGCTCCTCAGCCAGTCCCTGTAGGCTGCTACAAAGCCTCAGCTCTCAGCCCATGACCTCAGTGGCAGGCTCAGGGATTTTCACTTATTTTACCTCCCAGGCTTCCCCTCAACCCACCAGAAGGACAAAATGATCCCAGGCACTCTCCCCAGTGAAGCCGGTAAGCCACAAGGCCAGACAGGGAACAACTCCTGTCTTGCATTTCCCCTACTGCTACGCATGCCACCTCTGTACTGAAATGGAAGGCCACCCTCCTACAGGGCTTGGCACAGCTCACTGCCACTAAGTAGTGACCTCTCCATGATCTTCCTATAAACTTTGCCTTAACATCGGGTGGCCTACAACCCTCACCCATTTGGAAGGCAAGGCCTATGGTCACAACATCAATCTCACTCAACTAAGCTATGCCCCCTTTCCCCTCTGGCTGTACTGTACCACTCCAGGCTGCTCCCCAACCAAATCAGCCCCTCTACAGTCCAGTACTGGGAGCTACACCAAAACTAAGCCTGGGCACCACCCACCTCAGCAGCGTGGAGCTGTCTTGCAGTGTAGGGCCATGTTCTCTGCTCTGTGTCCCCTTCCAGGTCCCTTGTTATTAACCTATGACCTCACTCCCATTCCTGTTGTCTTATTTGTCCCCAGAAGTCAGTTGGTGTCACCCCAGGGGTCCCCTTATTAAGGGAGACTTATCGTTTTTCATGATGGGCCAAAGCACATGACCCTTCAGCACAAACAGGCCTGCCTTGAGTATCACCTACTCCTACACATGCCATCTCTGCACTGAAACTGAAGGCCACCCTATTGCATATCTCTATGCAGCTCCTAGGGACTAATGAGTTCCTAATGACCTTTCTTGTTAGTGCAAAATTGCACATTTCGGTGGCCACAAACCTCAGATTTGAAAGCGAGAACACTACACCAAGCTTTGCCTCTTTCACCCCTCAGCTGTATTCTACCACTCCAAGCCTTTCCTCAACCAGGTCAACCTCTCCACACATCACTACAAGGGCTGAACCAAAACTAGAGTCAGGGCAGCTCACAAGCCACCCAAGCTCATGAGAAATGAAAGTCTTCTCTCTCTGTGGACGCAGCCTGCAACAAATTGAGCAAGAGAGGCCCCAGCCATCCCAAGCCCCAGTCGTCAGCCCACTGACCTAAATCCCTTTCCCCAAACCCTGATCCCCATTCCTCAAGTCCCCAAGCAGAAAGCAACTCAACTATAGTACCAGATTCCCTCCAGGGAGACCAAGGGAAACGCAATGTGAAGCCCCCAGCAGGTTCTAATAAAGTCAACTCCCCAAGCCTTATTATCCTCTGAAGCAAGGTAGACTACATGCTACAAAGCCCATACATCTGTTTCTCTCTGCAGCCCAGAACCAGCACCCTCCCCAAAGTACAAGAACCCCTCTGACCTAAGCACCCAGGAGACAAACATACCCAGCCATTGTTCCATCACATTCCCTTGTCACACCAAATATAACAGGCCTCCAGGCCTGTGCGAATAGGGAAGCATTCAATTCTGATTCGGCTAATTTGGAGGACAGTGATTCAATGCAGAGATTTGGATCACTGTCCCAAATCGATTCAGCTGAATCTGCTTCAGAAGATTCAGCGCTGATTTGGAGAGAGTTGGTGATTCAGATTGGCTAGGGAGAGGCAGGCACAGCTGGGCAGCTGCAGATTCTCCCATGGCTCCTCTGGCTGTACCTGCCTCTGCCCAGGTGGTGGGAGCTGCAGGAGAAGCCCCCATGGCTACCCTGCCTGGCCCCTGCCTTGTCCCGGCACTTAAAAAAAAAAAAAAAAAAAAAAAAAGCCCTGCACCTACCAGATGCAGCAGCAGTGATTGGGGCCTCTGGGTGCTCGTGGCAGAGCCCCCCTGCACAGCCTGGGGCACTGGCTTCAGTGGGAATCACCCCGCTTCACTACCTGGCACCTGTGTGGCGGCTCTTCTCCAAATTGAATCAGCTACCAAAGCTTCGCATGGCCCTACAGGCCACCCCACCCTCAACCCCCTAGCTGCAGCCATCTAAGACAAACACTACCCACACCTCTGTGCTTCAGTGCACCAAAAGCAAGTCCCTCCTTCCCCACAAGGCTCCAGACTACATCCAACCAAGCTAATGCCCCTAAACCTCCCATCTTTTAAGTCACCTTACTGCATTGCCCCAAACCTGCAACTTCTACAAAATGAAAGCTCTCCCAACACCCAAACCATGCCCAAGGGAACCTCAGTGAAGAAGGGGGAAGACACAACAGACCATGTCTAGAATCATGACAGATGACAGACCTGGGGCCAGGGTATAAATGTGAAAGAACAGGACAAAGGGAATGAAGGGAAGGGGGTGTGAGGTACCATGTGGGGACCACAATTAAGAAAAGGGACCAGAAAAGAGGAAAGACTTATGGCAGGACTGGCCAACAATGCACCAAGCAGGGACCCTAACCAGGGCCAAGGGACACAAAACATAGGCAAGACTTACAGGAACAGCACACTAAGGGATTGCTAAGGAGGAGCAGGCCATGACATTAGGCAAGCCCAAATGACAAGACTCACACTAGGAAAAGACACAAGGTTACAAAAAGCCAAGACTAGAAAAATGGCCAAAAAGGGAACAGCAGAACAAGGGGCCAATGAACAGTGAGAAGAAAGCAGGTAGAGGGAGATAATGACCACAAGGACAGAGGCATGCCCAGATTAAGGAAAACGTGCTAGCAGAACGAATAAGGAACAGAAAGGGATCAACAACAGGGAGCCAGAACCTACGGGTTGACAGACCATGAGGTAAGAAGAAGCAGTATAGGGAGGGACACTGCAGGCTGGGTCTAATGCTGCTGGTGCTGTATAAGCTAATTGAGTGCCAGTGCTACTGACTGAGGAGGTCATCAGTCTGTGCTGATGGTTGGGACTGGAAGGACTCCTTCAAGCAGGAGGGAAGGGCACAGGTAGGCAGGGTTCTTGAGACTAGGGGGAGGCCAGGTAGATGCTTATGTCCCACAGCAAAGCAGATTGTGTCCTGGGGCCACTAGTACCCCTGTCCTCAA
>NW_017728912.1:11001791-11004301 GCF_001723895.1 Crocodylus porosus | reverse complement strand
CAAAACAAAGAGAGAGTGATACCTTAATACAAAGAGCTCTCAGTAGCTCTCCCAGTTCTCTCACCAGGGAGGGCTGACAGCTGCGCTGTTTTAACAAGACTTATTGATAATGCATTTTTAATAATATTTCTAACACTACCACTAGCTCTCAAGCCAGCTATGGCAGCTCCAGCAGTTTCAGGCACAGCCCAAACCATAAATACCTCAACCATGAGATCTGCCTTAAAGGGGATGATGAAATAGGGCTGTGAGAAAGAGAGGATGCTGGACAAACAAACTAAACAAGCGATGCAGACACGGTGAAAAGGAATGAGACAGCAGCCAAGAGGGGAATTGTTGTGGAAAAAGGGAAACCAGGGAGAAGAACGGGACTATACAAAGGGGAGGCCAGATATCAGGCTGATACACCAGGAGGCCTAGAGAGACAGGACCAAAAGGAAAGAAAAGGTAGGAGATGCACAGCAGGACAAGGGAACATACCAAAGAGTGGAATGAAGTGGAAGAAGGCTAACAGCATACTGGGCTGCATTAGTAGGAGTGCTTCCAACTGACTGAGGGAAGCAGTTTTTCCCCTCTATTTGGCACTTGGAGTACTGCATCCAGTTTTGGGCCCCCCCTACTATGGAAAAGATGTAGCCTAACTGAGGAGAGTCTAGCAGAGGCCAATGAAAATGGTTAGGGGACTGGGGAACATGACTTCTGGGGCTGAGGGGATTGGGTTTATCGAGAAGAGAAGAGAAGAAATTTGATAGCAGCCTTCAACTACCTGAAGCGGGTTCCAAAGAGGATGGAGCTGGACTGTTCTCAGTGGTGGCAGATGACAGAGCAAGGAGCCATGGTCTCAAGTTGCAGCAAGGGAAGCCTAGGTTAGATATTAAGAAAAGCTTCCTCACTAGGAGTGTAGTAAAGCACTGGGACAGATTACCCAGAGAAATTGCGGGTTTCAGTTTCAGGGATAGTTTCATAACTGTGGCCTGAATATCTCCTCAATTTATTTTCCTTGTAGAAAAAGCTTTACGTATGAGAAGGCTACAATGGACCTGCTGTTTGCAGCAGCTATGAAATGGTGTTATAATCAGGCCTACTTGAGCAGTTCTAACACTTTAGGGCCACTCGAGGGCAGCATGCATTGCAGGAAGACAGACTTGCATTGCATTGGTATTAGAACTGATAGGAAAACCAGAAGTATTATATTTAACATCTTAGCTGTAAGATTTCTGTTGTCTTCTACAAAATGGTCAAGCTATGTGTCCAACCCCAGTTATTACAGTACATGTCTGCATTATCCTGTGAATCTAGTGGGGGATAGGATATTTAAGGAGGACAGTATTCAGTAAATAAGCAGGAAGGTTTTTGTATAGCATCTTGTATTGGAATGGTCCCTGATTGTAGGCCAGAGAAGCAGGATGACTGTTAAGTGACAAAGCATGCCTGTGCTTGTATTGATCCATCACTGCAGTTTTTCTTTTCCATCTATTCAGTACTTGGCTGTTATACCCACAAAAGTTAGTCCTAATTCAAGTAGGGAATACAACTGTGTTTTGCTATAAAGTAATTGTTTTCTAATTAGATGTTTAAGGCTCCTGATGATTTACTGAATTAATGAGGGACCTACCCTTTTTACTGAACACTCTAAACTTTTGCTTAGACACTGAATTCTTTATTACATATTATACTATAAACATAACTGTGTACCTAAGACAAGCTCTGAAATTAGAGTAGCGATGCACTGGCATTAAGATAATACATTCTTCAGCACTGGAGTGAATCTGCATTACATCACGACTTTGTGGGGAAAAGGCTTGCCTTTTTAAGATGTTTCAGAAACTGTGCTCCCCTAGAAAATGTTTTTTGTTCTTTCTCTGTCTCTATTGCTGTATTGGGCTTAGCTCATCTTTGGCACTGTTCTGGTGCACCAGTTTACAGACATTTGTCTATCCATGTCTTATTTTTTTTTGGCTCTACTCATTTGTTTTTTATTTTCCCTTCCTGTGCATCTGAAGAGCCCTCATTAAGCATAGCCATCATATTTGAGTTATTCTACTGTTGATACCTAGCTTCTGTGAAAACCTGTCTTTGTGCTTTGTGGGCCTCTTAACAGGGTTGCAGTGTATAAACTTTTTATTTTTGTAGCTGTTTACTTGTAAAATTTTCTTCCAAATGTAACAGAAGTGCACCTTGTATGTCCCAACAGTACATGTTTTCTCTTTAAACTGTGTAATTGGCATTGCACTGTTAGTTTAAATTCTGCATATCCACCTTGACCACATATTTCCCCAAGGAAAATGTTTAATTCTATTTATTATTTAGATTATAAAAAACATGTTACTCATATTAAGATCATTTATCATGTGGCTGCTATTAAGATCCAGGAGATGAGGCTACAGACCCACCTGGCACCATTTACACCTCAGGGGGCACCTGAGTTCAGTTGGTTTGGTGCAGGCCTGGGTGGATTGTGGCTGACCTGGATGGGGCAAGCCTGGATTGGTAGAGTACAGAGGGTTAGC
>NW_017728912.1:10983918-11000261 GCF_001723895.1 Crocodylus porosus | reverse complement strand
TGAGGCCTCCTCTCACCCCTACAGCCTCACCCAGTCCTCCAGGATAACTATAACTGAAGCCCAAGCCACCTGGCTACAACATAAACAACACAGAGCCTCCTCACTCATAACATGAACTCCAAAGCCCCTCTAGGGCTCTCAACCCTACCTCTCTTTAGGGTGCTCTTGTCCCCAGCACCATCAAGCTGCAACCACCAACTCTGGCCACAGAGCTCAAGCTCTCTGGTTCAGGCCTGAGCAGTTTATAAAGGCCTGACCCTGCCCCCTTCTGGTCACCTGACCTATCTGGTTGCTGCAGCAACCGGCACCTGAGCTGCCTCTGGTGATTAGCAGCTCCTTAACCCTCTATTAGTCACAGGACACCTCCTTGATCCTGTGACACACCTCCCCCCTGAAGTTCACACTGGGGGGGGTGTCTTTCTGCTACTCTGAGAGAGAGAGAGAGAGAGACCCTGTTGCCAAAAGGTGTTCTTGTTGGCCTTCCTTTTCTGCAGGCATTCTGCAGCTTCTAGACTGGGGGCAGAGGTTTTAAGGTGCCTCCAACCCACCTTTTACCCAGAGGTGCATCGTGTGGGATTTCCTGGGGTTTACCCACCACAGGTAGCACCCCCACATTAGCTGCCCCTGGTAAATTGCCTACCTGGCCCACTGCTCTTCTGCCTGCTCTTCGCAGTCTTCATTCTCTTCCTGCACCCCTAAGTCCTTCCTTCTGGGTCATTCTCCAGGTCTCTCTTCTCTTCTTGTCCTCCTGGATGTTTTGGAGTTTGCCCCATATTGCCCACTGGCACCTCCGTGCTTTTTGGGCATCTTCTCTTTCCCAGAATTCCACTCGGCCTTGGCCCATGTGTCTTCTTCCAGGTCCTTTATAAATATACCTTCTTCTCTATACAGTTCCTGAGGATCCTCCACGTGACCCTTTCAGGTATACCGGCCATGTATAAACATGGCCTTTTTTCAAACTCTGGTCTACACCCTGCTGAGCATTTTTCCCTGCTTCTACCCAGAGGCTGGACTCCCTTTTCCTTTTGAGGTGCTCTCACTCCCCTAGTCCTGACCCCCGTCTTCTGGTCGTCTCGTGTTATCAGCGAGACTCCCTGTACACCACCCTTGTCATGTGACCGAATGGTTGTCGCTAGCTGTTGTTCTGAGGGGCCCAGACCCCGTGATTGGGTGACCGGCCGCTGGGTCCACCTCTGCTCCCAGTAATCAAGAAGGATTGACTGGGTCACCTTAAGCAGGGCTTCTAACTTCTCTTCAAATGGGTGCTCCTCCCTGATGTCCTTCCCCCTCGGCCCAAATCCCATTTCTCCCTTAGGGCATGCATGGGGTTTGATCCCGGAGAGTTCTTTTTCCTTTAGCCCTTGTACCAGTGCCGCCTGGAATTCCTCCACATGGGCCTCAGTTTGTTGTAGAGCCTCGATAAGTGAACCCCTTTCCCGGAGTTCTAATTTAATGGTTCAGGTGGGGTGTTGGTTTTTGGGGTGCTGGATGATACCAACATGGTTTGGTCAGCTTGGGGATTTAGATGGGGAGGGTAGATTCTATTGGCTACTGGCCTGGTTTGGTTTTGGGGGCTGGAGCCCTGGTTTGCTTTGGATCAGTCCTTATGTTTGGGTAGGGGTAGGGGTAGGGATAATTCTGGTAGAACTGAGCTTTAAATTTGGGTAGGGAGATGGAGCCTTGCTTGGTTGGGTGCCACCTGTACATGATAGGTGGTTGGTCATTTGGATGGTACATGTTGTGGACTGACATAGGGTTAGAGCCCTGGCTTGGATGGATGCGTTGTAGAGCTTGGGGAGCGGTCCATAAATCATGTAGTCTGATTTCTTGGCTTGGCTGGTTGAAGTGGTATGGTGGAAGCCTGTTTAGGTTAGCTGCTGCTGTGGGTGTGCTAGCTAGGTTGGTTTCAGATTCTGGTGTCCTGGTTTGGTTGGGTGCAGCTTGGGACATGAAGTCTGTGCCACCCAACTGCGTGCACTGGAGAAGACTTGCTTAGGTCAGTTTAGGGTTTCAGCTGGGAAGATCTAGGTGGGATTGTTGGAGTTTATCCATAAGGAGAGAGGATGGCTGGGCTCTGAGATGGCTAGAATTGGGGGTTAGGGTGAGTGACCTGTTGCGGTGGTGTTGGTAGCAGCTCTGAGTGTTGGGCTATGGTTAGTTGGGATGGCTTCAGCCTGTGTGTTATTGCAGGCCATCTTGTTTTGGTTATATTTGGGATGGGGTGGGGGGCAGCTGACTGGATGTAGGGCATCCTGGGTACTCAGGCAAAAGTGGTTGTGTTGAAGCTGTATTTCAGCGATTCCAGGGATGTGAGCTTTGAGGCTTGAGAGAAAGGCCCTGTTTTCAGGGTGTGGGGTTGGGGCCTACAAGGGTAAGGAGCAGCTTAGGAAGCTTTGGAGCTTCTGCATAGGTTAGTTGGATTTGTGGGGTTCAGGCTAGGGAGATGGCTTGATTGGTTGGATGCACCATGGAGTTTTGTTCAGAGTCTGGTAATGAGGCTTATTTTTCTGCAGCGTGGGGACTTGGCAAAGGTAGGGTGAAGTGGGGCAGTTGAATTGGCTGTGGCCTGGTTGTTAGAGGGGCTCTCATTTGATTGAATTAAAACTTGGTCTTCAGGGAGGAGGCAACTTTTTTGGGATTGTGCCAATTACTCAGGTGGCTTATGGGGACCTGGGACTGGGTTGCCAAGGGGCTGAGCTAACTGATGGACTGCCTTCATTGGTTAGGGAATGGGGACCTAGGTTGGCTTGTTTCAATATTTGGGTTTGGGCAGGCATCTCTGGTTTGAGCTAGGCTGTTGGCTGCAGTAATTAATCGGGGCTGGCTTAACTGGGTGATGGTAATGGGGCAGTGATTGGCCTGGGTGACATGTGGTTTGGGATCTGAAGTGGGGGCAAGTTTATAGTCCTATACTTGTTGGGATGCACCAGAGGAGTGGGCAATTCTCTAACTAATATTTGGTGTGGTGCTCAGGAAGGCAGCAGAGTCCTGGCTTGATGGGTTAAAATTAGCATGGTTGGAGCCTAGTTAGTTTGACTGCTCCCTGTGGGGTTCCTTCTTGGTTGGGTGCACATAGGAAGGCAAGGATGGGTTGGCTGAGCCTCACAGCTTAGAACAAATTCAAATTTCTACCATGTTTGATGCAATCTGAGGGGTTGGAGGTGGCATGGATAACTGATACATTTTATGGGTTCAGTGTAGAACCTCTAGTCTGGATTCTTGTTGGGGTGTAGCCTAAGTGAAAAAATGTTTGGGATCTCTAGAGAGAAGTAGGTAGCTGTGCTAATCTCAGATCAGGCAGGAGCAGGGGAGAGAGATGCATCTTACAGGCTAAATAGGAGATGTAGTATTCTCGCTGCCTTGAGGTTTGTGTCCTCCTTCCTCCTTTTCCCTCATTTTGTCATCCCTGTGGTTTCCTTTTCTCCCTGCTTCCATTGCTGGCCTTCTCTAGCATCATAGCCCAGCCTGACCCTTGTCATATCATGCCTCTTCCGTCCTGCTCCACTCTTCTGTTTTCAAGTCCTCTGTCTCCTAGCCCTGCTTTGGTCCTCTCTTGGTGTATTATCTATCAATCCTGCCTCATGAACCCTCTCGCTACTTCCCGATCCCACCCCTTCCTGCCTCACTTTGCTTTCTTGACTTCATAGTCTTGCCTCATAGGACCAGGAGCTGACAAAGACAGGCTATCTTGATTCTAGTCATGCCCTCTTCTTTTCCCCTTCTCCCTTTTGCGGTCTTGGATTAGGTGAAGAATTCCACCTTGTGGCTTAGCTCTGGTGTGCAGGGTCCTTTAGTTAGGTGTAATTTAAGGATTCTAATGGGCAGACCTGGCTTGGTTAGTTGATATCAGTAAAGCCTACTTTGGGGTCAATTGCCCCCCCTTGCATTGTTCAGTTGTACCCATTCCTCTTTCTCCCCTGGTTCTGCCTTCTCTTTCATTGTCTCTTCTTCCTTTAATCTGTTGTCCTTTCTTTAACCTCTTCTTCGCTAGTTCTGTAATCTGCTGGACAGAATTCAGTTATTTCCTCCGGAAGTCCCCTGTTTGTCCTTTGCCTCTTTCCTTCCCCTTTAGCTCAGTTTGCTCCTTCTCAGTTGCCCCCTTCACCTGCTTTGTCCTCTGAGGTCCATCCTACCTGATGACTTAAACTTGGAGTTCCCTGGTCCTTCCTCACTTCTCTCCTTGGCTCTTGTACCTCTGTCCTGTTCTGTTCTGCCACATCTCTTGTGTGTCCATGTGCTCCTGTTCCTGTTGCACTTCTCCCCACCCCCAGTCAGTTGTTATGGGATAATTAAGCCCCCGTTTTGTTTTCCACTCCTGCTTGGTCTATCACTTCCTCCTTTGCCTTCCTCTTTTGCTTCTTGCTCTCAGGTCCTACCTATTCCATGTCTGGCATTGCAGCCCAATTTCTGTCCTTCCCTTTTCATTTCCCTTTTGCCTGTCTCCTGTTCCTTCTTCCTGCTGTGGTTCTCTTCCTGGTCTGCTGTTCTGCTTTGCCACCACCTGTGCCTCTCTTCCTTCCTCCCTGGGTTGTTCATGTGTCCTCCCTGTCTTCCAACTTGAATCTGTCATCTGTTGCAGCCAGACCATGTGTTCGGCTTGGTAGAGGGCTCTTGTGCCTAAGGCTGCTGGAGTTGCATGATCTAGTGTAAGTCTTAGGCTGCCTACAAACATTCAGGAACTGCAGTCGAAGTCATGGGGCTTTACACTATTTGCCTGTTGGGTTGGAGGGCTTGAGCCTGGTGGGTGGGGGTGCAGCAGGCAGCTGCTGGTTGGGTTTTGCTTGACCAGAGCTAGAAGTGGTGGGGAGGGCAGGGTGGAACGGAGTCTCCTTGTCTCATGATCCCCCTCAGCTACCCTGTGTGGGGTACTGTGGGAGAGTTGGGTTGGGCCCATGAAGTGAGGGGGAGCTCCCTTCCCCCACCTGGGCCTCTTGACAGTGGCAACAGCCTCTGCCAGTTGGGTTTTGCCTAGCTGGAGGGGGTATGGGATGGAATGGAGCCCTCATCTCGTGGGCCCAGCCTAGCTCCCCCCAATACCCCAGCCAGGTTAGCCGCTGGGGGGCACAAGGCAAGGAGGCTTGATTCCACCCCACATCCCTTGCCAGCATCTGGCTGGCAGCTGCCTGCTCGGCCCCACAAAGGGAATACACTTGATCTTAGCCAAAAGCCCTAAGCCTTGAAGGAACACAAGTTCCCCAAGGTACTTTGTTCCATATTGCCTTCAGCTAATAGCTTATTTGATAAGGGTTTGTTTTTCATGTGATTGGCCATTTTAAAAGCGCTTTGAAGCCATGCACGTGCTATGTCAGGGATAGGAAACATTTTTTGGCCGGAGTGCCAAACCCCCCCACAATGCCTACCTTGGAAGTACTGGAGTGCCGGCATGCCAGAAAAACAAAATGAGGGCAGGGGGTACATGGCAAGATGCCCTGCTTGTGCCCCTGCCCCCCAGTGCTGCTGCCTTGTTCCCCCTATCTGAAGCCCCTGCCCCCCAGCATGGGCTCTGTGGCTATCAGCAGCTACCCAGGTAGGGCAGTGGGGAGCTGGGAGCAGGCAGCTTTTTGTGCCCCCGCTGTGCCGGGTTTCAATGCTGCTTTGCAGAAGCGGGGAGGGAAGCGCAGCGGGGAGCACTTCCCTGTAGCTGTAGGACATGAACATTCACCTGGCTTAACCCTGTCTTCAAAAGTCCAACCTACCTTAACTTAGCTTGGGGGAATTCTGCCAGCCCCAACCGGCAACAGCCTGACAATGTCTCCTTTAACAAAAGCACTTGGGCACTTCATGTAGCTGCATCTGCTTCTCACAATCAATTCTGTTCCTCCACCCCATAATGTTGCATGCTGCTGGTTTGTGTGGACTCCTAGCTTGTGGACTCCCTCACTTCCCTGTGTTGTCTGCAGTCCCCTTTCCCCAGGCATTTTTTATGCTGTCTTCATGGTTTTTGTCTCCCTCTTCCTCCTTGCCCCCTTGGCTTGTCTCCCTTAACTTCTGTTTCCTACTGTGTCTGTTCTCTTGGTGTCTTTGCCTACTCTGACCCCTTTAATCTGTAGTCGCTTCATCTGTCATGCTCTACTTCATGTCCGTTGCTACCTAGCCCTTTAGGGCCTTTGGTGCATTATCTGCCAGTCCTGCTTCCTATTCCTTCTGCTGTTTCCTGGTCCCTGTGGTTTCCTCTTTAGTTACCCTCCATTTTTAATTGTTATACCTTAGTCCCACTCCATTTCCTGCCTTGGAGTGTTGCACACTAGTTCTATGCCAATACCAGCGCTGGTCTGTTTTTTTCCCCTCTTTTTTCCTGTCCCTTTGGGTGTAGCTTGCTTATTGGCAATATTGTAAAATCTTTAGAGAATGCAGTTAACTGGCCTACAGGATGGGAGGTATTGGTGACGTTACCTTGTTTCTGTGTAGCCTGGAGGTTTGGAGTATGGAGAGCTGTAGGCTTGGTTAGTTGTAGCCCCAGGGATTACAGCCAGAGGGCTGAGGCAGGAGGCCTGATGAGGTTGGAATGATGGAGGGACATTTCCCCCCACTCCCATGCCAAGCTGGAAGGGCCCCACAGATCACTTGACCAACACCAGGACTCTGGGGTGCAGGGATGCAGGGCTTGTTGTGATCAGCAACAGAAGTAATTATGGACTGATTTAGTGACTTTACAACTTTCCCCACTTTGTTTCTTTGAAGAATGCATTTATTTGCATGTATGTACACCTCAGTACAGAATGTTTTCGATACCTGGACTGTTTCAGGCAGGAAGAAGTTCAGCAGTGACTGTAAAACCCCTCATTTTAATACTAAATAGTCCTATAGCATTTTACTTTTTCTAAGTGCTGACAAATGTCAGCAGAATTGTAAAAATATTTCATATATGCAATCAATCTCATATTATACTTCCCACCATTTGGTACATATGGAGTATAGATCAAAATCTTCCAAATGACCACACATTTTTGTGTGCCTCAGATCTGAACTTCCCATTTTGAAACAAGCGTGATTTTCTGCAAATCAGTCTGCCTTTGTTTTCTTACCCATTTTAACTTCAGCTTAATTGTGCAACCATTAAAGAAGCAAGTGACATTGCACCAACTAACATGATAGCGAACAGGAGAGTTTGAGTGAGCTGCCTGCTTGGGAGAGGAGTAGCTAAGCCATAGGTGCCTGGGGGAGGGGGTTTGTGAGTACTGGTGAGTATCTGGCTTGTAGCTTCAGTTTGCTGCAGTGGTGTAGCTTCAACCCTTCATTATGAAGGATTGTTTGGAGAAATGAGCAGAGGAGCTCTCAAACCCAACAACTGATTGAGCTGACTGCAGTGTGAATGGGAAAATGCTTCTTTTATAGCCAGGCTTGCTAGAAGTCAGCAATACAGGACCAGTGAACAGGACAGTCCAAGTAAGGAGTTTGCCTAGACTATTTATTTTTCACTGTAAGTTTGCTGAGTGGAGGCAGGTAAGGGAGGAAGAGGGAATTTTTTAGATGTTGCAATGCCAAAGCCCCTACCACTGCCAGCTCTTCCTCAGCTGGCACCTCTGTGAGGTCTGTCTAGTTACAGCCACTGACCACTGAGGCTTCCACCTAAGTTCTGGCTAGGTTTGCAGAGCCTGTGGCCTGTATGTCCTGGACAGGGACAGCTAAGTGGGGGTGTGCTTGCAGTGTGAGAGGTGTCTTGTAGTAGATTCACTCAGGAATCAGGTAAGGATGCTGCAGGAGGTGGTGGACAGGATCAGAAGTATTTGCAAGCATGACACTTTCATTGACTCAATGCACAGACACCTCCAGCATCTTGGAAGAGGGACAGGTAAAGAGGGCACTGGAAGACAAGGTGGAGATTTTCTGGAAGACAGAAGCTGGCTGTTTGTCACCTGTAGCAACAGAAAGCCTCTTCTGAACCTGTGGTTGTCTAGATGAAGACCAGATATGAAGTCCTGGCATCAGAGCCCAATCCAGAGGTGGAGAGGCCATACCATATTCCTCTAGCAGAACTAAGATAGAGACTTGTGCTGCCAGGAGGAAGCAATAGGTAATGGTACTCGGCAATTCCTTTCTGCAGGGTATGGAAGCATCCATTTGCCAGCCTGACTTATTGGTTTGGATGATTGCCAGGAGTCTGCATGCAAGGTGTCACGGAAACATTGCCAAGACTTATCCGACCTTCTGTCTCCCATGACATTCTCATTAACAAGCTAAGGAAACAGCCTAGGTAAAAGTACCACATGGATTCATAGGTGGATAGATCATCACACTCAATAAGCAAATCATCCATGACTCCATGTCTAATTGTGAGGAGATATCAAAAAGCGTTCTTCAGGTGTCTGTCCTGGGTCTGGTACTGTTCAAAATCTTCATTAATGATTTGGATGATGGGATTAAGTGCATGCTTAGCAAATTTGCACAAGATGCCAAGTTGGGCAGATTGCAGACACTGTAGAGGGCAGGGCTAGGATCCAGAATGACCTGGATAGATTGGAAAAATTGTCTGCAGTCAATCAGATGGGATTCAACAAGGATAAGTGCCAGTTCCTATACTTGGAATAGAATGATTGGTGTACACAGACTGGGGAATGAATACATAGGTTGCAGTACTGCAGAGAATAACCTGGAAGCTGGAGGACCATAAAGTGAACATGAACCAAGTGTGCTCTTGTTGCAAAAAAATGGTCAACAGTATGCTGTGTTGTATTATTTCAAATCAAGGGAAATGATTCGTCCATTCTACTCAGCACTGGTGAGACCTCACTTGGAACATGCATCCAGTTTTGGGCCCAATGATTCAAGAATATGGACCATTTTTGAAAGAGTCCTGGGCAGAGCAATGAAAATGATTAAGGGCCTGGATAGCATGACTAATGATGAAAAGCTGAAAATGTTAGGGTTGTTTAGTGTGGAGAATAGAAGATGGACAGGAGACTTGATAAGTCTTCAAAGACCTGAAGGGTGATTATGGGGAGGATGGAGATGGACTTTTCTCTTTGGAAGGGGACAGGACTAGGAGCAATGGACTCAAGCTGCAGTAGAGGAAACTAAGGTTGGAGATTAGAAAGAACTTCCTGACTCTGAGGCTGGTCAGGCATTGGAACTGGGGACCTAGAGAAGTCATGGAATCTCAATCCATGGAAATCTTCAGGAGTAGGTTAGACACTTGGCTGGGATGCTGTTTCTATGCAGTAAAACTGCAATCTTTATTCATCATGATTCATTTGATTGTATATAAAAACAATGGTTTTTCATGCTCAGGAAAATCTTGTTCCATATGCAGTTGATGTTATACATCAGCACCAAAGTGCTACTTCTTTGTTTAACAGAGTTAGTCCATGAGCCAGTTCTTTTTCTTTTTTTTTTAAACAAAAAGAACTTCAAAATACAAATAGAAGGGCACAAGGACTTACATCAGGGATAGTCCTGCTTTGAGTACGGGTCTAGACTTAAGATGACCTTATGAAGTCCCTTCTAGTCCTATTTTCCTTATGATCCTATGAACCATACTGCTAAAATCTAGAGTTAGAAGGCACATCTAAATTAATCTAATTCGACTCCTCCACAGAGGCAGGATTCATATCTCCTAAACCATCCAATACCTATCCAACCTCTTCTTGAAAACCATTCATAAAGGAGATTCCACAACTCACCTGGGCAGCTTGCTCCACTTTCCTATTCTTAAAGTTAAGAATTTTTTACCCCTTGAGATTTGCTTTTTTGTAGTTTAAACCTATTGTTTTGTACCCTGCCTTCTGACCAGGGAGACCAATTTTTCTCCCTCCCAAGTTTTCTCCCTTTCTGGCAGCTTTTCAAATATGCTATCATGCCCCCTCTTAAATCTCCCTCTCTCTAAAGTAAACATACCTAGTTTGTTCAAACTTTCTTCATATGGCTTGTATTGCAACCTTTTTATCATTTCCTTGCTCTCCAGTTTCTCCATATCCTTCTCAATGTAGTGCCCCAGAACTAGATACAAATTTGATCAGGCTTGATTTGATCACCCTACTTTCTCTTGCTGGCTGAACCATGAAAAGCAATCAGTGATGGCAGAACCCCAAAAAGAACTGTTCAGCCATTGACAGAATGGGATATGATGCTACCTGAAGGGCCAGCATTAAATACAAGTATATACAAGTATAAATACTTGTATATGTTATATAGGGAGGGAGGAAAGAAGAAAAAGAAAGGACCTACAAATGTCTGTTCTAAATTAAACCAGCTAGTAAGAAAGCTATTGAAAACAGCTTGGCTTTTAGATTATACATTTATAGCAGTCTGCAAAAAAGATGGATTTGGTAGGAGTTCTCTAATTTATTTGTTCAAATTTTGCTTTTCTTTACCTCCTTTGAACCAACCTGTAACAACCAATTTATTTAACGCCCCCCCCCACAAAAAAAAACAAAAGCTAGCAAATTGTAACAGGACTAATTGTAAATATTGCCTAATGTTACAAATAGAAAACATAAGTAAATATAAGAAAATGAAGACAGTACATTGTTTTCATCTTATAAATATACATATCTCTTTATTATAAAGCCATCAAAATAGTATAAAAATAATTAGGTTCATGCATAGTTTTGAGAAACAAAACTATCAACTAATGCCTTTTTACACACACATTCTTATTTTCTATAGCTTCATAAAGATCCAGTTTGTTTTCTGGCAAAGTTGTACTTTTTTAATAGTACCATTTATGAAATCTACTAACATATTAACAGCACAACAGCTCTTGACTGTGGAAGAGCACAATGCAGATAACCTGCTAATTTTGCACATCTGAACGCCACTTGGTTGTAGATTTTTCCTTCATTTTATTAAGAGAAGTACTGAAATATCCAGGAATTGTCATGATCTCAAAGCTGCATGAGCTTAATTACTGAGGAAGTTTCTTTTTCTATCACTGATTGCCAAATACTGAGACAGCATATCAAGTGTAATATCTTTTACCTTATATTTCATACCAGACATTACTGTAATGTACACAACATGCTAATGTTTCTATGCAGTAAAACTGCAATCTTTATTTATCATGATTCATTTGTATATAAAAACGATGGTTTTTCGTGCTCAGGAAAACCTTTTTCCATATGCAGTTGATGTTATACATCAGCACTGAAATGTTACTTCTTTAACAGAGAGCCAGTTCTTTTTCTTTTCTTTTTTTAAAAGAACTTCAAAGTACTCACAGAAGGGCATCATGACTTAATTCATTTTTGTTTAGATTGAAGTATTTTAAGAGAGATTTCAGCACAGCTCAGGACTGCTGCAGGGTCAGGAAGTACATCTATACAGCTAAGCCAAAGGACAGTTTAAACGCCAGTTCAACAGCAACCTCTGCGACTGAGTCATGAAAACAGACATAAAACTCCTGAGGTTTTGGATGTAGGAAGAGTCTCCTAGAGAAAAACAAAATTCCAGTGTCAGGAGGAGGTGTTTGTTTCCTGTTTTAGAAATTCCATATTTTATGAGGTTTCTATAACCAACTGAAAACAACTGTAGAGTAAAGCTAATGTCCAATGTCTACAACCCCCCTCTACATCACCTGATTGCTATCTATTAGCTATTCAAAACAATTTAAGTTTAATTTCCACTCACTTGCCTTTAAGATTCAAGAGTACAAACCTTTTTCAGGTTTTGTATACCTTCACCCATACTGCTTTCTCTGCTGTTTTCTATGACTCAGTATTCTTCACTCACAAGGGTACTTGGGGGGAAATCTACACTATTCACATCTTTTAAAAATTAATACCGTTTCTTTCGGCAGGTGCTTTCCTATACACGAGCTCTCTGGTTGCCTACAGGGAGGGAACCTAAACAATCAGGTTATTAATATGTGACTACAGTAGTTTTCTCCCCAAGTAGTATTGGATTGCACTTGGTGTCACATGTCATTTGATCATGCTGAAACTGGAAAACGAAAACTTTTCTTAAAGATTCCAGAAACATGTGAAGCAGATCTCAGGATTTTAGCCTTTCCGGTCCTAACAGCAGTATTGTCAAGGCATACATACTGTAGTTACGTACAGCCATTTGTCTGTTCATCTTAAGACATCTGAGTTGAAGGATAACTGAGTAAACTAAAAACAGGCACACTCTGCTCTAAAGACAAGGGTAGTTTGAAAAATACCATTAAAAAAAATTATGATTGCAGGCTAAATTGATTATTTTTATGGTGACGTTCACCCTAAATGCATTAGGAGCAGGATCTTATCTCACATATGGAAATGTGCTTTGGTAATGTGGTTTCTGTGGTCTTATCCTGATGTACCTGGAGCAAAACCCTTTACAATCAGTATTACAGCTCAGTTGCTCAGCAAAAGTTCAGTGTGTCCATCAAGCATAGTGACTAAATGCTCCTTTGATCCCATGCCTGTAAATAGTTTGCTGTTTGCATGGGGGAAGAATGGATCAGCATGCATGTCAGTCCTTCCAGCTCTTGGAACATTCTGTCCTCTTTTCTTTTTTGTCTAGTAAGGAGATTGAAGACAGAATGTTGGAAACAGAAGGAGGTCAAGTGCTGTTGATGGACTGAACTTGAACCTCTCTCATCACTCGAGCGGTAATACAGACCGGAAAGGCAGGGCTAAAAAGATGGGAGAAGAGTGATGCAAGATAAGTGGTGACCTAATTGCTCTGGATCAAAACAACTGCATAGTTTTCCAAAGTTGTAAGAGTTCAAGTTGCAATAGAACTTATTTTTTCCACTATAGTTTTCTTTGTTTTTTAAGACTGATCCTTATTCTTGGTGTTTAACATTTACTTTTGAGATCTGTTTGGTGCCAAAGTAACAAGAGATAATTGTGGAGAAAGGACTCATAGAAATTAATGAGAAATCAACTCAAAAGGATTTCTTAGAGGAAAATACTAAATTTAATCTCTCTGCCTCTCTTAGTTTTGTACATTTCTTTTTCTTCCCCTATGTGAGGAGCATAATGCAGCTGAGACGTTTGATGGTTTCAAAGAAAGCCAAAGAAAACACAGGATACCCACAATGCAAACACATAGATACAGTGAGTACTACAGAAAGTTGTGAGGTGGATACATGCATCTAATGTAAATCTGAGTAAGTACATTATTTACCCTACAACCCAGTAAGTCATAGTTGGTGGTGGTTTCTTTTGGTCTGTCCAGTTATCAGGGGAACATTCAAACAAAATGCCATGTTCTCTCACTAAATCCAAGTCAGAATTTGCCTTTCTGGGCAGTGAGCTGGTTCCACTGCCTTCCCTCTTCTTCTTCTGTAAAAGAGCAAATTAAAAGTTACTAGAGTATGACATTTTGGGGAGGTAAACAGGATAATGAAACTACAGGGTAAAGCACTGAGAAGAGCAAGTAATTTACTTGCTCTGTGTTGAATGATCCAGAGATCACAATTATGATACCCTGTAAAGCAAGACTGGGAAGGTTAAAAGTCATATGCTTGCATGTGATTTCTTTTCTTCCCCCACCCCCCTCCGAAAGTAGCTACCCATTGTTTTGTTAATTTGTTACTGTCGGGCTTTCTTACATTGCTACAAGTACTGGAGAGATACAACTTCCTTTTGGCTAAGCACAGTCAAAAAAGCCCAAGGCTTAATTAATTCAATCTTTGCAGGTTAGTTTAAACTGCACAGACTAAACCAATATGCAAGTGACAAGACATTCATTTTTTATTCCAGAAATCCAGCCACATGCCTGCAGTGGCTCATGCCAGAAAGCAGGGGTTGCTAGAGCACACCTCCCTGCTCAGCTGGGGCAGAAAGCTTGGGCCAAGACTAGCCTACCCACCTTACAAGGGGGGAGGGAGGAGGCTGTGCAGTGGGGAACGGCTGAAAAGCTTCCTGGGATGCTGGAGGACTGTGAGTTGATTTGAATCTGGAGAGTATCTGGGACTAATTTAACCTAAATCAGTTAAGTCTGATACTACATCCATCCAGGTTAATCTTAAACTGGTTTCAGCCTTTTTGAAATTGGTTTATGTGCACAGAACTTCTATTGTGATACAGATATAAGCAGATTTCCAATCACTTATACCAGTTTATATCTAATTTCTGTACCTAGCCTTTGTGATTTGTTTTCCCTGAAAGCTTAATGAAAGCACCAGATGGACTTCACTTCGAGAGGATTCTTCAGCAATGGACCACCCTGCTCCACCTGAAGAGGACCCCCACAATAAGACTCTATATGGACTGAGACGCTTTCTTCAACCTGCTTCCTCCACCATTGCGGACCATTGTATGGGTTTGGGTGCATCTATCTTCCTCCTCCTTCAGTGTTGCAAACCCCCTCCCTCCCCTTCCCCTCCCTACCCCTGGGCTTAGTTGGCTAACATTGCATTTTCTGTAACCTAGCTGGCATTCCCCTCCTCACCCCTATGCCTCTAATCTTAGTCCCTCGCTCGGACAATTTGTATTTCCCTACTGGCATTGTCATCTTTTTGGATTCACAATCCTAAACATCTACTAATAAAATTCAGTCTGTTAACTCTCCATCATACTGCATGGAGAGACCAGAATTTTTGGGTGATACCTTTTTATTAGTCCAACTGTATTACTGGAATAAAGACAGACCTCAATTACTACAAGTACACCATCACACTTACACAATGCAGTATGGTAGAGGCCCCAAGATTCCCTTCCATGCAAGGGAACATGAATTACATACCCTTCCATCGAAGGGAATAACATTACCAAGTTACATACCTTTAGCTTACTGGAAACTTACTGGTTCTGCCTCTCCCTTTCTGGCTATCCAGTGGACTGGCTTTAAGAGGAAGGCTGGGGAAGGATCTGGATAAGGTCTAAAAATCTGGTTTGAGCACTCTGCTAGGAATGAAAAGATACAGGTTCAAACTCTTCCACATGGCGGGGTGGTACCTAGAACTTGGATTTCCTGCTCCTGGGCTTAAAACATGGCAGTGTCCTTTGCCCCACACCTACATAGATTTTTGCTCAGCTAAAATTTCAGAACTTCCCTAGCCTCATGCATATACAGCTGCATATCTGTCCATGCTCAGTGGATATGTGCAGGTTTAAGTGGCCAGAGCCAAACTGCAAACTCTTTGTAAGTGCCAAAAACTATTAGTTATGCTATCGCATACATACCTAAATGGCATGCAAAGTGAAATAAGGTTACACACTACATGTCTTAACAAAATGTAATGAAGTGAGCAGAAACCAAAACAGAGTCTTCTCTGAGCAGTGCTCTTCTTCAGTCCACAGCATCATAGAGGAAATGCTATCTTGGGAAATTTCCTGTTCCCTTAAAATCTTACAAAGAACTGCTATTTCAAGCTTAAAGTGAAGAAGAATCCTCCCACTTGGAAAGAAGGATACAGAGATGGCTGAGGCAGACAACAACAATGTTTTTAAAATGGCTGTAGTATGGGTATACCAGCAGGGTGGGGAGATACTTAGCTTTTACGGTTGAGGAGGAAAACAGGCAAACTAGTGAAGAATATCACAGTAACCATCTAATATCCATTTGCAAAGTGTAGAGCAAGAACAGGGTACTAAATGAATAGAACAGCTGTGATTCCATGCTTGAGAAATGGCTTTTTAATCTCTCAAAATACGTTGCTACATAGAAGGGACAAAGCAAGCTTCAGAGGTACAACCCACTAAAAAATATAGTGAAGTGCTACAGCATGCAACTTCAGAGCCAGCCCTTCCCTAAAATTCTTCGGAGAATTTCCTTTTACAGTTCATTCATGGCAATGTTGGTACTTCATAGATTTAAGGACTACGTCAATCTTTCTTATCTAGATTTCAAAATGATGCAGTCAAAATAAAGTGAGTGCAATGGTCTCATCCACTTCTCCAGTTGTTATTTTCCCATCATACCTGGATATGATATACATCCCTCATTTAGAAAATACCCAAAACTAGATGAGCAGGGAAGTTAGGAGGAATTAAGTGCACTGTACCGGCAGAGCTATGTGGGCTTTCAGTTCTTCTTTCATATGCATTAAAAAAATCTTTCCCTTCCACTTTCAAAGACAAATCATTACACGTCTTTCTCTTTCTTCAGCAAGTAAAATGAGTATAAGTCTTAAGTTGCCTGTCACAAACAGTATGGTACACACTTACGGTGTCTGAATTAAATGTTTATTTTTCCCCAGATATGTGGGGAGCCGGAGGAAAAGCAAGGGCAACACTGGACCCCTGCTGAACCAGATGGGGCAACTGAACAACTGACGCCCAGGAAAAAGCCAACCTATTAAATGGGTACTTTGCATCGGTCTTTCATCAGTCCCATGGGACGCCCATGCCCACCACAGGACAGGGCGGTCCGGGTGAGGGAGATCCCCTGCCTTCCATTAATGCTGACCTCATGAAGGAACACCTTGAGAAGCTAGATACCTTCAAGTCAGCCGGCCCTGACAATCTACACCG
>NW_017728912.1:10969885-10982983 GCF_001723895.1 Crocodylus porosus | reverse complement strand
TGGAGAAGCTTGAGAGAGTCCAGAGAAGAGCCACACACATGATCAGAGGTCAGGAAAACAGACCTTATGACGACAGACTGAGAGCCATGGGGCTCTTTAGCCTGGAAAAGTGCAGGCTCAGGGGTGACCTGATGGCCACCTGTAAGTTTATCAGCCACCTTGGTTTCTCCCCAAAATCTCTGCCCTGTGACAATGCGATGGGCCCAGCACAGAGGATTCACACCTCAGCCTCTCTCTTTAGGTAACTTGAGCTGGCTGCATTCCTGAGGGAGGGGGGAAACCTGCTCCCTCTTCCTACATGACTGGTATCAGCCACCTGGGTGAGGGGCATCTACCTGGTGGGCTGGAGTCTGCCCTGTCACTGGTGATGTATTTCAAATTGGTTGGCAGAGAGCCAACCGGGGCTGGCTTCCACTGGACTAGGTGAATGAGGTCACAGGGGCTATATAAGTTAGGACGGGCTAGGAGGCAGCCTCTTTGGCCATGAGGTGAGGCAGCAGCCAGGCGGGGGACACAGAGAAGCTTTACCATCTGAAATTGGCTCTCTCCCCCAAAAAACTTATGAGCAAGGAACTGCCTGGCTCCAGAGGGGAAACTTCACCATCCTTTGGAAGATGCTTGTGAGTAAGCTACTCAAGATCTGATTAGATACCTAGCTGGCAGTAACTTAGATGCGTGATCAAAAGGCTACCTCAGCCAGACTGTTTGCTCTTTAGGATTTCTAGGATATTCCTCAATCTTGTACCCTATTTTCACCCTACCCCTGTAATCAATAAAGTCCTCCTTTGTGACCTGTGGGAGACTTATTGAGGGGTGGGTCTAAATTATGCCTAAGAGACCCCTTAGGTCTGCAGAAGACTCTACTTTTGCCCCCTGACTTGGGGAAGTGCCCCAAGTGCCTGTACTGGGTCGAGTTTCCCCAAGGACACAGGGCCGAGAGTGAGTCCATTCTTGGGGTGGAGTCCATTCTTGGTGGCAGCTACATTACCCCCAGGCTAGCGAGTGTGCTCCAGGAAGGGGGTCGGCCGGACACAAGGCGCCCCTAGGGAGGCATTCGGAGCCTGGAAGGTGGTCGGGTGCAGGGAGGTGGGTGGCTCAACGCAGGAGCACCCCCTACTGGCCCGCCACACAACCTGCCCTTGGGGTGGCTCAAGCACCTACGTTGAACACCTTCAGAATAAACTGGATGCTTATCTTGCTGGGATCCTATGAACCCTGCTGACTTCCTGCCCTTTGGCAGGGGGCTGGACTCAATGATCTTACGGGGTCCCTTCCAGCCCTAATATCTATGAAATCTATGATTTCAAAAGGTCATGGAATGTGATGGTACATTTCTGTGCATCACAGTTATCTATCATTGTGGGAGGCGGGAGAAAGCCCTATAACAACAGTCCTCCGTATCCACAGCTTTCGAAATGGCAAGCTGCCAGTAACAGCAGAAGCTGTTGGACTAAACTCTCAAAATCTGTCCTAAAATTTTCTCACAGGTAATAGTCTGGTTATTCAGCCCTGAGATATTACAGAATTGGTTTATTCAGGCATCTCTGACTCCCCTCCACAAGTAAATCTCTGGTCTCCAGAGCACATTCAACAGCTGTTTTTTGATCTCCAGGGCAGCATGAACTCAGTATTCACTATGCTGACATATGTCTAAAGCAACAGGAAGGTTTGATGTGGCTGTGGCCTAAACAGACATTTTCACTTTCATGCATGAGTTTCCACTTTTTATTAGATACACCTGGAAATGCCTAAGCACGTGTCAATGGTTTCTTTACCCAGGTATGTCTGGTTTAGACCAAAACTGAAAAACTTGTATATTTGCCAGTGGTGACCAAAGTCCATTTGAATTTACAAGTTTTCTGGGCTTGTCTTTTTTCTTTTAATTGTTCCTTTCTTCAGTTGCCATCTCTGCATGCTTTTACATTTCCATACCTACCTACAGAAGTAACAACAGTAGGTGTATTACGATTCATGGCCTAGATTCCAAGCAGCACAGCCAGTTCCATGTAAAGCTGAAAGAACAATCCAAGCTATTCACTTATTTTTCTAGGCCTTAAAAAGGCAAAGTGGACACATGAGAAGTAGTAGTCCAATTGGAAATTACTTCTTTGGCATACATCCTTCACACCCTCGAACTAGAAACTAAACAATAGAAGCATTACTTTCAAACTATATGCATTTGGTCTGTACCATTACTTTCTGTTCCTCAACATTTACAAGTGTGAAATGACAGACTACCAGGTGAGGGACTCCCAGGACTTCATTACCTTGGAGCTGCTTTTTCCTCATGTATTAATTTGGTTCAAAGTCGGTAATGATAGAGGCACAAACAAACCAGCCACATAGCAAATGAAAATTAATGTCACCATCCCCTTCGAGAACCGGTGCCAACTCTTCACTGATGCCCGGGCTCGCAAGCAGGAGAAGTACGCCCTGCTGGCCGACACCCTGAGGGGCCGCGGCTACGACGTGACGGTGGATGCGCTCATCGTGGCGACGCTCAGAGCCTGGGACCCCAGCAACGAGAGCGTCCTCCGTGCCTGCCACATCTCCCACCGCTACGCCAAGCTGATGCGCTGCCTCATGGTGTCCGACACCATCCATTGGTCCAGCGACATCTACATGGAGCACATCACGGGCCACCGCCAGTACACCGACCCCATCAAACGAGCCACCGCCAGACTGGATCCGGAGGGCACCACCGCCTGAACCGCACCCCCCCGCTTCGCTTCACTTTGAGGATTCTTCTGCCATGGACAACCCCGCTCCACCCAAAGAGGACCCCCGCGATTGGACTTTATGGACTGAGACGCTTTCTCCGAGCCACTTCCTCCACCATTGCAGACCATTGTAACGGGTCTATGTGTATCTATCTCCTTTTTCTCTCAGCGTCGCGAACCCCCCCTCCCCTTCCCACATCCCCTCACCCCCGGGCTTAGTTGGCTAACATTGTATCGCTTGTAACCTAGTCACATTCCCCTCCTCTCACCCATCCCTCTATTGTTAGTCCCTCGCTCAGGCGCTTTGTATTTCCATACCAGCTTTGTCATCTTTTTTCTGGATTCCCCATCCAAAACATCTACTAATAAAAGTCAATCTGCTCTTACTCCAAAAAATCTCACACTAGATATGGCATTCATCCATTTAGACTTTTTGGGTCAGAGCACCCCACCCCTGCTTTTTTGAATGCAGTGGTATCCCTAGCTGAGAAATGTTTGCTTGTGCTGCTTTGGCTGTCCTTGGTGCTTCTCAACAGGGTTCAGATGACAGAAAGGGCAGTGCAGCTGTGATGATACTTCTCTGTGCTGCAAAGTCTAGAGAGTCTAGACTGTGCTCTTTCCTGCATTAGAGCTCTTTCCTGCATTAGAGCTCTAATCAGCCTAAAACATGCAGGAGCTGCCTCATGCTACGCATCTCTTTCTGGTCCAGCACCCCCCTGGCTCCTACTGCAAAAAGTGGTGGATGGGACAGTTTGACCCATGCCTGGTTCTGTGAGAAGTGTGGCAGGAGACAGACCAGAAAGAGCTGCACAGCTCAAGGCAGCTTTGTTGCCTCTTCAGACTGATTTGGAAGCTCTAAGGCACAGGAAGCATGCAGGGCAGTTTTACATAGTCACTGCCATCACAGCATCCCACCTGAGAACCAATGCTGTAGGTGAATTACATATCAAGTAAAAATTAAATTGCTAATCAAACATTAAATGATTTTTAAAATATTCCAGATGTAAACTCACAAATGAGCCTGGCCATTAATCTTCGTTGGGGCTTTACATCAAAACCATGGCAAAAAAATCACTTTTCCTAAGGCACTGCCTCCCTGCCTTGTATGATCATGGTAGATGTGATTACCTGAGGCACTTCTAACTTAATATCTCTCTAAATTAAATGAGTGGAGAGTGGCAGAGTATTCTTTCGGTGAGGGGTTTTTTGGTACCAAAAATTCCTCACCAAAAGACTACTTTGCCAGTTTCCATCCATTTTTACTTTATATGCAATTCACCTACAGCTGTGGTTCTCAGGTGGGATGCCGTGGGGGCAGTGACTATTTCTTTCTGCAGTAGGAGCCATGGGGGTGCTGGACCAGAAAGAGCTGCACAGCATGAGACAGCTCCTATCTGTTTTAGGCTGATCCGAGCCCTAATGCAGGAAACACCATAAAGCACATGTTCTACAGTCCTCTCTAGACTTTACAGCACAGAAAAGTATCATGCACAGCCCTTTCTGGCAACTATGACTGTACGAGGCAGGGAGGCAGTGCCTTAACTAGAAGGGGTCCTCATTAGCATAATTTGATCATTAGCAGCAATAAGAAGCATGTTAACATAAAAAAAACTCATGAAGTATCCTTCTACATGTCATTAAAAATAAAGCTGCCAAGAAACTGAAAACAATTCTCCATATGCTTATCATCTAACAGAGATTATTTGGCGGCATGCTTGAAAGACACAAATAGCTGCAGTGCATTGTCTAAGGGACAGAGGTCCATAGGAAAAACTCATCCATCACAAACATTAATGGCTGGCACACTTGCTGAGTATCTTAGCAGGGAGATGCTCAGCAAGCAAAAACAATGAGAATGAGCTACCCTCTCACCTTCAGAGATGGTCTCTTCAGGTCAGGGTTGAGACACATTGGCAGGGCAGTGTAGGGAGGCTCGCCTTGTCACTGCCCAATGCCGTGCATTTTCTGTGAAGAAATAGAGAACTTAAACCTCCAGTGCTCTCAATCTGGTATCCCTCAAAATTACTAGCATCATTGAAAATTATTCTTCTTTGCCTTTGTATAAGGCAGATGAGGGTGATGTTACCTCCTCTCTTGCCACTCCTTCCTTGCCTTTTGAACTCAATGTATTAATTCCTTACAAAATAATGGGTAGCACAGGAGTGATAACACCATATACACAGAAGAACCTCATTTTCAGAGCACTGTTTTGGAGAGTGAAGCCCATTTGGCATGCATATTTGGTTAGACTATTGGTCAGAGAGCCAGCCAGCCCATCTGGGTATGTTAAATGCATATGGAGGGAAAAATCTTCAGTTCGTGTTCTAACTGAATACTGAAACAATAGTAGCTTTGAAAATAACGACTAGGGCAATTAGGCAAAGAAAAACCACACAAAAAACCCCCTAGTTTTGTAATGAAGATAAATGTCATACTTCTTTCATGATGGTCTGCTGGAAAATGGAGCGAATGGAAAGACAGCAACGATGAAAATTCTTGATGAGTTGAGGGTGGATGGAGCCACTGAGATGTGCTACTTCTTTGTGTGTTGGTGTAATAAAGATTCCTTGCATTGTTTCTAAAGAAAGATAGTGGAAGAGGGTGTTCTCGGGACCAGAAGTCAACCTTCAAAAGTAAGAGAATAATTGACTTGAAATTCTATAAAAATCTTTAAGAGTAACCTTACATACACAAAATGCACTTGTTTCTTATGTGTTTCTTACTTACTTTTCATGAATGCTGACACTTAAGATTTTCCTGTTTTTACAGAAGGCAAATCTTTTTGTTCAAATTACCACCGTTTTAAAAAAATCCTGACTGCCTATAGCTCCTTACCTGAGGTAACTTCCTCACAGGTTGGAAGAAAGAGAGCATAGTGGGTAGAAGGGGAGCTTCCTAGTTCACTGGCCAAATTGCATTAAAAGCCCATCAGCTTGCGCATGCCCAACGGGAGGGCTTGTAAGCCCTTTCCTCTTTCTGGGATGGAACGCATTCCGCACCCACAAAGAAATAACTAGGGACCTACTGAAATTGTGAATGTGTGATTTTTGCAGAAACAGTTATTTTGGTGGGCTCTGCAGAAAAGCACAGGCTTGCTGCAAAAAATAAATAAATCAGTAAAAACTTTACCAGCAAGGAGAAAAGTGCATGAGAAGCCCTGCATTTCTGGAGCATGGAAGGCAGAAGGGGGTGGGCAGGGCTGTCTCTACAAGGGGCCGGGTTATGCAAAGAATGAAATGGGGAGGGAAGAGAGGCGAAGAAGAGATACTTGCTACACCTGCCAATTCAGGACACCAAGCTATTCTAAGAAAGGTAGGTTTTAAGAGGTTATATAAGGGCATGGAGGGCCAGGTCTCCAGTGTCTCTTGGTTTTTTTCAATAACCAACAAAAGAACAATTGATAATTAAACAACAGGGGTAAAGAAATTTGCTTGAAAAAAATAAAGGGTTTGTTTAAAGCTTTGATAAAAAAAGAAAGAAAAACAAGTGGTTTGGGCACAGTCCAGGTTTTGTCTAGCTACCACAGGCATAAGAAGGAAGGGAAGGGAAGGTCAGGGTTCCTCTGTCCTTTATCTCATAAACTTGGGAACATAAGGAGGCACAGGACATGTAGGCAACAATAATGGATATGAATAGTCAAAGTTCCTAACTTGGGCAGGAGGCACATGTGCACTTACTGTTCTCCCCATTGTTACATCTTCAATAACTCTTGTTTTTGGCTTTATCACAGTGGCTATGAGTGTCTTTTGTTAGGAATACAGATCCTTGCTTTTGTAGAATCCTTGATGGGAAGCATTTGATTAGGGTTAGCTATAATTAAACAGAACCTTTGGTGATTTGCATACATGTTTAGAAGAACAATGAACATAGGATGAAATATGAAAATGAAAACAAGTAATCTCTTACTTGACAGCATTATACAGTTCTGTATTTTTCTCTGAAAGGTTCTTTTTCAGGTTCCCTAAATTAAAAGGATTTGGAAGGGTATGCTTCTTTTTAGTAACCTAAAAAACAAACGGCACAAGCAAAAATAACAAAATGATCATAAGTAGGAATGAAAATGTACAGCCAACAACAGCATCAGTTATTAAAAAAGGGAAGTAAATAAACAACCGCAGCAACTTCTGTAACAAATTTTATAGTATATAATGTATTTCAAACTAAAATGGATTAGTAGTAATTGTACAATGCATAACAAGTTGCCCTCATCACTTTTGTTTATAGTGTTATCTCTGAAAAATTCTCCAGTTACTTTTAAAGTTTAACACAGCTGTGGCCAATTTAATCATCAGAAAGGCAAATATTTAGAAGCAATGATGATCCAGATGAAAGAAATCGGTGATGATTATGGGCTTGATCTAAGCCCACTAATGTCAGGAAGTCTTCACAGATTTAAATGAGCTTTGAATAAAGGCCCTTGGGACTCAAATCAGCAGGGTCCTTTCTTTATAAGCTGCCACAATTTAACCATTGGAGTAACCTCACTGATCATTTTAATCATGCCTTAAGAATTCTAGTAAAATACAGGGCAATCAGTTATGATTTCTTAAATTCCAGAAACTATTTTATGTAAATCCAAAACAACAACTAAGAAAATTAAACTAGCTTTAAAATAACCATGCATAACTTATAGGAAGTATAAAGAATTGCCTTGCTTCCATTTATATAGAAAAAATAATTACTGTACCATCAGCATGGGATGAAAAAGCCCCTCATCATCTTGTATTTGCAAATGAAACAGGTGCCTGCTGAAGCTATGGCTCTAGCCCTGAGCTGGAATTGGGGTCAGGGTCAGACTGACAGCAGCCTCCTGGCCCCCCACTCCACTTGCCCTCTGCAGCTTCTGCTCCCTCCCTCCTGCACATCCTCTTCCCTCTCCCTTACTATCAGCTTGGTTGGGGCTGGGGTCTCTACTGGGCATGGAGCACAAGGAAACTCCTTCCCCTGCCTGGCCAGTCAGCAACACCAGCACTGTTGCATGGGTCAGAGACAGGCTGAACTCCCATGTGTTGTGCTCCAGAGTGGAGCATCCCCAGCAGCATTTGACAGTAAGGAGTTTGGGTGAAGGGAAGAGGCAGAGGTGAGAGAGTTTGGGGGGCGGGGCAGAGAAGAGGCAGAGATTGTGGGGAGATGAGGATGGGGGGATGACAGTTGTAGCGGGGGGCTAGGAAGGCTGCAGGGGGAAGAAGTGGACAAGATAGAGGGCAAGGAAGCCACATGGCAGCCATGGCTTTCCATGCAATAGCGGGGGGGGGGGTCAAAACATCCTTCCAGTACTGAGGGCAGTGGTCACCAACCAGGAGATCTCGATTGACTGGTTGATCATGGAGACTCTCTGACAATCGATCTCAGTCTGTCAGAGGCTCCATGATCAGGAGCAGCAGGATGCATGTGGCTGGCCTGAACCACACCCCCTGCTGCCTGGGCTGGGCTGGGTGAGTGGGGTCAGAGCCCAGGCAGCTTATCTAGGGGACGGTGGGGGCACAGGAGATCCTGGGGTGCCAAAAAGTGATCTTCACCATAAAAATGTTGGGGACCACTGATTTAGGGCATTTTTACACATGCAAGCACCACAGTGCTAGGTGCTTTGAAAAGCACCCGGTGCTGTGATGCTGTAAGCTACAACACCAGTGCACATTTCTTATTAGCAACCTGTTTTTCTCAGGAAAAAGCCATACATACTAAAATATTTGGTATATAAATGAGAAGAGAGAAGTCTGCAATAGAACTGATTTTTTCACGTCACCTTTAAAACTTGATCAGCTTAGTACATTACTAAATGATATATGATAAAACAATATACCTTAAACCAGAGGTGTCAGACATACAGCCCACGGTCAGATCCAACCACAGAACCCACTCTATTTGGACTACTGGTGGGCCATGGGAAGTTGGGGAGAATGGCCAGGGATGCCGCCCGCTATAGAATCCAGAGCCCTTGGGTCCCAGCTAGATAGGCAATAAATGACAGGAGGGTGAGCTAGGGCCAAAGCCTTGTTACCCTCTGGCTGTTTTGCCTGTTGCCACTGCTGCATCTCTACCTCCCTGGCAGCTGAACATCACTGCATGGAACCACAAACTAGAGCTATGCCTTGGCACAGGGCATGTGGTGGAGGCTCCTCCAAATCCAGCACAGGGCACTTGGTGGATGAAGCCACTGCAAGTGCCTCAGGTGGGAGCAGGAGCTGATGTTGCTGTCACCACTCCCTTGTGCCTTGGATTGGATTGGCCTTGAAGCACAAGGTGAATCTGACACCCCTGCTTTAAACAGCCTACTTCAGACCCATCAAACCCTTGGGATTATCTTTGTTCCCAATGTCAGACCTGATCTTGTGTTGCAAGTGGATTAAGGCCTCCACTTTCTTCAGGCTCTTCACAACCACTGTCAGAAGCTCCACCGATTCTTGAGGGACTCAGTCTACGTGTCCTTAAGGAGGAGTCACCAAAGAGTGTTCTCATGCTTGTTGGAGAAGTTGCTGTTTTGGAAGTATTTTGCAGTTTACTGAGTATGGGTGGGTTTGAAAAACTGTCCAGTCTGTCACGTGATGCAGGAAGGAACCAGTCAGCACAAGACAGAAGTGGAATGGAGGGAGAGTCTAATCTTTCCTCTATGTTGGAATCAATTCCTTCCAACTGGAGTATTGTTGCTTTGACTTGGTCCACATATATACAATCTGGTCCTGGATTTCCAATAGCTTTGGAAGTGCAACCTCCTGCCTCCAGCAAAACACACAGCATAAAGTGTCTCTGTAAACAAGTTAATAGGATTTATTAACTTTTGGTGTAAAATACCATATATGGTATGCATTTTATATTCCATTTACCATATTTGGACAAATTATAGGGATTTACTATGCAAGATTGTCAGCCTCCCCTACAAGATTTGCTTTGGGTCAAGATCAGGTCTCCAGGGGTGTTGTAGCCTCATAATCTACGGGCAAATGAACTGCCTTGGAAACTGTAACTTACCAAACCAACTATTAGTAAAAAGTATCTTGCTTCAGGCTCCCTGTATCCTGTAGCACTTGAAATTTCACACTGTTGTATATGGTGATGGGGAAATACTTCTCGCCATATCACTAACTGACCAATCCTTTGTTCTGCTGCCAAGGGTAACAGACAATAGTGTCGACCATATAAAGCTATATCGATAAGGTCCTCCTTTGGCAAGTGATTAGCAATCAAATAACCCTTAAGGAAAGCACAAAAAAGGAAATATATTCAATAACAAGTTTTCATCGTATAATAACTTCCATCTAAATAACTTGGTACGTTAGATATGTTAATATTGTAAGCTCTTTAAAGCAGGCAATCATTTTGTGCTGTGTTTGTACAGCATCTAGTACACTGGGGCCTTGGAACTTCATGACTTAGAGTTTATAAGTACTACAATCCAAATAAAAAAAAAGGAATTACCAGAGAACCTTGGATCTTTGAAATTAATCATTTCCCCAGACAAGAAACACAACTGAATTGTATAATTGTATAATAACTAATAACGGATGGATCAAGGTGTGGGGGGGGGAGAGGGGGTGGAGGGAAGGAAGGGTGTTGGTGACCTTCTCTCCTTTTTAATGGTGTTGATGTTCCACTAATCAAGTTATCCTTTCTTCTGCACTACTGCTGTTTGCAGTTGTTCCTGGCAATGTAGCTCCTGTTTCACAGCCCTGAAGACTGTTTTTAACTCTAACTAAAACATTAACTCAGGTGTGAAAATAACTAAGTGAAGCGTTGGATATGGGGTCAAGATCAAGAAGGTCAGATTTTGTTTTCTGAACCTGAAAAGAGATGTAGATTTAATTCTAATGAATACAGAACTGATATAAGAACATTTGATTATTTTTTGCTTAGTTGTGTTTTTATACGTAACATGATATAGCAAACAAATGCGCATACCAATAAAGCTATATTTTTTTTTTTGCTGAAGTGGTTACCAGCTTCTCACTTGGAAGAGAATGGATATGAAAAGAACTGGAGAGATGCTGGCAAAAGCAGCACGCCTTCTGAATTGCCATATCAGTCCCTCTTTAGTGGTACAAAAACTAGCTCTCTCATGCTTCCCATTAGTGCTGTTATCAGTCTAAACCTATTCTGGGGCAGGTCTAGATAACAGGTGGTAAAACATCTGTGGTGGTGCACAGCACCACTCCCTGTACTGCTAGCACTAGTCTAATGATGAAATCCCACAGATGTCATTGTGGGCATTATGCAACAATACTTATTTGAACACACCTCTACCATGGGACTACTTGCATAAGGTGTAACTGCATGAATAAGCCTCTAGAATATAAGCTCCTCAGAGCAGGGCTTTATCTTCTTATTTGTTTTTTACAGTGTAGAGAACAAGGGCAACGCTCAATCGGTAAAACACAACCACAAGACAGGTCAAGTTGAAGGAAAATTACTGATGGTTTTTTATTTCTATGTAGTATTCTTTAACTACAGTCAGATGTCTTCATTTAGAGACAGAGATGGACAAAGAATTATGCCATCAGAATATCATATAATAGTGCTCTTTTCAGTTAATGTGGTAATTCATCACAGATTACTATACCTCTCTTAAAAATTGCATCAGACACAAAAATTCAGCAAGGCCATTGTTACTGGCTTCAAACATATTTTGGCATTACCTATCATGTAGTAAGTATTTTTTCACAATTATTTATTCCATTTCTTTAGTTTGGTTATACCTGTAGTGAGTTTTAAATAGGTAGGCGACTGCTCATTTTCACGTTTGTCAAGCTCTGGTTAAGTATTAGTTCATGACTGACTTGCATTTCCACCGAGTCTTACCTTGTAGAAGAGACAAGAGCCCAGAATCATGTATAACCGTCTCATGTCAAAGTAATCTTCAGACTGCAAACAAAAGCACAGTGAATTTATAATTTGTGATTTTTACATGACACAGTAAGGCCGAGGGAAACTAATTCCACTAAATGGTAATCAGTGTGTTATTTAATACTTAATTTTTCCAGTATGCCTTCTTTATTTTTTCATTTATTAACAGCTGAGGACCAGAGAGATAGTATTAGAACAAATAGCTAAATAAAACACAAAGTTTAGCCTTCAGTGTTGGTCTTTGTGTCACTGCAGAATTGTCTTTACAGTTATTTCCAGCTCAGTATAACAGATGCTCAGATTTCCTGCTCAGTCCTAACCTTCCTGTAAAGCAGATGGCTTTTTTTATAGGAAACAGGTCTCAGAGGTCAAAGCAGGCAATTAGCTGAAGCACAACTCCTGCCACCAGAGGGACCTCTTACAGCAAAGTAGCAAGGCATAGCATTCCCTTTGTATAGAACCCAGAAATAAATTTACCCCAAATTAACTCACTCATAAACCTTTTAAATTTAGTTAGCAAAAACTCTCACATTCGGTATGCAGATCTCAACTGGACAGATTTTATTTTAAATGTAATGGATAGTACCGAGCTCTGTTCAATAAGATATTGTATATACATGTAATTTTCAATATTCATTCAGTTCATTTTGTAGGTAAGCATTCCTTTTTGGTTTGCTTTGTTCCTTTGTAGACAGAAACAACAGTTTAACATGAATTTACATTTCCAGATATATTTTACTGATTCAGAAAAGGCAAGCCCCCAAAATGCTAACAACCAGGGATCTTGATTTTCTCTTAAATCCAAAATTCTCTGATTAAAATACCCAAAATTCATGTTTTCCTGTGATTAAACTCAAACACCAGTATATAGGTATCATTTGAACATAATGTTTTATGGCTATATTTACAATTTTAAAGCAATTTGGAAGCCTATCACCTCAAGAATCATTATAATAAAATAAATTCTAAATACTTATATGTTTTGGCATTTGATTTTAGTTTTATTATCATGGAAAATTAGAGCTCCCCCTGCCTTTACTCACAAAGATATGGTTCCAGCTGCAGCCATCCCCTTGCTGCTTTGTGGCGCTGAGCAGCCCTTGTACTCTGCTCCTGTCGTTGCCACTCACTCCCAATCCACAGCCCACCACCACCACCCAGTCCTGCTGGTTCCTCACTCCTGACCCGCAGCTTCCTGGTCCTGCCAGTGCCCCTCACTCCTGACCCACAGTTTCATCATCCCTCCAGCCCTTCTGGTGCCCCTCACTCCTGACCCGCAGCCCCCCATCACTGCCCATCACTCCTGACCTACGGTCCCCCAGCCTCCCCAGCCCTGCTGGTGCCCCTTACTTCTGATCCCTGCAGCCCTGAATTCCCAGACCCTCAGTGTGTGGGGTAGGGGGCGTGTGGGCATAGCCAGCATCATAGGCAACGTGTTGAGGGGCTTTGGTCTGTGCCCACAGCCAGGCACAGGCCTGCAGCCTCGTCGGACCAGCACCAGGCAGGAATCTCCTCCATGGCCCAGCATATGGGACAAGGC
>NW_017728912.1:10963777-10969874 GCF_001723895.1 Crocodylus porosus | reverse complement strand
CCATTGTTACTGGCTTCAAACATATTTTGGCATTACCTATCATGTAGTAAGTATTTTTTCACAATTATTTATTCCATTTCTTTAGTTTGGTTATACCTGTAGTCAGTTTTAAATAGGTAGGCGACTGCTCATTTTCACGTTTGTCAAGCTCTGGTTAAGTATTAGTTCATGACTGACTTGCATTTCCACCGAGTCTTACCTTGTAGAAGAGACAAGAGCCCAGAATCATGTATAACCGTCTCATGTCAAAGTAATCTTCAGACTGCAAACAAAAGCACAGTGAATTTATAATTTGTGATTTTTACATGACACAGTAAGGCCGAGGGAAACTAATTCCACTAAATGGTAATCAGTGTGTTATTTAATACTTAATTTTTCCAGTATGCCTTCTTTATTTTTTCATTTATTAACAGCTGAGGACCAGAGAGATAGTATTAGAACAAATAGCTAAATAAAACACAAAGTTTAGCCTTCAGTGTTGGTCTTTGTGTCACTGCAGAATTGTCTTTACAGTTATTTCCAGCTCAGTATAACAGATGCTCAGATTTCCTGCTCAGTCCTAACCTTCCTGTAAAGCAGATGGCTTTTTTTATAGGAAACAGGTCTCAGAGGTCAAAGCAGGCAATTAGCTGAAGCACAACTCCTGCCACCAGAGGGACCTCTTACAGCAAAGTAGCAAGGCATAGCATTCCCTTTGTATAGAACCCAGAAATAAATTTACCCCAAATTAACTCACTCATAAACCTTTTAAATTTAGTTAGCAAAAACTCTCACATTCGGTATGCAGATCTCAACTGGACAGATTTTATTTTAAATGTAATGGATAGTACCGAGCTCTGTTCAATAAGATATTGTATATACATGTAATTTTCAATATTCATTCAGTTCATTTTGTAGGTAAGCATTCCTTTTTGGTTTGCTTTGTTCCTTTGTAGACAGAAACAACAGTTTAACATGAATTTACATTTCCAGATATATTTTACTGATTCAGAAAAGGCAAGCCCCCAAAATGCTAACAACCAGGGATCTTGATTTTCTCTTAAATCCAAAATTCTCTGATTAAAATACCCAAAATTCATGTTTTCCTGTGATTAAACTCAAACACCAGTATATAGGTATCATTTGAACATAATGTTTTATGGCTATATTTACAATTTTAAAGCAATTTGGAAGCCTATCACCTCAAGAATCATTATAATAAAATAAATTCTAAATACTTATATGTTTTGGCATTTGATTTTAGTTTTATTATCATGGAAAATTAGAGCTCCCCCTGCCTTTACTCACAAAGATATGGTTCCAGCTGCAGCCATCCCCTTGCTGCTTTGTGGCGCTGAGCAGCCCTTGTACTCTGCTCCTGTCGTTGCCACTCACTCCCAATCCACAGCCCACCACCACCACCCAGTCCTGCTGGTTCCTCACTCCTGACCCGCAGCTTCCTGGTCCTGCCAGTGCCCCTCACTCCTGACCCACAGTTTCATCATCCCTCCAGCCCTTCTGGTGCCCCTCACTCCTGACCCGCAGCCCCCCATCACTGCCCATCACTCCTGACCTACGGTCCCCCAGCCTCCCCAGCCCTGCTGGTGCCCCTTACTTCTGATCCCTGCAGCCCTGAATTCCCAGACCCTCAGTGTGTGGGGTAGGGGGCGTGTGGGCATAGCCAGCATCATAGGCAACGTGTTGAGGGGCTTTGGTCTGTGCCCACAGCCAGGCACAGGCCTGCAGCCTCGTCGGACCAGCACCAGGCAGGAATCTCCTCCATGGCCCAGCATATGGGACAAGGCAGAAGAGGGAGTGCTGCACCACCATACCCGCCAAGGTGAGGCACTGCAGTGACGATGGTGCAGCGTTCTGCTCCCCTGCTGCTGCCGGGCAGGTACGGGGCACCTTGGCATGGCAGCACAGTGCTCTTGGTGGCAGCGGGACAACATAGAGCCTCCCTGCCCTGCTCTGCCCTCCCGCGCTGGGTCTTGCCCACTGGGCCGCAGAGCTAGCTCCTGCCTGGTGCTGGTCCAGGCAGGCTGCAGCCCCAGTGCCCTGCTGTGGGTGCAGAAATCTGGGGGGCATGTACCACAAATTACCTACAGCACCCCCACATCAACTATGGTCCTGCCTCCTTCCCCCATGTATCGCCTATGCTTCTCCCATCCAGCTACGCATTGTCTATGCCCACCCCCCTCCATAAACCTACTTTCGGAGCTGCAGGAGCTGCTCTCCATTTGCCTGGCCTCTTTGCTGGCCACATGCACATATGGATGTGCACATGCATGTGGCCTCCCTGTCTCTGACTGCCCTTCTGCTCCCCCGAGCCCCAAGCACCCGCTACAGGCTAGAATTCTGCCAGCCTGTGAGGGGAAACCCAAAGTTTCTCAGGTTTTTCTCCTTTAAAAGGGAAAGTCCACAATTTTCTCCTTTTAAAAGTGGAAATGGAAAACATGGATCTCTGTTGATAACAGTACAGATTTGAAGATATTTTCTTTGTATCTGAATGTAATCTGTCCAGAACTCCATTTAAAAATACGCTTATTCTGAAGCATTTGGGTTGCAGAGGGCTTCCAAAGCGAGCTGAAATTTTCACAAATATAAACCTATTTACATCTCACTGTGATATAACATAAAGGATATATAAAGAAAAATAATCTTTATTAATTTGTTTTCTTCGTTCAAGCTTGTGGCTATAAAAAATTTTTACTTAAAATTATATTATTATGTATAACCATGCCCATGGAGCAGGTGTTTGTTTAACTGTACAATGTTACAGAATGATAGCTTAGTTCCATAATGGCTTTTTTCATCAAGGTTACTAAAAAGAATGCAGTGAGAAATATATCTCATATTGCACTGCATGTACACATAGCTCCTTTGTTACTAATACCTGTAGTTGTTTTCTTAAGGCTGACAGATTTAATTCTGTATATATTTCTATGCAGCAGATTTAATTCTGTATAGTTTCAAGACATTCCACAACTACTTCAAAGGGAAAAAAAAGCAGCAGGGTAACCGAGTGGGGCATGACCTGGGCAGCAGCCTTTGTGGGAGGACATAAAAAAAAAGCAGTTGCCACCGCAGTCTACATGACAGAAGGGAGTACTGCCCCATGCATCATGGCTGCCCTGGGTGCAGATGTACCCTGCTATGCCTCAGAGAAAGGAGTTGATCAATCCCGACTAGGAACTGAAACCAGGAAGGGAAGTGTTCTAGCACAGGTGGCTAACTTTAGCTAAGTTAAGCATTCATCAAACTTCCAGCTAGATCAGATCAACAGTATCAACCTAATTGTCTCTGTAGCTAATAGTACAACCTCAGAGGGAAACTTGGGATAAAGGGTATGAAATGTTAGTCATTAATGAAATGTTAAAAAAAAGTTATTTAAACTTTTACTATAAGTCAAGAAAAAACATGGATGACTGTTACACTGCTGTGATACTGATCTGACTTTTATTTAGGTAACAGCATTGATGAGCTTGGTCCAAGCTTTTTAACATTCAGTTGTTTTGATCAGCACAGATAGTTTACCCTGTAAAAATATGCTCCTTACCAGCTCTGCAAAATCAGCTGCCTCCAAATCACTCAGTGCTGTATCAATTTCCATCTGAAATATTTAAATGGTGAATATGAACACCTTTTGCCAACAAATTTACTTACAATCATTATAAGACTGTATATAACATAGTATTGATAACCTCATAAGAGTAAGAAAACACAAAGACGTGGTAAAAACTGCCATGTGTTTTTTGCAGTTCCCCCAGACCAATAGTATCAAACATCAAGAATGTGAATTCTGCAAAAAGAATAAAAGAAAAATCTTTTGCAGTTTTTGCATATTTTTCTCCTCTTGCAATGATGGAAAATATCATTCTACTTGTCCGTCTCCTGTACCCACTGTTTTGTATAAAGGAGATGTCAATCTTACTTTCTTCATGGATTAAAACATGAAGGCAAGAGGCTATCCTGAAATCTGGCAAAGCTTTAGTATCCAGCTGAGTTATTAGAAAAATCTTTTTCACATTAGATTTAGTTTTTGTCTCTATGGAAATTTCCAAAACTTTCTCACAAGTAACTGTTGTTCTACTAAAAAAAGCTTTAAGCTTGCATATTTTTAACTAGAGGAATTGTTGGTAAATGTAAGTTTTCCTAAAAATACTTTTATTTAAAGAACAAAAGCACCAGCCACTCAGCTTCAAGACTGAAATGTGTTACTAAATGAAAAGGAAAAAACCTCCCAATCTCTACTATGTAATACCATGGCACATGTTTCAGGCTATGTAAACAAGCCCTCTTACTGGCATACAGCTGGCTTTTCAAATTGATAGAAATGCCAGCCATGCTGTTGACAATCAACTAATATCGCTTAATTTCTCTTTTGGTTGTAAATAGACCTCTGTCCCATTCAGAACAGATATTCTTATGTTTATTATTAGAAAAATGGTTATTCCTTCCTTACTTAAGACTGAATCTACCTTCTAAATAGAAACACAATTCTAACTCAACTTCACAAAAAACACTTCACCAGAAATCTGATATTGTGCAACTGCAATTTTTTTTCTGAAAAATGTATACAAATCGCAAATGATTAAAAAGAATACAAGAGTTTAAAACTGGACGCATCTACATGTGCATTAATGTGCTGTAGTTGCTGTGCATTAAGTTTAGTACTTGTAATAATAGGTACTAATTCAATGTGCAGTAACGTGCTTACTGCGCAGTAGAGCCAGCACACGTTTTAGTGATGCTAATGTGCAAAAGACTAATTTGACTGCACATTAACACAAAGCATGGCTTTTGACACGACACACTAATGCACAGTAGAATTATTTGTATTTAGACATATTTAGCATCTTGTATATATGTGCCCACTGTCTTTATTTGACATTTTCCTACTGTTTTTAGTTTAGATCTCTAAAACTGAAAAAAGTTGAAACTTTCACATTCAGTTCAAGTATTTCCCCAGCTAACAGAAATACCTTTTATAGCCTGATCTTCAACATCTGGAAAATCTAAACTGGGTGCATCTACACAAATGATTTACTGCAAAGTAGATTAATTAGCTCAGCAGGAAAATGTCCTTGTCTACATGTGCAAAGCTATTATGCTGTAGTAAACTAATTAACTCTTCTGAAGGTTGGTATTGCCAGATATAACTTCTATCCTACAGTGGACTTATTTCCTCTGCCACAACACACATGTACATGCTGACTGGGGCATGAGGACGCTACAGTACGAAGCTGCCTGCCAGTTAGCCCTGCAGTGTAAAACCCTCATGCCCCTCCCAGCCGCTCTCCAGCACACTGAGTCATGTCAGAGCAGCCCTCAGCTGGTAAGCTGACCCCAGGGCTGCGCCGCTCTGGCTCAATGTGCTATGGTCATGCACACATGTTGCAATGTGCCCATTTGTAAATGCTGCTCCTGGGAGCAATAAACTCCAGTGCAAACTGAACCAGAGCTTTTCATGGCATTAATATTCATGTGTTGATGCACTCACGGTTGTCTAAAAAAATGTAAAAGCCTCTAGCCATGTACACTTTTTAGTTACTTTGGTTAAAAAGAAACCTTTCCCCAGTGTGAACTGGTATTAAGTATATGGTTGCCTTCTAAACTTGCAGATGGAGAGACTTAATGTCTCTGCTCCTACTAAGTAGGTTTTCCAAGTTTCAACAGACAGAGAACTGAGCAGTCTCTACTTGTTTTTCCATAATGCTACTGGGATCTCTACAGAGAACGGTGATATTTATAAGGATCAGGTCAGTTTTATTCCGTAGCTGCAGATGCAGACACTGGGCTGTTCACAATGGAGAAGGACCATAAACACAAAGTTAGGGAGAGTTTAAATAGCAAAGATGCCAAGACACCGTTTGCAAGAGCCAAGAACCTGACAGCAGAATGAAGTAATAGAGATTTCCCCAGAACTGGAATGGAGGATCAGTAGCTTTGAAGTTGATAGCGAGTGTGATGGCCAGAACCAAAGAAATTAATAAGCAATAAATATGTGCTTCTTGGAGGCATTTAGAACTTTTGTTTAATATGAAGCTTGTATTTTTGTAACCCGCAAATGTAACTTGTAACTGTTTGTGGAACTGACTAGGCCTCAAAGACAAAG
>NW_017728912.1:10953821-10963552 GCF_001723895.1 Crocodylus porosus | reverse complement strand
CAGAGAATTCTGAAGGGGCTGGATTTAGGCAGGGTAATGTTAATTTCAAACCTGAAAATGCTGTGTTGCAATTTGCTTATTGGATAAACCCAAGCTTGGGCAGTAACTTATTATAATGATTTCTAACACCTTTTAACCCCATAGGATAACAGCTATAAAGTACTATTATGAATGGCTATATAACTGAAAAAATAGCATAATTAGGATATGAAAGAACATTCATGTCAAAGTAACGCTTGGGAAGGACGGAACAGAAGGGTCATTGCTTTCCCATACCCCCACGGATCTCTCTTACTCCCTGTGAGAGTGAGGACCAGATCCTGACTGCTGGGCTTCCACCAGTTCTCCTTCAGGAAGCCCAGTTCAGAGACGTCTGACTTTGCTGATTCAACTTGAGGTGCATCTTCTAACCGAGGGACTATTGATACGTTAGTAACCAAGTGGGAACTCTAGGTTAATTTCTTTATCTGTTTTATTACGCTGTCAATTTTAATCTGTATTGTTGTGTTGTCTGTTTATTAGCTCAACCTTTTTATTAACTATTGTAAGTGCAAACTATATCTTTTGTTGTTGTAAGTAAAATTCATTCTTTTTTGTACGTGAAACTTGTCATTCCTTTCCTTTCCAACATCACCTCCTTGACCCCGAACCAAAAAGCCCAGCAGCTAATAAAGTTGCAGTGCTCAGTCAGTCTGCAACTAAACTGATATATTCACAGTGCCCAGCTGGCCTGTGACAGGCGAGTTAAAAATTGAGTCAATATTTGGAAGTTAGCTTAAGCAGGGAGTGCAAGACATGCCCAACCCTTTCTTATGTTGGAAAAAGATGACAAAAAGAAAGAACTTGTGTCCAGGAGACATGACTTCTTGGGTAGAGATTTTAGCAACTGGGAAATGATGGTGGAGGATATTTAGCTTTCCATTTCCATATTGTTTCTGGAAAGTGGGTCCTTCACTGCTAGCATACATCTTTAGCTACAGCCTTAGTCCTACATTTACAAATTGGTTTCAAAGTGTATTTTTCTAGCACGCTGAATAATTTACCTGACATGCATCACATCAAGAACTAAATCTGTAAGCGTGGTTAGAGAAAAAAAAAGCAGCACTTCCACACATCCTAGCCCCTCAGTCCAAACACCATGAGCATGCAAGTTAAAGGAACAAAATGGTTATTTATTCCTCACTGTATTAGATTTAATACCTAGTCAATTGGCTACCTTATTTCCAAGAGTATAGAACACAAGTAGTAGTCCAGCTATAACTATATCAGTCTGGTGCATATTTTGCAAACTATTCATTTTTCCATATCTGGATAGTCCTACTGCTGGGGAATACCTGTCAGGACTATGTGGTTGAAGGTACCTCTGATCTTAAAGGAGAGGCAGTTTCATGTTCATGATAAAAGAGTTCATATAGAAAAAAAGAGAAGGCCACACTTGGAAATATGCAGAGGAAGGAACAGAGTCTGTTCCTGCATCACTTTCAAGGTTTTTACTAACTTTTTCACAAATCATAAATACTAGAAATTCATGAAATTCTCTTCACAACATATCAGTATAATTTGGAAGTATGAAATTACACAGGCAAGATCATATAGAAAACCTTCACTTGGTCCCTGCACAGCCATCCCCTGGAGAAGCTTCTTTAAAATGCAGAGTTAATTAATAATTTCTTTAGACTATAAAAAAGATAAGCGTGCATGAAAGATGGATTGGGTGGATGGTTTCAGAGTGGAGTGGAATCCTGGGAAAAAAATATAATTAGCCTTAAGTGTTTTAAATGCACACTTAAAAATAATTTGAGTTTTTTACTAAAAGTGGAATCTTAATTGGAATTTCCAGGCTGTTAGTTTTTAAAGAAAAGAGCACTGTTTTGTCTGAAAAGCTATGGGGTCCTTCAAACTTAATTCCAGATTAATGAAGACTTTTTACCTGGGAATTATACATGAATTACTGTAGAAACGCATTCAATTTGGACACTACAAAAATATTAGATAGTATTAGGTAACAATACTACTAATAAATTACATGTTTTGTGCTACATTTAAGTAATAATGCCAGTTGAAAATTATTTTTAAATCAAAAAATTAATGGATTCTGAAAAACAGAGGAAGAAGATGAATCTGTTGGAAAACAGAACTGTAGTGTATCATTTTGAATTCTGATGTCCTCCCATTTCAGAGCTTGAAAATGGGGAGAAAAGAGAGAATAAAATCAAGCAGATCCATTGTGTATAATTCATGCTGTCAGTCACTTCCTGAATTAAAAGAATATAAAAATTATCCAGGTCCAGCATATGGACTCTGAGGAAGATTATTTTGGGAGTCTCTGTATGGCTCAGAATCAGCCAACTATTCAGATTGCTTCTTTAATCTATGACATTTTATAAATTATTACACTATAGAAAATATATGCTGGAAATAACTGTAGAATGAGCCATCCTTGAAGCTATAATCAAGGGTTTCTAATACTATCATTCCACTGACGCCATAAGGCTGGATTATAACCTTCTTTAAACAACTAAGTGGGATTTTCAAAATAAAAAATGTAAAATGTGAGTACTAATCTATTCATATGTTCCTAAAGTTACATGTCAGGAACAAAATTCCTGTGGTCCTCATTTTTTCAATGATAGACGTATTCGGTTTAACAAATGTGGAGAAAAGGTTAAAATACTAAGTTAGATGGGAAAATGCTTTTAAAAGTAATGAGTTTTCTTTTGTCACTACTGCTTTAAATTCTAGCACTGTTATGATAACATACAGAAATTGAGAAATAAGGCCTTGGGCATGTCATGTTTGTAGCAGTATACAGGCCCTTACAGTGCTATAAAAAGTGACCATTCATACATTTAAGCTGTTTATAGCACTACAAAGATGTTGGATCAGCTAGAAAAATGGAAGATCCACTCCAAAAACATTCCTGTTTCAAACAGGAACTTTTGTGTAACATATGGGAAGTTACATACAGTGCTACAGGGAGTCTCTCAAACCCCCAGCATCCCAGGGTAGTCTGCTCTCTTGCCCCATTCCAAGGATCCCTGCTCCCCTGATTGGCTGGCAAAAATTGGCAGCTATTACAGAGTTGCTGCTACCTGCTCTGCCAGGTCAGGGATGAGCAGCAAAGACTGATGCTGTGACTTAAAAGGCTGCTGAATTAGGTGTTGCTACTGCTATTATTATTATTACACTAAAAACCGAGTAGTAAATGTGTGTCATTTTACTTTGGTATGCCAGGGAGAACACTGAGGGGCTAAGCTGCTATTGTTCAGCTTTCATCTGGCTCAGCAGTGAGAACATACAAATGGGCAGTTACCCTAGAGAACTAATGCATTAAACATCCCCAGCCTCATTTACCTTGTGCACTCATCCCCTTGCTTTTGTGCTTTGAAAAAGAACATTTTGCAACTTTCTTTTACACTTCCAGGACAGAAATGCAGAAGTATCTGGCCACAGATACTGCTATTCCTGCAACTTGAATGACTGTTAATGTGACCTTGAAGTTATTAGGCCTACAATGAAAAACTGAATCAATCCAACAGTTGCTCTGGTCCACTGCATCTCAAAACAAAAAAAGCTGGATGGATTTCTATGATGTTTCATTTCCTTTCTGATAAAAATAAGACTTTCAGACAGTTTTTAAGTACGGTCTTGCCAAAACGGGCATGTGGGTATGGAAGGAAATTCCTGCATTATTTTTAGCATCCAGGAGAAGACCATAAACACTGTAATAGCACTTCATTTTTATACAAATCTGGGCAAGGTGGATCAGTCATAGTAGCCTGACCCCATTACTTGGGGTCACAATCTCAAGGAGGAGTTAAACGTTCCACATTAAAAACAAATGAATTAACAGATATGCAATAATCAAATGGAGATTTTGTCTATTCCTCCAGGTCTACAATAAGGTCCCAAATTACTGGGACTTTCTGATGAAGCATTTAAAAAGCAACTAGGGCCTTCATCAAGTGCATAATGAGAGGCTGCAGAGCAACTTGTGTATCTTCAAATATAACTGCAGACAGATAAAGTTGCAGTAAAGTTGTACCTGGTGATGCACAGCATGCCTATGCGTGTGCATGTGCGTGTGTACTGATATATACATATCAGTTGATATGTCAATCAGAAAAACCCACACAAAGTATGAAAACATGTTGCAGTAATGTCTATGATGGCATACTGACTCTGTGACATTAAGCCAATATACAACATCAAAATGTGAAAATGCAAAGAAAAAAGACAAAAGGCCACTTTTTAAAGGTTTTTTTTAACATAGAAAGTGTTGTGTTATTTAGGAAATGTTTTATATTAGCCTTGTCATGGGTTGCTTTTAAAGGTCTAAAATGTTCTCATAAAAAACAGCTGGATCTTCTAGGGAAAAAAATGTAATAAGCTACCATTGAACAGGTGTCATATTATTTGCATGCAATGTTCAGGTGGTCAGGACAGTCACTCTAGCGTGTTTCTCTCCTTCCTTAATTACAGTTCTTTAGAGTGAACTGAAGACACAAATTGAGGTTGGGGAGAAACAAAACAAGTTATTTTGTATGGAATCCCAGGCATTTATTTAAAAATATAAGACAAGAGCTAGCTTTATATGAGCAACAGAAAGTTACACATGCGCATGCATGCATGTCTGCACACATGTACATACACAAACTTTTTTGTAACAAAACCCCAATTACCAGCTTTTATCCAAAATGCATCTTCATAAAAATTTTTCCCAACGTTTTCTCTTGACTCCTGAGTCCTGTCTACACTAACAAAATATACATGACACCAGCACTGCAAGATAACAAGACTATGTGCCGAATATGTTACAGCACAGCTTGGACTACCTTCAGAAGGCAGAACGAAACCCTGCTGAAACCATGCTACAGAACATGTCCACCAAATAAGGCAAGACCGCAATGTGTTATAGCACTGTAAGGACACGACCATTTTATATGGAGGTTGCTCCAGCCCAGTAAATTATACAGTGTGAAAAAGAAGCAAGTCTCAGAGGAGTTGGTAGGGCTTATGGAAATAGTTTTAGGTCTAGTAATTGGCTCCTAAATCACAAGTTGCATAAATAGAAGTACAACATTAAGAGAAAGATCAACCTCCTACTGGAAAAATGGTTAAATGGTCAAAACCAAATTTGTACCATCAATTGTTTTTCCTACTACATTTGCTAGTCCCTGAAGATTTTTTTGTTTAAACAAGGCTTCACTCTTTTAGTCCATCTTGTCCTCCTACCCAATTACTGACTGAGGTCACCAGCCTGTGGTTATAGTAGCAGTGTTTCCTATGGAAACTTATGTTTGGTTCCAAATTCAGCATTACTGCTCCACAGCAGGATCTGGTAGACAGAAAAGATTATCTGGTATGGGCAGAACATATAAATTACACTTCTGCTATTGAAAATAATAGCATGAATTGCCTTCAGCAGAAGCACAGGGAAACATCTTGGTAAGAAGGTACATGTATACAAAGTTTAGCATTATATAAAAGGTACTCTTAAAAAGATCTACAAATGAGAATACCTTGACTTCTTGTGGCAATGTCAGCCAGCGTACCCCGGGAAGGCTGTCTAAAAGCAATGCACTGTAGGTATCATAATGGTGAGCACTGGGGCTGGTGTTTGAGTCGAGTCTGATGGGCTGTATTGCTCGCTGGAAGAACAGGTTGAAAAAATGATCCAAGCGAGAAACGTTTTCCACCTGGCAAAAAGCACTGAACAAACATGAACTGAAAGTTAGAATAACATCAAGAAACTTGTAACTTGTTTGTATAACCCTCTGTGCTAGAGCAGATGCTTCAAGGCAGGATAACATCATTTGAAATTTTTTTTTTTAGACATGCAGTTTCAAACACCAGAAAACAGAAGGCTATTACCCAAAACACTATGTACAGTCAGAATAAAAGCAAATTTGCTAGGGAAAAAGTGTGTGCATACCTGACAGGAACTACAGATTTTGGGATGAGGTACCATTGCTTTCATCATTGCAGACCTTGATAAATCTACCTGTTTTTCTTTAGTTCAGCAATCTAATTATTTTGAGTGAACCTGGCCAGGTAGGCTTGTTAACTGTTGTTAAACTGATAACAGCAACAACAAAGATTTAAAAAATACATTATTATATCACTACTGTATGTTCTTCATAGTTTATACACAAGACAAAAAGATGCATGTATGTAAGACAAAAAATTTTGGTGCAACTTCCAGAGATGGCTGTCTTGTCTAAGAGAGAATAACAGAATAAGCTATTAAAATATAAACTCCCTTTGGAGGCATTTACCTGTCCAATGAATGATACATAAATTTTAAGGTTCTGACAACATCCACAATCATGATCCTTAGCTGAGAAAGAGGTACACTAGATGAAATGAAACAAAATAAAACCAACATATTATCAGTGCAGTTTAAAATAAGATAAAATATATCATGGATAAGCAAAGAACAAATTTCTGAAAAAGTAGTTTCTTCAGGAAAAACAGACTGTACATACAAAATATTTGATAGGAGTGTATGAGTGTACCTGTTTGTGACTTGCTCATGGTCATGAGCAGAACTGGAAATAAAGCCCTAAAAGTTCTTAACTCCTTGGTTCATAACAACTATTATCTTGTTAATACGTGTATTTCGTTGACACCTAAACCCTAATTAGAACTGTGACTCATTGTGGTAAACTCTGTGTATGCATATAAAATACAAGAAGTCCTCTCTTGCACAGCTCACAAAAGTAAGTGTAATCTTTTTCCAGGCAACAAGAAGTTTTGTTTAAGGGATTCCAGTTTTGAAATGGCTGATGATCTACCCACTCTTCAAACGTATTCAGCTATGAGCCAATTAAATTGAAGGGGTAAGGTCCTAAAATACTTCATGAAGAAGAAATTTTAAAATGGAGCACAAAGCAGTTGTGAACAAGGTAAATAAATAACTGTGAGAAGTCACAATTACAGCAATTAGCTTTAGTTTGATCAGAAAAGATCATACAGTCTATTAAGGGAGAGTCAATTCAACACAATCTCATTGGTAAAAATTGGGACCTATAGTCAACTTAACCACAAAAATAAACATGCTGTACTTGATACTAACCTTTCTGCAGGGAGGCCAACTACAAGTAACTTGTCAGATTCTTTCCAGTAAACCACCTGAACCAGCTTACCAGATAAGAAAAGTGATGAACTATAAAACAAAACCAATATAAAATTTAAGATTAACACTAACTTCATCAAGGGGCATCATTGCTTGTTTGCATTTTTGTATAGTCTGTATTTAAAGACTAATTACCATTTTAAATAAAAATATTCAGTTGGATCATACAAGTACATTTAGAAATGTGGAATTTGAAATATGCATCTCACAGGTGCATGTAAGATAATCATAAAAACAACCATTATATTAATACTTCCACATTAAGTGGTTACAGAATAAACTGATAGGCATAATCTTTCCTATTTTTATCTTATACAGCAGGGTACCAATTCATAGTTTAAAAAGGCAGTGAGATATATCTATAAAAAATGTTTTTAAAACAATTCAATCAAATATGTTCCACTTTCCAATTCAGACACTGTATCAGTAAACATCTGCAAAACACATCAAGACCTGAAGACATCCAGTGGTCACTGGAACCAGTCAAATATTTTTGAAAAATGTTGTCTAATTAATACCTTTCTAAAATGAAAGGATTGCTGTGAAGATAAATTCATTAATGTTTATGGAAGCGTAACATACTACCACAATGAAAAAAAATTAAAGGTAGACAAACCTATCATTATAACTTGCATTTTTAATGGCACTAGTAGTTTCACAAACCGTGAGAATCCAGAATGTTATTGGAAATGTAAGTTTTCCACTACTCTTATTATTCCAATAAAACATTTTACACAGCATCTTAAGATAAACAGAAAGTTCTCTCATCATGACCTAAAATGTGAATTCAAATTAGCATGTAGTTGCACTAGAAGACCCATAGTCCCAAGATGCTTTGTACTGCAGTATAAGTAATACAAATATAAACACAGTCCAGTACAATTCACATAATCATATGTTTTTGCTTCTCCTAGTATGCTGCTTTGGAAAGATTTGAGTGAATCAAAGAGTTACTATTATACAGGAATAGGGGTGTCCTGACTAAGGATTATACAAATACAACTGTGACAAACCGTTCCAGTGTTTCTGTGAAAATGGCTAACGACAGCAATTTTAGGTGCCATATTGTACCATCCTGTAAAACCTCTCTGTTATATCATCTATAGAAGGTAAGCACTTATGAACAGTTCACCACAAAAGGCTTGATATCTGCACAAATGGACTTTTATAAGGGACACCAAACAAGGACTGGAGAGGATAAACATGAATTAAAAATGAAACTCTATTTGTATTTCAGGAAGGTGACTGATGCCCATTATGCCTGTTGCTACTTCTCTTTCTGCCTACTCCAAAAGATATCTCTTTTCCCTTTTTTTAAATGTAACTTCATATCTTCTCTCTTCCATTATATAAAATTAGGATCCTGTGTCTTCTGTGATTCTGTGACTTCAGAATTTGTCAAACAAATGCATTTTCCAATTTATCTTCCAGGTCTTTTAAAATATAATAGCTCAGATTTTATAACAGAAGAACATCCTGAACTTTAAATATGAACTGAGTGCAATGGTATCTTTGGACCTCACAGAAATTCTCAAAACAACGGATAAGGTGGCCATATCTGCATGGTCATTGTAATAAGTCTAAGCCCCATCCACTTGTGTCTGCTCTGAACACATACAAGCCCACAGATTAGGCAAAGTAGATGACTCGGGGATACATTGAGTGGGCCTGAGCACATCCCTCCTGGCTCTGTGTCTGAATAGCCTATGCATAGTGCTGCAGGCCACATTCAGGGTGCCCAAGTGGAGACCTGAGCCATCGCCACTATCTAATGTGCAGGCTTAAGCATATGCAGGGGTGGATTCAGAGTGGGTGCAGTGGTGCAGTCACACCTTCCTTTTAGATTACATAGCAGGATCAGCAAAGGGAGGGGGGCTTTTGTTTTTAAGTCCCCAAAGTAGGTAAGAATTCCCTCCCATTCTCAGCACCCCACTTCTGTTCTGTGCGCAGCACATCCCCTCCACTTCCACTCTGCCCCTGCCTGCCAATGCCACTAATGTCAGTTGCTTCGGGGGGGCAGAGGGTACTCCAGAGCTGCTCCTGCTGGGCTGTACAGGGATCAGCCTTAGCTGGGGACAGAGGCAGTAAGTAGACAGTAGCTCTGTCTAATCTAGACCCTCTGGGTGTCCCATGCCAGCCCAGGAGCAGAAGCAGGGAAGGGAAGCCTGCCAGCTACTGTTTGGTCCTCAGCAAAACCTGGCTCCCCATGCAGCCTTGCTGCAGCCCCAGCTGGAGTGGGGTAACCGGGACAGCAGTGACAGTGGGCAGCTTCCTAGGCATAAGCAGAGGTGGTTCTGGGACTCCCCCTGCTCCCAGGTCAGCCAAGGACAGCAGCAGCATCAGGCAGGTAAGGGGGCAGGCTGTAAACAGGCAGTTTTACAGCCAAAGGTACAGGGCAGCAGGGCCAAGGAGAGTCTGCCTGGATCCAGTTCCCATTCCTATTGGCTTTTAAGCTGATGCCTGTGGGGCCCAGCTGAATGGTATGAATGGCAATGCAACACTACAGATGCAGGGAAGTGAACTCAAGAGAAGCCTCCCTGAGCCCAGTTCCCTGTACCCCCATTTTCCCCATCACCACCCATGCCACACAGCT
>NW_017728912.1:10951568-10952851 GCF_001723895.1 Crocodylus porosus | reverse complement strand
TTTCTCTGCTTAAAAGGGAAATCTGTGTTTTCTCCAAGGGCAAAGGGCAAGTCTGAGCCTGAGTCCGGCCTTGGCTGCCTCAGAGGCTCAAGCCCCGCCCTCCCCCCTCTCCCTCCTCCTCCAGCTGGGGCTGGGGGTTTCCTGCTCTTTCTGCAATCGGCTCTTGCCGGCTGGAGCTGTGCCAGTCTGCAAGAGCTCTTTGCAAAAGCAGAGAATCCGCAGATTTCTCTGCTTAAAAGGGAAATCTGTGTTTTCTCCGATAAATGCAGGGAATTGGTGGTTTTCTCCATTTTTCCATGGGAAACGGAAAACCCGGCTCCTTGGTTATTAGGCTGTTTTATGCTGTGGAACTCACCAGTTAGGAATTCAGTACAATATGATTGTGTTGGAGCATTCTGAGCTCCCAGGAAATCCTGAAATAGGATTCTGTGGCACTTCATTATAACATACAGGAAATTCTGCAGCAACTTTTTATTAAAAAAATAATAATATTGCAATTCAATGGGACAATGGACTCATTTATTACAGTTAATTTAATATAAAAGTTATTTCATCAGTTTCTTTTACTTCTAGCATAAGTACTTTCACTACTCTAAAAGTACTTTTACTACTCATAGCACTATGTATTGATAAGCATTGGTAAGTATTAACTGCATCTAGAAGATGTCAGAAGAAAGTGGAGGCCTTTGTAACCTTTCAGGGGGCAACTAAGATTTCAGATGTCTCCCAGGGAAAGAGTGCAGATGGTTATCAGTGTTGTATAAGCATGTCAGCTGGATGTTTCTGATAAAGTAATATGGCTACAGTGGCAGCTGTTTCTCCCCCTGCCCAAAATCAGTAGTGGTGGGGATGGGAATGGTTGCATGCCACCCAGCCACCACCACACTGCCGCTGCTGACTGGAGGCTGGCTGCACAGCTCTGAGCATGGCTCTGCAGTGGCAGCGCTTGCTTGCAAAGCCCCCTCAGCCTGCATGCAGCCGCCACCACCCCGCACTGCCAGAGTCATGCAGCTAGATGTGGGGCATGCCGCTGCATGCAAGCCCTGTTCCACCCCCCGGCCAGGCGGCACGTGTGCGGCCCGCACACGGTGGATGCCACTGCACTGCCGCTGCCACACTCTGTGCCACTTGCTCACAAAGTTATGCAGGTGGTCATGGGATGGTAGCACAGGCTGCAGTAGCAGAGTTACAGTGGTGGCCTCCGTGTTGCGAACCTGCTCTCAGGCCGGCCAGCACATGTGTGGCCCACAGAGTGGAACCCCTGCCTTCAACCCCTGACCCTG
>NW_017728912.1:10950342-10951413 GCF_001723895.1 Crocodylus porosus | reverse complement strand
GATTTTGGGTTTTTAAAATCATAGAATTTGCAATTTTTAATCAGAGAAAACCAGGATCCCTGCTAATAACACATAACCATGCACTGTACACAGACAAGGCAGACTACCTTCAAGCTGGATGTGCTGAATAAAACACTACTTATTGTACAGTAAACTCATTCTTCGTCTGACTAAGTGTAACTGCAAAGCCCCCAAATGCACTTTATTTTTTAACTAAAAGTAAACAAGGATTTAAAATTAAAAGAAAGGTATTTTTGTAGTAACTTGAAAATAATGTTACCTGATAATGTGGGCACCAGTTACATTTTCCAGTATGTCGCAGAGTGTGAGAAATATTCCTCTTACGCTTTTCAGTTTTTGGGATGCTTCCGATATGGGGTATTGATAAAGAATTTCTTGCTGTCAAAATTTCAGTTATTAGATAGTTAGGTAAAGCAAAAGATCATTAAGGAAAACAATATCAGCAATTAGTTTAGACTTTAGATCTTTTATCACATCCCTTCAAAGTATGACAACTAGTCTAAGTCTGCTTGTTTACATCTAGACATTGCTGCAAACTTGTAAATTTATGAAACACATGAGTATTTTGACAATATCAAATATCTTTGTTTGTAAAAATGAAAAAGGCTTATATCTTCATCATAATGACAAATGTGTACACAGATTTTTTTAAAAACCATGACTGCACCATTTCACATCTCTAAAATGTTTAATTAATTTAAAATGGACATTGCTATTTAAGGGTAAGATTGTGACCTCCTTATTCACTCTGATAAGTAAGTAGTTATACAATTAATACCACTAACTTCTTCATTTAAAGAAGTGATGTGATTTAAGGCCTGTAAAACCAAGGATATAAATCACATAACTACACCCTTTACTTGCACAGATGATATTTTTTACATATAGTACAACACATTACTGTTGTGTGTATGGAAAGAATTAAAAAAATATTAAGAAATATGGCATTGAGCCTGAAATTGGTTACACCTCAGTTTACCCATACTGGTGCAGAAGTCTGCAGGTGACTGATTACAAGATCAGTAACCATAATAATAAAATAGGAAGGGA
>NW_017728912.1:10944500-10950192 GCF_001723895.1 Crocodylus porosus | reverse complement strand
TCATGAAACATATGGTGTTCATAACAAAAACCTACACCAAAACCTATATAGTATTTTCAGTCTTTACTAGATGGCCTGGAAATAATACAATTGAAATATTAAGTCTATCAAGGCAAGGGGACTATGAGATACTATTTTTTTAAAACACTGAATTCATTAACTTCCTTATTTAATATTATGAAAGAAGTCTAGATAGTGCCAAAAACCTGTTAGGATATTTTCTTTTCAACAAGATTAAAATGAATTTCATGTTTTACCATCGGGAACATACAAACTCTGCCAGTCTCCTCCTATTTAATTAGCTCTATTTTAAATACTTGTTAGCAACAAGGATTTTCTGCATCAAACCCTCATCAAGAACAAAGCCTTTTCTAATTACAGCACTGGAAGGGGTTAGGACGAAAAAAAATCTTTTCTCTCCCTCTGAACAGGGACCTTTACCAAGTTCATTACAGAAATATCAGTACACTTTCCCAGGGAAAGAAAAGACAAATGTAACAAAAGATTTGGGCAGCACCATCTATATATATTAATGAGTTACCAAGGTTTACTATGTAGCACTACACAAGGAGATCAGTTATCTTTAAAGTAAGCTTAAATGTTTCATTTTATTCAAAGGTTGCATAAATTAGGGACAACTAAATTAATGAGAGAGTATTTTACCTTAAAAGCATAAGACATTTTTCTCAACAGAGATCTACAATATCACATGGAAATAAAATTAATAATTTTATGAATTTCAGTAAATCCTACACTTTTATTTCTATTTCATGCATTTTACATATTAGGAACTGAAAATAAATGGTTTGGCTCAATCTTGGCCACAGAAGGGCTGCCTGAAAAGACTCCTGTCAAAATAGAGCTGACTAGCTAAAAACCTCCCACAACCTTCAAACATGGGGCATTGACAAAGGATGTTTTTAGTTGTGTCCTGCACCAATGAATGGAGACAATGATCTGCTGCACTGCTGTACAGAGGAAGGCTGTAAACTATGCAAGATTGATTCAGAAGCTAGTAAAATTAGGAGCATTTCTAAAGAACTTACATAGTAAGTATTTGTCAGAACTTGCTAAATACCATTATTCAATAATACTTCTCTTCTATGCAAGCAAAACAAACACTTTCGATAGTGATACTAGCAATTTGGACGTGGAAACAACGTTATTTTCTTAAAGGATAAAATTACTGAAAAACTGGTTGATTACTCTGAATCGCCTATTTATTCTGATCTAAAGAAGCAACCATGGACAAAACAACCAATTGAACCCATGATTATATGAAATACTAATTTCCTTGTAAGCAGATAACTTTTACTTATCTGTAAATTTTGGTTTTGGTTGTAGTGATCCAATACACTCCCAAGTATAGGAGTAAAAGGATTTACTGAAACTCATAAAATTATTAATTTTATTTCCATGTGATATTGTAGATGTCTGTTGAGAAAAATGTCTTATGCTTTTGAGGTAAAATACTCTCTCATTAATTTAGCTGTCTCTAATTTATGCAACCTTTGAATAAAATGACACATTTAAACTTGCTTTAAAGATAAAAATCTCCTTGTGTAGTGCTACATAGTAAACCTTGGTAACTCATTAATATATACAGCTGTGCTAGGTTCTGGGTTCATTAATTCTACTTTTAAATGCCAAAAGTTGGAGAATGAGTAAATAGTCAAAGTTGCTAGTATTTACTAAAGAGGCTTGAATACCAAACCAAAAGACACAGGTAACAAAAGGATTACTTATAGAAGATGACAAAGATAGATAGCATTTCCTCAGTTCTAATCCAAAGTATTGTAAACTCCAGAGCCTGAAGCAGTACATATCCCTATTCATAGAATCATAGAATCAAAGAAAAATGAGGGTTGGAAGGAACCTCAGGACATCATCTAATCCAACCCCCTGCTCAAAGGATAAAACTCAAGATATTTGCCTCCAAAAGTAATAGCATCCTTTTTTTAAAAAAAAACAGAAAGACTTTTAATAGCTTAATTATACTATTTAAGCAGAGCCCAGATGAGGGGCTATTTGGGGTTGTACCACCCTGAAGTTTCCAGGAAAGAATTTCTCACTGTCAACATACAAAGAGAACAGGCAGGTTACAGCCCCTCTTCACCCCTACCCCTCTCATGCTCTGCCAGTTCTCCTTTTCTAAAAGATAAGGAGAAAAAAGGGGTTATGATGTCATGTGGAACAGAAAGGGGGTGGTACAATATACTCCCAAGTATAGGAACTGCAAATAGGTCAGCTGTTTAAAAGCCATTGTAGTCACTTACCTTCTAAAAAGGAACTATTAGTCCTGGAGCCAGTTAGAATTTCATTATCCTTGAGTTTAAAATATTTTAAAAAATCATTTGCTTTATATTCACCTAGCTAGTGACTATATTCAGACAGTATTTAGAATCACTATGTTCAGTTGTAGCTCTCTCTTTATAACTGTCTCTAGATTCTTCCTGGACTACCCTGAATGGTAACAGTCGAATGCAACCTCAGATTCTGACCTCAGAGCTGATGAAAAATTTAGCTCTCTCTAATATACAGTGAACTTTGACAAAACGTCTTAATTTTCTCTCTCAAACCTAGGTAAATGCACTTTTTAAATTTTTGCAGTAAGAAAGTTCCAAGATGAGAAATGTTCTGTGATTTTATGCGACTCCGTGGGAGGAATTTTGGGGGCAAAAAAATTTACAGAAAAGGAACTAGACTGAGGCTCTATGGATGTATGAAAGACACGTGTATGAACTAATTTGTTCCAAAACTGCCTCTTCCTGTGAAAGTGTAGTTTCCTAAATGGCAAAAGGAAAAACAGCACAGCAAAGCTTAGAGGATTACAATGCAGCATCTCTCCTGAATTGTACGTATTTTATAAAACGTAAAAATTAAAAGTATTGTTTACATTAAAAGTCAAGAACTTAAAAGCTAGGAAATACCAGATTTATGGTTGCCCATGCAGCCTTAATTCTGCCCCTTTGTCTGTCCACTAGATGAAGAAGGCAGCTGGTAGAAAAATATGATACGGAACCATGTAATTAAAAACAGTGTCATAATGGATGTTCCCAAAGGGGCTCAATTAAGGTTGCACAAAGAGTCAGAAATCTGTCATTTCAGGAGCTTAATTTTGCAAATTAAACAATGTACTTTAATGTAAGATTTTTAAATGCAACTTATATTTCCCTAAAAAGAAAAAAAAATCAGATTCCATTATGAATAACTAACGTTTAACACAACATCATTCACAGAGAACTGAACATCTACAATCCTCTGACACACCTCCAAATATACTTCAGAGCTATGCAAGAGAACTTCAGAAAAACTTAAAAATCATCTCCTTCATATAACCTACTCCAAAAGAGCTCAACCCAAGAAGGAAATCATTACATGCACTTAAAAGACATAAATCTAGATATCTTCCCAGATATTATACAAGACATACAAAAAGACTAACAAAGATTTTTTACAATATCCATCCAACATAAAAAGAAGAAATGGAACCAATTACTACGGAAACAACTTCCCCAGCAACAAAACAACCGTCAGAGAAGCACCAAGAATACCGTAAAACATTTCAACCTCACACTCGATGAAACTGAAAGAAGCAACCAACCCTCAAATATCATCACTTTCCATTCACACATTTACCAAAGCTAAAAAATCTGTTCTCTCTAAAGGTCTTAATTTCTGTGTGGAAAAATACCCTAATAATGTACTACAATGTGGAGAACTGTAAGAATTTTTCCGACACCTCTGTCTCGAGGAATAGTTCCACAACCAAAATGAATCCGCTTCCAACAATACTTTATCCTTTGACAACATCGAGGAAAAGATTAGGGCCCCCCTCCCCATCAGATTGGACACCTCACAATGGACAAAATTCAAACCTTGACTGCTATGCTGACCACTTCAAGGAAAGAATGAACAATGAAACTATCAACAAATGCCACCATAACCTCTCCCTCTCAGAGAGAAGCACCATAGGATCTCTAAGATCCAATCACCAAATAGTAATAAAACCGTTAGATAAAGGAGGAGCTATAGTTATCCTTAACCATGGAGATTACATAACAGAAGCCAACTGACAACTCTCTGACACCACCTACTATGAAAAACGAGAGGAAGATCCAACTCCCCTTTTCATCTTAAAACTCAAAACCACCATCAAATCATTTGCATTTGAACCAAAAAAAAAACCCCCAACAAACAACTACAGAACTTGATTCCCCCACCAACCCAGGAACTTTTTACATGCTTCCTAAAATCCACAAACAAGGAATCCACAAACCTTGGCAGACCTATAATATACAACCATGGAACCCTAACTGAAAAAATATCAGGTATCATTGAATCCACCCTAAAAACTCCTGTCACTCAAAGACCGAGTTTTGTCCAAGATACAACAGACTTTCTATGAAAATTTAAAAACACAGACCACCTTCCCAGCAATACCCTCCTAGTCACCATGGATGTTACCAGCTTATATACCAATATCCCACACCAGAATGGCATCCAAGCCTGCCTTACATATCTACAAGAGCAAGACTACAACTCAGAGTACAGACCCAAAGATATTACTGAACTTATACACTTCATCTTCACACACAAGTTCACTTTCAACAACCAACACTTCCTCCAGACCATAGGCACAACAGGCATCTTATGGGCACCAAAATGCCCCCCCATTTTGCCAAACTTTTTACAGGCCACCTAGAAGAAGAATTCCTCAAGAACTACACCATCGAACCCATGCTATACTTAAGATATATAGATATCTTCATCATTTGGACTGAAAACCCGTAATCCCCGATTGATTTCCATCACAAGTTCAATAATCATGACCCCTCTATTAGGCTCTCTCTTGAATACTCCAGCACCAACATTTCTTTTTTAGACACTACAATCAATACCCAGAATAGTAAAATACAAACCACCATAGACAAGAAACCCCTGGACCAACATACATATCTACACAGAACCAGCAATCACCCTAACTACACCAAGAAATCTGTAATATACAGCCAAGCTCTCTGATACCACCAAATCTGCACTGAGAAAAACAGCCGTGTCCGTCACCTCACAAATCTCATGAAGGCTTTCATTCAACAAGGACACTGCTCCAGAGAAACAGATCACACTTTTGAAAAAGCCACTCAGATACCATGTGAAGAATTGCTGCAGCACAAAAAGAAAATCCTCACAAATCACACACCATTAGTTATGACATACCATTCCTCCCTGGAACCTATATGGAAAATCCTCAAACAACTGCAACCTATATTAGGAGAAGACCAAATTCTTAAAGAGATCTTCCCAGAACCACCCATCCTACCCTTTAAACGAGCACCAAACCTTGCCAATCTCATCAACAGAAGCAAACTTCCTATGGCCCAAAACACACCGAATGGATCCAGAGCCAGACCATGCCAGGACAAGAAATGTAAAACTTGCCAACACATATCCACCACTCCCACAATAACTTCACCCCACAACAGAACGATTACCATTCCTCTTACCATACCATCTTATACCTGCATCCCCAGAAATGTAATATCTTTCATCCACTGCATTAAATGCCCTGATGGAAAATATGTAGGAGAAACCAAACAACTGCATACCAGAATGAATGCACACGGAAAATGTATCAAAAACAAAAATACCCAGTTGCCTTTGGGATACTTATCACAAGACAACCCCCTCT
>NW_017728912.1:10934276-10944375 GCF_001723895.1 Crocodylus porosus | reverse complement strand
ATAAACCCAGATAACCCCTCTATATTTTACCAGCTACCTTCTATCTCTGGGTCAACATTTCCCATCCTCCCCACCTACCTGTCTCTCACCTCGTTTCCCATTCCCTCAGATCCTCACTGCTAAGCATTTGCATTTTCACAGACCTGCATTTTGCATATTGGCTTCTACTGCATTCAGGAGAACACAAAATAACAGTGGACTCTCCCTATGCCTGAAGAAGGTTGTTTGTGCCCAAAAGCTTGCAAAGAACAATTTTTCCAACTATTTAGTTGGTCTAATAAAAGATATTACATTTACTCGATAACTTGGTCTCCCTCTGCATGCATTTTTAGCACAGCTGAAACCCCAAATTACTGGCATTTCATCATAGACAGCCACCATTTAAGTCACATAACTAATACTAACCCACAGCAGGAAATCATCTTGAAGAGGGATGGACCCTAGACTAGGAGGTAGCCAAAGCTACCTGGTTCGTTTATTAGAAAAGTTAAACAAGCAGGGATCCTATGCATTAGTATGGTGCCTTCAATGCGTGTTTAAAGCAGCGTGATAAAATTTTGGCAGATAATGATTAAATATTGAAGATATTCCCAATTTATTTGCAGACCTGTGATCTTATTTGTCACCAGGAGATCTTTAGCAGTACTTCAGAAATTCAAAATTCAGTGAAACACTGCAAACTAGGCTCCTTTTTCTGACACTTCAGGCATACACTTTTTGTGGGAAACCAAATCATGGGAAAATTACTCACAAAATGATCAGTACCACTTCTACTGAAAATCACAGCAATGGCTAATATTGTAACAGGTATCTTTTGTGTCATTATTTGGTTGGGTACATACCTCGTCTTTAGATGTTTCAGAGTCCAGTTTGAGCGTGAGGTACATAACAATATGAGGCACGCCTTGGATAGCCAGTTGGAGATCTGTGTTATCTTCTCCCCAAAGAAGCTTCACCAGATTGTTCATAGATGATTGTACTTGTTTATACTTTTGTTGAGATGTTCCTTCTGGCTCAAAAACTGAGGTTTCAAATGTAAGTTTCACCTATTAAAATAGTGAAATATATTATGAAAATTGAACCATGCTGACAGTCTTTGTCATATATCAACCAAAATAAATAAAAAGATACTTTAATCTTAAGAATAACTTTAATCTCTTAGACCTCTTTTTATGGAAGAGTTCTCTACCATAAAGAGAGAGATTTTAAACACACGTTTAAGACATAAGCATTCAAAAATCCCTGCAGTTTGAAACAAGCCACTTATATATTCAATGTTATATAACCATCCATTACCAAGGATTAAGCCAGCTATTAAATGCTCTATCAACCATACGAACTATGCATGTGGCCTGGTATGTTTTCATACTTGATTTTTATGGTTTTAAAAATGGAAAAATACACTTATTGCTCGGGATTTGTTTGAACACAAGATATAGCACTACTACCATTTTGAAGCATGTACAGTATTTGCTTTGCTTCAAAATGGATGTATTTGCACATTTCAAGTTTATTTCAAGAATATTTTCTTATCATTTTAAAAACACCCTTATAGAAAGGCACATGAGAGCAGAAGAATACATTTAAATTTCACTTCAGACCCAACCTTTTCTGTAAATTTTTAAACAGTCTGGGGTACATGAATTCTTCACTCCAAACTAACCTACCAAGATGTTTTCAAATTTTTGTTATCAGATCCATTTTTAAAAGGTACTTGATTAAGAAAAAAAAGTTATATTTAATATTTAACAAACTATTATACACCACTTGCAAATGCAGACATTTATTAAATCATTTCTTAAATTCAAAAATTAGTTACATCAAGTAATAAATACATATATTTGTTACTTGATTTTAAAAATTATAACAAAACAATTTGCTCTATAAAAAGTAGGTAACTTTCAATTTTTGAAAAGTTACCATGATGAAGTTAGTTTTACTATATATTTATGGAAACTATGCATATGTTACCATATAAAGCAATATATTACTATATTTCTGTATTATTCTTAAGAATAAACATAACTTTAGTTTTAGGTCTATTTTTTGGATTTTAAATAACACAAAAACCAAGTTTGGTTTGGAAATGTATTCCTACACTCACCTTGACCTTACTTGCTTCTCCAGCTTCTACCTCTTCTCCCTTTGGTTCTATGTGTAATTGCCTTCTGATTTCCACCTCTTGTAAATAACTGAAATATTTCTTGCTGAATTGTATAACAACTTAGCCAATGCTCAGACCCTATATTCCATTATTTCCCTTCACAACCTGCAAGCCACCTTTCATACAGTCCACTATGTTCCTCTTTAACAGTCTGCCCTCACTTGGCTTTTGTGCCACAGTTCTCTCCCTTTACTTTTCCTAGCAGGCCTTCCGCATGTTCAGAGAATCCCCATTATCCCATCTTAAACTTCTTTCAACTCAGTCCTTGTTCCTCTTCTATTCTGCCTTCTGTCTTTATTTATTCATGAGCACTTCAGCTATCATTTCCAGACTGATAACTCGTAGGCCACCCAATGTCTTTCCAATGTCCTTGTGAATGTCCAGCTACCATCTTCAATTTTCAACTCACCAAAAGAAAGCTCTTAATCTTTTCCCAGGGCTCTTCCAACACTTCTTCCTGTCTTAGTTGCCATGGACAAAACCACCATCCCTACCATCACTAAGGCATGCAACAAGGGCATTATCTTTGACTCAGATCTCTCTCCACATCTTCACACCCAGGCTGTCCCTAAATCTTGCTCATTTCTCTTGCATAATCTCTCTATAATATTGCCTTCTCTCCCTACCAACAACTAAAAACACTCACCCACACCCCAACTACTGTAATAACCTCTTCACTAACACTGACAAATTAATTTTTTCCCTACTTCTATCTACTAAAAATACTACTGGCAAATATCAAATTTCAAGGAGTGTTACCATCTTTCTGTGTTCCTACATTGGCCCCCCTTTCCTTAACTACTTGTCTTCATTTTTAGCACTACCTCCATTAGGGATGTAAATGCTGATTTAAAAAAAAACAAAAAACCATTTACCTGGTTGTAATTACAAGGGTTAAATGATTAAATTGGTAGGGGAGAAGAGGAGGGGAGACTAGTATCTATATCTAGGCTCTGCAGACCCAAATGTAGCCACTCGTAGCCTCCCCGCTGCCTGCCACAAGCAGCCTGGGCTCCATGACGGGTGGCAGGGGCCTTCCCGGAGCCTGGGCTGCTTGCTTGTGACAGGAGGTGGGGAGGCTGCAAATGGAACCTAGTTATACTAGACCCCCTCCCATCTCCCCCTTTCCCTCCTCCTCACTCCTCCCTCCCTCCTGCTTGCCCTGCCACCTTACGGTTTCTTCTGGGGCACTGCATGGCTTTCTTCCCCCAGTCCCCTTCCCTGCCAGACTGCACCAACCAATAACTGGTAAGTTAATCCGTTATCACTTGGTTTATCGGTTAAACAATTAATAATTTACCTGTTCACATCCCTATCATCCCCGATGTATTTTTGGATACATCAGCTCCTAACTCTGCTCTGCCAGCAGCATTAGTTTTTATCACCCACTTGTGCTTTCCCTGCGTGGGAGCTCCGCATGGGAGTCAGAATCTGCAAAGCCACTTAATTTTTCACTTTTAAATTCTCTCCTTAAAACTCTCCTGGGCTGTGACACCTACACAGCTTTATAATAAAGATGCAGCTGGTATGCTGATACCTATCATGCTGGTACCTATCATGCTGACCAGTATTTTCTTTTTGTTTCTCAGTGCTGTCCTACTTATCTGTCAGTATGGACTTAGTCTCTTGTCATATACTTGTAATCAAAGTTATCTGGGGCTGGGACAGTTGTTTTGTTTTGCTTTCCTTTGTTCTGTTTGTATTGTGTTTTGTACAAATAATAAAGGAGACGACAGACTCCAAAGACACCACAAGATGGTGCTACCAGGTTAGCTGTTTCACATCACTAATAAGGGGATGGGAAAATCTTTATGGTAACAGTACCCTCCCTTAACAAAATGTTTCTTCTGCTTCAGTCTTGGCCATTCTCCTTTCAGCTTCATTGAGGTTTCTGGTTAAGATAATACAGCTGCCATGAAAGTCATATTAAGGAAAAGGTAATCTGAAGATCAAGAAATCTACATGACTAAAAATATGGCTTTTATTATATGCAGACTTGGTAGTGTTGCCTATAGTTAAGGCTGCCTGACACTTCCCATTATAAGATTCTGTTTATAGCTGCTTATAACTTTCCAAACTTTAATTGAAAATTTCAGGCTGAAATGCTAGGTTTTTGCCTCAGGCTAAATATTTTTTGGAAAGTTCCAGTTAAACTAGTTCAACAATTTCAAAGGACTACATTACCAAAAAACTAAGCTCTTTTGTCTATATTAAAGAGCTCTCAGCCATCTTACTGAGAAATGATAGCATCTCCCTGCTTTGGAACAGGGACTTGACATTTAACAGGAGTTTCACCCTAGTGTCAGGAATATGTCTTTGCATTCCTTGTGAAAACTTCCCAAACCTGGCCATCTTCTAAACCCCTGAAAATCACAGGCCCACACACTCTCAGTAGAAAATTGTTAGAGGTGAACAACATCTTCCAGAAATTCCTACTCCACAACTCTCACGCAGAACAGCAAGCAGCAGAAAAAGGGGAATGGGAAGGAGCTAGTCAAAAATAGAAATAGAAGCAACTCAGGAGGGGGGAGGGGGAATCACCCAAATCACAATTTTCAGATACTTACAAATCATGGGCATTTATACACATACTTTTTTCCCCATGACATGCCAGAGATCTGCCACTTTTAAACAGACTTGATTAATCAAGTTTGCTCTGCACATGAGCTGAGGCAAACTGTGCTGCACTGCATACAGTTGTATAAGCCGTGAAATGCATGTCAGCACACAGAAAATGGCAGTGGTGTGCCTTTGAATTTACAGCGCTTCTTAGGTGTTTTAATTCAAAAGTGCGCCGCTGCCATTTTCTCAGCACTGACATGCATTTTGCCACTTATACAACTGCATGCGTTGCAGCGCCGAGTACTTTTCAAAGTGCCTGGTGCTGCAGCGCTTGCGTGTGTAAAAATGCCACATGTGCTCCTCGTCTTTTGATACATATAATTTAAACCACCTGGGACCAGAATGGTAAAGATGCTGAACACTGAAAACTCAGTAATCAGAGCCTCAACTAGATTTTCAAATTATACATGCCTGTGACAGTTGTGGCCGTAGTCTCTCGAGTCTCAGCTTTCTATCAATAAATGGGAATATCAAAATCATCTCTGAATGCTGGAGCACTTTGAAGATAAATTAACATCTGTGATGCTCACAGATACAAGAATGATGACACCGTAAAAGAAGCCCATGAGGAAATTACTAATTTTGCATTTAGTGTTAGGGTTGGAAGCTGTGCAATAAGAGCCGAGACTGAACTGAATTAGGCAGATTCATGTAAAAAAAACAGTATGTCATATCATTAAAGACTGTATCAATGCATACACACAAAAGGACCAAATTAGTATTGCAAAGGCAGCCTTAATCATGGCATTACATAACCTCAGAGCTCGTGACTTTTTATTCTAAATAATATTAATTCACTAAATACAATGATAAAATCATTTACATCAAAAATACAAAATCAAAATACTAATTCATCCAATATTCTTAAATATCAGTTCTGTATTGGAGTGAAATGCTATGAATATATGAACAAGTTACTATGAGGTAAGCAAGAATATGAATTTATGAGCATATTAACTACAGGGTTTGTTTGTAACTCTACAATTAGTTGTCCATAAGCATGTGGAAAATGTTAAGCAGCTTTATCCAAGAGGAACAAGCTCCCTTACCCATACATTGGAAAAAAGCATGCCTATGGGCAGTTACTGTGCTGTTTAGACCCCTGTAGCTATACCGAAAAAGAATAAGCTTATTATCGGTATAAACCAGGGGTAGGCAACACTTTTTGGCCGGAGTGCCGAAAAACACCACAATGCCTACCTTGGAAGGTGCCGGAGTGCCGGCATGGCAGAAAAACGAGATTAGGGCAAGGGGTACATGGCAGGATGCCCTGCTTGTGCCCCCTGCCCTCCACCCAAAGCCCCTGCCCCACAGCCCTACTGCCCCTTGCCCCCCACCCCGGGCTCTGTGGCTGCCAGCAGCTACCCTGGCTCTGGCTAGCTGCTGGAGCCCGGGCCGCTCCCAGCAGGGCTTGCAGCGTCCCAGCTGCCTGCTGGGAGCAGCCTGGGATTCCAGCTGGCAGCAGCTCCCCAGAGCCAGGGCCAGCTGCAGCCGGGAGGCTCCAAATAACTGTGCCAGGCTCTGGCATCAGGTCTGCACTAGCACATGCAGGTGTGCCTTGGAGCGGGCGGTGGGGGAGGGGCCTGAGGCAGCGCAGCCCTGGTCTCTCCCCTGCTCCTGGTACGGAGGTTTTGAGCCCAGCGCAGCTGTTTGTAGCCAGCCTGGGCTCTGGGCAGCTGCAGCAAGGAGCGGGCAGGCTGCAAACAGTTCCGGCATCAGCTCCATGCTGGCAGCAACCGCACAAGCACCTCGGGGTGGGCTGTACTGCTCCGCTGTCTGCCCCAAGGTGCATCCCGGCATAGGTGTTTGCAGCCTGCTTGCTGCAGCTGCCCAGAACCCGGCCTGGCTACAAACAGCTGCACTGGGCTCAATACTTCTGTGCTTGGAGTAAAGGAGAGACAAGGGCTGTGCTGCCTCAGGCCCCTCCCCCACTGCCCACTCCGAGGTGTACCTGCACACGCCAGTGCGGAGCTGATGCCAGAGCCTGGAGCCCAGCACAGCTGTTTGGAGCCTCCCAGCTACAGCCGGCCCTGGCTCTGGGGAGCTGCTGCCAGCCGGGATCCCAGGCTGCTCCCAGCAGGCAGCTGGGATGCTGAAAGCCCTGCTGGGAGCAGCCTGGGCTCTGTCGCTGGCAGCAGCTACCCAGAGCCGGGGCTGGCCATGACATGCCAAGCAAAATGGCCTTGCATGCCACGTTCAGCATGGCATGCGAGGCCATGGTATAAACAGACAAGTTTCTACTTTTTGCGATCACATGATTCCAGCTGAATATCAGTAGTTTGCCTACTTAAGTTTAAAGATATTCACCACCCTATAGCCCTTTGTGTAACACTGCTGTGTGATTTATGAAATCTGCCAACTCCCACTGATTACATTTATCAATGTAGAATATAATCTCTTTATCAGAGGTGTAATAATCAATGGATGCATCACAGACATTGATAATTTCAAACTGGCCCTCTAGCATAAGACAGTGAAGTGTTTTTCTTTCCATGTCTTACATTACTGTATGTCATTTCAACTGCCCTTTTCTTATTCAATCACTTTTTCCCTATCCTGCCTTCCTCTCATCTACTGTTGAAGAAAAACCCTGAAGTTAAAATGCTTCTAATCCTGAGCTTTAACGGGTAAACTGAAATGGCTTGGAAAGCCAAACTAGAGCATGTACTACATCATTAGTGCTGTAAGTCACAGGCAGCCTAGGAAGCCACCCATTAAAATAATGGCAATTTTTAACAATCACCCATTAAATAAGTGCCTTTCTTCTCTTTTCCTACTTAAAAAAAAAAAAAAAAAAAAAAAATCAAGGAGAAGGAATCCGAGGGACAGTATATTAATTCCATAAAGTCTGCCAAGTTTTTTGGGAACTCTGGTTGAAAAGCTCTCTAGAAATGTCAGTTATATTAGTTTGCTGAATGCTTTCAAAATATCTGATTAAAACAGATCATAAAGGTAAGAAATAGTTCATATTGTTGCCTTTATGACTATAGTATATTAAAGTCCAAAGGTTTTACAATAATTTTGTGGGATGTGAAGAAACATAGCCAGCCAAGCTGAACTCAATTAAGTAAATTGCTGTATTTATTCAAGCCCATTTTAACATAGGTCCTGATTTTCTTTTCTAAACCATGGTAAGAGAAAAGAAATTTTAGGACTAGCCCCATCAATATACATATGAGCAAAGCTAAACCAGAAGTGGGACAGCCCCGGCAACTATCTGCATCAAATTAAACAACAGCTAGTTTGGTTATAGAAAGTTAACAAGTAAGTTCTGTATGGATGTCATGGTATAAATGTATTCCTTTCTCCCAAACTTTTCTGAGTAAGATGTACTTGTTAGTACCCAGTAGATCATGTTCAAAGATTGCTACAAAATCTTTAAACATTCAAAAAATAATCTGTTTTCTTAAAATAAGGGCTTTTTTATTTTGACTCTTTTGTTTTCATTTTACGACTTGTACAGTGGTAGTGCCCAAAAACGTGTTAGAATTGAGATATTATGCTAAGCACTGTGCAAGCATGCAGGTAGACATGGTTTTTGCCTTGCAGAAATAGTCTAGTTCTGCTAAACTCTCTCTGTTTGATTAGCGAAAGCAAAATGATTTAAGTATTATTTGCTGATAAGAGAAAGATTAATCACATTCACTAGGGATGAAAGAAGCATGGGAATTCTTTTCTGAAAAGGGCAGATAATGAAAAATGTATGTAATTTAAGATTCATTGCTCTTCTGCAATTGTTTCAGCCTATTGATGAAATAACTGAAAACAATATTTTAGATTGGCCATAAGGTTGCAGCAGCATAAAACTGTCTTTTGCAATGTGTAGTGAATGATACCACACTAACTCCTCAGCTTGTGAATGAGCTATTTTTATTACTATAGCCTGCAAACAACAAAACCTCTGTTTCTGCAACCGCATGAAAAGACTGTTTTTAGTTGCAAAATAACAGAACCATATATTAAAATGCTCTAAAGGTCTACTTCAGCAATCACTCTCCTGGCTTGACTTAAGCTGGTTCAGTAACTGAGGAATAACTGTATTTTAATAAAAGGTTTTGGAAAACCAGCATGAGAAGCAGTTACACATATTAAGTATTCACTGTCTGCTTGACAGATTTACTGACAATAGGAAGGTTAAATTACTACAGTAACTACTATGAAAAAGTTTAAGTGTGAATTCTTGAGCAATAAGCAATTTCTGTGCATACATACTCTAGAAAAAATACAATTAAATAAGCAATATTATCTTCTGGTTTCAGTCATTCAGTATATACAGTAACTACAGCAACTCCCTATTTAGTCAAAGGCAGGATATGACAAGATTCTTCGAACCTGGAACTCTGCCAAAATGTGACCACAATTTCACTAACTTAGTCAAGTGCCATAGTGTTGAATGTCGTGGAAACCTTAACTGACATGCTAGCATTCAGTCAGCAGATGCAGTTCTACAGACACTAGCACCAACTTTGTCATAAATAGCACTACAGTTTTCTATCCACTTTACAGTCCATTAATCCAATCCATACCTCCTTAGCTTGCTTGCAAGAATGTTGCGAGAATCATATCGAAAGCCTTGCTAAAGTCAAGGTATATCATGTCCACTAGTCCCTCCACATCCACAGAGTCAATCATCTCATCAAAGAAGGCAATCAGGTTGGTTAGGCATAACTTGCCCTTGGTGAATCCCTGCTAACTGTTCCTAATCACCTTCTTCTCTTCCAAGTGCTTAGAAATGGATTCCTTGAGGATCTACTCCATGATTTTTCCAGGGACTGAGGTGAGGCTGACCAGCCTGTAGTTCCTTGGATCCTCTTTCTTCTCTTTCTTAAGGATGGTGTAACAAGTGTGTGTCCCAGGGCTCTTTGAATCATTGACCTGCCCACTTGTCTCAGGGCTAACTGCCCACCTACCTCGCCCGCCATGCCTTTGACGAATCCAATGTAAAGTTGGTAACAAGGCAGGAAGCTGCCCATTTACTTGCCCTGATGCCAAGGGTCTTTACATGGCTCCGAACGTCCCCTTATACCGTGTCCCGTGCCTCACAGACAACATCCTTGGCCTAACACTCAGGCTTAGCATACATAGCCTAACACCTCGCTTATAATACAGAGTTCTCACTCTAGGACCCGCATTCCAGTGCCTTACATTGGGACTCTCACAATCCCTGTGCCCGTACACTAGGCTCACAATCCCATTTCATAGATTTCATAGACATCAGGGCTGGAAGGGACCTCGGAAGATCATTGAGTCCAGCCCCCCACCCAAAGGGCAGGAAGTCAACTGAGGCCATAGGATCCCAGCAAGATAAGCATC
>NW_017728912.1:10907827-10934265 GCF_001723895.1 Crocodylus porosus | reverse complement strand
GCAAAGTACCCATTTAATAGGTTGGCTTTTTCCTGGGCATTGGTTGTCAGTTGCCCCATCTGGTTCAGCAGGAGTCCAACGTTGCCCTTGGTTTTCCTCCAACTCCCCACATATGTGAAAAAGGACTTTTTATTGTCCTTGATGCTCGAAGCTAGTTGGAGTTCAGTTGCAGCCTTTGCTTTCCTGGTTTGCTCCTTGCAGGACCAGACCAGTGCAGAGTAATCCTCCTTGGAGGTGAATCCTGTCTTCCATTCTTTGTAGGCTTTTCTATTTAGCCTTAGGAGGTCTGCTAGGTCCCTGGAGAGCCGGGGGGGCTGCTGTGCCCTCTTGCTGCCTTTCCTCCAAGATGGAATAGACTTAGCTTGTGCACTGAGGATCGCTCCCTTGGGGACCAACCACTCTTCTTGAACTCCCCTCTCCCTGGGGTCATGGTCCTTTAGGGCCTCACTGAGAAGCCTCATGAGCTTGTCAAAGTCGGCTTTTCTGAAGTCAAGGACTTCCGTGTTGCTGACTGACTTGCCAGCTTTACAGCAGATGGTGAAGGTGATCAACTTGTGGTCGCTGTTGCTCAGCTTCCCATTGATCACTATGTCACCGATTAGGTCATCCCCAGTAGCCACTACCAGGTCGAGCAGCGCTTTGCCTCTTGTTGGCCCATAGACTTCTTGAGTCAGGTAGAGGTCATCCATGCATGAGAGGAAGCTTTGCGACCGCTTGGATGTTGCTGAGTGATCCTCCCAGGAGACGTTCGGGTAATTGAAGTCATCCATGAGAACCATGGTCCTTGAGCATGCGGCCTCAGCCAGTTCCCGGGCAAACTCCTGGTTAAGCTCAGGACTTTGGGTGGGAGGTCTGTAGTAGACTCCCACCGTTGTGTCCCCTGTGCCGTGTTCCCCATAGATTTTAACCCAGAGGGTCTCCAGTCGTCTACCCTGGTTGCCGATATCAGCTTGCAGGGACATGTAGCTTTCCTTAACATAGAGAGCTACACCCCCAACCCTTTTATCTACACGATCCCTCCTGCACAGGGTATTGCCATCTATACCCAAGGTCTAGTCATGGGTAGAGTCCCACCAGGTCTCTGTTATCCCTATGACATCATAATTATTTGCAATGAGCAGGAGGACAAGCTCCTCCTGCTTATTCCCCAAGTTCCTGGCATTTGTGTACAGGCAGGCAAGTGTCCCCTTGGGGGGTCTTGCCTTGCCCACAGATTGTACCAGGGCTGGGGCAAGGGAGAGAGAAGTGGGCAGATCTGAACAGGATGAGGTTCAACAAGGACAAGTGCAGAGTGCTGCACCTGGGGAGAGGGAACCAGTATTATGGTTAAAGGTTCCCTCTCAGCAGCACAGAGGCAGAGAGGGATCTTGGAATCAGGACTGAATCCAGGATGAATATGAGTCGCCAATGCGATGAAGCAACAGGCAGAGCCAACCGCACCCTGTCATGCATCAACAGGGGCATTACTAACAGGTCCAGAGAGGTCTTGCTCCCCCTCTATGCAGCCCTGGTCAGGCCGCAGCTGGAGTACTGTGTCCAGTTCTGGGCGCTGCACTTCAGGAGGGATGTGGAGAACCTGGAGAGGGTCCAGAGGGCCAGTCCTATGAGGAGAGGCTGAGGGACCTGAATCTCCTCAGTCTCTGCAAGAGGAGACTGAGGGGGGAACTTGTGGCTGCCTACAACCTTATCAAGGGCCACCAGCAGGGACTTGGGGAAAGTCTGTTCACCAGGGCCCCCCTTGGAGTCACCAGGAACAGTGTCCACAAGCTGAGGGAGGATAGGTTTAGGTTAGGACGAGCTACTTCACTGGTGGCCAGAGCCTGAAATAGGTTTCTCAGAGAGGTGGTGCTCTCACCTTGCCTGGAAATCTTCAAGAGGAGACTAGATAGGTACCTGGCTGGTGTCTTATGACCCCTCCCACCCCTAGTGCTCCTTCCTGCCCATGACTAGATGATCTGTCTAGGTCCCTTCCGACTCACTGATTCTATGATTCCAAGGGTGGGCTCCCTTAAGTGCCTTGGCCCGCTGGCTTTGCAAGGGTTGCTCAGTGGGCCAGCAGTGGCAGTAATCCCCCTGTCCCTCAACAGGCTTAGTTTAAAGCCCAGTGAAGCGGGTCAGCCAGTCTGGCTGAGAAGAGCCTCCTCCCCAGGGGAGAGAGGTGGAAACCATCTCTTCCCAGCAGCCTCTCACTGCCTCTCTCACCAAAAAGCGGGCTGTGGTCATGGAAGCCAAAGCCTTCCTGATGACACCAGCGCCACAGTCTTTGGTTGACTATGAGGATCCTCCTCTCCCTCCTCAGCCCATAGCCTGAGACTGGGAGGATCAACAAGAACACCACCTGTGTCCCCAGACCCTTTAGCCCTGCTCCCAATTCCTTGTAGCACCTCATGATCCAGCTGGGAGCACTCCGAGGCATGTCATTGGTGCCCACATGAATAAGGAGCATAGGATAGTGGTCTGTGGGCTGGAGGAGCTTAGGGATCTTCTCCGCAACGTCCTGGATGTGGGCCCCTGGGAAGCAGCAGACTTCTCAGACTAAGGGGTCGGGGCGGTAGATTGCCCCCTCAGGATGGAGTCTCCCACGACAAACACCTTAGTTTTAACTTGGGGACAGCGGGGGCTATAGCTGCAGTTCAGCCTGTGTTGTCTGTGGGAGCTGGCAACTCACCAGGCTGTACTGGAGCAGGAAGAGGTGTGTACCTGTTGCTAAGCTCCGGCAGTGCAGGGGCCTTGGTGCAGCGGGCCTTAGGGCCCTTGACCACCTTAGTCCATGCACCTGACTGGACAGACTGGGAGGTCCGAGTCCTCCTTTGTCCTGGAGGGAGATGGTGGTCTACCCTCCAGCTCCCAGGGGAGAAGGGCCTGGCAGTAGGAGTCAGTCTCCTGCTCACAGTCCCTGATGGCATGCAGTCTCTGGACTGTGTCCCGGAGTTCCTCCAGCTGGCGCGCCAGAGACCCCAGTAGGGAGCAGACCCCGCAAGGGGAGATGGCCATGCTTCCGGGCCCCAGAGCCCGAAAAAGGGACAGGCAGCCTGCGCAGCCGAGAGTCAGAGGCTCAGTCTACATGGAGCCCGGAACCATGGGCTCCATCTGGGTGACGGTCTCTGAGGTGCCCAAGGAGGGGCCGCAGAGCCCAGGGGGACCCTCGGGGTGCGTCGCGTCCCCATCTGTGTCATGCCTCAGGTAGGCTGGCTATGGCTGGGACTGTCTACCCTGGGGGGTTCGCAGGCAGGGTCTCGGGCCCTCCCACGCACCCTCCTGCGCGAACTCCGTGCTAACTCACGCACCAGCAGACAAGCGCGCCTGGTTGTGCAGCCTGTTCATGTGGCTCTGGTCGCCTGGCTCCCTGAGGGCGAAGTAGGGGCCTGGGTGGGGGTTGACCCGGCCTGGCTCCATGCAGCTGCCTCCTCCCACTCAGAGAGGGGTTAACCCCTTTCCACCACAGGCCCTGTGCTGGGGGTCGGCGGGAGGCTCCACGGATGCCGGGGGGTCTCTTGGGAGCTTCAGGGAGCGGGGGCATGGCGGGCTTTCACCCGTGTGTCCCTCGCCGTTCCGGAGACTAACTGGGGCTTTTTTTGCTGTTGGCAGGCCCTTTTAAACTGTGTGCATGCGCAGTGGGCCCGCCGTCAGTGAAAGCTGCTCTTGGGCAAGGGGGAGCCCTGCCCGGGATTTGGGGGCCCTGCCCTACTGGAGGGGGACTGGTGAGTACCCCCTCCTACCTTTCTCTCTCCCTGGGGAGCTGGGTGAAGTAGGGGCCTGGGCGGGGCTTGACCCGGCCTGGCTCCATGCAGCCGCCTCCTCCCACTCAGAGAGGGGTTAACCCCTTCCCACCACGGGCCCCGCTTGCCTCCGGCTGTGCTGGGGGTTGGTGGGATGCTCCACAGCTGCTGGGGGGTGTCTGGGGGGCTTCAGGGGAGCAGGGGCCCAGAGGGCTTTCACTTGTGGGTCTCTTGCCGCTCCGGAGCCTAACTCAGGGCTCCCAGCCCCTCCTTCTCCTTAGGCTCCCTGCCTGGCTTGGGATCTTCTTGGTCCCCTGATGCCTCAACACTAGGCCTCAATCCCCTGCCCAACACTGGGATTCAATCCCCTTGCCCCAGAAGCTTCACACCCAGCTCCTTCATGGGCGCAGGGTCCCACGCCCCTGGATCCTCACACCTAGCTCCTTCCTACACCTCAGGACTTGCTGTGAACCTGGGCTCTGACTCAGGTACCTTCACATGACCTGGGCCCTGCCTCAGGCCTCATTGTAAGCCTAGACCCTTGCTTTGGCTTTGGGGTTTGCCCTCCCAACCTTTCTCCTCCTGCAAGGTTGCAGGAGCTGAGGCTTTCTGGAGCACCAAACTCACCCTTCACTGGGGAGGCACAGGTGTGGTATTTCCTGAGGACTGCCCCGCCACCATACCATCCAAACCCAGTAGGGTGTAGTTTTATGTCATGCCCCAGGATCAGGAACCTCCAGCCATCCCCATAGTTTCTGTCCTGTACCTCCAAGATGTTACATGAGCAGCAGGGAGATGTTCTCCCTTTAGCTGCTAGAAGCAAACTACTGGCTCTACAGCTCAGAGTCTGCTTTTATCCCAAACAGCTGGGCCCTGTTCCCAATCAGGTAGTTGTGCCTGATTGGGAGTGCAACCACCTGAAGGTTGCTCTGCTGCATGCCCATGCTCCTGCATGTAACAGAGCACAACCTGTGCTCTGTTACAGATGGGCATTATAGTTACCTTTTTCCAACCATCTGGGACCTCTCCTAATCACCATGAGTATTCAAAAATAATGGCCAGTGGCTCTCCAATCACATCATCCAACTCTTTCAGCACCCTCAAGTACAACCCATCCATCCCCATTAACTTGTATACATGCAGCTTTCCTAAATAGTCCCTATCCTGTTCTTTTGCCACTGAGGGCTGCTCACCTCCTCCCCAAACTGTACTGCCAGGTACAGTTGTCTGGAAGTTGACCTCCCAGTCTGGAAGTTGACAATACTCTCTTATTGTGGGTGGTGTCACACGGTAGGGCAAGTCCAAAACCAGGCTGATCCTCATTTGCGGGAGCAACATGAATTATATTAATACTGGGACTATTCTAAATGTCCATAGTAAAGAATAGTCATAGGATCAAGGAAGCACATATGAAAGCTTTAAGCTTTTTATTCTTGACCTATGCAGGTCAGCCTTGCCCCAGGCCCCAACCCTGCATAAGGGCACTTATTTATCCATTGATTGAAAGAGAGATGCACCATAATACAGAGCACATGGAATCAAATGTTTGTGTATTTTCCACTAGAAAAGCAAACCATCCAAAAGGCAAAAATCTACATTAGACCATGTATGGAACACTATAGTGTATAAGCTAAATATAGCAAATATATAATAAAGAACATTAAAAAATTGGCAGAATATAAACATATCAGAAAAGTTGGAAAAGTTGGAGCTGTCAGTGACTCAAGTGTGTACAACATTTAACAGATAATTTTTATTTTATGCAAAAAAGAATGACTGAAGATGATATTGAATCATCAGCAATGCATGTTTTTTCAGGGGAAGTGGCATATATCAGTTTACTAGCAGGAAGCTTATCCAGGTTTGTAAGAACACAAAATGAACTACTTCTACACTGTTGAGAGCACGAGGCTGTACATCAGAGGTCAGAGAGTCTATCTGTTCTTTTCCCAGTTGTAAAATATACTTACATCATTTGGATTCCAGGGTGCTCAATCTGCTAGCAGAGTAAAGATACTGATAGAAGAATGGATTGGAACCTCTTTGGAATCCAAGATCTCTATTGGTTTCTTCATCTAAAAGCTGTTATCATCTTTAATAGTGCTATTTGTGAGTTTGGGGGAGTTTCTTTTATTTTTATCCTTGTAACTTTATAGCCACCATTTATATTGACAAAACAAATCTTTAATTTTTCTATATACGTGTCTATACATATAATAATCTTTATTATAAGACTATCCTAAGATTCACATTGTAATTTAGAAGTTCTTTGACATTCATTCCTTATCATAAATATTTCCATTCTACTTACTAGTTAGCCACAATCTCTCACCACAAAACATTTTCTAGTTCACTCCTCCATTCTTAGTAAGCTTCCAATATTTTCTCTTACCCTTGCTTTTCAAAGACCATCAACCATAGTTTCTCTATTCTAGTTATCCACTATGATCAAGATATCACAACAGGATTGTGTTTTTGGAGGGTTGGGGGAGAGGGAGATATTTTTTTTTAAAAGAGAGATTACTATTCAGACCTAGAATCCTCAAAATGATCATAAACTTGGATCTTTCCACACAGCTAATATTTACATCTGGTTAAGAGTTACCACATGCAAAAAAAGTCCCTGTCTCCAGCAGAGAGGATAAAACCAATACAGCTGGTATGGGAGAAGGAAAGTTCATAATAAAAAACACAGTATACTTTAAAAATGTAAGTACTATACCTGCATAGGATCTGGAATGCAAGATAAAACTCTTTCTATATTTTCAGAATTCACATCAACGTCATTTACAGCAATAAGGGCATCTCCTGGAGGCAAAAAAACCATAGAAGTAACAGATTTAAGAAGGTATGTGCAGACGTAATACACAATTCAACATGTTCTTTCAAAATTGAAAATGGCACCCAAAGCTCTAAGATCTTAGATCTAACCTGAGACAACTATAGATACCTCATTCCAACACCAATAGTATCAAAGTCTTTGAAAAAAATTTGAAATAAAGTAATTCAAAGCATAGAGGTTAATGCAAGTCAGGATAATCACTGTGGAATTGCTAAAAATGTATTGTACCAGATCAGCCTGACATACCTCTTTGGTAACAGGCATTTAGGGAAAGAAAACGTGACACACAATCTATTCAGGATTCACTATAACTTCTGGTCGGGTATCTTATATAGGAAATTAATTAAAAGTGGCAAAGATGGGGAAAAAATACAAGAATTGCAGGTTCAGTAAGGGACTGGGCAATGGGGAAAAAACAATCATTGTTCTTAAAAGAAAATAACTGGATTGGAGGGAAGATGCTAACAGTTCTGAAAGGATCAGTCTTGGAACCAATCTTATTTAATATTTTCATTTATGATCTTACCACAAAAATTATGGATGCACTAATGAAATTTTCTGACACAAAGGTTGGAAGCAGCAGTAGTATAAAAGAAAAATGGAGAAGCAGAAATGGAATGAAATTTAATAGTACAAAGTGCACTGATAAATATTTACTTGGGGGCTCATCAGCTGAAAACGACAGGGGAGGAGAAAGGTATGTGTTAATCATCTTGAGTGTGAGCCACTTTCTTTTTTAAAGCAAGTTTTCCTTTCATTAGTTGATATAACAATTAAACATGTTACTTTACAAAGAAATACAGTTTTTACAGTAGATTTGGTATATGTTTCCTAGGTACACAAACTGTGTGTGCACGTATGCAATATAGCTTAACATATATGGATTGTTAGAAATCCTACATTTCAGTACGTTATAAAATGGTGAAATACATATTATTCACTAAATTAACTTTTTTCTGTTATTTATATCAAGCTGCATGAAGATGGCAACCTGAATTTAAGAAACACAAAACCAACACTTCAAATTTATTAAACAAAACTTTAATGTTTAAATACAGAAACTTTTTAAAAAAATCAAAACATGGTGCTCATTTACAACTGGTTGGGCACAGCTACACATGACATTAGAAGGCAGCAGTAAACTGCAGAGCTTACTGATCCACAGTTTATAGTTCCCGGGAAGCTCCCAGGGGCGCAATTTACATGTGCACCTTGACTGCAGCACATTGAGCTGCACTGCATCAACCCCAGCTGGCAGGTGGTCCAGGGAGTTGCAGAGGGGCTGGCTGGGGCACGAGGGTGTTTCAGCATGGGACTAGGCAGCAGGCAATCCCAGCACTGAAGTACCCGTGTGCCCCAGCCAGCCAATCAGTGTCTACTCATGAGTTGCTGTACACAAAAAAAACTCTACAGGGTAGGACTTGTAAATACAAGTCCTACCTTGCTGCAGAGTTTATTAATTTTGTGCCTCCTAACAGAGGCAGACATGTAGATGCTGACATGTTTATTACATACTTAATTAGTCAATTGTACAGTAAATGTCTTGTGTAGACGTGCCCACTAATTTATTAAATACAGTAAAACCACAGTTACCTGGCATCACCGAGGTAAGGAGATTGCTGGTTATGGAAAAACTCCAGTTATCTGAAATAACCCGGCAGGGTTTCTGATAACGTGGAGCTCTATGTGGGGGAGGGGAGGGAGTAGCAGCAGCCACACGCAGAGCAGCAGCAGCTGCAGGGTGCAGCACGGAGTGGTGGCAGAGTTGCACTCAGCACAGGGCAGTGGATACAGAGTGGCAGCAGCACAGCCGCCACCGCGTGCAAGCTTTCTCCCCCACCACGTCTGTCCAGCGGAGTGGGTGGTGGGGGGCTTGTGGCAGTGGCGACATGCAGACCAACGGCAGCTGCCGTATGTTAGCTTTCCCCCACCCCCTCCCCCTTCCAGCTAACTGGCTGGAAATTCCAGTTAGTAAAGTATTCCAGCTATTTAAATGCCGAATAGCATAGATTTTACTATATTGGTATTAACTGTTGCAGTATTAGAAGTATGAACCATGGTTAGTCAATTGAATCAGGTATTTCAGATCACCCTGGAGCAAATTATTTAAAATGCCTAGGTGAAAGTCATTTAAGCTTAAGTTCCCACTTGCCTAATTCTCTTTAAAATGAAGCTTTTTTTTTTTTTTTTTTTAACCTAGGCAGTTCTGAAATGTTTTACCCCATTTCTCTCAAGGTTTTAGAATTCACAAATCTCCTCTTCCTCCCCATTTTTATTCATTAACTGCAAGAGAAAAAACAAGCTTTCCTGCTTTTTTTTCAAATCCCTATTGATTTCTCAGCTTTGCATGAACCAGCCCAAATGAAGAAAATATTCTTTCTTTCTGTACCTGCAGAAGAGGCTACTGCTGGTAAAAGCTGATTCACCATTTCAGCAAACTCTGGTTCCAGGTGCTTTGCTTGTAACGTCCACCATTCAGTGGTACAATTTTCTTGAAAATACCCTCAGCAAACATGTTCTGCTTCAATGGTTCACCTCTAGCTCTGAAATCTATTATGTTTAGCATAACTAATGAGTGATTACTAGGTGCCTATGTCATAGCAGCCTTTTCCTTTTTGGCAATTAGGCATCTACCCCGGTATTTTGTAATAAGACTATTGACTAGAAAATGAGGTGGAGTAAGTACTTGATCCACCTGCTTCTTAACTACCTGCAATTACATGCTTAGAGTTTAAGCTCTTCCAAAAATGCAACAGCACCTGCAATACAGTAGCAATCTTTCTGTAGTTTATCCAAGGTGACAGATATAGGGTTAGTATATTCATAGTATCTTCTATATTTCCCTTTAATCCAATGTTACTACTCTAGCCGTGATACTTCCATTGATTTTGTCATGATTTTCTTCACAGATGTTCACCAGGATAGCCCACTTCTTAATAAATAGCTCAAAACAGTCAACCACTGAATTCCATCATACACCTTGGGGGAGAATTAGATCAGATCCCCCAAGATCTGCTTCCCTGTACATATGTGAAGGGACCAAAATGTCCATTTAACTTAAGTATCAAGAACGCTTCAGAAACAACAGGTTGGTAGTTACTCAGCAGATGGTTGTTCTACCGTGAAATGAAGAATAAGACTCCATTGCGGGTACAGAATTATAAGTATTCATAATTTGAAAATAATCAGAGCTTGGATGAAATAAAACATGAGTTTGATACCGTACAGGTTGGCTCAGCAGATAATCTGATCAAAGAGTACACATGACAGTTTCTGTTAGAGTCGGAGGCCAGCTTCTAACAACTGTGATATTGTTGCCGATTCTTTGCATCCAGTAGTATAGACCTTAAAACCCTTGCAGGTTCAAGCCCCTAATACATGAAATACTGAAGCCCCTAACACATGAACTATCATGCCATATTTCTGAAGCTTTACCTCAGAATTTAGATATTTTCCCCCTCATGGTTAGAAAAAAAATCAGTGTTCAATTCCAGAAGTTTCAATAAAAGCGAAATGACTCAACATATTGCTTTATTTAAATGATTTTAATAGAGTATACTAAATCTATACCATAGCCTGTGTTGTATTAAATCCAAATGTCATTTTAAAATATATTTTTTAAAAGGAAAACTTAAATTTTAAAGTCCCATTTAAATTTTAAAACGTCTCATTTAAAAGTGCAGTTTTTAATTTTTTAAAATATTTTTTTTTTTATCTACCCTGGCATCACCCAAATACTCAAACCATTGTGAAGATCTAGTCTAACATTTCTATCAATAATTAAACCAGCAATTAATTCTAGCATTCAACCCTATGGCTACTAGTTGAACCAGAAGTTCTCTTTTAGGGAATTACCAAAATGTCCATTCCAAAACCAGATGGCCCATCAAGGTAGCATGGCTTAGGTACCCGAATTGCAGTAACAAACAGCATACAAGGACTGATGTGGCTAGCATCATACTGTCTTTGACTCCTTAGCCCAAATGATTAAGTACCTATTTATAGCTGGGTTGCCTGGGGATAGTCTTTAGTGCAAGTTTGACCTCACCCCTCTAGATTAAAAGCAAAACACTGTTGCTACTCTGCCACCATGCTCCTTCAAAGAGATGTGCTTCAATTAAAACTGTTTTTTTCCTTTCTATTTAAGGTTTATAAATGATAGTGGGTTTTCCATCTCCTATTTAAACTGTCCCAAAGGCTTCTGTAAGCCTTGATAGGGCATGGATTTGTGCAGCCATCGATCAGTATATATAGAAATTATTAGGGGTGCACAATAGAGATTTTTTTGGCCTATACCAAAGAGTAATTTTTAACGAGCCATATCAGCTGATACTGATCAATTGTCGATATGCAGGAGCACAGCCCAGCAGCATGGAGAGCAGCATCCGGCTGATAAGTCTGTTATGGGGGAACGGGTGTGGTGGGGGGCAGTTAGAAGCCCCTCGCTGAGGGAGGGAGTGGGGCTGGAGCTGTGGCAGGGGCAGGCACTGCTCAGCTGGGGCAGGACATGGTATGGAGCTGTGGCTCATCTGAGGAGTGCGGGGGAGGGCAGCTCCTGTTGCTGTGCACACCCTGGGAGGGCATGGGAGGTGTTTGCCCCCCAGATCTGTGCACAGGGCAAGGGCGGGCTGCCACTGCAGGCTGGGCCAGGGGCAGCGCTAGACTCTTCTGGAGGGTTGGGCCAGGCTGCTCTCAGAGCAGACAGCAATGGTGCTGCTACCAGGGGGTGGGGGGGAGAATTTTGGGGTGCCTGTAGGCCACCCCTTATAATCCTCCTCCCAGCACCACTGCCTCCTGCCCCAAACACAGCCTTGGCCCAGTCCACTTCGCTGGAAAGAACCCAGCACCACCACCAGCCCCAGCTCGCCATAGCAGCCCACACTAGCTTCATGCACAGATCCAGGGGGCACACACTTCACCATGACCTCGTGCAGCAGCAGGAGCTGCCCCCCCTCCCTATAACCTCTGAATGAGTTGCTTGCGGCTCTGTCCCATGCCCCACCTCAGCTGTGCAGCACCCACGCCCCTTCCTTCCCCCATGCCCCTTCTCCTACAGACAGACTTACCAGCCAGACGCTGCTCTCCACACTGCTGGGATGTGCTCCTGGCAACCTGTGTATTGTGCTGCAGCTGCGCACCTGCACATGGTATTTATCAGTGACATTATGGCCACATCAGCCAAAAACACCAATTGCCAATGTCAATTTTCCTTTTATCAGTGTCAATATGATATGGGACCAATGTATTGGTGCACCTCTAAAAATTATACAGATGCCTATTATCATTAATCAGAGTAAGCCTCAGTGTGCACATCTACACTTGCAATTAATGCAAAGCCGTAAACTCTGGGGCTTGTCATACTGGAGTTTATTGCTCCCAGGCAGGCTGTTTGCATGTGTGCCTGGGACCACAGCACACTGAGAGAAGTTGGCGCAGCCCTGGCTAGCAGGGAGCCTGGAAGTCAGCCTGCCTCCCCGGGGCTGCCCCCCCAGCTCAACAATGCTGTAGAGGGGCTCCTGCACTGAAGCACCCTCATGCCCTAGCCAACCACATGAGCATCTACATATGCAGAGCTGGGGAGTAAAAAATTCTGCAGCAGGATGGTACTTTTATTTATAAGTACTACCCTGCTGTGGAGTTTATTAGTTTACTCCAGCCTAACAGCCCTGAACGTAGAGACGTTGAGACATTTACTGTGGAGCTAATTAGTTAACTGCTCAATAAACATCTCATGGAGATGCACCCAGTAACAGCTTGAGCCATAGATCTTTATGACTAGAAAGCAAACCATACACGACCTAAGCAGAAATGCTGGGAAAAGACAGAAGTGGCCAGCTTCTAGGCACCTCAGAAAGTCAATGAAGAGGAAAACAATACATAAGATAGTAACAGAACACGAAAACAAAGGTCCAAGTGTCCTAGTATTACAGGTCCCCCAGTCTGGTGGAAGCGTCGCAATGTCTGGTGAAAATAGGATGTGAATGACATCATCTAAACATGTTTAGTGATTGCTGGAACTAGAAAATGTATGTTGTAAACATAAGCTGTTTTGATTAACGTATAAAAGGGGTCTGGGAATCCTGAATACTTTACAGTTTGATAGGGGCCATATTTTATGCTGATGCCTTGCCTCGTAAATAAGCCTCGCTGGCATTGGGTCTGGTGCTATTGTTTGGTTGTTTGTGAACAATAAAACCCAAAAGTCTTTGTTACTAAGAACTAGAGCCTGGGGTCTTTTTATTGCAACTAACGAGGTCATTAAAATTAGTAATAGTGGCATAGTATCATCAATGGTATTCTGATGGAGAACGACTAAAACTATCCAAATGGAGGGTGCCCGACATAACTGGTACTACTCCACCCCTGGTCACACCACACATGACAGGAGTCTGACACTGGTGACTGACTGGAGTCCACTGACAACAGCTTGCTAATCTCTCTTAACATATGTACCTTACTTTCAGTTCATTGACATTTTTTCCCCCCCAAATAGGTACAGCTTCAGTCTCATTTTCTTTCCATACTATAGGAAACTAGTTTGAGTAGATTATAGTTTGCTTGGTTGAATGCTCCTTCCGCAAAAACTGAAGGAAAGCTAAATGGGAGAAATAAGTTTCTCATTTAATTTTCAAAGTGATTGACTCCACTGTCATTCTTTTCTTCTTGTGGAAATAAACAAAAAATCTGAAGTGCTGCTCTTAAAGAGTTAACTGAAAAGCAAGAGCAAGTTTACTTGGATCCAAAACAAACTCTTTTCTGAAGTACAAAGACTACTTCAAAAAAGTTCATGCAAACCACCTGCAAAAAATAAACTGTTGCCCATCAAGTGAGTACAGCATATGGGTCTTCTGTTAATGAAAACTATTAATAGCTCCCTTTGAGAAAGAGAATTGCCTACTAAAAGGTAGTTAGATCTTCTTTATAGAGATGAAAAACTAGTGTACACAGCTAGCAGCTTTCTTCAGTTATGTATTTTTCTTCAGAACACATCTGAAATAGATTAAGTTCCTGCCGGACAGTTCTTCTCTTTTTAAAGTGTTGTTTAATCCAATCTTCCCTTCTTAGCATCTTCATTAGGAAGGATGGCATGAACCAATAGTAATGGCCCTCTGCCTCTTTCATTTAGCAGTGCAGCTTGAAACTTAATTAATACATAAAGCACTACACCACTTCTTTGATCTCTCCTTGGCAGAGGAGATCAGTGCTGCAAAGCAGAATTCCCTGTATGCCTCAGCCACCAGAGGTTCCCAAGAACAGCAAACAGGAAGGAGAGCGCTTGCTGGTTGTCACTCCTAATATGTAAGGCAGGAGTGGGCAATGGATTTCAGCTAGTGGGCCATTTAGTGAATTTTAGTGAGCTGTGGAGGCCTTCACTCACACAAAATCTTTCAGAAGATACCATTTGAACAAATCATAGATAAAAACAAATCATAAACTAAAATTAAATTATAGACGTTCGAATTTTATTTAAAAAAATATTGTGTGCCCCAATTTGTTTTTTTGAGTAGTGTATATAAAGGTGATTGAATAATAGCTCCAAATAAAGTCTTACTTGACACCAAACTTTGGGGCAAAGCATCCACACCTGAAGACAGGAGGATGATCCAGGCTGACCTGGACAGGCTCAGCAAATGGGCGGACAAGAACCTGATGGTGTTTAACACTGAAAAATGCAAGGGTCTCCACCTTGGGACAAAAAACCTGCAGCATCCTTATAGGCTAAGCAGTGCTATGCTGGCTAGCACTATGGAAGAAAGGGACTTGGGTGTTCACCATTGACCACAAGATGAACATGAGCCTCCAATGCGATGCTACGGCTAGTAAAGTGACCAAAACACTGGCTTGCATCCATAGATGCTTCTCAAGCAAATCCCAGGACGTCATTCTCCTGTTGTACTCAGCCTTGATGAGGCCACAGCTGGAGTACTGTGTCCAGTTTTGGGCTTCACAATTCAAAAAGGATGTGGAGAAGCTTGAGAGAGTCCAGAGAAGAGCCACGCACATGATCAGAGGTCAGGAAAACTGACCTTATGGTGACAGGCTGAGAGCTATGGGGCTCTTTAGCCTGGAAAAGCGCAGGCTCAGGGGTGATCTGATGGCCACCTATAAGTTTATCAGGGGTGACCACCAGGATCTGGGGGAACGTTTGTTCACCAGAGCAACCCAAGGGATGACAAGGTTGAATGGTTATAAACTACTGCAAGACTGTTTCAGGCTGAACATAAGGAAGAATTTCTTTACTGTCCAAGCCCACAAGGTCTGGAATAGCCTGCCATCAGAGGTGGTTCAAGCACCTACATTGAACACCTTGAAGAGAAAATCGGATGCTTATCTTGCTGGGATCCTATAACCCCAGCTGACTTCCTGCCCCTTGGGTGGGGGGCTGGACTCAACCCTCTGAGGTCCCTTCCAGCCCTAATGTCTATGAAGTCTATATTATGCATTGGGGGGGTGTGCATGTGAGGAGGGGGAAGGGAGCGTGTGTGGGTTGGGGTGGTGTTTGGAGGGTAGGTGTGCATGTGGTGGGGGGGAAGGAGGGAGGGAGGGGTTGCCCATGTGCTAGGTCCCAGAAGCTGGCTGGGGTGGGGTGGGGGTAAAGACATGAGAGCAGGAGGTACATGCAGCAGAGCTCATCCAACCGGGGCAGTACAGGTGCGATTACCCCCCACCCTCCATTCAGCCAATAGCAGCCCTCACAGTGTTCCACATGGGCTAAGCCCCTGCTCCCACCCAGGGCAGCCCATGCCCCACCTGCCCATGCCCACCAGACAGCACTTCACCAGCCCCAGCCACCGTGCACAGTTTCCCAGTGGGGCTGCTGCCACAGCCCTCCAAGTACTGCTCACCTCCCCCTACTTCCAGTGGCTCCTCCTCCTCCTGCACCTGTTGCACTGCTCAGGACAGCAGGTAACGTAGGGAAGCCATGGCAACATGTGCTAAATAGCAGATGGGCAGCTGCTGTCCCCACATATGAGGCTTCAGCTCCAGCTCCCAGCTACCTTCCATCACTTGGCTGCCCTGAACAACAAGCAATAACCTGCAGGCAGCCAAGTAGGTGGAAGGAAACCAGAAGCTGGAGCCCCACATGCTGAGGCAGGAGCCACTCTGCAGCAGCTTCCACCCCAACCCTCCTAGCTGGATATCTGCAGCACAACACATGTCCCCATGGCTTCCCTGCATTACCTGACATCTGGAATGGCATAGCAGGAGGAGGACAAGAAGCTGCTGAAGTCAGGGAGAGTTGAGCAATACCCAAGCAGCTGTAGCTATGTCAAGGAGTCCTGCAGGGAAGCTGTGTGCTCTCGCTGGGGCCACAGGCTTTCAATAGGCAAGAGTGGGGCCTGGTCCCATGCGGAACAATGCAGGGGCAGCCGTGGGCAGATGCAATCAATTGGAGAGGGTCTGCCCTTGGGTCAGATCCAAGGTGTTGGTTAGCCAGATCTGGCCAGTGGGCTATATTTTGCCCACTGGTGATGTAGAGGGTTGGCCAAATCATTGAAGGATGCTAGAGGACCACCAAAATGTGGACATGTCTTCAATTGTGCATGCTTCAACTTTTGCTGTCTGCAGCACTCCAAACACCATCTGAAGTGCTTCATATGCAAGTCTGCCCATGGCCTTAGGGCTGCCAGGTACAAGGTCACAATACTATTACTGTTACCACATTTTAAAGATGATGAAATAGTGAGTGGCTAAGTTACTTTTCCACCAAAGAGTGCACCTAAGAGCTGCAGATCTCAGGAGTTTCATGACTGCAAATGAGTTGTTCAGTCAGTATCAATACAGAGATTATGAACAAGCAATATTAAGTGGCTATGTTAAAGAAGTTTGGGGTTTTTTGTGGATTAGTACAATAATTAATTTTGTTCATTACTTCAATTACGTATGCTTTAAGTTTAAAACTGTTAAAAACTAAAGAAGTGAAACTTACTGCTGGGAAGACAGCAGTCAAGTCTTTTTTAAAGTTCCAAGAGAGAAGGGTCAAACCAGTTGTACACATTTTTGTGGGAATGTAGTAAACACCTTAACACTTAAGAAAGGAAAGCTTTTGTGCCATACCATTAGATGTATAATTTTCAAGGAACAGATAACTTCTAACTACTTTTTAAAAGGCAGTATTTACATGCAATAGACTCAACATGTATCATCATTTGATACCTAAACTCTTCATGTATTTAAAACTTTAATTCTAGTGGTAAATATTTATTCTATTCAAGATGTAAAAATGGACGTGCATGCTATAAATAGAGCACCTTTCCAAGAGGCTTAGCTACAGCAATTCCACAGGTGGTCTTCATTTTGTTAGAGAATGCTTTATCATCTTAGAGAACTACCCAAAAAGAATTCCTGAAGGTGCACTCTTCCAGTAAATGCACAGAGAAGCTTAACTAAAAAGGTCTGACATGTTAGGAAAGGATTATTGGAAAAGAAGGAGCACTGCCCAAGATTACAAATTCTAGCAAGAATGTGTAATTTAGAAAATATGGCGAACATTTCTTGACTAGAATATCACCTTGAAATATGGCAATTTAAAAACAAAACAAAGAAAAACCCACAACAGTTAAGAGATTTCCACCCCTTTGTCCATCCTACAATAACAATTCAACATAAATTTGATTAATTAGTTTAGGTTCTTTGATACTAGGTGGGCTCTTCTAGGTTTCTGCAATTACCATTTGATAATAAAGGCATTATGTTCATTTAAAGACGAGGGCTTAATGGAGTTGAACTTAAATCTGCTCCTACTGAATTTAAGCTAAATCAGAATAAAGACTGCCAATGTATTATTTTGCAACCGCTTAACCTGGCTTAAAAACAAAAAACTGTTAAATTGATGAAAAGCTGCAAGCCACGCGTTTCCCTCATGGTTCCCAATGTGTATTCCATTACCCCCAGCTGGGCTTCAGGTGTAAATGAGCATATTATTTTAGGAAAGTAAGGCTGTACAGATGATACAGCGTACTGACGTTTTTAATCATTTTGATTATGCACAGGTGAGTGAGTGTGTGTGGGGGGGAGGAGGAAATCTCGGTCATTTCTAGAGAATTGATAAATATAAACTCAAACAGCCATAGAGCAGACAAATTCAGTGGAAATATTCCATTGTTTCCCTAGTTCTGAAAAACATAGCTAGATTTTTCTTTCCGTAGCAACATGTATTGAAGTCAAGTTGTTTTGGTCTTGCACGTTTCTAACACAAGTTGCCTCAGATCTCTAAATCCAAGAGGAAACTACTATTCGAAAATGTTTACTTATTTAGATTCTTAAGAGTATTAAAGGTGTTTCTTCCATACCTCCCAAATCTAAGAATGAGCCATCTTTTTACAACATCAGGCGCAAGTTAATCTAAGATTCAGAAAAAATATGTCCTTTTAAAAAAGGTACACCTGTAGTAACACTGTCTAACATGCAAAACTTCTTTTTTTCTAAGGAATCATGTCAGTGACAAGTGCAATGGAAAGTGAATACTCTCACAGAAGGAAAGTCTTCTGCACTTCATTATTCTGATGGAAGAGGACATATAGGACTTTTGCTTGAAGACTTGACTTTAATAGCCTTCTCAGTTCCACTAAGTCACTTGTGAAAGAAATTTAAAAGCAACATTCACACTCTTGTTCAAATAAATGCCAAAAAACCCCAACCAAGCCATCATGCATATATTTCATTAAAAAAAACCCAAAAAGCAAATCTACTGCTTGGCTCTATATTTTAGAGCAGTGGTGTAGTACTTCTATCTTGAGCTCCCATCATCTTTTCCAGTACACGCAGTCTTTTCTCTGTGGAATTACCTCCAAGTGCTTTGGATTTTGGGGCTATTCCTTTCACAAGAATTTTAGCCAGGCGTTAATGCTGTGACTGATGGAAGAACATATTGACCTCGCATGGAAATATCTTCATTTATCTTCATGAGACAGCTATTGCTTTAAGAAATACTGTGTAACAGATGTTTTTTATTATTTTTTTTACTACTTGCCCCTCTATCAATAACAGCACGTCTGTGAATGGGTAAAAATGTATAAAACCATAAAAAGAAAAGGTAAGGTATTATACACAACACTGGAGATGGACATCTCCACCAACGTAGCTCATGCTACATTCCCCCCCACCCCTTCAAATTTAAGAAGTAAAAATTGTTCCCTAAGCAACGATAGATTTTTTTTTTCTACAAAGACATCTGTACTACAATGCTCAAGTAGGTCTTGGGAACTGAGAAGTTCTGTACATAAATCTCATTCAATTGGAGGAACAGGAAACAGAATATGCTATTTTGTTTTTATCACAAGCCTGTCATTAGAAGCCAATTTTCTTGGATCTGTGCATTTATTTTGATGGACCTACCATTTATCTAACAAATAAAAAATGGAAGAAGAAAACTTCAGCAGTAGAAAAGAGAAGTTACACAGCTCATAAAAAGGTAAAATATTCACACACATACTGAACAGACAGTTAAAAAAAAATCTGATCATATTCAAAAGTTCCAAGTTACATCATTGCTGAAATATTTGCAGAATTTGCTCAATTCACAAATTTTAAAATAAAAGCTCGGCTCTGAAAAGTTAAGATTTGCAGTGAGGTTTGCACTTCACTGAACTTAAATGTTCAGCTGCTTCAATTATTTTTGGTCTGGATTCCTTTTGGGCCCTTCACATCTTGAGAAAGATGAAAGACTTTGGTTTCCCAGTTTGTAATAGAGACTCTCAATCTGCATCTCTGGTAAAGAATTTTTTTTTTAAAAGGACAACTCCTACACTTGAGCAACAGTCTTCAACATAAACTCAGTTATTTCATCACCCAACAGTAGAGAAGAACTAAATGTATATGTTGATATAGCATAATAGCTAGGATGAATATATTAATTGAAAATGACACTGAACAGATCCTAAGTTGAGAATGTGGTTAAGAATTTCTAGGAGTGTGTAATAAAGTAGAACTTTGGTGTAACATGTATTCATTAAAAAAATAATTTGGGCAAGGGAAAACAATTTAGCTACAGTACAAGGATTTGCTATAGTACAATCTTGCTATAGAACAAGAGGTTACAAGGATGTAAAATGGACACTGCTACAAAGCAATCATCTGGCTGCAAATAACTTTGAACATAATAAAGACCAATTGTATTCAGAGCAAGACATTTTAATTTTTTGGGGCCAATGAAAAAAGTTATTTAAAAACCAATTTAGCATTGTGAAGTATGATCTACCTGAACAAGTTAATTTTTTTTAAAATGTCTTTGTAGTGAGCAGCTTAATCCCAGAGCTAATTTGTACCTTTCACCATGCTATAGTATCCCTGAAAAAAACCAACCAAAACCAAAAAACCCTCAAAAATAAATCAGTTGATTTTCAAGTAACAGAATTACTGCACTTCTCATACTGTCAGAGCAACAGTTACATTATACATGCCTTTTAAACTATAATAGCCATTAGGAATTACATGCCAATGCCCCTGTGCTATATACTGCCTCTAGGGGTGAGGGGTTGCAAGCCTTTCACGAGTGGCAGGCCACTTTAGTGGAATTAAATCCAAAGGTAGGCTGCTGTCTCAGCCTTCAAACCATAGGTTGCTGCCCCTTGTCTTAAGGGGCTGTTGCTATTATAGGTAGTGTCATCTAACCAACAATAGCTAAAAGATTCCCAGGGGAAATGTTGTTGGTAAGCAGCTGTTCTCTTGCCAGGTGTTGCTATGGATGGGTGTGGACTGAAATTGCAAGAGAATCTATGGATGCATCTACACATGCATTTAAGTGCCACTAAATTTAATGTGCATTAAGCTAATACATGTTAAGCCATTTTTGGCAGGTGTCTACATGTGCAGACTTGGGACTAAAGTTAGTCCCAAGTCCTTACAGCCCTGCCATGTGCCCCTGTGGCCACTGGAGGGAGCTCCAGCCTCCAGCCACATGCCTGCCAGCACGCACCTGACAGACATGTTGCAGCCAGAGCCAGCTACCAGAGCCTGACAGCCATCTGGGAAACCACCCCAGGCACCGAAGCAAAAGGGTGCCAACAGGCGACTCAATGTTTTGTTATGAATATTACAAAAAATTTTGGCCGATTTTAAATGCCACGTGCATGTGTGCAGCTACAGCATGCATTCAGTCAGCTGGGGAGCTTGGAGAGCCCTGCCTGGCTGATGAGTCTGTTGTCGGGGGGGAAACTATAATATACAACATGCCCCAAGATGGTTGGTCACGAGTACAAATTGAAGTGCTGGACATCAAAGTGTTCCTGTACAGAAAGAAAATTATCAGATGCTTGCTTCCCAAGGTTACTACAAAATAGGCAGTAGCATCACATGCTGTAAAATTATTAAAAATAAAATAAAAAGGTATATAGGTATATGAAGGTATTGCTCCGCAAACCCCAATTAGCAAGGTCAAAGAGGCTTTAACAATAAAGTATGGCAGGCACCATATTATTGATTTACCCAGCTATCAGAATTTAAACAACTATTCAACCCCTGCATGCATGTCAAATGAACTTGGACTTCTCTCTTATATACACCCTCCTGAAGATATGCTCAATTTAAAAAAATGGTTTTCTAGAAGTATCTTAAACTTTTTAAGATAATATAATAGATAACTTAATATTTATATTCTATTGCTTCATGTCAGTACCATATATGTATCTAAACTAGAAGATGGGGTAATCAGCAGAACTATACTTCATTTTGAAAATCAGATTTTTGGTGTACACCCATCAAGCTTCACTATCTTGCCCTTGCATGCACAATACAGTAACGTTAAACCAGATGGCTTTTTGACAGGAACAGTCAAGCTAAAATATTTTAGTGTAAGACATTTTTAATGAAATATTTGGGTTTTTAATTACATACCTTTATGCCAGATGCACTGAAATACAAGCACTTAATTTATGCAAAAAACCCCATTGCTAGAAACCACATTCTGATTTCAGGAGTACCCAATGTTCACAATAGCTATATAATCTGAAAGTATTTTTATATGGAAATTACGTATTTTCATACCACTTGGCACCACATGTAGCTCATTTTCCCAGTTCAAAGTAGAATGATTGTAGTATACTTTAACATATTTGCTTCCAACATGAAAAAAGAAGGTAATATTGGTTAAAGACAGTTTAGGGCAGATTAAAATATCAGAGGATATAATTTACAGCTGAAATCATCTTTCTTAAAGGAAGAGAAAAATTATTTCCCCATGACCCCTCCAAGAATACCTAAGAATCAAGAACTCGGGAGCTGTAACGAATGTAGTGCTGCTACACTTTTGCAGTAGTTTGCATGAAAAAAGCCCACCTATTAAGGAGGTAATAACCTCCCGAGGCCAATATTTTGCTACACAAGTGCGACTCCATAACCAATCTTGTAGATGATCCCATTTACAAGACAGGGGGAAAAAAGCAGCACTTGGGACCAGTGTGGTCAAAGCAAAGAAGGTCTTGCTGCATGCATAGTAAGGCATATTTACAAACCATTGGTTAATATAACCTAAGCATACAAACTGGGAACTGATATAATTGAAGAGCAGGCCAAAGATTTTTCTTCTTTTCCTTGCCTCACATTTCTGTATTAATCATTTATTTTATATTATAAAACTTGAGGATCATCCATTTTTGCTTTGAGAAACTTACTCAATACTGTTGCACCCAATGTCAACTACGCATTTAAAAAAAAAAAGGGGGCAAATCATGCTTTGACTAAAGATTTGGACTTTCAAAATGCTGAAAAATTTCAGGACTTGTTCCAAACTTTGCAACAACTTAGAAAATCCCACCCAAACTTACCTCTTTCCTCTATTCTCCCACTGAACAGTTTGTAAGTTAAGCTATCAGTAGTAATTTACAGATGTAAGAGTAGGGTTACCATATTTCCAGGTCCACACCTGTGGGGGGGGGGGACGGACAGGGAGAGTGACCCCTGTGCATTCTGTTGCCCCATATTGACAAGTCACATATACCCTGAGCCCTGCTGCTGCTCCTCACTCCAGACCCACTGACCCCAGCCCTGCCAGTGCCCTTCAATCCCAAGCCGCAATACCCTGTGTGGCAGGAAGCCACCTTTGTTTCTCCCCAAAATCTCTGTGCTGTGACAATTAGATTAGGATGGGCCCAGCAGAGGAGACGCATCTTTACCCTATCTCTTTAGGTAACCTGAGCTGGCTACATTCCTGAGGGAGGGGGGAAACCTGCTCCCTCTGCCTACATGACTGGTATCAGCTACCTGGGTGAGTGGCATCTATCTACCTGGTGGTCTAGAGTCTACCTGGCAACTAGTGATGTATTTCAAATTGGCTGGCCAACAGCCAAAAGGCGCTGGCCTCCACTGGACCAGGTGAATGAGGTTACAAGGGCTGTATAAGTTAAGACTGCCCAGGAGGAGAGGGCAGCCACCATGCGGGGGACTCAGACTTAGAGAGGAGTTTACCATCTGAAACTGGCTCTCTCCCCCATAACTCAAGAGCAAGGAACAGCCTGCCTCCAGAGGGAATCTCCAGCAGCCTCTGGATGATGCTTGCGAGTAAGCTACTCGAGATCTGGTTAGATATCTAGCTGGCAGTAACTCAGATGTGTGATCAAAAGGCTACCTCAGCCAGACTGTTTTGCTCTATGGGATTTCTAAGTTCTCCTTTGTGACCAGTGTAGGAGACTTATTGAAGGGTGGGTCTAAATTATGCCTAAGAGGCCCCTTAGGTCTGCGGACTAAGGGAGACTTTCCTTTTTGGCCCCCAATTTGGGGAAGTGCCCCAAGTGCCTGTACTGGGTCGAGTACCCGTCGGACTATTAGGCCTGTGTTTCCCTGAGGGCACAGGGCCGAGAGTCCCTTCTCTGGGTGGTGGCAGCTTACATTACCCCCAGGCTAGCGAGTGTGCTCCAGAAAGGGGGTCAGCCAGACGTGAGGTACCCATAGGGAGGCAGTCAGAGCCTGGAAGGTGGTCGGGCGCAATGAAGTGGGTGGCTCAATGCAGGAGTGCCCCCTACTGGCCTGCTACACCCCACCCCTTGCTGCTGCCCCTCTCTCCTGACCCACAGCCACACAGTGCTGCCAGTGCCCTGAACACCCAACCCACAGTCACCCCTCCTGTCCCCCGTGCCCTGATCCACAGCCCTGTGCCCCTCCCAGCCCTGCCAGTGCCCTTCACTCCTGACTTGCAGACCCCTGCCCCTGCCAGCCCTGCTGCCCAAGCAGCTCCCATATTCTGTGCACATCATCTCTCTCTCTCATTGCCGGGGAAACACATGAACCCCGGCAGCCAGTCAACTTGCCTGCTTCTCCCCGCCCCAAGCAGCCAGCCTGGGAGAGCAGAAAACCCAGACATTTGCTCTTATTTTAAAAACCTGCCTGGATGCAGCACGGGGGCCCAAAAAAAGAGGACGTGTCCGGGAAAACCCAGACATATGGTAACTCTATGTAACAGGAGACTTGATGCAGGACACAGCCACTTTTATAACAGGGATCCTGGTTTTCGCTGATAAAAACAAAAACTCCCAAATATTGACTTAAAAAAATAAACCAAATTCCACATTTTTCTGTAACGAAAATGAAACACCACTAATAAATATATGTATTAGTAAAGTTAATAAATTTCTTGTAAAGTCGATAAGTATTAGTGGTGTTTCATTTTCAGCATAGAAAAAAAATAACCCCAAATCCATGTTTTAAGTCAGAAAATTTGGGAGTTTTTGTTTCTTTTTTTAAAAAAAAGCAGTGAAAACCTGGATCCCTGATTATAATATATTTGGAATCTTTATACTTATAGACTATATTTGTTCTTCAGTGTTTTAGGAAACTCAGTTTCCATCAAGGTCTCGTTGAAACTGGTCTCTGACTCATCTTCTCCCCATGACCTTCCCCTGATCTGCATTCTTCCCTCACCAATTTAGTTTCACATACACATTGCAAAGCTTTATACCCTGAAGAATACAATAACTAGTAAACTGGATTAATTCTCTTATCCATGATGCCATGTTATATAGTGAGAAAGCCCTGAACTGCCTTTATGTTTCCTTATGGTTATTTATTTATGCTGTGTAGGTTTTTAAATTGTAGCAGTCACCTCCATCTTACTGGAGGCAAGATGCAGGTGAGTATGTTATTGAAAAGTAAACAAGGCAGGGACTTAAAAAGTGTACCAGCTGCTCTGAGATAATAACTGAGTGGGTGCCTGTTGTTAGCCTGAGATAGGTTAAAGCTAACTTGCAGGAGTTTACCCCGAGTGGTAAGACATTGTAGGGTAGCTATCATTTACTGTGAAAGAATAGAGTCCCAGGTTGTTAACCCACAACTGTCAGACTCTCAAGTTCTTGCCCTTATTTAACCTCACAGTAACCTACTAGGTTATATTTAAGTATTTATAAAATATATAGGTAATATTTAAAAACCCTGCTCGTACCCTTCCATGCCTTCTTGTGGAATATCAAGCAACATGACTACATATCATATGTTCTCAAAGTCAAAGTTACTTGGTAAAGCCATCTGGCAGATACATGCACCACATTCAGTAAAATTTGCATTATGTGATGTCCGAAAGACAAGCAACTCTGTTTATCTGAGAAAGGTCTTTAAATTAGAGGTTTATTTAAAAAAAAAAAAAGTAAGTTAAGCTTCAAGACTACTACCTACTGGAGGTATTTGTTAGTCTATATCTTGCATATTTTTAAGAGTAAATTAGAGATCTCATTGATTTCAAAAGGCATCAGGCAGGGTTATCTGGTTACTTACCAATCAAGATTTGACCAGTTTTCATTGCTGAACTGCCCGGAACTAAGCCATGTACTACTAACTTCTCTTCACTGATCCCCTTGATGCTTTTGTCCTGCCCTTGTTTTTCAGCTCTTCGAGTACTCCATGAGGACTGATGAACAATACCTACTAATGTCTCCAGAAGCCTGAGTTGCTCTCTTCCCCCATCGGTGTAAGATAGTTTTTTTGGATTCACGTAAACACACACATCTTTGTATTTTTGCTGGACCATGACTCCCATCTTCTGAGTGGATTGGTGTTTCAGTATAGAGGTTGGTCCAGATGAATGCCCATTACATCCATTATTCCCTTTCTTACCAGAAGGCTTTGGTAAAAGGCTTTTCTTTTTTAAAATTTTGGTAAATTTCTTCAGTCTAGGTTCATACTTTCGTTCTTTTCGTGATCCCTCTTGAATAATCTCAGCTTCGTTTTCACGAAACCTGACATGGTTCACTGCATGTGCCTCAGATCTGTCCTGGATCAGAGCTTCTTCTTCATCTTCACTAAGCTCCAAATAAAACAGCTCCCCATTTTTCTGCACGCTGTCCAGCCATTCAGGCTCAAGGTCACTGTGAAAGAGAGGAACACAACAAATGACAAGGCAGTACAGTACAGATAAGGCAGACTGCTATGTCAGCTACACTCTTCTACTCCAACAGAGTGGGGGGTGGAAAGGAATAAAAAATGCCTCTTGGAATTGCAAAGCCTCAGTAGGCTAGTTTATAGGAAAAATAAAAGCCCTTACAGAGAAAAGAAAGACCTATTTCAGAATCTGGAATGGTTGTCCATAGTGTCTCACTATTCAGCCACTGCAAAAGCATCATTCATGGAGGCCAGTTTCATTTAACTGTTCCTTTCACAGCCACATCTGAGTAAGTAACCATAAACATAAGACTGAAAAGGTTTTCTTTTCCCTCAAATAAGAACAACATCTTGCTCGTTCTCTCCCAAGTTTCTCTCATATGCTTTTTGGAAAAAGAATTGTACTCCAAGCCTGTTGGAAGGCAGGATTAGAATTCATGATGAACTTGATACATTGAAAAAAAATTTTTTTTTTTTAAAAAGAGACACAAGTGCAAACTACTGCTCTTAAGAACTAAAAAAAAAACCCCAAGCAAAATATAAAATGAAGATTAACTGGCTAGGCAGCAACACTG
>NW_017728912.1:10904095-10907816 GCF_001723895.1 Crocodylus porosus | reverse complement strand
ATAAATTAAGAGACACTAACTACTTACTCTAAGTCGTCTACTTGTGCCAACTCGGCGAACCTCGAGGGCGGCTAAGAGCTACCTCAATCCCGCCCCACAAGCCGCGCGCTCGCACAACTCCGCAAAGCCCGCGGCTCCCCTAAGCGGTGCCGGAGCCGCTAGCCCGGCATTTCGCCACAGGAGATAATTACCATGCACTACCTGGCACAAAAAGAATAGCAGGAAACCAATGTGGCTGTACAAGGAGCTTCTAGGTTGCCTCTAACGCAAAATGGACACATCACCAAGGAAGCTTACCAGGAAATAGCAAGAGCTCACAGGGAAAAAATAGGAAGGCAAAGATAAAGAATGAGATGCACCTAGAGAGGGATGTGAAAGGCAACAAGAAGCGGTTCTTTAAGCATGTTGGCCAGAAAAGGAAGACCAAGGAAACTGTGCATCCACTGTTAAATAGCCAAGGGGAACTCTTAACAGAAGATGCAAAGAAAGCAGAGCTACTCAGTATCTACTTCGCCTCAATCTTCACAAAAAAATTAAATTGCAGCCTAATAAGGATTATTTAGACAAGAAAAGAGAGAAGGTGAGGAATGAGGTAATGAGAGACAATCAGAGAGCTTCTGATGGGTCTGAATGAATTCAAGTCAAAGGGTCTGGTGAACTTCCTGCCAGGGTCCTGAAAGAGCTGGCAGAAGAGATTTCTAAGCCATTGGCAATGACATTTATGTAGTTGTGGGAGAACGGCCTGGTACCAGACTGGAAAAGGGTCTGAAAAAGGCCAACATAGTGACCTTTAAAAAAAGGTAAGAAGGAGGATCTGCAAAACTGCAAACCAGTTAGCCTTACTTCAATAAACAGGAAGTTACTGCAGCATATTTTAAAGCAGGGGTGTCCAACCTTTTTGAATGTGGGGCCGGATCATGAACTTTTTATCACCCAGTGGACTGGCGAGCCATATTCAAAGACCTCACAGGAAGTGGTATCACATCAGGAAGTGATGTCACATGACCTTTGACACCAATGAAGGTCTCAAGAATATGTGAAAAAGCCACAAGCAAACTTAAAAGTGGGTTCTCCTTTAAAGGAGAAAAACATACAACTGTGGCTTTTCTCTTGTGGGCTGACAGAGTTCCAGCCTGCAAGGGCCTACTTGGGGCCCCCCCATGCCCCACACACTGGGGCACTGGGGTCTGGAGGCAGGAGCAGTAAGGGACACTGAGTCAGGACCATGAAAGACAGGGACCACCCCCCCCCACACACACACACAGGTGCCAGGAGCCCACAGTCACCAGCCCAGCCCTGAAGGAAGCACTGTCTTCCTGCCCCGACCCTGGCCCCAGCCCAGCCCAGCCCTACCTGCAGCGCCCCGGCCAGGCAGGAGGCGTTAGAGGCAGACGAGGGCAAGCCTGGCCGCCACGTTGCCTCCGCAGGTCCACATCGCTGTGCCGCGCCAGGCTGGAGGGAGCTGGGGCTGGGCAGCACCTCGGGGTGCAGCGAGTGCAGGCTCTGCCAAAGCCCAGGGCTGCCCTACGCGGCCAATGCCGACAGCCCAGCAGGAGGAGGCACCTACCCGCGCCAGTGACCTGGATCTGGGCAGCCAAGCCGGGCTGCCTCTCGCCTGCAGGTGGGGAGCGGCGAGTCGCTGGGGCTGGGAAGTGGTGGCTTCCCCATGTGGTGCTGGGGACGGGAGGAGGTGGGCCGGGTCTGCACTCCTTGTCCCACACCACCACGTCAGCAACGTCAACCTGACAGTGCGTGTGGGAACTGCATTAGGAAGCTGCTGAGGGGCTGGGGGAGGGACAAGGGGCAGGAACAAAAGTAAACCGTGTTACTTCCGTTTCCCATTGCAGCACTGCAGGCCACAGAAAATGCCTTGGTAGGCTGCAAAGCAGCCCACAGGCCATACGTTGGACGAGCCTGTTCTTAAGAATATGGAGAAGGGAAAAGTCAATCACAAGCAGCTAACGTGGATCTGCTAAGAGCAAATTACATCAAACAAGCTTGATCTCCTTTGACACAGTAACTACTTTGGTGGATGAAGGAATGTTGTGGACACAGTGTATCTGGACTTCAGCACAGATTTTGATAAGGTCCAGCACAACTTGCTTGTAAATTGGGAAAAGTGGGCTGGACAAAACAGCTATAAAGTGAATAGACAACTTGCTCAATAACTGCAAGCAAAGGGTAATTATAAATGGATCCAGGTCAGAACAGCAGAAGACTTCAAGTGGAGTCCTACAGGGGTCTTCCTCAGTCCAGCTGAGTTTATTATTTGGATGCTGACATAGAAAGCTTCCTGAGCAAGTTTACAGACAACATGAAACTGGGCAAGACTGTAAACACACTGGAGGATTCAGAAGCATATCAACAGGCAGCCTTTGTAATGGTGCTACACCTTGGGAAGAATAATCAAAAGTATAAATATAAAACAGCTGACACCTGGCTGGATGGCAACACTACAGAGAAGGCTCTGGGTCTTTGTAGACTATAGAGTTAATGAGTCTGTAGCATGATGTAGCTGCATAAGAAGCAAATGCAGTTTCAGGATCCATTAAAAGAAGCATCAGGTGCAAGACATGAGAGGTGATAGTGCCTCTCTATTCAGCACTGCTTAGGCCTCATACTTGGAGGGCTACCATAAAGAGAAAGGCAGAACACCTTTTCTCTCTTGTTGCAGATAGTAGGACTTGAACCAATGACCTACAGTTACAGCAAAGTAGGTTTAGTATGTTTATCAAGAAAATCTTCTTCACTGTTAGAACAGTGGAACAGACTGCCTCGGGAAGGCATAGACCTGGATGTTCCTGGCTAGTAGATTTTGCCCTTCTGCTCAGGGTCAGACCAACCTGGGGTTAGAAAAGAATTTTACCCCATGATGGACTATACGATGATTGCCTTCCTCTGTAGCAGGAGGTGCGCCCCTCTTTCCGAGATCTCTTGAGCATAAATTAACAACCTTTACAGCAGCAGTTTTGCTGATAGCTTAGCCCTACACAATGGATCTTTACGGGGCAGTTTGAATAGGGATGATCCTGTCTCAGGCAGGATGCTATGTCACCTATGGAGGTCCTTCCAGCCCTACTTCTCTATGAATATCTGGGCAAAGCCTAGACAGACTATTGTGCCCATTTTTGGGCACTGCATTTTCATAAAGATGTAGACAAACTTCAGAGTGGAGAAAAGAGGAACAATATTGATAAGAGGTTTGGAAAACATGGACTTTGAAGAAAGATTAAACAAACCAAAACCTTTTAAATTTAAGTGAAGACAGAGGGAAGCAATGTTATAGTATGTTAAGGGCTTTTACAAGAGGGCAGTGTTCAACTGTTCTCTATATTCACTAAAGGGGAAAAAAAAAAAAATCAAGAAAAATGTAACTTTTTCTTGCCGCATATTATGCTAATTATTAGAGAAAACCTAACTATAAGGAAATGCAACAGACTTCCTAAAGTGACTGTAGAATCTCTTTTACTGAAGGCTTTCAAAAACAGGACAGATAAATATCTGATCTAAACACAGATCCGATCTTTATCCCATCTCAGTACAGGAGTGGACTAGATGGAGATCTTTGTCAATCCAAAGCATAGACAAGCTATGTATAAAGCTAGAACGCATCCCCTACATGCAACTGCATCAGCAATTTGGATGAGGGGGTAAAAAGCACCCTGTTCAAATTTGCTGATGACACTAAGATGTGGGGGGATGTGGGTACACTGGAAGGATG
>NW_017728912.1:10888692-10903265 GCF_001723895.1 Crocodylus porosus | reverse complement strand
ACCCCTCACATCTTCCACAGGATTTTGAGAAATCCCAGAGATTTGGGGATGACACCAATTCTGGGGCAGAGGAGTTAGGATGAGGTGTTCCCTACTATCCACATGAATAAGGCTTAAGGTCTACATCTAGAAAAAATACCTAGCCAAGTGGTGCTCAACATCCAGTCTGTGCAGCCATGCCACCTGGTCCAGAGGGTCCCCAGAGATCCAGAAATTGCCGTTGCCCCTGCTTCATCACTGCCCAAATTCCAAGCTGCATGACCAGATGACATGGCCCCCTGTATACAGGATCTAGTCCTGAGCCAGCCCCATATACATCAGATCTGGCCTACAGGCCAGAATGACTGTTTAGGTCAGTGGTGCCCAATGCATCAGGAACACTGTCTAATCTGTGCCCATCCCAAGCACACTACAGGAATGCAAGACAGAGTCATAAGTACCAAGAAAAGGAACTTCAACCATGTCTCTCTCCATGTCTCCACTTCTTCCCCAATGTGATATTACACAGAGAAGGATTTTGGAAACAGTGAAAAACAATGATTTCTGCAATCACTGTGAAAAATGGTGTTTCCTGTGATTTTGTGCAGAATCACCTCCCCCCCCCAATGAAATCTTACCATGATACAAAGAAAGCACAGCAATCCCTGCAACCACAGAGCATGTGGCTTGAGAGAGCTACTCAGGCTAAGCTAGTGAAGGTACCGGTCAGGAAAGCAAAAAAATCAGCCATCTTTTCAGAAGCCAGATGCAATGCTTCTTGAACCTGAAGTCTGAAGATGAGCAATTGGCCCCTCAGCCAATCAGCAACAAGGGGCCAATTAGCCATGAAAGGGAGGTTACCTCAAAAAGACCATGAAATTAGCTGGTGGCCTATGAAAATCCTTTCATCTCACTGCAATTTAAATAGGTCCCTACTTACAGAAAGGCACAAAAGCTTAAGGCAGTGATGGTCTATTTCTGTTTTTAAAAGCGGATAATAAAACAGCAGCATAATTCACAATATAATAACCAAGTCAGCTATGAAGTACAGTGAAACACTTCAACCGCTGGCCCAATTTATTTTCAATAGTTTTCTTCCCCTCCATACAAACTGAAGGCTAAAAGACTTGCCATGTCATGCAGACACCTTGAACCAATTTGATATGTGAAAGAATGCCAGCAAGTTATTTTTTGTCACCACCCAGAAATGTGAGGATTCATTCATCCCTACTAATAGAAAAGATAATAGCATGTGTCAGTTAATACTATAAAACAGATGTTGTTATACAGAAAGAGAGCAAATTAGAACACTGCTTTTGCTGTGCTGAAAGGAATTCACATTCATTTCAGAATCATGACAAAGTGCATTCTGCACAAAATCATAGGAATTAGAGACAGAAAAGACTTGCTGGGCCACCAATTTATCTGTGCTTCTGTAGGTTTGTTCATTGTAGAACACCTGGTTGTTTTTTGTCCACTCCAGTAGAAGAAAACAAAAAAGTTTCCACACTTGAGAAACAGGTCTCACTGTCAGAAAGTTGTTTTATTGTTTGGGGTTTTTTTAATACTCATCCTAGGTTTTACCTCTCTCAGTTATATTCAAACACTCTTCATTATAGCCATACATACAGGCCACCTCTATGTGAAAGTGTATGAAAACCAAAACTATTTCCAAAGCTATGATGATTCTCTGTAGTTGTTTCCCTGCTGAGGTATGCACTTGATTTTCCTTGACCTCCTTTCAAATCACTCTCCTGTCATTGTTTCCCACCCTAAAATAATTATTCAGTTACATTTTCTTTAGGCAATCCATGGCAAGAGTTGGCCCCATGCACAACTTGTCATAAATAAAACAGATGCAACTGAATACAAACAACCAGACCCACCAAAGGCAGTGGGACCACAGATACAAGCAGTGGTAGGTTTTGCCCTACAGAACCTTCTACTTGCCTAAAAGGTACAGAACTTGTGTTGTATTTAAAATAAATAGATGCCTTATTAACTGCTTTATAAAGTGGAAAAATCTCCATAGTGCCACAGAAGTTACTAAAACAGCAGCCACACTATGTGGTTGTGCATTTACAGGGTACAGGGGAAATGCAGATACCTGCCAAATACATTCACCATCTGCAAAGGAAGGTGACAGGGGCATCTGAAGCAAAGAATAAGCTTAAATGAATGTAGAATTCTACCCTTTCCTCTTTCTGATTTACTATAAACAGCAAAAAGGAACAGTTCTGCTACACTAGTCATAGTATGCACCAGTGCTTCAAAATACTCCTAGTGAAGTTTCCTGTTAATTTTCCTCAACAGGCATCCAAGCTGACAAAGGGAGCAAAATGTTGGGTTTTCTGTTTTTTCATAATTAGTTTTAAGGTTAGCTACACAACCAGAAAACAAGTAAACCATGAAAGGATATAGACCTGTCTTCAAAGAGCATGCAAAGAGGTGGTTCATATATCTCAACCTTCTTTTGTCTGTGGGGGAAAATAATAAATAAAAATTGACTGAAAGAATGACAAGATTGGTCTTCAAAAGAAAAAAAGATGGTCTTGTTAATTCCTATTACTGTATTCACTCGAATACAAGACAAGATGTTTTTCTTCCCTATCAGCTTGGGGTGGGGGAGGGGAGAGCCTCCTCTTGGATTCAAGTACAAGCCCAAAGTAGATGGCTCTGAGGTTAAGCTGGAGCAGAGCTCACACAGGCAAGGACCAGTCATAGGCAGGGGTGGAGACAAGGAGTATGGGTCCAGCCCCTCACCCCCAACTGCTGCTTTCCCTCCCACAGCAGTTTGCAGGGGGATGGATTTAAGGCAACCTACCTCTAATTAAATTCTATACAGAGAAAATTATAACAAATTTATAAACTTTCCATACATGTAAGCTAATTACTGAGCAAGTCATATTAAATTTGAAGCAGCCTGGGAATTGGGTAAATACAGTATTACAGATTGTAGATGTGTGTATATTGCTTAGTAAGCACTCAGAAATACAAGCAGCCTGCTTCCAATAAGAGAGATAATGCAAAGAGCATCAGAATATGCTTGAGAGCATTAATGCTTAATACAGCAAGTCTGTGTATAGAGAAACTCATCGTTGCTAAAGTACACATTTCATGCGTGTACTTTAAAAAGCAAGGTATAAGCCTGGGCTGCCCATTGACCAAAATTAGTTTTAAAATTGTAACACCAAAAAACCCCTCTTAAGAATTATGTAGTAAGGTTGGAGTATTGTTTTACCTATGATGGTCCAGAAATTTGGAAGAAAAGTTATTTGGATTTTTCTTTTTGGATGATACCTTTTGTTGAAACATAGTCAGAAGTAATGTTTAGGCAAGTGTTGTGTTTGGGCATACCATGCCCTTCTTAAGTTATGGGCTAAGAGATAGACATCTTTCTATTTGCAGGAGTGATACCCAACTCATCTCAGCTCTTGTTCCAGGAAATAAACAGTCTGGTATACAAAGTTATAGTCTAATAATATTATAAGAAATATGTTAAGAATTGTCTAGCCACCAAAACAGTCATTACTTTCTTTAAGAGATACACAAACCTGTACAGCACTTGCAAATTGAAGTTTCTACAATCTGACTGAGAAATAGGATTATGGGGAGAGACTTTATAGGTCCTTGGGTACATGAACCCCACCGAAGATAACAAAGTTTCTTGAATAGTGCAGCAATTCTCAACTGGGGTGATGTAGCGCCAAGATGCCCCGAGATCGTCTAAAGTTCAAAATCTTTATTTTTTTTAAACATTTGGCACTGCTAGGCGTGCAAGCACCTACCTGCAAGTCACAAAGTAAACCTAGAAATTTCAAATAGGAATTCTGGGTTAAAGCAAATAAATAAACCAACAACCCAGAAAGCAACAACACAGACATCAGGTTTATTCCAGGCCTCAGTAATCAGGGCTTCAACTAGCATCAAAATAGGCACAAAGCATTTGTTCACAGATACAGCTTGAAAGCAAGGCAAGTAACTTCAATGGTGGGTTAGAGGAGGGGGGAAAAGAAATGTTACCTTGGTACTTTACTGTTTTTCAGGTGGGCCAATGGACTTGTGTATCTTTAGGCTCCCAAAATAATAGTCTTTGTTCCAGAGTAGTCTGACTTCTGTTTTTTGCCCCAGTGCAGGCTAAAAGCAGACAGTGGATTTCTCCCAGGACAAAGCCATTTATTCTAGGATTCTACATAGGCAAAGCCCACTGTCCCACTTGAAGTACCTGTGAAAAGTCCAAGATAACCCTTCACCTCCACAGAGAAACAGGGCTAATTCCAGTTACCTGTAGTTCAAGATGCACCTAAAGCTGCACATGTGATCCCCTGTTTCAATGCTAGTCAAAGCCTGAAACCATAAAACCCAGGATAAAGCTAAAGTCTTTTCTGCTGTTTTTGTACTTTCTTTCTGACAGGCTTGTCCCCAGAGCCACAAGTGATTACTTGAATGGACCAGATTAGTACTCCTATATGCAAAACACCAGCCTGAGGTAAAGGAACCTCAGCACTTTTCATCTCAGGCCAGAAACATAGGACCAGTTCAACTGCAGGAGTCAGCACCTCTTCTCCACCCCCACAGACCCAGAAGCCCAGGGGTCCCCCTACAAGTCCTGGTGAAGGACCCTGATTACTGCTGATTACGGCCTCCCAAACCCAGGGGCCAGCCGCCACTTCAGCCTGGGGTGTAACCCACTGCCCTACCCATTTCCAGGCCAATCAAATCTCATGATTAATGAGCCCTATTAAACCATGTGCCCTGGCCTCAGAGGCCTCAGGACTACTGACCCTGGCAATGCATAGGGGGTGCAAGTGTGCCCCCCAAGATCAGCAGTGCACCCCTGAAGAAGCCGCGCTGTCAGGGGCACAACCCCCACCCCCTGCCAACAGTGCCGTGGCTGCCTACAGGCGTTCCCTGCTTGCCCATGCCGTGCCCCTCCCCTAAACCTCCAGGGACACGTTGCTCATGGGTACTGAGACAGCAGAATGGGCTCGCAGGGCTGTAGCAGCACTTATCCGTTCACAAAGGGATAAGTGAACGTCTGTTTACACCGCGCAGGGCGGGACACAAGCCCGGCGCCAGGACGGCCGTAACCCCGCCCCCTCCTGCTGCCCCTGGAACTAACCCCCAGGGGTCGCGGAGCCGGCGCGTGACGTCACGGCTCGCACTCCTCCCCACCCTTTCCCCGCGCGCCCGGGGAGGGGCAGCCCCGCCCGCCCTTACTCCGAGAAGGACGATGAGCAGGAGCCGCTGTCGCTCTCGGCTCCTCCCGGCGGCTCCTCCATGCCCGGCGGCCCCGCTCACTGCCACGGCATCCCCGCGTCCCCGGCCGCCATGACACCCGCGCGCGGCTCCCACGTGACACCCCCTCCCCCCAGCGCCTCGCGATTGGTGCCGCTCGGGCGCCATGGAGACGGGGAAGCTTGGGGGGAGGAGGGCGGGGCGCGCCGGTCTTCCTCCGGCTCCGCCGCCGCGGGGCGTGACAGAGAGGAGCGCAGCGCCTACTAGGAGTTGGTCCACTTGGGCCTCACGTGTAGCCGCTCCTGCTGGGATGCGGGCAAGCGTGAGACTAATCAACCCCGGGTTAACCGGCCCCTCCTCTCACTGGGCTCCGAGGCCAGGAGCGGGTCCAAGGTGTGGCTGCACCGCCCTGCTCCCAGCTGCCTCCCTCCCTCCTGCGCTGGCACAGGTGCCCCAGGAGCCTAAAGCAGATAAATATCCTAGCTCCCCTCCCCTTGGTGCTAGGGGAAAGTAAGAGTGAGGATGTTTCACTTGCTTTAGGGGTGTTGGCTGTATCCGTCTGGTCCAAAAATATGCCCCAAAACACTGTCTCTGAGCCTTTAAGTGCCTTAAGCAAATGAGAGAGGTTCTTTGAGTAAATCTGGTATCTTTTGTTAAACCAACTCAAATAGTTGGAAAAATTCTTCTCTGCATGCTTTTTGGTATAAGGACCCTTCTGTAGAAGGTGCTGAAGAAGGGTGTTTGTACCTGAAAGCTTTCAAAGAAAAAATTTTTCGACTGTTTAAGTTGGTCTAATAAAAGATGCCAGATTTACCCAAAGAATCTTGTCTCGCTTGCTTAAGGTACTTTAAAGAAGTCCCTGGAGGCTCCCAACCTAAAAGCGAGGTATAGCTGTGCCACTGCACCCTCTCTGGATCCACCCCTGCCACTTGAGAGCACTACCTGGCACAGCCCACTGCTGCTGGCATCTGCACCTCACATGCTTAACACTTGGGTTAAGCTATCTATCACCATGTCACCTCTGTCAAAGGATTTGTGAGGTTTACAGTTACCTTTTAGCAGGTCTGTCTACGCGAGACACTAAATGCACAGCAGACTACCTGTAGTGTACATTAGCACGTCAGGATGAAAGCCGTGTTAATGTGCAGTAGAATTAGTCTACTGCATTTTAGTGTCACTAAAGAGGCATGTACTGCCATTGCACAGTTAGCACTGGTTACTATGGTGGCCACTTGCCACCCTCCCGCTGACACTGCTGGTGGCATCTGCAGGCAGTCCACAATCCCTACTGGCTGCTGCGGCTGGTCATTGACCCCTGGTTGGTGCTTGCCACCTCCCCACCCCACCGCCAACAGCGCCAGTGGCATCTGCAGGAGCTCCCTTGCTTACCGCTGCCGTGCTCCTACCACCGCCGCCGCGCTCTCACTGCTGCTGTGCCCCCCAACCGCACGGGGCATGCGCTGTTTATGCACATCAAGTTACTACAGGTACTAAACTTCATGCACCGAAACTACAGCAGATTAATGCACGTGTAGGTGCACCCAGTGTGACTGGTGTTCAAGGCATATAATAGTGATCCTCAACCAGAGTCCAGCAAGAGCCTTTTAATGGTGCCGCACAATGTTAGTGCTGTTAAGTGTACAAACACCCATGCACAATTCACAACATACCCAGCTTTGGGTCTGTCCTTTTACAATGTCTGATGAAATGAGCTTCAGTCCAATGAAAATATGTACCTAGCTACCTATGAACTCTGGTTAGTCTATAAGGTGCAAAATGTACCCTGCCTTCAACTAGACTAACATGGCTAACTACATCTCACAAAGTACACACAGAGCTTTCAAATAGGAATCCCTAGCATCAAAATCTTTCTGATCTGTTGGGGTCTTCCTGGGTTCTTTGTGACAAAAAATTGCTCTGTTATTTTTCCATCGTCAAAAAATGAGTGAAAGATAAGCACTGACAATATTCAAGGAATGCCTTGAGTGTAAAAAAAGCTGAAAGCTGCTGGTGGACAGACATGACACAATGGCCCTAACATGTAGAACATTCAAGTTGAAAGACAAGAGAGGCCTTGGGCACAATTTCTGGTTTAGTCCAGATTGAAAGCAGGGAAGCATTACATTAGTCCTTTAAAAAGTGTTAGCAAGTGTTATTTGGTGCATGGTGATATCACCAATGCTGAATGCATATTTCCCACTAGAAAAAAAAGTAAGACTCATTACCTGATTGAGCCACATTAATCTCTTAAAATTATTTGTCTTTATAGGCATAGAAGTAGATGAAGAAGAACCAGTTAGCATAAGTTATTTAGCCTTTTAGAAGTCTAAATAAAGGTTCTGCAAGAGGCCACTGATTAAACTAAAATCATGGTGCAAGAACGAAGAAATGTCATAGATCAAAAATGGTTTGGAGACAGAAAGCAGAATATCATTACATGTCAATTTTCATCACAGCATATGGCTAAGCAGTGTGATGCCTCAAAGTTCTGTATTGTGCCCCTGTCGGATTTTTTATTTATAATTTGAAAAAAGGGACAAATAGCATGATAGAAAAAATTACAGCTGACAAAGAGGAACTTGAGAATGCTGAACAAGCAAGAATTATAGGGCCAAAAAGGACCCCTAGGCTCTCTAAGTGATTGCAACATAATGTTAATGAAAGTCATTGTCAACACATACAAAGCAATGCCCCTTAGAGGGACATTTTTAAACTATCCAAACACCTTACAGCATTCTAAATTACCTTCCGTCATCTCTGAGAAGGGCCCTTTGCATCACAGTAGGCAAATCAGTGGAGAGCTCTGCAATCAATAAGCCTAACAAAATTTTAGGGCGCAGAAGGGGTGGATGAAGAACTGTTGGAACATTTCTAAGACACTGGAAGTGTTATTTGCTCAGCAGGGTATTTTTGCAGTTTCACACTATAGGTGTCACACTGCTGAGTTTATGACAGGAATCACAAAACTCTGGTGTGAAACGTCTGCCCTAGAGATCCTCTCAGGGAAACTGTTAGCTAATAAACAGATGAGTCCAAGTGAATTGAGAGGCCAAGTGTTTTGGACACGTTTAGCTGAATTACTAAGAGTTTTCAGCTGGAATGGTTACAGGGATCTCAGACTAGAATTTTGTGGTGCCTCTGAAGTGGGCTCTCTGCAAGCCTCCTTGTTTTTACTCCTAAAAATAAAACCCTGTTATCTACTGAATGCAAGTATATGGGCTTAGTCATACACACCCAGGGAAGGACACACGTATATTCTCTCCTTAAATAAGAAAAAAAAAGGATAATTGGAAAAAGGTCCAGCAGTACTGCTCAGTTCAGCTTCAAAAGAGGACACAATAGGCACACTATAAACTTTTCCTGTTTTATCTGACAAACATTTTACTCATTATACAAACCAAATATATTGGAGCATTCTTAAATCCGGAGCTTTGATTATTTCTATTTCAGACATGCAATTGATAATTTTAAGGCATGGCATAAAAGCAAGATATGCATCAACTTCCTTCTTTTTATTACTTCCAGAGAAACAGAAGTAGTAACAACATTAACCACCCCAATCTCTCAAGCAATTTTATTCCTTAAAACAAAACAGTTTACATAAACAACTGACTGTGGACTCCCACAAAGAACTTAGTATCTTGTGATGTTCTACAAGGGATACTTTAGTGAAATATAGATTGTAATAGAAAGCTGGAAATGCAAAATATATAATCCCTCCCTCCCTAATTTCATTTATATTTTCTAGCACCTCTAACACAGTGAACAGTACACAAAAATGTTCCTGTACAGGAGTGATAGTCTATGCCAGATGGTCCTGTTAGTTAAATTTCACTGTGTTGAAGAGTTACTTAATTGTTTCCAGTTGTTAGTTCCATGAGTGAGAGATGTAGGCTGCCTCAAACGAGGGAAAGAGCCTGTACTACTGGCTCTTTTAATAGGGATAACCATTTTGCCAAAGAAAGGGCCATGGAACATGTCTACTGAAAAGCGGTGGGAAATCTCCTAAGTATGTTTTCTAAAATTATTTGGAGATTTGTTTTGCTGCTGTGGGAACTATTAAAGAATGAAAGGCACAGTGCCTCTCACAGCAGGATTTTATTTTAATAAAGACAGCTTTTCCCACAAGAACCCTCTTGAAGAGGAAAGCTTCACCCTTTCTCATGTAGAAACATTAAAAGCAGATTTGAAATAATTAGTCTTATGGAAGACCCTTTGTATTTAGCACAGTTGGTTGGACTGGTGCTCCTGATTTGGAAGAGCACTGAACCTTCTCTACTGTATTGATGGCATTAGCAAGGAGGAAGCAAGCATACAGCCAGATGGGAATTGCCATTATATAATTTCCATATATTCTAATTAGCTCCTATTGGACAACTGATTAATTCAAATATTACATATGATTGTAACCAGTTAATAACTATCTGTTGTTTTGCCCAAGGGCCTACCTAAATTTGTGGTTGTTCATGATTGACTACATGTGTAGACATTAATGCTGGAACAAGCGAGTGCATTGTTCTTATTCAGCTAAATCCACTTGGAATGCCATCGTCTTAATTTTGACACCCTACCTTACTCGAAATTAGCTTCCCAAGTCTCAAAAAACCCTTAACTGAAAATGTAAACTGCTACCGTTAAGTATTACTTTCTCCAGCATTATTCAACAGGAAATCAACTGTTTTAAACCAATGTTGTAAGGGTAAGTCTGGTGTTTCCAAATGATGTGATCTCTCTTGTGATAATGTATTGGACTGGGACAGAATGATTTTTTAGTTTTTACAAACATGGAAATGCCCTTATTTTGAACTAACACATTCTGATCTGGCTAGTGTAGATGACTATCTTAGCACCTTACTAGGAACCATGATTAAATATAAATCGGTAGAGAGATGCCAGCATGATTTTATTGGAAAGACATTATGGGCTTAAATCATTGCATGAGACTGCTCCCTTCCACATACGGGGAATGATGATTGTATATCAACTTTGCCCTAGAGGCATAAAAGATCAGACTCAAGAGGGCATAATTTATTCTTGCTACTTTGGGCAAGTGTTGCAGGGGAGGAGGATTGTGACAGCAATTGCTCTATGTCAGTGATTTTTCTAGCCACCTCTGTTCCCTACAGCTGTTCTTCCCTATGCCAAAAGCTGAAAGGGATGGGAGACTGCATATATCTGGTATGCTGAATTTACACCATGCAGGGATTCTTCTAAATCAGAAGTCCCCAATGGCTAGATCTGCCTGCTTTCCAGAGTACAATGAATCAGGCCCAGTGAACGTGCTTGGACTACCAGTGAGCATCTCTGTTTTATATTGCCAGTGTTTAATAATATTTTGACTAGGTCTTAGCTCCCCTCCGCCCCCCGCCCCCCCACACGCACTGTAAAAGTGCCCCTTTTTTCCCCTTTTTTCCCCTTTTTTCACTGGACTTGGAAATTATCGCTGTTTCTACATATAATAAAGAAGGCACATATTTTACGCCCCCCCCCTTTTGTATTTAACAATCAGAAATTTGTGGTCTGCAGCACCTGAATTTCTTTTTTCTGGAAAACTCTAGGGACAACTGGAGGATTAGTGTATTATGAATTCCAAACAAGTAAAACCTGGGTGGTGAGAGGAAATTATTTTCATCCTAGTTTAATGTTCTGTTTCTTGTTCTTAACACCTGTTTTGCTTAAACATCTGAAGAAAAGTTAAAAGACAAACTATTTTGCTAAAAAGACAACACTAGGACTTTCTGTACTGAACTGTTAAAAGTTCTAGTCTCCATTTTTGTGGTCTACCTTTAGTATGTGGGGAAAAGAAGACTAAAATGTCTTGTCTTATATTCTGAACCTTATAAATATAAGTAGTAGCCTCCTGGGACATCAACTCCATATTGCTGCTGAAACCATTTTCACTTCAACCAGTTTCATGAACTACAGCTACAAAATACTCTCTTAAAAGCAAAACAAACATACAGACAAAAACCCTCCACAAGAACCTAAAATAGATAAAAGACTACATATTATTACTAACAGTTCTATTAACATATGCTCAGAAGACTATAGTTAAAAGGAGAATACACTGCTTTAAAGAGTGCTACAGTTGGAAAGAAATGACTGGTAGTCCTGGAAGGGAGGGAGGGGATTGGGGGGGAGGTGGATTCTTTCCTGGTGATCAGACAAGCTCCTGTCTGTGCAAGCCATGTCCAATGCTTAGAGGAAGGAGAGAAAGGGGCAAAACCAAGCAACAACTAAATAAACAAAACAACTCATAAGCCTTAATGAGGGAAAAAATTCTGGTCACTGCAGGCAAGTGGCAGAAGCCCTGAAGCATATGATTCAGGCAACTCCTACACAGAGGCAGAATTTCCTTTTAGATTCATTGCAGACACCAAGTATCTGAATCTATTGATCACATGCATCAATTTTTGCTCCAAGAATGCCCCCCTCTATCATACTGTCTCTCTATAAAGTTGTCGAGCTCCAGCTTGACAATTCCGAAGCCCCACTACTCTGTTTGGAAGACCATTCCAACATTTCATTCTTGATTGTTAAAAACATTTTTTAAATGTCCAGACAAAACTTGTTTGTTCTCAGTTTGTAACCTCTTGATTTTGTGCTGACCTTGTACTTTAACTTAAAGATCTCTTCTCTTTCTGGGCTATTCACTGTGTGAATGCACTTAAAGGAGCAGAGCAAGGTTTTTAGTTGTTGTTAGTCTGAAGTCAGGCAGAAGGCTCTTGCTCATGAAAGCATATGCATCTTTGATTCAGTTCATCTAGAAGGTGCAACTCTACCCTGCCTTCTGTATTTAAAAATATAAACATACTGCTTTCTCCAGCTTTGGTTTGTTTTGCTGAGCTGAACAAGCCTTACTGTTCCTTTCTCCTCTCTAGTTTGATTTTCCATTACTCTAACCATCCTAATAGCCCTTCTTTGTACTTGTTCCAGTTTAAAATAATCTTTTCTGAACAGAGATGACCAAAACTTCATGCACTTTTCTAAACTGGGTTTTATTAATGGCTTGTATGTTTCTGCTGAATGTACTTAATGCACTCTGAAAATGCATTAGCCTTTTTAGAGTTGCATCACATTGGCACATCAATTGACCAGTACACACAGATCCCTTTCCCTTTAAAAAAATAACATTTAAAAAATACCTATTTATTTTGGAGAGGCAAGAGGCATATATTATAAGGATTTACTACTTCATAAAAAAGAAAATCACAAAGCTTTCATTGAGAACTTCACTGCAATTATTGCCTGTAGACCATCTGCTGCAAAGTGAGATAAATTTAATAGGGAATTAATTTCAGGGATTTAAATAGCCTAAATCCAAAATGAAGTTTACCTTAGCAACAGAAAATAATAAAAACAGATATACACATGCCATAATAAATGAATGAATAAATAAATGTATAATACTTATTTTTGCCTCCTACTTGGTGTGCCATTGGTGCCCTCTATATAGCTGCTACAATGAGTCAACAAGGGTATTTCACATATTCAAGACATGGAGACCATTCTGACCTGGTGGACTATTTTTATAGGGTTAATAACTACTTTATTTTCTAATAGCTAGTCCCTTTCACCATGCAAAGCAGTAATAATTTCAAATAAGATTTTCCCCATGTTTTTTACTGTATTTTAAAATGATACAACTTATTTAAGTTCATCCGCTACGTACCGCATACAGGTTAGGCATGACGGATACAGCTTTTCTTTACAGTCAGTCAGAACATATAAGTTTCTAGTACAAATAATGCTCCAGTACACTGAAAATGAATTCAAGTAATATCATTGGGCAACTTGTTTCTCCAATGGCTTTAAAACTTTTTTGAAGGCACTGACAATCCATCACATTTCAGATTTTAGATGGTCCCTAATAGCATATGGGAGTGTTTAGTTACAATTCAGATAAAGCAACCTCAAAGTGCAATATGGGAACAAATCTATTCCAGAATGCCCTACCTACTTATTGCCACAGTAGTATTCATCTCATAGCTACTTTGTAGATACTGATTTTAAACAGTTTATTCAGGCCTTCCTTTGGATTAAAGAGCTGCTGTGTTAATAATTAGCCGTTCACTCCAGTGGCAGAGATATGTTTGGTGCTGACACTGAAATGACACCGATTCCAGCTTTTCATCAGCAGTAGAAAATAAATGCCTTTGCTGCAAAATGACTTTAAAGAAACAGTTGCCTTTAGGAGGCAAACATGCTGCTCAGCATGATGATTTTGTAGCTTTGATGACAATGCACGATGCATTGTAGTTTGTGGCTCTGTCCTAAGCCTTGCTCAGAGCAGGCAGGGAAGGTGTCTTTAGGATTTTTCAGGGGTTCTTTCTTTGCTGATAGGGTCTCATTGTGAAGGCCTTTTTGGAGTGGGAAAAGTGTGGAGAATTGCATGTTACGGCTGGTGGGGGTTGGGGCAGGGGGAAAGAAACTCTCTCTTTTACACTCATCCCCTTGTGCTCTCGCTTCCAAGATGAGAAACCCTTCAGATGCACTGTCCTTTGTTTTTAGCTTGACGGCCAATTTGAGAGGATCCTGCAAGCCAGCGCTCTGGGCTCAGCACAGCCAGCAATCACATGAACATGCCAGGTTATTGTTGGGCAGACAAGGTTCTTTGGGTAAATGTGATCTCTTTTATGAGACCAGCTACAGAGATGGAAAAAATTTCTTTGCAAGCTTTTAGACGCAAACACCCTTTGCCAGGGTGCTGTTCAAACACTCCTGGACGTGCGGAGCTTATCAGATGCCTATTATATCATCAGGAGAGTGGCACTCGCGTCTCTTTCACCAAGTAAAAGCCAGTGCAGGGGGCCGAGTTCAGACAAATGAACCGGCCCTTTTTCTTAGCCTGAGCCCCTAAAAAGCCTCCCTTTCCTAACGGCCCCCACCCCAAGAATGCAACCCCCCAGGAGCCAAGATTGTCCCCATCCCACCCCCTTGCACCGTTCCCAGCCACAAGGCTCCTTGGAGGTGGGGGCACAACGCCCCCCCCCAGTCCCTCCTGCCAATAGCACATTTTCATTTCCTGCCTCAACAAAAGGATCTGCCCCACTCCTTGCCCACCCCCAGGAGCCAGGGGCTGGAGTGATCGGGGGGCGACACTAGGTTGTGAGGGCGAGGGTCAGGTCCTTTGCTCCAAAGCAAGTCACAGCACTTAGGAGCAAGGAGGGCTGATCGGGAGGCTGCTCTTCTCGGGGTCTCCCCCCCTTCAGCAGAGGTGCAGAGAGATCCCGCTGGGGGGGGAGCTGGGGCTAACAGCTGGCAAGAGGGAGCCCCACTAACCTGTGCAGCAGGATGCTTTGCACTGAGTCCAGATCCTCCAGGTTCCTGGTGACGGGTCTGGGGATGCTGTATCT
>NW_017728912.1:10881285-10888592 GCF_001723895.1 Crocodylus porosus | reverse complement strand
ACACCCGGCAGGGGAGAGCCTCCCCCCGCCGCGGGGCAGCTCGGCCGAGCAGGTGGGAGCTGTTCAACCCTCCCGCTTCCTCCCAGCCTTCCCCTGCTCCTGAATCCACCCACTCAGGGACCGGGAGGCCTTGGGGGTGGGATCATTCAAATCCACTCTTTGCTCCACTGGAGAGGGGGAAAAAAACAACCACCCAAAAAATTCTGCCTGGTGTTAAAGCATCAGGGGTTTCTTCTTTTCCACGTAGTCGCTGCACTGGCCTGTTGTCCAGACTGAGAGGGAGTTGAATGGCATGGTGCAGTGGAGGGTGCACTCCTGTCCAGTGCCCAGCAGGCAGGGCACCCTACAACAGCCGGTGCTGGAGCAGCTAAGTTTTGTGATGGGGCAAAGCCCACAGCGGCAGCCCCCCTTACTGCCCCCCCACCATGCTTGCCGCAGCGGCACTTACCCAGCAGGGGAAGCAGCATGTATGTATCTGGGTCCATGACGGCAGTTTTCCTTATGCCCCTGGAGATAACTGTTCTTCTGGCATGGTTTAGTACCCACCAAGGTGTTGGGGCTTAAAGCCCACTTTATGGAAATGGGAGGCTCCTCCCTAGCTTGCTCCTGTGGCCATATGGCTGAGGGCAGGTGAAACTTGGGGGCATCCGAACCCCAAGTCTCTGGACTTGGGCCTGCACATAGGATGCCCACCAATGGACTTGGGTGTATCTGTAGCCCCAGGGTGAAAAGTCTGGGGTAGAGGATACTTGCCTGTTATGGCGCCACATATGGTGTTTGAATGATTGATTTTTACTCAGTCGATAGGATTCGAAACTGACCTGGAATACGAACATTTTTCCAAAAAAAAATTCTTATTTTCTGAGGCTGGAGGAACAGAGCCTGCTCCAGAGTGAGCTGCCTGCTATTGTTACAAGCTACTGAGGAAAGCTGGTAGCAGTGTAGGTGCTCCAGTCATCTCCCTGCACACTCAAGTGACCTGTGAACACAGGCTTTTCTGGAAGTACAGTCAAATAACTCCCCAGTGGCAGTTCCAGTTCCTTCAGCTAGCAGCTCCCTCCACTCACCCACAGCTTCTGCTGTGTCAGAAAAGCCCTCCTCCCTTTGACATATTTTATTACCTCTTGAAACAGAGAAACCTGTCAGTTTATTTTTTCTAGTCCCAAATTTGTACTAAGACTCCACAAGAGCTAATCTAATTGAGCTGGGTTTCTCCCATCTTCCTAGTTACACACCACCTGCCACTTAATGCAGTCATTGAATCATAAGGTTGTTGAATCACATGCTTATTGAATCACAGGGCTAAATCCTGGTTTGGGATCTGTAAAAATTAGACACCGCTTAAATAGAGTTACATGGGTATAAAACCAATATGTGGACAATTCCACCATTCTCATAAATGTCTAAGTAATTTTGGACAAAGAGATTGTATAGTTTCTCAGTTTGCTTAGGACAACTGATCTCTAATGTTGGTATCTTCTGGTAGAGCACAATAGTAGAATGACACAACTATTATGGGAATGAGAAAAGGAAAACTTTAATCTGATTTAAAAACAAGAAGAAACCTTTAAGAGGTAATAGATTTCCATTGCACTGCCAGTAGATCTTTCTGTGGCTTGTTAATTTTCTCTATTGATTAGTTAGTTCTTGCAAGAGGCCATTTATTGTTCTTACTGTAGTTATGCACCTAGTGCTGTACTTACTGGCAGCATCCATTGTGAGCAGTATTACATTTTTGATACACTTAACAAATTGTGCCTAAGAAAACTCTTAATTAGATTGTTTTATGTCCCAGCAAAACAGACCTTGTAAAAATAAATGCATAAATAAATAAAAAATCTAAAAGCCTCCAAAGCTTGCCAAAAAGAAAAAGATGTAAAATATTTAGTTTAGGATTAGTTTGGCTTATGCGATGCAATAACAAGAAATCCCACAGTGCTTTGCTGTTGATAAATAGACAAAAATCACTAATTTAAAAAGTCTGTATCATGTATTTCTTCATACAAATTTCCAAGCTATCTGCACCTTAGCTGAACTACAAGCTGGGAAAAGTAAAGCAAAGGAGCAATCCACAAGTGATACAGTAAATACATTCAGGAAAGTATATTTTCTTTCCTAGATATATTTATGTTCCCAGAGCTGCAGGCAAGCTCCTTACAGCTTCAAGAAGGCAGGATAAATCCTCAAATATGATTCCTATGAATCTGTATACCTTTGACATTTACAAGAATTTTAGTTGAATCTTGGACATGTAAGCTTAATTTCACTAAGCTGCAAATTGCTATTTTATTGTATTTATTTTCCCCAAAAGGTTACAGAATTCACTAAAAGTCTCAGTTTCAGTAGTTCTTAACCTTTCCGGGCTCAAGACACCTCCCACCATCCCCTGTTACCTCCCATATTTTTTTGGAATTTAGCTGATCCTATTTGAAAGCTAATTTACTTCCTACAGTGCTTACTGGCTTGTACCCTATGACCCCCTTAAAAGGATCTCACAGGATGGCAAGGAAGGCAGCAGTGGGCAGAGCACTCCTGAGAGCATGGCAGGGGTAGGGTACAGTGTTCAGTGTTGTCAGGGACTCCTTCCTGGGGTAGATTGGGGAGGCTGGGGGTGGGTCATCAGACCATTAAATGAGGTAGCTGTCCCTTCAGAAGGTGAAAAGGGGAGACACTGGCCACTGAAAGTACAGAGGTTGGTGTCAGGAACCTGCCATGCCCTAGTCCTTTTGCCATTTGTCCACTATCAGCCCCCAGTCTGTACCTGAGACTGGTGCCTCCTGAGACTGGAGGGCATCATTTGTAAGTGGCAGCACTGGTGAAGAGCAGGGACTGCCCACAGATGCCAGTAGCAGCATTGGTGGGGGTTGGGCCAGGTGGTGAGCAGTGACTGCCTGCAAAAGCCTTCAGCAGCAGCCAGTCTTGGGGGGCACATGCCCCCCCCCCCATGCCTCCCTTGTGTGTCACCTATGGATCCTGGGTTGGGCACGGGGTGCTTGGCATGTGGAGGAGTCACAAGCCACTTTCTTTCTTACACAGGGGCCAGGCACCATGACACTCTTCAAAGGATGTCACTGCACTCCACAGTGCTGCTGCACTCTGGTTGAGAATCACTGCTCTAATTGTATAAATTAGAGGGGAAGGATGGGGGGTAAAGGAGAGTCATCATTATGTTGGAAATCTGTCCACTCCTATTACTTAAGTCTTACTATATTTGGCACATTAGAAAAATCCAGGATGCATCTTTAATCCATTGAAATTAATGAACTACTGAATGTTGACCAAAAGAATACAGAAAATATAACACTAATGCTAAATTTTATGGGAATGAGAAAAGGGAAACTTTAATCTGTTTAAAAACAATAACAAACCTGTAAGAGATACTAGAAAAATTCTGATGTGCTTGGGACTCTATCTGCAGCCATTTTAGTGCCATACGGCTGCGTAGGTGTCTTAGGAGAGTTCCCCATTTTGCTTCGGGGCAGTTGGTTGATCATTATTTGTGATACAAAAGAGACTAGGAAGAATGATGTTCATACGGTTATGAAACCTTCTACCTGAGGTTGTACATAGCTCTTAAAATACATCTAGGAAGGAACTTATACATAGCTTGGCTTACTGTCCTGGATTTAGTGTCACTATCCTACTGGACCAATAGATCTGAAAGAGCTAGAGAGTGATTTTATGAGGGGAGTTTCACTTGTTGCCTATTGGAGGAAATGCTTCTGACTTCTCTTAAAGAAACTGTTGTCAGGGCCCTGTTGAGTTTGGTAATCTCCTCAATGTTACTATAATTTCTCTTTTCAGAGTAGGTTGGCAAGAAGGTAGGCTTCAAGCAATGCTCTACAGCCCTGAGATGTCTTTTGATTTTGGATAGTTCAGTTTTAAACATAGCTCTGGTTCAGAGATGAGACTACTTTTGATTATTAATTATTTCCTACTGGCAGTGGATGAAAATCAGGTGATCATTATTTTAGATTTACCATTAACCACTAATACCATTAACAGTGAGATGAGTATTAACAATTCCCTGGGGACACATGAAGCCTTTCTGAAGTGGGTCTGTTCTTGTCTTGCAAAGAATAACAACATTGGATAATTACTTGTTGGCTCTAGAGTTGTTGGTTGTAGCCGTGTTGGTCTAAGGACATAGGCAGGCAAGGTTCTTCAGGTAAATGTGATATCTTTTATGAAACTAAATAAGTAGTTGGAAAATTTGTTCTTTGCAAGCTTTTGGGTATAAACACCCTTCTTCGTGCATAGGGAGAGTTTGTTGTTTCTTTGTGTTCTCTCCTGGGTAGGATGGAAGCCAGTATGCAAAATGCAGATTTGTGAAAATGCAAATATATGGGGGTGGGAAAGAAATCAGAGGCCCTGGGAGACAATAAATGAGAGAAAGTTAGGAAGGGGGAAGAATATTGGCTCCAAACATTCATTAATACAGGGTTCTGTTCTCCAGAGAGAGCATGAGTCTATATGTTGAATATACAAATGACAGCCAACTTTACATTTCTGTTTCGATAGACCTGATTGTAATGGTTGACTAACTAACCAACGCAGCAATTTGTCAGAGTTGGGGCTTGGATAAAAGTGTACTGGACATGACTGTCTAGATAAGATGGAATTTATAGGCTGAATTCAAAGGAAGGCTGAGAACTTTTCAGATAGCGCTTGCCCATTTTCAAGAGTGGACCCTTATGTAAGATTTTTCACTTCCACTGTAATTACAGGTAGGTCTCAAACAATACCTTTGTCTGGTATTTAGGCATACCTCTGTCTGAGGGACTGATTATTGTAACTGAATCAGAAGCAAAGTCTCTTCACTCACTGACATTTGAGAGCCAAAGTTTTCTTTTCTGATTGTCATCTGTACATCTCCTTTTACTGTCTTTAAATCAAAGACATAATGTATCCTCAGTTGTCAATAGTAAGCAGGAGTTCTAGTTTACAACGAGGGAAAAACAACAAAGGAAACTGTCTCTTTCAGTGCTGTGTTATCATGAGTCCATCTTCCTTAATGTCTTTATGCAAGGTTTCATACATGCTGCAAGTGCTTAGATAACAATAATAATAATCCCAATGATATTGGGGAGCAGAAATTAATTTTTCAAAAACAATATTTTTCATTTGATCTGCAAAGCAGACAAAGTATAAATTCTCCCAATCTCCCTAAGAATAGGTCTTGACTCTTATTTGGAGGCTAATTCCATTTCCATGATTTTTCATTCTACTGCTAGATAGCGATTGATGTGAAGAGATTTTGTGATGTGGACATTCTTCTTCTAGACCTAGCAGACTATCTAACAGCTATCAGAAGACAGTCATGGAGTTGAATTAGAAAATGTGGCTTAAGATGAAGGGTTCAGTATTTCCTTTGCAAACTTTCAATGTACTCTCATATTTTGCCCACTCATTTCTGCAATCTTTCAATCCTTAAACCCTCTTTTATTTTTGAGATTATGGTTAGTGCTTGTGGCAGGGCACTGGGATGCACATTACCCCCTAAGGGCACAAGCAGCCAGAGAGGTGAACTGCAGATGGCAGAGGGGGCTGACTGGGGAGTCATCTGAACAGCAGAAAGCCAGGCTGGAGCTATATAAACCCAAGGCCTCAGGTGGCCAAGCAGTTGAGTTCAGCTCTGACAGTCACACAGTGAGGAGCTCTTGGGAACAGAGCAGCAGGGTTTCTGAAGTTGCAGCAAGCAGGGAAGCTACTCAGCAATCCTGGAAGCAGGGGAAGCTTACCTGGACAATGAAGCACAGAGTTTTTACAGGCAAGGGGCTTTTGCTTTGGTTACCCAACGCATAGACAGTTGGAGTGTTTGCCAGAATGCTGAGATACTTTTATGTATTGCACTGGTGGTTTAGCCTGGAGTCCTGCTAGGGCTGGCTCCAGGCCTACCCTGAAAACTGGTAGCCCAGGAGGGGCTGACAGTCAAGCTTAACAGAGAGTGGGGCACAGTTGGAGTCCCACAAGCACAGTGAAGGGCTTAGACTTGGACCAGTGGACCCACGAGCTCAGAGAAGGGGTGATAGTTGGACCAGAGGATCTACATGCCCAGGAGGGCCTGCAAGCCAGATCAGAGAGTCCAAGACCCCAGAAAAGGTGTAGAAGTTGGATAAGAGCATCCCTGAGCCCAAAGAGAGGGGGCTCAGTGTGGGACCAGGGCCTGAGAACCCAGAGAAGGCCTGCATGTAAGACCAAATGTTCTGAGAGCCCAGGAAGGGACTGAGATGAGACCGGAGAGCCTAAGAGCCCAGAAAGTGGCTGCATTTGTGATCTGAGGATTCTGGAGCCCAGATGTGGTCTGTGCAGGCAACCGGGGTCCAAGAGCCCAGAGAGAGGGGCTGAAAGTAGTGAGGATCCTGGAAAGGGGCTAAATAGAAGAAGCATCAGAGAACATCATTGAATGATAACACCTGCAAGGCATGGTATAGGGCAGGGGTAGGCAAAATGGCAGATCCAGCCATGGAAACTGGCCCCAGCCATGTGGGTAGCAGCTGCTGGGAAATGAAATCCACTGCCAGCCAGATCTGGCCCGTGGGCCAGACTTTGCTTGCCCCTGGTGTAGGGGGTGAACAGAGCCATGCAATTAGCTGTTAAGGCTACAGGCCTATTAGGCCTAGAAGCTGATTTTAGATGAGTGGCAGTCCCAAAGGGACCCAGTAGTGATTTGTACTGACACTGGCTCGCTCTAAGGCCCATGGGCAGCCGTCTTTATCTAATCTTTAAATAAGAACAAGGCATGGCAGGAACATGGTTAAGGGAGGTTTGCCTTAGGGACTGAGCTGGGTAGGGGCCACATAGCCATCGGGGGTGTCATGGCTGCCCCTGTGACATGGACCTGCCAGTGGCAAAGCCAGATTCGTGTCTCTCATAATCCTGCTCCCATACCATAGTCTCAGTACTCACTTCATGACTGAAGGCACCAGAAAGACAGGCTTATTTTGTGCCACTTTGTCATAGGACTTGGCCTGTCACAGAAAACTATAAGCCTCCGTTAGGGAGGGATGCCACTGAGCACCAGAGACAAAAGAAACATAATGCTAACCCTCTGCCTTCCTTTGCAGCAAATGTACACATATACCTCTGGGAGCTGCAAGAGTTCCTTCTACTCCTGCTGAAGAAGCAGGTTTTGCTGTAGGCCTTTCTGGTCCTGACCCAAGCAGGCATGCCTGTTTTGGTGTGATGCAAAAAGCGGTTCATTTCTTTGGAGGCTCGCACGCGAAGAAATCTCAGACACACACTTATTAGCAGCACAAAAGGTGTATTTGCAAATAGGGTCGGAGCAGAGTCAAAGGACTCAGATT
>NW_017728912.1:10859399-10881115 GCF_001723895.1 Crocodylus porosus | reverse complement strand
GTGATTTAGCATAAGAAAAAAAACTGTAACAAGGCTAGCTAAGAAAGAAAGGTCCTTGGCAGTGTTCTTTTTTGCTTATCAGGTACGAGATGCAAACTGTGCAGTTCTAACAACACTCCATTTCTAATCATATTCTAACAATACTCCCTTTACTGTGCATTTCTAACAGGTGGATGGGATAGATTTATTGCATTCTTTTCTCTTATTATCCATATTATCCTCTAAGATTTTTAGCAGATCCCCTAGGACAGTATTTAGGATTCCACTGAGGTGCATGCATTTCACACCACTGTGAGTTACTGTCAGACAAACAACATCACGGAGTTATGCAGTATTCTTTTACATTTTTCAGTTAAGACTAGAGCAGGGGTTGGCAACCTATGGCCTGTGGGTCAGATTCATCCTGCAAAGCCACTGGGCCTGGCTCATGGAGCTGGAAGGCTTTGTCTTTACCCGTGTTGGGCAGCGAAGAGCTATGCCAGGGCTCAGCAGCCAGAAGCTGTGCCCACATTGCTGCTTCTCCCCACCCCTGCTTCCTGGCTGCAGAACTGAGCCAGAGCTGGGCTGCTTCCAATTGTGTCTATGCTACAACCAGAAGAGGGTAGGGTGGGAGGGGGAAGGTAGAAAGGGAAAAGCAGCATCAATGGGGACACAGCTTCTAGCTGCCCAGGCATGGCACAGCTCCCTACTGGTTGGAATCTGTGCCCAGGCAATAGCTAGGGAGTATGGAAGTGGTGAGAAGTGGTGGCAGACACATGGATGCAGTGTCCAGCTGCATAGCCCCAGTGCACCTCCTCTTTGTCTGGAAGTTGCATTCATGCCCCAGCCAGGGTGCTGGGGCCTGCGAGAAACTGCACCTATGCTAATGCCACTCCCAACTGCCTGGCCTCCATATGGATTCAGGGGAGGCATTGCAGGCAAGCCTCCCTTACCGCTGAGATGCTATCAAAACCACCCAGCCCACACTGTACCACAGCTTGAAAGTATTGCTGGCCCTTGGACTAGAGGCATTTCTGCCTTGTTGAGCTCTCAGACTCTGCCTGGCTCAGAATATAGAGAAGGGCAAGGTGGCGGTGGTGGTGGTGGACGGTGTCTTTTGGATATTGCTGGCAGCCACCAGCACTGCCTGCAGCACAGCAGCCTCCAGTGGCAAAGGGAAAAACTGTAGGTAGGTCTTTAAAATCCCTCAGCTGCCTGATACAGTCCTCCTAAAAAATCAGCCCAGTACTTGTGTTGATAATACCATAACCTTCATAGAAACTTTAGAAACTGAAAAAAAGGACAACAGTTGGTAAACTGAGAGGGCGGGGAATCACCCAAATTTTAGACTGGTATTAGGTGGCCTGTGAAACAATTTGCTGCTGTTCCTTGAAAATCAGATGTCTTTTCTACACATGGAATCTAAATGCAACAGGAATGGGGATATTACATTAGAAAGGTCAACCACAATTGAGGTTTTGCTGGGCAGAACCCTGGCAAAGATCACGTAGCTTTGCATTTAGGCCCGAAAGTGAATATCAACTAAAATTGTGGAGTGCAGGCAGCTGTCACCTGGGAAACTGAATGAAAGCATCAGAGGGTGAAACATCTTGCTTTTTGCATTAATTTCTGGCCCAGGAATAAGTATGGTAAATGTGACAAATATTGACATAAAACATAGGTCCTGATCCGAGAGGTTCCTCTCTTACAGATCCTTCCTTCATCACTATTCCTGCATCTTTTCTCCACCAAGTCACTGAACTTGTTTCTTTGAATGTCTAATATTTACTATTCAAAATTCAGGTTGTTTTCAGTGGACACAAGGCAAATATTAAGTATCTATAAATGGGTTTTCCAATATTCTAAATTTGTATAACAAGTCTAACAGTATTTTTTTCTTAACGCCCAACTTCTGTAGTCATGTGTACATATAGTGTTAGGTTTTATTAAAAAAAAAAATAATGCTAGACCTATTGATTTTGAAGAAAAGCTTCAAAATATGAACTTAGAAGATGCAAAGTCAGAAATCAATAAATAGAACTCCAAATTATTATTTTAAAAGTATCATTTCCATGATAGTGTATTATTATTTCCAAATGCCTGCTGCACCTAGAGGAAATGGAGAGAAGGGGAAAAAACCTCTCATACTTTTGTAAAAAGTGTTAATGAATGTTAAAGATTTGACCTAAATGCCCATAAAAATAGAAATGTAAAGTTACAATTAATAATTCAGACACTTTATCCTTAATTCACAAGGAACCAGAGAGAAGTTGGAACAGTGGCTTGTAATCTGATGAATTCTGTTGTTTTCTTTCCAGTTTAATTTTAGTTCTAGCTCAGCCATTTAAAATGTATGTTAAGTTCTAAAATATTTTCCTCTTTAAAATAAGCAAAATAGCACCACCTGGTGCTGAAGAGATTTTCTAATCCATTCCAACGTACCTTTTTTTTGTTTAAATAAAGACAGTTGATAATGATTTATTATTCAGAAGTATAAGTGAGAATGCAAAATAAGTTTTGGATCTGCTGTATTAGTTTTTGAAAGGGAACCAGATTGGGCTCATTTAAATTGAAAAAGAAGAAATTCTTTCCCATGAACAGGAAAAAAAAGCTTAAAAACGTGAACTAGAAACACAAAGCTAGTGTGAGAATCAAAATTAAAAGAAAAAGGAAAATGAAAGAAGAAATACTTAAAAGCAAAAAGGACTGCTTGGGACTTTGAAAAATAGCAAACAAAAAGACTAATTTTGATCAAACTTTTGTTGTATTATTTCAGTTCTTTATCAGAGGTCCAATTCCTAATTGGACATGTGTTCTGGACATGTGATGCAGTGTGACCAGGGAGATGACCTATTTTGCACCCAGGCTACTGGAAAGGTAATATTGGAACCACATTAAAAAACAAACAAAAAAGGACCCTGAGTCCTCATGCTGCACATCAAAATGTAGTGTTAAATCTACTATTGGTATAAGTCACTTGAGTGTACTGGGGATCCGTATTCCATCAGAAGACTAAATCATGCAACATCGGAAAGACTGAAACACATTAGGAGGTGAGAGAAACATTTATAGCATAATGGATAGACGCTTAAAAAGGGAGAAGAACCATTTCAGGAGAATGATTAGGATGGGAGTCAGACAGGAAGGAAAGACATGAATGAACAATATGCACCAAAAATTAAGAGGGAAAGGAGGAGAGCCTTGGTTATTTTTATAAAAGAGAAAGGAGGGTCAAATACTTATACAGTGCCTAGCCCATCAATAGGCACCATAGCAATATACCATTTTTCTAGCATACACACTCACTTTTTTCCCCACAAATCAACTGCTGGAAATTGGGGTGCAGTCCTTAGGAGAGGAAACAGTCATTGCAGCTTTTGACATACGAGCCTCTGTCCTGCTGGGGAAGAGAAGGGCTGCACATGAGGCTCCCTAGGTGCTGACAGAAAACAATTTCTTTTCCCTGGTAGAAGCCCAGGCTTTAGAAGATAATAGAAAGTTAGGGTTGGCAGGGACCTCAGGAGGTCATTTAGTCCCACCGCCTGCTCAAAGCAGGACCAGCCCCAACTAGATCATCCCAGCCAAAGCTTTATCTAGCTGGGTTTTGAAAACCCCCAAGGATAGAGCTTCCGCCACCTCTCTGGATGACCTGTTCCAGTGTTGTACTAACCTTCTAATGAGAAAATTCTTTGTAATATCCAGCCTAAGTTTCCCTTGCTGCAACTTGAGACCTTTGCTCCTTGTTCTGCCACCATGGAGAATAGCCTTTCTCCATCCTCTTTCAAGCCCCTTCAGACAACTGAAGACTGCTATTCAAGTCTCCTCTCAGGCTTCTCTTCTCTAGACTAAATAAGCCCAGTTCACTCAGTCTTTCCTCATAAGTCATATTCCACAGCCCCTTCACTATTTTTGTCACCCTCTGCTAGATTCTCTCTAATTTGTTCACATCCTTTTTGTAGTGGGGGGCCAAAAATAAACACAGTATTCCAGATGTGGCCTCACTAGTGCAAAATAGAGAGTAATAATTACTCCCTTTGACCTACTGGCAACTCACCTACCAATGCAGCCCAGTACGCGTTAGCCTTCTTGGCAACAAGGGCACACTGCTGACTCATAATCAGCTTATTGTCCACTGTAACCCCCAGGTCCTTTTCTGCACAGCTGCTGCCCAGCCAGTCAGCCCCCAACCTGTCCTGGAGCATAGGATTGTTCCATCCTAAGTGCAAGACTTTGTCATTATTGAACCTCATGAGATTCCTTTTGGCCCAATACTCCAATTTGTATAGGTCACTCTGAATCCTAGCCCTACCCTCCAGTGTATTTACTACTCCCCCCAGTTTGGTGTCATCTGAAAACATGCTGTGGGTACACTCTATGCCATCTTCCAGATAGTTGATGAAGACATTGAATAAAGCCAGCCCCAGGACTGATACCTGGGACACTCCACTTGAGCCAGCTGCCAACTAGACATTGAGCTACTGATTACTGCTCTCTGAGCCTGATGCTGCAGCCAGTTTTCTATCCACCTTACGTCCATTCATCCAACCCATACTTCTTTAGCTTGTCTGCAAGAATGTTGTGGGAAATGGTGTTAAAAGCCTTGCTAAAAATCAAGGTACGCTACATCCACTTGTTTCCCTGAATTCACAGAGCCAGTCATCTCATCGTAGAAGCCAATCAGGTTGTTTAGGCATGACTTGCCTTTGGTAAATCCATGCTGACTGTTCCCAATCATCTTCTTCTCCTCCAAGTGCTTAGAAAGGGATTCCTTGAGGATCTGCTACATGATTTTTCCAGGGACTGAGGTGAGGCAGATCTGTCTGAAGTTCTCTGGATCCTCCTTTTTGCCTTTCTTAAATATGGGCACTATGTTTGCCCTTTCCCAGTCATCTGGGACCTCTCCTGATTGCCATGAGTTTTCAAAGATGATGGCCACTGGATGTACAATCACATCAGCCAACTCCCTCAGCACCCTTGGGTGCATCTCATCCGGCCCATGGGTACACATACAGCTTTTTCCAAGTAGTCCCTAACCTGTTCTTTCACCACTGCAGGCTGCTCACCTCCTGCCCAGACTGTGCTGCCTAGTGCAGTAGTCTTGCCCTTGCCTGTGAAGATGGCAAAAGAGGCATTGAGCACTTCAGCCTTTTCTGCATCCTCTCAATGCCTCACCCATTCAGTAAGGGACCCATACGTTCCCTGATCCTGCTCTTGCTACCAACATACTTGTACAAACCCTTCTTGTTACCCTTCACATTCCTCTCTAGTTACAACTCCAATTCCACTTTGGTCTTCCTGACTTCATCCTTGCCTGTCCGAGCAATGCTGTCATATTCTTCCCGGGTTATTTCTTCAAGTTTCCACTTCTTATAACTGCCTTTTTGTGATTTAGTTTACTGAAGCGTTCCCTTCTAAGCCAAGTCAGCTTATCCACCATACTTGCTAGTTTTTCTGCGCATCAGGATGGTTTGTTTCTGTACTCTCAGTAAAGCTTCCTTAAAGTACAACCAGCTCTCCTGGACTCCTCTCCCCTGCAGTCTGGCTTCCCAGGGAATCCTGCCTATGAGTTCCCTGAGCGAGTCATAATCTGCTTTTATGAAGTCCAGGGTCCTTACTCTGCTGCTCTTCATGCTTACTTTCCTCAGGATCTTGAGCTCAGATGCTACTTGCTCAGCAGAAGCCTCTGCACTAACACCTGTATGCTGTATTTCTAAACTGAAGCTGAGCTGACTCTGCAGGTGCTGCTGGCTAAGATCAGACCTTCATCTGGCCTGGCAGGCACTACAGGCTGTCCACCAAGCTCAGCTTGAGAAGAGAAGGAGGATCAGGCATTTTGGTTCAGGCAGCAACACCTGTGGTGTCCTGCAGCTAAGGGTTTAATAGAGCAGACATAATATTTTGTTATCCCACCCCAGCTGGAGCCGCCTGCATTTTCCTTGAAAATACTGGTAAGGTATAGCATCTTCTCAAGGAATGTTTTTTTTTTCTTCATTCTGATTTTCAAAACCAGGATGTGCATCTTATTCATGGTCATGCTGTATGTGAGAGAATGTAGTAAATAAAAAAGGCAAGTCCGAACGTATACAAAAGCAGAAGGAAAGGACAAACAAAAGACAAAAATAATGAGGAAGGGAAGGGATAAAAGAAAAAAAAGAGAGGAGTCAAAATAAATGGTTGTGGATGAGGAAATAATCTTTGAAGAAAAGGAAGAGGTAGAGGAAACAGTAGGAAGAGGTTATAGGAGCTAAGAGAGAAAGCAGATGAGGGAGAAGAAAAAAGGTCATAAGTATTTGTGACTTTTGGTATCAATATTGTCTCCCTGTTTTCCCCATCTGTCTGCCTGTATCCATCTATACTAGGTGCGGCACCCAGGGATTGCTGTGATGCTCTCTAGTGGCTGCTTTGATCCTGCCTGGCTCTTGCCTTAGCCTCCCAGGGTCTCACCCTGCTTTCTTACCTGCCTCACCTTGTTGTTAAAAGTGACAAGTGGAGGCTGCTGTCAACTGATGAGCCTACAGTTCTGTCTTTTCTTCCACCCAGCGTTCTTTTCCTTGCCTTACCAGCTAAATTTGCAGTCTCCTTCTGCCCCTCCAGCCATACCTTGCCTTGCAGGTCTTGCTTTTACAGAAGCCTATGCCTTGCAGGTGTTACTGCTTAATCACTTGTATTGAGGCAAGGTGCTTCATAAAAGGTTTGGCCTCCTTAGGTCTCCAAGCCCTTGTTGGGGGTCCCAGCCTTCCACCTTCTTTTCCTAGCTGAACCCTTATCCTAGCCTCACTGGGCTGAACCTGGTTTCTAGGCTCCAGCCCTTGTTTTGCCCCCTCTTAGACACTAGGCACTTGGGCCTGGCTCCTAGTCCTCTTGGGCTCTGGGATTTTGGCTCTTAGCCCCCCCTGGCTCCAGGTCACCTGTGTTGCCTTTCTAGCCCTAGCCCCTCCCTGTCTGTGTCATGAGCTGGGGCCCTCAGGCACCCTGCTGTGGCCTCTTCATCACCCCTTATAGCCGCTTCCAGTTCAATGATTGTACAACACACCAAATTAAACATGTAATAATACAACTAAAGCACATGCATACTGCCTGCAAAGTCTGTTGCTTTCAAGCCATAACTCCCTGGGTTAGATTTGGTCCCCTCCTGCAAGCAGGCTCATTTCCCTGGAGCCACTTCCTGCAGTTTGCTTGTCTGTAGAAACTTCTTCCCCTGCCACCTGCGGAGCCTGATTGCCTGCTTCAGCTCTGGGACAGTGCTTAAGTGCTTGGAAGCCGCTCCATCCTTCCAGTTGCCTGCCTTCCCCACAGTCCAGCACAGGGGTCTTTAATCTCTTAATCTAAGGGCAGCTGGTGTTCGTGCTGCTCCATCCTCTAAAAGCTGTAGAAGCCCTGGGCTCCTTGGTATAGGTCCCTTCTACTCAGACTGGCTGCTTCAACCGCCTTTTCTCTTACCAGAGTTTCTCTGAGTCCTCCTCTTCGATTCCCTTGGTCAGAGTTCCCCTCTGGCTGTAGCCTGTTTTTTCACACGGGCAACAGATGCTCTGATTAAGTCCTTCTCTCCCTCTCTTCTCCCTTGTTCATGTAACAGGCCTTAGGTCCCCTCTTATACCATCTGTAACCTTGTGAATATAAGTACTTTGGTGCTGGGCTGTCATTCTGTTCTGTGCTTACATAGTGCTTGGTCTAGCACTCTGTTTTCATGATGGTAATGATGGTTATAGCATCACACAAGTTTAAAAAAAAAAAAGAGTAAAAAAATTCATGAGATTAGTCCCAACCTCATGCCTTTGTAATAAAAGAAATACTGTTTTTGAGCTGCCTTCTGGTTTCTGAGCTCTACCATGGATATTTCACGATTAGTGTCCAAATACATGATTTATCACTACCTGCCAACATCCATTCATTTTGTTTTTGTTATTTGTACAGTGGTTTTGCATCCCTTGCCCCAGATCAATTAAATTCCCACTCCTATGTCAATTCTGCCTACCCAATCCCACACAAATTTTGGACTACCTGTGCACCCCTTACTAGGCCTAGATGAATCTAAGGGACTCTGGAGATTTGACTTCTGCAAGAAGAGTATTACAAAACTAGGAAGGGATGGGCAACATTATGGACTCTCCACTTTCTTCCTTCTGCTCCCAATTCTTTCCTTCACTCTTGTGCTTCACCCCACTTTTACTGAGGTAAGGCTCACCCTACTTTGATTGAGGAGGTAACAGATCTGACTTCACCTACACTACCAGGTAAGGGTATGTTCATAGGCAGTTAATCTGGAGTAGCTATGTCATGGAATCCATCAGAAGCCACCATGCTGCAAATTCATGCCCTAAACTTACTGCAAAGAAACTTCATTGCGTTCACATACTCTCCTTCCATGAGGAGGAAAGAGTTCAGCTTTCCCCTTACAGCAGTGGTGATTGGTTACTTTTCCCACGGAGTAAGGGCATTCAGAGAGGCAACTGTTCAAAGCACATTTTCCCATGGACAGCATGGAAGTCATGGAAATGCAGATCTTTTGTCATGGTGAGAGTTGCTCTAGCAGATGGCAACACCATGTTACTGGGAATAAATTGGCAAGAGCTGGCAACATTGCAGTGCTACAGAATGAGGCAAAGTCATGTGCAGAGCAGTGGGAGGCCCTGGTTTATGGGAACATCCATTCACCTGTGTCATAAAAGGGAACTCAAGGGTCATCTGATCTGCACAAATGAAGGAATGCTACTTTCTGTCTTTTCTGTTCAATGGTTATTTCGCCTCCTTTTGATAACCTCCAATGCATATGATTTCACAACTTCCCTGGGTGGTCTCTTCCATTGCCTCACTGTTCTAACAGTTTTTACTGATATCTAATCTAAATCTACCTTGCCACAATTTTAAGCCATAGGTTCATGTCATGTTCTGCCTCTCAAGGAAGAACATTTGTTATGCCTCTTCTTTATGGCAGCCTTTTAGATGTTTGAAGATTGTTATCATATACTGCCTTAGCTGCCTTTTCTCCAGGCTTGACATGTCTAGCTTTCTCAACCTTTCCTCATATAGCTAGCTTTCTAAGCCCCTTCTTATTTTTATCATCCACCTCTGGATCCTCTCTAACTTCTCCACATCCTTCTTGAAATGAGATGCCTAGAAATGTACACAATATTTTAGATGAAGCTTAACCAGTGTTGAGTAGAGTGGCATGCTTGTCTCCTTCCATCTTTTATGTTTCTACTCTGCTTGATGTAGCCCAAGATCTTGTTTTGCAACTGCATCACACTTTTGGCTTATGTGATCCTCCTTAGCAGTGCTACCATCCAGCAGTTATCTCCCATTCTGTATTTGTGCTTTTGATGATTTTTTCCTCATCTCTACATTTCTCTGTGTTGTTGCAAGCCCGGCTTTGCAATTTATCAAGATCCTCCTGGATTCTACTTCGATCCTCCAGAGTGCTTGCAATCATTCACAGTTTTGTCATCTGCATACTTGATCAGGAAGCTTTCTATTTTAGCATCCAAATCAGTATTAAATAGATGCTGGTCCTAGGAAAGACCTCTGTGGAGCCCCCTCAGAACCTCCTGACACTGATTCATTTATAATTAGTCTTTGCATGAACCAATCATCTGTCTACCTTGCCGTAATTTTATCTAGTCCATATTTTTCTGCTTTGCTTATGAGAATGTTAGTAAGTTTTTTCTGCACTAATTTTTTTTAGCCAGCTTTGTACCTTCTTCCAAATGTTTCATAGTCACCCTTTTAAAATGTCTGATTAACAAAGGATGACTTTGATTTTGTGTTTCTCTCTATTATTAAGAGCTTTGCTTTTGGACTCATCCAGTCAGTGTTATAGCATATAAGCTTATAAGTACCTAACAAGTGATATTTATAGTATTTGATTTTTAAAATTCTATTTTGTTTGGGCCAAGGAGGCTGGAGATTTAAAGGTGAGCTGCACCACTAATTTCTTCAAAAATTATTTTCCTGCTTTGCTAGAGTGCTGGGAATAACAGGATTGTGCCTTACGTCTTGGCTAAAGATCAGGATTGTGTTACGCATCTATATAACTACAGTTTTATGACTGACAGAGTATAAGATGGCCTTCAGTTTCTAAACCATTTTTTCCTGTTTGATTTTTATCAGGTCCTAAATTATCTTTTTCCTTGCAATTTTGAACATCTCGGGATATAACATCAACTGGAAGCTGAAATCTGGCTACATCCGTAGAAGTGCAGTTCAGGTTTCAGCCTACAGCTGTGCCATCACTTTCCAGGACTTTCAGAATGTGAAATCTGCAGGATGAATAAAGGGAGACCAAGACCTAAAAATTCTAAGGTAAAAGCATTAAAAACCCCCCAAACAAATGAACAAAACAACTCTGTAGGCCCACAATCAGAAAACCCCCCAGAGAGGGGCTTGGGTCAGAGTTTCGCCCATGGTGAGATGAATTGGCTGGTGAATGTTCAGATGAGGATGGCGAGAGAGCCTAAGAGGCTGCCCGCTGGCCAGCCAAGGAGTGCGAGTAGGCAAGTCTGATGGCCAATGGGGTCACTCAAGGAAGCAGGGCAGGTTGGGTGTGGCCCAGTGAGGGGCAGCATGTGAGAGGCCCAGTGAGAGTGGGCAGGGTGCGAGAGGCCCAGTGAGGGCAGGTGGTATGAATGAGGCCCAATGGGGTAGAGTGTAAGGATCAGTGCATGAGGCCTAGCAAGGGGCTAAATTTGGCCTGGGCACAAGCCAGAGCACAGAGCAACTCAAGGTTGCCATCTGTGAGGCATGGGGCATGATAAGGGAAGATTGGAGTCATGTGTACACCCCTAGGCATCTGGGTCTTAAATGGACAGCCTCCCAAGTGGGCAGGCTGGTACTAAGACCAGGTTGCAGGAGGAGCTCCTTGTCTCACTTGGTCACAAAGTACTGATCAAACAGTAAAGAAATAGAATAAAAATACACCTCCAGTCATGATACTTGGTAAGACACTGAGGGGAAGACAAAAATTCAGAAACGGTTAACTATTGGTATCTCTGGAGAAATTATTTTTAAAAATATATCCGTTTTTTTGAGCAACTGGTAAATTTATTTAATGACACACAATGTAAAGATAGGCTGTTCAAGATGAATTGAATTACCTGGAGATTTCTCATATCTTATAAGGTATGTACTGAGGCTGAAAATATTGTGCTGAGATGTAATCTAAGATCTTTGTGCTGATTCAGAACAAATCTGAGTCATGTCAGATTCACAAAGTTCTTTACTATTTAGCAACACAAAAGAGTGAAAGATGAAATGTAAGTATATAAAGCAAAAATGTTTTAACCCCCACCCCCAGTGACAATAACATAACACTATTGCCTCTTGCCTTATAAAACACAAGCACTTAGGAGCACTAAAATTAACATTTTACTGTCTATTTTATACTGCCTATTAAATAAGTGCAAGGTTCTCACCAAGTAGAAAAAACCATAACATTAATTCTATTTTTTCAGTAATAATCTTAAGAAAAGCCCAATAACATAATTGTATTAGATACAAAAATTATGTTGGTTTACACACATTGCCTTCTTAATCTATTTTTGATCAGAGCTAGCTTTTTAGTGAAATTCTGATTGTAAAAGTCAGCTTTGAAACTGACTTGCATGGGGTGTGGAACATTATGCTTAGGGCCCATTTTCTCTGAATATCTAATATCCATCCATTAGTATTGGTGTTCACGTTTCACTATTTATGCACATTAGTAAGTGGATAGGCTCTTCATTCTTTAGAGTTTTATTATCTGTAAAATTTTTGGCTGTAGTACATTAGGTGATACTCCACAACTATAATTATCTCACCAGCTTCTTTGCTAATCAATCCAGATCTTACTGTTTTCAGATACCATAATTAATCTAGTCAATTATTAATTCCCAGCTTCTTGTTCTTCAGATTAAAATTAGTTCTCTTTCTTTCAGTTCATCTTCCAGAAGGGGCTGAATCAAGTGCAGGAACTTCATAAGGTTTGCAATTCCTCATCAAATGGGTTGGCAAACTACCGTGGTCATGTATGAGGTAAACGTATTTTGTCACGTTGGGGCACTCGTTTATTTGTTTTATATTGCTTGCTGCCATATAAATCTACAAAAAAAAAAAAAAGGATTATTTGGATTTATTGGTGACCTTGATTTATAAGATTAAAATACCTTATGCTGTCATCTCAGTTGTCAGCTGAAGCTATAATGGACCAAACAAGAGCCATACAAAGTGCTCAAATGATCTAAATGAAACCAGGGGTGGATCAAGGTGGGTGCAGTGATGAGGACATACCACCCCTTTTCAACACCACCATTGCTGTTACCAGCTGATCTGGCTTTAGGAAGAGTGCCAGAGCTGCTCCTGCCCTGTTTTAGCCACATGCTGTGGCTCCGTAGGTTGCCTGGCTCTGCAGGGGACACTGGTGGCAGCTCACAGGTTTCTCCTTCTAGTGCCTGCTTCCTGCCTGCCTCTCCCCAAAGGTGTTCTTTGCAGGCTGGGAGCAGGCACCAGAAAGGACCTGCATGCCACAACTGTTATCCATGGCATACTCTCAGAACTACTGAAATACAAAATTAATCCTTACATATAGGTTCATAATTATTAATATCCTATAGAAATGTATACTTTATATTAAATGTAAAGCACCCTGTGTTTTGAAAATCCACTTTCTTGGATTTTCTTTGCCACACAATTATAATCCAGGTTCTGGTTTCTTATTTAGAAATAAAATAATACAGCTATGTTGTGCTCGAAGTGTCTTGACACAACTCCCTTTTCTACCAATTTTGGGTAACACTGTAAATTGAGTTCAAACTGTGCTCAAAACAACAGACTTTAGAGATGCAAACTGCCTATAGTACCCATCAGTGAGTTAGCCTGAAGCCTAAGGGGACTATTTAAATGTGAATGCTATTAACTACTTCACTGATGCTGAGAAGAAAGAGTCAGCTAATAGATTTCTCAGTGTCAAACTGTCTGCCACATCTCCCCAGGCAGCAAAACCCCAAATGCCAAAATCCAGAGTTTAGTTTGACATTTGTTATGGTAAAACTGTTGTCAGTACAGAAAGATGTGGCATATAAAAACCATTTAAAATGTGGAGCAGTGGCTGTATTTTCAAAGTGAACAAAACAGGGGCTACAGTAATGTCTTCTGTCATTTTGGATAAAGCATTAAATACTTTAAATGTTGAGTCTAAATTGAGTTGTCACAGAAGTTCAAATGTATTAAATGAGTGTCAGCCTTTTTGTCTGGGTTATTATGGAACAGATGGAGCTTTGGCTGTATATATTATTGGGACTGCACAGTACAACTCAAACTGTCTCACTACAATTGGTTTCTCAGCATTTAAGTTTTGAAAATATTTCACAGCCCACATAAGTTTATTATTTTTTTACTGAAACCCCTATGCTGCATGATATGAATTTATTTATAACAGACACAGAGGGACTTTAACCTCCCCCAACTAATCAAGCATGCTAACAGGTTTTTCACACTCTAAATTTTCATTTGCAAACAAGAAACACTAGAGGGCATTAAAAGTTCTATTCAAGTACATCTGTTAATTCAACAGTGTTCTCTTAGCATCTCTCTTTTTAATTAACAAATAAAAGCTTATTTACATGATGGAAGTCACACTGCAGTTGGAGAAAAATTCAGGTACTTGCATGATGGGTACAATGACTGACCCAGACAACAAGCATGCATGATACACACAATGGAAATGAGCAAAATTATAGCTGTATAAGGATTTCTCTGAATATGAATGAAATGGGCTTTAAAAGACTCATTTTTTTGAGTTTCAGCTATGTAACAGAGAGACTAGGAAGCTGCTAGCCATGTAGTTTACGAGCCTTTTCTGCTCTGAAAGGGAGAATAAATCTTTTATTTTTGTCAGCTTTTGTATAGGTGCCAGTAGCAGGCTGGCTAGCAGGTGATTGCAGCAGACTGCACACATTTGGCTGTAGCATTCTGCAGTCATGCAAGGGCTACACCTAAACTGTAGGCTGATCTGGGTTATTGGCTGGCCACAGGAAATTAAAAGGCTCCCAGGGAAAGGAGCCAAGAGACAGACAGATGACTGGGAGAGACAGGGAGGAAAGAGGAGTAAGGCTACTTCTCAGGGTCTGGAAAAAGACCTGAGGCTGTGATGTTGGAAGCAGTTGAACTACCAGGGGAGAGAGGAGCTAGGCAGAGAAGGAAGACTACAGTGCAGAGGAAGCAGCAGTGAGCCAGAGGCACCCTCTCAGGACTATGGGGAAACTCGGGACTGTGAGTACACCCTGTATAGGCTATGTTAAGTTATGCTATGGAGCGCTTTATTTACACCGGTGATGATTCCTGAGAGGCAAGTGTGCCCAGGAACTAAAGAACTGTGCAAAGGCTTTTGAACTAAACAAGCCCACTACAGTACTATTCAAAACAAGCTTTTATAAAAACAGTTCTACTACAGTTCAATGAGCAGTTAGATTTCATTGGAAGGAAAATCTAACTTGTACATATTCATCGCAGAGATATCTGAAAGTAAAGGAAATGTGAGGGGGAGTGTGTGTCATTTGGAAGTCTGTTTTCAGTAATGGGATAGAATCTGCTGGATGATTTTTTATTTTTTTTTTGGTTAACCTCCAAATATTTAGGATCACTAGAAATGTCTCTTTTGCTTTCACAAACCTGTCTGAAGCGGAGCCCTGAGCTTCACTCCACTTACTGCCAGGAACAGAATTAGATTGCCCTGAGGTCCTCTGCCCTTGTATCTGGATTCTGCAGCTGCAATGAGGGACCTCTACTGACCCCAAGTACTTTTGGGTTATGAAAGAAGAAATTGTAGGGCTACCCTTCTGGTGAGAGGGTCAGCCTGGAGAAGTCATTCCTTCCACAAGCACCTAGTAAGGATACAAACAGCAAAAGGTTTTAGTATTTAAAAAAAAAAAAGAACAAGCATAAGAAACCAGTAACCATAGGTTGAGATACAAATGGAGATGTAAGAATAAAAACAAACAAGGGAATACCAGAACATTAACCTGTTCTTACCCTATACCCTAAATACAGTTTCAAGGGCCTGAATGTAGCCTCTTGCTCTGACCCTACTCATCAGGGCCAATTTCACTTGCCTCTCAGCTTGGTATACATGGCCTCTTTAGCTGGGAGACTCAACCACTCTCTTGTACCTGGGAAGACTGAAGACCAAAGCCATGCTTTCTAGGTAGGCTTAACTACCTTCCCCAATCTGGCTATTAACATAGGTCACTTCTTCATTTCTAGAAGGCTCAGACTATGCCAGCAACTTCCCGATTCCAAGGCCAGGTACAGACATTACACACAAACTGATCTAAGTGATCAGAAATCAGTCTAAAACTAGAACTGTACAGAAGTTCAATGTGCATAGGCTGGTCTAAAAATGGTGGAACCTGGTCTAAAAAACATTAATCAATTTAGGTTAAAATGGTGAATCGAACTTCTGTACCAGATTCCCCTATCAATTCAAGTTGGATCACTGTCCTCTGGCATACCAGACTCCTTTGACTCCCTGAAGCTCCCCCTCCCCTCTCCTTACAGAGAAGTGCACTAGCATTTAGCCTGTACCCAGCGACTCTGGCTGAGGTCCTAATGGCCCCATCACTAAGCTCTCCCAGAGTCATGCCAGCAGAGCCCCTTTCTCTTGAAGCCACCCTAATTAAAGCACCACCCCTTGCACCTCTGGAGCATGTGTAAAAGTTCCCATGGTTTTTAAGTGATTCTTAATGTGCATTAGCTTATTTTAATGCACATTAACTAAATAGCATGCTTTAAGTGTTGCTTTAATGCACATTAAAATAAGTTAATGTGCATTCAACCTCATGTGTACACATGCCTAATGTCATAAGCCTTTCTGCCCTGGAAGGCTGAATGCAGTAAAATTAAAGGTTGTATGTAGATGAAATAAGGGGAGTGTGTGAACAACACTTTAAAGAGGGCTAAATGCTTTTGCACTGCTTTAATGGTGTTGGTGTTTCCATGCCTCGGTGGCATATTGTGCACTAATTCCAGCTGCTGTAGGAAACTTGGTGGCATAATGCAACTTAAATGACTTGGGGGCACTGCAAATTAGAACTCCTCTGAGAAGTTTTAGTTTGCTACCCCTACAGCCACAGAGCGAAGCACCGGGCTCCGTACCGCTCTACAGGCTGCCTGGCAGCAGCCTGAGGCTCTGCCCAAGAAAAGCGGTGAGGCTGATCTCTTTTTCCTCCCCACCCCCCCAGCCTGGGAGCCTGCCTGCCTGCCTGCCTGTCTGAGGTGTGCAGGAGCCCAGTGCTTTCCTTCACAGCTGTGGTGCCCCCGGGGACTGCCCAAGCCAGGTGCCTGCAGGTTGGTGCCACCTGGGGGGTCACCACTATTGCCGCAGAGGGAATTGACCCCCTCCCCCCCTGCAGCCCAGGGTCCTCTCTGCCCACCAGCAGCTTGCCCTCCCCTCCCCCACCAGAGAAGCAGGTAAGTCAGTGGGGTGTGTGCACAACACAGAGGTGTAATCAGCCCTAAATTAAAGTGGAGTTTTTTTAAAATCCACCAGTTCAATTTAGGGCCCCATTTCATCTACACACACCCAAAGACACTAACCATTTCATAAGGCAGAACTATATATACAGGATGCTGCAGTAATACACTGGCAGTAGTTCCTGGAGGTGTTGTACCAGCAGAGTTCTAACTCTGTTTGAACCACCTACTCTCTACTCCTTTGAGGAGAGTGGGACTTTAGTGGCATTAGTTTCGCATAGGGTCTTTATTAGACAAATGTGATTCCCAAACAAATCAAGGAGTGTCGTAGGGAAATTCTTTGTGCTCACTTTTTCCTTCACTCTATGAAAACCTGCTAGGTACAAACATATCAAAGGATCCAAAATCACAGAGTAGGTTGCTACTTTATCCACAGCTATAGGTTTTTGCATAGGATTTAGGTTACAGTTGATGCATCTGTGTTTTGTGAACTAAAGTGATTAGAGCACTGTACATTACTACACGTTAGTTTTTAGTTATGTACTACATATGATAGACTTTTTATTGTTTTATCTTAACATAAACCACAATTGAACTATATTTGTAAGAGAAGTCAGTGACTTTTTTTGCTGATTTCTTCTGAAGGACCTGCAGTAAAATAAAAATATGCACAGTGAATTTTGTATAGATGAGAAGCTATTCAAAGCTACAGATACATGCACACATTGAAGTCATTATCACTGAAATCACTGCAGCAACACAGAAGAATAGGAACCTGATTCCAGTGAAAATGTTGTATCCCGTGTTTTTAAACCAGTCTCAGCACAGACATATTCCAACCACAAAGTTTAGACATATGGTAACAAGGAATCTTATGTATTCTAAAACAGAAAAATAAGCAGATAACTCTTATCCAAAGAGGAATCAGTAGGTGCTTTGCAGCTTTCACTCAGAATTCAGTGCAACAACATACTGTCAGACCTAAAGTTTAAATAATTATGACTTTTGTCAGCTCTGAAATGCAAATAAACCTTTTCCAGGTGGTTCCAATTTCAAATACACCAATTGATTTTCTGTGCATGAGAACTAGATAGATAGCTTAGAAAACAGGGCATGGTTTGATAGGAAATAAAAGATGGGCAGGATATTTATGCATGAACCCACCTGGTCTCAAAACTATGTTTTATAAATCTGACCAAAATAAGAGACATACAACAGGTGTACTTCTGAGGACATAAACCTAGTATGTGAAGTTGTTATAGTGCTGGGAACTTAGCAAACTGCTGATGTTATATTTTATTTATAACATCATGCATTTATCTGCTAATGGAAAGGACACAAAACAGTATGGGCAAGCAACAGTATTAAACAGACTTTCACTGATGGATATGACCTTTATGACTTGCATATTTTGATTGGTAACTTGTGACCCATTGGTAGTTTGTATCCCATCTCTTTCATATCAATCCTGCAGGAAATGGCATCTATACTGCAGCGTGCAGAAATACCAAAATGCCCAAAGCATGAAAAATTCCTGAAAGTCCACAACGGAAGCTTACAAATAAGGACCAGAACTCTCTCAGTGTTACCAATTTAAGTATCTGTTGCTGATTTCCTGAACTTAGACTTTTGTGAGCAGCTTTTTTCACTTAGGACAAATTATTGGAAGAAACCACCAGCTATGGCTTTCACTGCAACATTTGTGCATGTGCTTTGCTTTGAAAATACATTTTCTCTTTGAGGCCATAGATGCTATGGGTTCTACACTTTGCTAATGTTTTACAGTCTTGGGCACAGATGAAGACAACCTGGCTATTGCTCAGCTCTGACTAAATGAAGCTTACACTGGTCACAAAGGAGAAGCCTTGGGAAGAACTGGAAGAGAGTACTGGTACCTGTATGTGAGAATACAATATGCTTTTACCAATATATCTTGGAATCTAGGGGACATCACTTGCATTTTCGGATAGTAGCAGTGATTCATGGCTTTGCTTGTTTGTTTGACTTTTGCTGGGCAGGTCAGCAGCAACAAGGGCTGGGTTCAATTTCAGGGTACTAAATATATTTTACCTTGGTTTGCACCCCTACCCAGACCACTTGGGAAACACTAAATGAATTACTAGTGTGTCCTGCAGAAACACAATCCCCTCCTCGCAAGCAGTGTAAACACAAAAGACTGATTTATTACAGAAAATGGAAGAAAACACCAAATGAGATGTAAAACATCACTAACTACAAGGCACAGTCTATAGGTTGCACTGCACCAGGGAAAGCTGCTAGAGGGCATGGGTCCTTCTGCTGTGAAAGGGGCCTCATTGCTCTTTTGATTGTTCAGGGGCCTAGCTTCAACAGAAGGACTTGCTTTATCATGTTCGGTCTGTGGTCTGGTGAACCACAGTCCTGTGGTGAGCGAGGTTAGGGTTCAAATCGCATTGGAGAGAGATGGGCCTAGAATCATGGATTTTCATATCCTGGTTGGCAAAGGTATTCACCATTACACTGCAATCAATTTGGTGTCAATGATTGTTACTGTTGGGTTTTGGTCATGTACAGTTTCAGGGGTTTGCACGGCCTTTCTCTGCATCCACAGTAAAGTTTAATCATAACTGACCGTAAAGCTGGATCGGGGTGAGCCTGGGGCTGGGGTGGTACAGTGACCAGACTCTGCTTCTTGGCAGCTTTGGTGGTGGTAGCTGTCTGTTGCTGCCACCAGACCTAGCCCTGCTGCCCAGACACCCCAGCACATCTGCCACACGCCCACCACCAGGGCCACTGGACAGAGTGGGTGGGCAAGGTCTCTATGAAGATCAGCCTGGGACCTCTGCAGACAGAGTGCACTTGGCTAGGTGGATGGGATGGGGTTGCAGGTGAATGGGGAATGACATTTGGTAATTGGACAAGCAGGTGGGGAGCAATATCCAGGAGTGGGATAGGTGGTCAGGTAGGAGATAACTTTGAAGTGGACTAATTTAGTGCACAGTAATTGGTGTGCACATGTAGACACTGATACTTTTCTGCAGTACATTAGGCTACTGTACAGAATAAAGTCTTGTGTAGACATGCCCTGTCTATTTCTGGAGTGCTGCTATCTAGAACTAGACAAGCCCCATAGAAGTGAGTGAAGTGCAAGCCCCATGCTACAAGATGGAGTAAAAAATTAAATTGATTTGTTTAATATGAAATACATTAGAATGAAGTGATTTGGTTTTAGAATAAAGTACCTGTAACCCACAACACTGTAGATAAAAAGGACAGTAATGATCAAAGTCAGCCACACAGTGATTCATGATGTGAGCGTGTTTAAATCAGAGGCTTTACAAGGTGGCATGTGTGATATAATACGTTTTCAGTTATGCCAGTCATTAAAATAAAATACCTTCAAGATAAGGTAAAAACCAGGACATCGAAAAGAATTTTTTAGCCCAACTCTTAAATAGTATAAATAAAAAACTGCAGTAAAGGTAGTGGAGTCTGTGTTCTTGGATTGTAATGTTATGAATAGTAGCATGATTTCTGACTTCATTGACATTCGCCTTTCCAAAATGCCCCACTAGTATGCTAGAACCCCAACTGAGACAAGTGATGAAAGGGCAAATAATCCTCTTCATTCAACTACTAGCTTTTTCAAGCACTGCAAACAAGAATGCCAGCTGTCATAATTTTTTACGTGGAAATGTCAATGAAAAATTAAAGAAATTATCAGCTTACTACTTCCCTTAGGCCACATGAGCAATCAATTTATTGTCTTTACAAACAGAGCATTAATACTATTTAAAACAGGACCAATGACCTTTTTTTCTTACTACTATGAATTCTTGTTATGTAGCAGGCAACGGTATTGAACACACAATATGGATAAAATAAATATTCTACTCAAGAGTTAAACAAAATGGACTAAATCTACTTCCAGCTATATAACAAAAAATGGTTAAACTTTTAGTAATTTTGATTCAAGTCCTGGGCCCTTGTCATAAAAGCTTTGTGTTCACAGGGAAAAAATAACATTTGTTAATGAGCACACGTTTAAAATCACAGCAGGAACAAGCAGATGTTGTTTTAACACATCTGACCTCATTATGTTCCTTGTACAAGAACTTTATAGAGCCAGGGTCATTTACTGCTAGTGTCTGTAAATTAATTGCAGTCTGCACAAAGTTCCTATCTGATGGTTCAATCATATTCTTGAGCATCTTGAGGAAGAAAACCAGGATTCATCATGAAAGCTTTTAAGAAAAACCATAGGGTGGTGTTGCCAAGCAGTACAGAGATATGAAAATCCTACAGCCAGTTAAGCCGTGTCCACACATGCAAGTATGTGTGCTTGCAGCAGCTCAAATAGAAGTGGTGCAAATTTGAGCCTGGGCGCTTTGCCTCAGCACATATGCTTGGACATGCACTTTGTTGTGGAGCAAATTGTGCCACTTTGGGCAAAATAACCTTGCCTGGCTCCTCCCAGAGAGCCTGGGGGAGCTAAAGCCTGGGGCCAGCACCTGTGCTTTCCCCAGCAATATAAAAAACTTCCCTGTCCTGGCCCCAGCAGTACAAAAACCTGCCTTGGAAAGCAACTCACTCTCAGGAGCTTCTGGGGCCCAGCCACTGGGTACCTGAGAACACTACACCTTGTACCAGCTGGACTGCTGAAGCAGTATCACAAATCCATTTTTAAAAATACCCCCAAATCCATGTTTTTCCACAGTTAAAGCAAAAGACTGCACACACGCGCACCCCCCTAGAGAGAAAGAGTCCGTGATCAGTTGGGCAATGCTTTATTGGTATATTTACAATGTTAAAGCAATTTGGAAGCCTACCAGTGTCTCTATCATCACGATAAAATAAATTCTAAATACCTATAAGTGTTGATGTGTGCTTTTGGTTTTCTTTGCACAGTATGGGTGTGTGATGGGGGAATGTGGTGTTTGCAGGAAGGGGGTGGGAAGGGATGTGGGGGAAGGTAGGTATGTATGTGTCGGGGGATGTGGGTTGGTGTGTGGGTGGGTGTGGGGCAGTTGCTGGGGGGACTGTGGGTATGGGAGCCCTTGTGAGGGGGCTGCTCAGGAGGGGTGGGTCCTCTGCCCCCCACAGGGCACAGCTCCCCCACACAGCAGGACCCAGTGTGGTGCGCTGTGCCTGTGGGGAGGTGGTGCATGCTGGGACCTGGCCCAGCCCTGTGCAGGTCTCTAGTCCAGCTTTGCACCGGAGTGGGTTGCACATCTCCTGTGCACATCTCCTGGAACCATGTGACCTGCTCCAGTGCAAAGCCAGACTAGCGAGCCGCACTGGTTTGGGCCAGGTCCCTC
>NW_017728912.1:10856687-10859289 GCF_001723895.1 Crocodylus porosus | reverse complement strand
CCCTGCCACCCCTTATACCTCCCCACCCCCATTCACTGTTCCCCTACTTACCATGGACAGCGCCGGGGGCAACAGAAGCACTGGAGGCCGAAACCAAAGTGTCTCTTCTGGAGGACTGACTCCTGTTGGCTCCAGACATGGTCTGGTACTGTGCCTTGCTCCTCTATTCTGTGGAGCTGTGTTTTTTAGACCCTTTGATATCTAGGAGTCTAATTTTCTTCCTGCACTGCAAACTTGTAGCACAGAGAATATATTTTTCATTCCTGCACTTGCCTCTTCCCTGTCTCAAAGGGGTTTGAGATGGGGCAAGAGGCACATATGCGCTCATCTGGATGTGCTCTTAAAGTCTACTGGCATGAGATATGCAATGAAAAAAATGGTGTCTCTAAACATGATATATAAGCTCAGGTATTTTAAATGTCCTGAATATGATGCATCTATCATCTATATACAACAGTAATGTAATCGGTGTGGGCTAGTGGGGCACCCACTCCCTGAGCTAACTGATGGGGAGCACCAGAATGGCAGTTTGTTTAGGTTGGTGTAACCTTTAAAGTTATCTTTAAATGATATATGCATTCCTGTCATATAAAATTGTTTTTAAATGAAGAAACATTTCATTATATTACAGGAGAGCACATACCCCTAATGTAAAACAGTATAACAGAATAATATTCATACACTCGAGTAACTTTTGCAGAACTAATACAAATCTGCTTCTGTGAGTATCCACATAAATCAAGACACATGGTAGGGCTTAATATTCATAATAAAAAAGCAATGACAAAGCATGCAACAAAAGATCATAATATGGTTCTGAGCTGTATTTTCTGATTGGTAGACCCATACGTTTAGTAGGAATTATTGGAAGAGTAGGACATCATTAGCTGAAGCATGCTTATATTTTAAGTGCCATTTCCCCATAATAGTAACTTACTAAGCATGCTGTACGAAACTAAGGAGAAGAGGGCAGATCCTTTGCAAAATGAATAAGCATATCTTTCTTATGTTGCATGTGGGCAACTTTTAACTTCTAAAATGAAAAGAAAGCTCACTATTCCCCCTTCTTTCCTCCTCCTCCTCCCTATAAACACCATTTAGGATTGCTAATTTGTTCTGGTTCAGATGCTGTGTTGTATTAGTGAAAACTGTACTGTAGTTCTTGCATTTATTTTAAACTATCCAATAGAGTTCAATTCTCCCAATTAATTATTTTTATTTCTACATTAGAATATTCAGAAGAACAGGTGAAGGTGAACAAATCCAGCAGTTGGTCCAGCACATTAAAAAGGTATTATTTTAAATTCATTGCGTCTGCAGAATAGTGGAGTCTTGTTTTAAATCTTTCAGATGTGACAGAGCAAAAAAAGAATCATCAAAGCATGATAAATTTAAATTGCTTTAATTAAAGTATAGTGATGCTGGTGCCCATGTAGCCCACCCCTAATTGCATTACTGTTGCACAAAGATAGCAGGTAAAAGCTGGTGAACAAAAATTTGTGCTGAAGTCTGTTGGACCTGCATGTAAATACTAAGAGTAGATGAAGAAGGCAAAGTGAAGATATCTAACAACTATTTTAAAAAATAATTTTAAGAATCCTTCTGAGATGGATTCATGTTCTGGTTGATCTCATAGTAAAGGCTGTGCTTTCAGCTCTGTAAAGGGAGAGCATTTGGAACTGTATCCCTTTATTCCATTGCTCCCTCTCTAGCTTGGCTAAGAGATTCCTCAAGGATTTAAAGAATTATATCCCTGGAGAGATTCCCAGCCTGCTTCCCTCCACAAAACAGGTCAACAGTGACACGAAGATCATAAGATATATAAAGATGAGAATGCAAAGTATGCTGGATTTCAAGGGACTGTTTTAAAAGTTTGCTTTGTGTCGTGGAAATGTACTGGAATGGGCCCTTAGTAAAGGGTTTTGTTTGCTTTATATACAGCATAAAATCAAAATTAAATTAGGTAAATAACAACTGCAAGCTAACATAAATGGCTATTCCTAATTGAAATTTGTTATCATACATGAGCCTGAAATACTACTTTTATTATCAGATTTTAAACATATTTTGTTTTACATCTAAATATAACGGAACAAATGTAATTGGCTACTTTTTGCTTGCTACAAGAGGGCCTTGTTAAGGGCAAGCATCTCATGGACTAAGTTCTGCTAAATCTAGACATTCAGCTGAAAATGTACCTGCAATATGCCCCATTCATGGATTCCTGGTGCTGGCAGAGCATTATTTGAGTAATGAATCTGGGATCAAAGCCAAGTAACCACTGACTGAAAATTACCTTGTACATTATTATTCAACGAGGACTGTCTTGAATTGGGGAAGTGTGGAATAATACAAATGTATTTTTGCAATGCTCCCCATGGATGACTCTTTCTCACTTACCATCACTCATTAACAGTCTGAACCAAGGAATTTCAATACTGTTACGCAGATCCCACCCACCACTTGTACCAATGGAACAATTCTCTCCCTTGGCAGCAGCTTTATAGAAAGTTATCCACTAATGCTCTAGCTTTGCAAAAAAACATGACACACCTTTTCATCATTGACCACAAGATGAACATGAGCCTGCAATGTGATGCTG
>NW_017728912.1:10843380-10856587 GCF_001723895.1 Crocodylus porosus | reverse complement strand
CTTTTTTGAAGTCAAGATATATGACATCAATCTCTTCTCCCTTGTCCAGGTGATAGGTCACCTGGTCATAGAAGGAAATGAGATTGATCAAGCAATACCTACACGCAACAAACCCATACGGGCTATCCCTCAGGATGTTGGCATCGACCAGTCCATTAAGTATGGCCTCCTTATTAAACTTTTCTAAGATCTTCCCCAAGATAGAAGTCAGGCTGGTGGGCCTTTAGTTAGCCGGATCCAGTTTCCTCCCTTTCTTGAAGACAGGCACTACATTGGGCTTCTTCCAGTTTTGGGCACTACACCAGAGTGCCAAGAGTTTTCAGAGCTATAATGCTTGTCAGCTCCTTGAGTACCCTGGGGTGTAGATTATCACGGCCCACTGACTTACATTGAGCCTCATCATGCTCCTGTTGAAGTCAATGGCAAAATTCTTCTTGATTTCTCTAGTAAGATGGGGTTCAGAGTCACAGGGCTTGATAATGGAATTAGAAATATGTTTAAAAACTGTTCCCAGATGTATGCTGTAGTTAGACACCAATAAGTACACATTTTGTGTGTATCTGCCTTAAGCAAACTGTTACAACTGCTAGCACAGTAGCAAATATCTACTTCTGTTTCAGGATCTCAAACTGCTTTATCTCAGCTGATTTACCACAACAATCAGTCTATCTAAGCTCATAAAATAAGACTGTGGCATCAGGAAATATAATTCAGGAATGTTGATTTCTACTCTGCTCTCCTGTCTGTTAAATCACAGACTGGTATAAGTTAAGACAAAATGATACAGAACAGTTAATTATTTTTACATATGACTTGAGAAGGTGCTCAAAAATGAAAATCTGCTTATGATCCATTTTCTGTTTTCTGATCTGGATGTAACTTCTCTGGTCTCTCCTGTTATTGACCTTTGTCCTCGGTGACGTAGCCTCAGCTACTTCTTCCACAAACATCTCACTTCCTTCCCTGCTGCCACCCTTAACTACTCCCTTTGGCCAACAAATTTCTTCCTTTCAAACTCTTCCTCAAGGTGCATGCAAAACTCCTATATGAAATCTGCCAAATAGTTGATGCCTGTACTGAGTAGCAACAGGGGAAGGATTATTCATTACTAACAAAAGCTTTTAATTGCTTTGACACTGTTGCATTCTGCACATTAATACATGAGGTAACTGCATAATTTATGCTTCTCTTCTTCCTCCTTTTTCCTTGTGAATGTTCCCTTAGGTGTTGTGCTGTCTTAAATCACATCAAAGTCCCGTAAAGACTTCTGGATATGCTTAACTTTATGCACTGTGAGTTGCCCTATTGAGGTCAATAGAATTATTCAAAATGCATAAATTAAGCACTTGCCATAATCCTTAACAGGATTAGGACCCTAGATGGAAATTAAACTAACTGCAGGCAGTGACCATATCTACCCATGGGCTTACACAGCATTTAAAGCAGGGGTGCTTAAACTTTTGGTGCAGGAGTGGTGTGGACCCATCTATGGGCTGGATCAGATACCACGTCCCATGATTGGGCCCTGTGCTGCCTTTGTTTGGCCTACTGCTGGATGTGGCCCTGCACCCCACTCTTGGCCTCTCACTACAGGAATGGGGCCCATGCTGCCAGATGGGGCTGTGGAGCTTCCTCCCTGGGGCATGCACTGCCATATCACAGCCCCTCTAAACAATATCAGCCTAGCTTTTTTTTTGGTAAATGCCTGCCGAAATAGGGAAGTCTTACAGTGCTTCTGAAAGATGTCCAGGCTCAGGCTCTGGTGGGAGTCAAATATGGTTAACTGTAAATTCACACCAACTGGGATCATGTCTCCTTGTTAAGGTTGTAAAGTATTTACCTCCAATCAAATAAGCCACTCTGGCTTTTTACTTGCCCTGTAGACTTTTGCAGGTGTGAAAAAATATCTATAGAAAGATGCTCCTGAGTTTCATATCTCTGTCCTACATCATAAAAAAAACAGGTATTTAATATACTCCTCTTCACTAGCACCAATCTAAACTTTATCAGATAAATAAAGGCAATGGAGCAGGTCTTACTCTATGTATACATTTAAATAGACTTAGGCCCTAAAGTTTGATTATGTTTCAATCTGCCTAGGTTCACTTCCCTTCCCCCACAAGTCCTTAACCCCCCTGGGCCATATCCTGTCTACTTGTTAAACACAGGATCTGGTCCAGTGGGTTCAAGTTAGTTTTTCCTTTAACCTTCATAGGATGAAGTATGATTTTACTCACTTGTTTACAAAGAAATAGAACAGTAAGCAGATAGATGCCCACTAAGCACAGTTTAGTGGTATGCAGTCAGTGGAAACCAAACCATTCCTTCAGTGTGAGCATATTTAAAAACCAATTTTATAGTACATTACAAAAATGTGCCGGTTTTATTCATGGCAATGGAAAATCTCATATAAGCACAAGGGAAGCAAATGAGGGTATTAGTGAAACAGGACTGAAAGCCTACTGAGCATTTGAAGTTCTAAGTGATTTTTATGAGAATTGAAGGTGGTCAACATCTTTAGTGGAGTTGGACCTTAGAGCTGTTTAAAAAGCTTGGATTTAATCACATCAGATTCATATGAGGAGGCATCAGTCTGAGCCAAGAGAATACCACTGTCATGTGAAAAGGAAACTTACCTGTCATCTTGGAAGCATTCTACCCAGTAGATTCTGTAGAGCAGGAGGTAAGGCACTTTTCTGATGGACATTGGAGTAGATATTTTTCCTTTAATAAAGCCTACATGAATGATAGTCTAGCTATGGCACTAACACCTGTAGTGTCATAGCTGACCTTTGACAAAAGGCTTTTTGGCTGCAGTCAATTGAAACTAGTTTGTAATGTGATGCTCCCCAGCTAACATACAATTGAAATAGGGATATATTTTGTCTTTGAAAATTAAAACAAAAATGAATGGATAGTATCTTCATTGAAAGGGGGTAGTGGCAGAGAAAGGAGTAAATGACATCTAAGGAAAACAAGTGGGATTCATTGAAATGTCCAATGGATTAAAATAGTTTCTAATAATAACCTCGCATTGCCTGATTTGATCCGTTTGCTCACCTCAGACTATAAAATAGCCTATGGTTAAGCCTCTAAAGACCTCCTTTAGGGGAGTCAGGATTCTTAACTGCACTGTGTAGTCTCTTTCAGCAAAAAATATAAAATGAGTTTGGAAAAATGTACAGACCAGCTTGTTTCTCTGAGTGTTCATAAACTTGGTGATTTAGGATCAATGTTCGTAGGAAATACATAAAATTCTCTGTAAATGTTTGATTTTTCAGAGGAAAGAATCCCCAGACTTACAACTACATAATAATGTAATGACTATTTTGGCTGTACTTATTTTTACTGTACTCTTATGACAATGGGCATGTTGAATAGGAGGCTGGTTAGCTTAATGGAAGCTTGTACTCTGCTCTACATTAAACATAAAAAGAAGCCAGACATGTTCATGGTTTGATGAAAATAAGGAAACACTATAGCTTTGATGCATTACTTATATACTATAGAGATTCTTTATTAAACAAATAACTGAAAACTCAGTTCTGGTCAGCCATTATGATGGTCAAGTTGTGGAGAGATTGTTGTTATTACTATTACCTTAAGAGTCCTAGACATTGTCTGGGACCCCATTGTGTCAAACAGAACAAAAAAAAAATAGACTCCGTACCTACAATCTAAGGGTATGGACAAACTTCCTTTTTAGTTGCTTTAAAAACAGAACAGTAGTTGCTGCTCACAGTGGGTGCATCTACTTGTGCAGTTGTGACACAATACATTCTGGACTTGTTTGAGACACAGGAAACTGCTCCCAGGTGCAGAGTCTACACGTGCACCTGGGACAGCAGCAATCTGAGCCAGGGTGGAGCAGGCCCTTGGCTGGCTGGGCTGACCAGACACAATTTACACCCATGATCCGTGTCCACATATACACTTTAGTGTATTAAATTATTCCACTGTAAGATAGTATTGTCCTCAACAGTACTATCTTACAGTAGATTTAATTAATTTATTGCGCCCTAATACGGTGCATGTGGAGATGGTGATGCTTTACTGAGGAGCTAATTAGTTTACTATGGAGTAAAGTGCACATGTAGATGCACCCCCTGTGTATCAACTGTTGTAATCTGACTGCATGAGCTTGCAGTATTACAAGTTAGCTAACTTGCCCTAACTTTGAGCCTGAATAAAACAGGATTAAAGTTTTGATAGGTTTTGCTATGCTTGTCTCAGTACAGGCTCATGCAGCAAGACACACAAGTACAAGGAAACAATTAAACAATGTTGGTCGTAAGATAGGCAGTGGTCTCTAAAAAGCTGCTAGTGACGTAAAGGCAAAACAGAAAAGGAGAGTGCTGAAGGTTCTTCCTTTATTTTGCTGTCTATATAAGGGCTGGCCAGGCTTTCAGCCCTTAAACTGAAGTCACACAAAATGCCAGTGCTGAGCTTTCCCCTATGGGACCTGTTCTGTATAGCTGGAGAGGGTGTGGAAGGGAGTAAAAAGAGTAGTAATGGTGCCTCCTTTTCCTTAAGTGCTGGATAGTGGAAACAGAGAAGGATACTTCTGCAGAGGATGAGGAGGAGGGTGTGTTTTAACAGCTTTTAACTTGCTAAATCTATGAAACATCCCTAGAAAATTTATAAAGATAAATTGCTCAGCATATGAAATGAGCATATTCTGGAATGGTGTTTGAAATCAATTGATTTTTTTTTCCTTCTGACATGCAAATCCCAGTACCAACTCAGCTATGGAGTTGTGAGCACTGCCTCTGTTCTGTGTAACTTTTGTTTTGCTTCTCACTGTTCTGCCATTCATTTTCAGATAGCCGTTTAACACAAAGGAATTTAAATTGCTTAAGATGTAAAGCAGAGATGTCAAATTTACCTGGGGCCATAGGTCAGATGCCAAAAGGATCCACAGACAAGATATGGCCTATGGCACAGGCCAGTGGTGATGGTCCCCTCAACAACGGTAGCAATTACCTTGGTGGTTGACACCGTTGTGGCAGAGGAGCAAGTGGCCACAGAAGTGTCCAACAGGTGGTGGACCAGGTGGTCACAGGGCAAGCAAGAGGTGCGTCAGCAGAGTTTTTGCTTGCCTGATGCCAAGAGATATGTTCTCCAGGGTCGCAGAAGTCCATATTTTGCAACAGGCCATGTCTATTGCTGACTACACCCCAAACTTCTAGTAGTCCACCGCTAGCTTAGATGAATTGGCTCTGTGGGCCAAATCTGGCCTATGAGCCATATGTTTGACACATTGATGTAAAGAGATTTTCAGGAAACCAATCAAGAAGAGAGAATAGTGTTGTCTTGATGCAGAGTGACTGTGAAATGAGTCATTGCAGATATCACCAGAGTTGCATATAAAAATTGTCTTTTGCTTAAAAAGGGAGCTATACATAGAATTATACATCTAGCACTGTCAGTTTAGTAAGCCAGCTCTTTTTCCAATGGAGAAAGTGGTAAGAAAGAAATCCTTGAACTGCCCAACTAATGAGGTGCCAAATGAGAGTGGTAGAACAAAGTCAACACTTCATAATGGAAGGATATGTACAAAGCCATGACTGTTCTTTATTTAGCAAGTAAGTTAAACAAATGCCATCATCCTACCATACCCAAGTGCTCTTCATACTCAGTTCAGTATGATTTTAGTTATATATTTAATTTAGCATTTTGAAATGAAATATCATAACCATTTTATGACAGGTACAGGAAGCCAACAAGGTACAGGAAGTGGTTAAAAGAGAGAAAGGAAAGCGAAAAAGGAAGTGTATATGTTATCCCAGTGTGTTTAAATATCTTTCCAGGATGCATTTTTTTATAGTTGTTTTAAAATGTAAATAAGTTTCACAAAAAACCTTTAAGGAATCTTCAAAGTTCTGTTTTCCATTGGTCTAAATGTCTGTATGGTCAGACAGAGGTGCCCTGGCCCAGATCTTAAAGATTTTTTGGTTCTTAACTCCTATTGGGTACAGTGGAGCTAAGGGGGAAATTTGTATGAACCTGGCCCCAAGTTACTTTACTGTGAATGCAGTTGTACTGCAAACCTGTTACTGACTTAGTATTTTTGCATCCTCACTAGCAGCATCAGGGGTGACGTTTAGGGGTTGCACGCAGGTGCATGTGCACCCCCTGAGAAAATGTGCTGGTGATGCTGTTGGTGGCACCTGAGGGCAGTCGCCATTCACCACCCTGCTGATAAAACCACCGGTGGCATCTGTGGGTGGTCCATGATCACCCCGGCCACCGTTGCCACTGCCACTGCCACTGCCACTGCTGGCAACACCTGCAGGTGGTCGCTGAGCCCTGGTCATGGCTCAATACTCCCCCACCCCTCCCACCACTGCCGCCAGGCACAACGCCTCCCCACCCCTCCCCCGCTTACCACTGCCAGGATCCCACCACCACCAGTGCAGCCATGCCCCCCAGCTTCTGGGGGTACATGCCGTTCATGAGCAGCATAGATATAAATTTTAAAGACAGAAGGACATCGAGTCTGATCTTCTGTATATCCCAGGCTATTAAATTTCATGCATTCCTCCTGTATTGATACTAATAACCTTCATTAGTCTAAAGCGTAACTTCTCCTCTGAACCAATGTGGGGTTTACCCATGGTGGTCCTGTTTCCTTATTGTGGCTTTTTGTTCTCCTAATAAAAATTTAGGCTTCTCAATTTTCATTAGTATTTTCCCGTCTAAAGTTTTCTTTCCAATACATTTTCCTTCTCAATTTCCTCAGCTTAAAAAAATAGCAGTTTTCAAGCACCAAGTATACATACTACTAGTTGGGACTCTCCTCCGTTTGCCCACACTGAGTAAAATCAGGTCACGATAACTGATTCTTAGGCAACCATGATATTCCAGTCTAACTTTATAATGAGGTCTAAAATAGACTTACCTTGTGGTAAGTATAATAACTCTTCGTTAAAAGATTATAATTTATAATTTTAGAAAAATTTTAGGTACTCTATTACTAGTTGATTGAGAGCCCCATCATATACCTCCCAAACTGGTGGTCCCAAAAGGCAAGAGTTTCCTTCATATATTCAAGTATGTAATAACTGATAATGTTCTCTGGTTTGATATAGTGGTTTTTAGCAACAACCTCTCTGCCCCTGCACACACCCCATGACCCCTTCCTGGGCTTTGTTAGCAGATTGATCCAAATGTACTTAAGATTATGAGATTTTGAGTTATTAATAACTCATAGAATCATAGGAAAGGGACTGCAACAGGGATCTCTAACCCTGTTACTGGGAAATGAGAGCAAGGATAGAAAAACTGGCAAGACCGCCTTATATCTAGAACCTTTATGGTTTGAGGGGTGAAGGGTAATTACGTGCAGTAGAAAGCCATCTTAGCCAGGGACAGGCAGAGCAGCAGAGCTGCCAGGATAAACATCCAGCCTAGTAAGAAAGAGAAAACTGCATGCTGCTGGTGAGAGGAGAGAGTGTCTAATGAGAGTTGGTTATGGAGTTATCTCCTGCATACTGTTAGCAACAGACCACTGAATGGCTGATTGTGAGACTGGCAGCACTTGGGCCCTGTGAACAGGGAGCCAGGTCAGCTGACCAGCAGGGGAGGCACTGACCTGTATATAAATTCTCCTCCAGGGCAGAGGGACTCTTTGGGTCTGGCTGCAGAGAAGGACAGAGCTCTCTATAGCCAGAGGAGAGGAACTATAAGTCTTGTCAAGAAGAGCTTTTGCCTGCAGAGAGATCAAGCAAGGGCTTTTGAAAGATTAAGGATTTATTTAAGGACAGTTCTTATGTGCCACAGGGGGTTGAGCTTTCTGCCAAGGACTGTTTAACCCAGTCCATGAGTTCTGTTTTCTGTTTAGTTTATAGCAACTGGTGGACTGTGAGTGGAGACCAGCAGGCTACAGAGCAGAGTGTCCAGCAACCCCTAGTTTTCTCTCTTTCTTTTTTATTCTTCTCTTTTTGTGAGGGACAGGAGCCTGAGTAGGGAAGGGCCACAGCCAGGGAATGGAGGTTGGTTAGGGAGCAGTACCACTGGGCTGCCCTTTTTAGTTTAAGAACATTAGTAACTTCCCCCAGAGACTTTGGGCAGTTATTCACATACCTTTTCATCCCATGACATGCCGGAGATCTGGCAGGTCAGAGCAGACTCGATTAATGAAGTCCATTTGGCATGTGCTGCTATGCATCACGTGCAGTTGTATAAAAGGCAAAATGCGCATCAGCATGCAGAACATAGCGGCAGTGTGTTTTTGAACTAAAACATCTTTTAGATCAAAAGCGCGCCGCCACCACTTTATCAGCACTGACTTGTATTTTGCTGCTTATACAATCGCGTGTGCTGCAACGCTTAGCCCTTTAAAAAGTACTTGGTGCTGTGGCGTAAGTGTGTGTACAAATGCCCTTTATTTCAGCAAGGCATGGCAGGTGAGTGAACCATGGGCAGCGGGGTTGAGGGCAGGGTTTTAAAGGACAACCGGGAAATGCAGGATGTCATTGCAGGCCAGGCCCTTGAGGCCACTCTTCAGGTATGTTCTGTCATGGGGACCTAGTTCAACCCCCTGCAAAAATGTAGGATTTGCTGCTACTCAGTCATCCCGGTCTTTGTTAAAGAAGATTCCACAACTTCTCCAGACAGCTTGTTCCATTGTCCTACTGTTCCCGTTAGGAAGTTTTTCCTGGGACTTGACCTGAATCTGTGTACTTGTAGTTTAAGTCCATTGTCTTGTGCCCTTTCCTGTCTTACAAGGGAGAACAATGACGTATCTTGGGCTTTTAAGTACGTATTAAAAAGAAATGTAATTTACATTTTTTTAATTAAAAACAGATGAAAGCAGGCTTTTCTTTTTTTGTGAAAAACCCAAAAGTTTTCAGTTTAAAGCCCAGTTCTCTGAAAAGGTCACTTGGATGATTTTTTTTAACCAGCAGTACTCATATTACGTTGAGATTTTGGGAAATAAGTCTGTCTATGAAATACAGTATTTTTATTAATTGCTATAACAGAACAGGAAAGGGAAAATATGAGTATCATAATGTTGTAGATTGAAAATTTTTGGAACATGAAACTGAGTTACACACATTGCCCTTGATAGAGAATCTTGGCCCTGAGTGTTCTCCTATTATAATTTTCTTCCTTAAATTCCTGGTCATTGGTTTTGCTCCATATATGTACAGTTTAGTATCTGTAGCATGTTCTGGTGTATAAGCAATTACCTTCAAATTTATTAGCTTGGAACTGAACTCTTATTGCAGATTCTTTAAGTACTGGTATACATTCTGCAAAATACACACCAGAACTCCATTTCCTCCCCACTTCCTTTTACAGTGTTCACTCAGAGTGTGGCCCTCGGTGATGGCTCTGGGTATAGTGGGGGAGTACCATATTTAATTGAACATGAGATGAGGTTTTTTCCTTCCATTAACCATGGCAGGGGACAGGGAGCCTCATCCTAGATTTATGTATCAGTCCAGGGCAGGTGGCAGTGATAACCCTGGCTCAGGTTTGGGGCCAGAGCTGTTATCTGCTCTGAGTTGGGGATGGCGCTTCTGCCATCGTTGCTACCTAGCATGAACAGGGAAGGGGCTGGAACTGCTGATATTTGACTAAGGCTGGGGCCAGGCCTATGTATGCTGCTGCTGAGCTGGGACTGGGGTTGGGGCTGCTGCCTGGCCAGGTTGGAGATAGAGCCAGAGTCACTGCATAGGGTAACCAACCGTGGCGAGGGGCACGGGTGAGGGGGTAAGCAGCAGGGGGAGTAAGTGGCTGGGATGGGGGAGGCACAGAGGATGGACAGATCAGGGTGGCAAGTGGTGGTGGGGCAGATGAAGAGCAAGGGGCAAAGACTGCCTGCCTCTCTGCCGTTGCTTTCCTTCTTACGCTGGTGGGGTAGGGGGGCGGATTTTCAGATTACCTTCCAATAATTAGATTCTATACATGGGAAATTTGGTCTTCAGACCTTACTCATATAAAACTCCCATGGAAATCAGAGAAAAGATTGCAGATTTTTTCCCTCTTTAATGGTATAACTTTGCTGGGATAGTTATCAACAATTGCCAAAAAACATGTTCTGTCTTCAGACATAATCTATATCTTGCACTGGCTACAGTGGGAGTTAAGTCAACATACATGCAGGCAGCATTTAACAAATCTTAATTTTTAGATGTCAAGGAGTATTTATGTTCCAAAGTGCTGAGCACAGCAGAACAGTTAAATTTAAATATACTTTGGATTTATGTATTATGTAAACACCTAACAATCGGATGTAAACAGCTGTCATGTCAACATAGAAATCAATCTAGTCACTTTTCACCATTAAATAATGAGGAAACCCATGGTACCAGAAAACTTATGGTTTTCATATTCTTTAAATATTTTCCAAATTGTTCTGCCTTCAATGCAATGACAATCGAGTTCTGCTCTCGAGGGACCCAGACCAAGAATTTCCAATCCTAGTCTGGTTCTCTTTGAATGGTGGTATGTTTCTGTCATATTTAACTCATTCAGCTATTACCATATTCATATTTTACAGTGAACACAAAATGTTACTTTACTTTTATTGTTTATCACTATGAAGCTTCAAATGTCTCTTGCTGCAAGGCTGTTTCTTTTTTTGAATAGTTTAATACTTGCTTTCAATAAAAAATCAGCCTATGCAAAGCAAAGGCAAATAACATTTTCCATTGTCCCTACTTGAAATGAGTGTGCATGTTAAAGGGTATGTTTAAAAAAAAAAAAGGAAAGGTGAAGGCAAAACATACTTTAGTCTTTATATGAAAGCATATTCACTACTTATATTAATATTAAATGCAAGTGTCCTATATTGAGAATTCTCATGCCTTTCACTGCTTAGTATAGGCATGAGACAGCATATAAATCAGATAATATGGCTATGAGGCTCTTGGCATGAGGATTAAGGAGCTTGGATCACAAGTGGTATGCACTCTTCAACCAGGTAAAAAAATCTATCCAAAAGATATGGGATGTTACTGATGGGAGACTTCATTCTTCCAATGGAAGGCATGGGTCCAGGCAGAAACAGTCATACCCTGGAAGTGAATGCGTGGCTGAGATGGTGTTGTTGATGTGAAGGCTTTGGCTGCTTTGACAGTGGGCAGATGCTGTTGGGAGGAGGACTGCTATCAAGAGATGGGATCCACCTGACAAGAATGGAGAAGAGCATCTTTGGGTATTGTCTACCCAACCTAGTAAGAAGGGCTTGAAACTAGGTTCCACAGTGGATGGTGATCAAAACCCAACAACAGAGAATAGTTCAGAGGGGAAAAGACTAAAGTAACTTCATTCTGGGAAAGGGCCAGAGAGCTACATGACTGCAACAAGTGGTGCAAAAAGGATGTGAGGAAGTCAAAATGTAAAATACATCTGATGCACAAATGTGAGAAGTATGGGGAATGAAAAAGATGACTTGGAAGCTGCAGCCTGTGAAAAGAACTATGATCTGATTGGCATCAATGAGATCTGGTGGAACAGCTCTTGTTGGGACAGCATGGAGGGTTACACTCTGTTTCAGAAGGACAAGGTTGGGAGAAAAGGTGGTGGTGTTACCTTCTATGTCAGAAATATATACACTTGTTCCATGGTTCAGGAAGAAGAAGGCAGCAAAGCAGAATGCAATTGGATGAAGATGAAAGTTGAAAGATGTGACACTGATATAATGGTGGGGATTTATTGTAGGCCACCTAATCAGGACAAGGAGGTAGATGAGGCACTCTTCGACCAGGTAAAAAATCTATCTAAAAGATATGGGATGTTACTAATGGAAGACTTCAGTTTCCTGGACATCTGCTGGAAGAACAATGCAACCAACATAAAACGTCCAGTTTGTTCCTAACTTGTGTGGAGGACAACTGTCTGTTCCAGAAAGTGAAGGATACACTAGGAAATCATCCATCTTGGGTCTTGTCCTGACCAACAGGGAAGGAACTAGTGGAGGATGTGAAGTGATAGGTAACTTGGGAGAAAGCCATCACAAAATCATAGAATTCAAGGCCCTGAGTCAGAGGAAGCATGAAGTCAGCAAAATTAGGATATTAGATTTCAAAAAGGCAGATTTTATCCAACTCAAGAAGCTAATAAGCATGGTGTCATGGGGGTGTAAATTGAAGGATAAAGGTACCCAGGAGGGTTGGGAGCTTTTAAGGGGTACAGTATTGGAAGCCTAACAAGAAAAGGTTCCAAAACTATGGAAGCACATAAAGAATGGGAAGAGACCAATGTGGCTGCACAAGGAGCTTCTAAATTGCCTCAAATACAAAATGATTTCATAGATTTCATAGACATTAATGCTAGAAGGGACCTTGGAAGATCACTGAGTCCAGCCCCCAACCCGAAGGGCAGGGAGTCAGCTGGGGTCATAGGATCCCAGCAAGACAAGCATCCAAGTTACTCTTGAAGGTGTTCAGTGTAGGTGCTTGAACCACCTCCGATGGCAGGCTGTTCCAGACCTTGGGGACTCGGACAGTAAAGAAATTCTTCCTTATGTCCAGCCTGAAACAGTCTTGCAGTAGCTTATAACTGTTCGACCTCATCATCGCTCTGTTGAACAAACATTCCCCCAGATACTGGTGGTCACCCTCGATAAACTTATAGGTGGCCATCAGATCACCTCTGAGCCTGTGCTTTTCTAGGCTAAAGAGCCCCATAGCTCTCAGCCTGTCATCGTAAAGTCTGTTTTCCTGACCTCTGATCATGCGCGTGGCTCTCCTCTGGACTCTCTCAAGCTTCTCCACATCCTTTTTGAATTGTGAAGCCCAAAACTCAATGCAGTACTCCAGCTGCGGCCTCACCAAGGCCGCGCACAAGGGAAGAATGACGTCCTGGGATTTGCTTGAGAAGCATCTATGGATGCAAACCAGTGTTTTGGTTGTTTTACTAGCCGCAGCACAACATTGCAGGCTCATGTTCATCTTGTGGTCAATGATGACCCCCAAGTCTCTTTCTTCTGTAGCGCTAGCTAGTGTAGCACTGCCGAGCCTATGAGGATAATGCAGGTTTTTCCTCCCAGGGTGGAGAACCTTGCATTTTTTGGTCTTAAACATCATCAGATTCTCATCTGCCCATTTGCTGAGCCTGTCCAGGTCAGCCTGGATCACTCTCCTATCTTCTGGTGTGGATGCTTTGCCCCAAAGTTTGGTGTCATCGGCGAACTTGGCCAGCCCGCTTCCGACTCCAATGTCCACATCATTAATGAAGATGTTGAACAATATGG
>NW_017728912.1:10817705-10843268 GCF_001723895.1 Crocodylus porosus | reverse complement strand
CTGGTCATAAAAGGAAATGAGATTGGTCAAGCAAGACCTACCCGCAATGAACCCATGCTGGCTATCCCTCAGGATGGCCTCTTTAATAAACTTTTCTAAGACCTTCCCCAGGTTAGAAGTCAGTTAGAAGTCAGTTTGCCAGATCCACTTTCCTCCCTTTCTTGAAGATTGGCACCATATTGGCCTGAAATAATACAGGCAATGGAAGAATGGGCAGGTCACAAAGGAAGTATACCAGGAAATAACAAGAACCTGAAGGGAAAAAATCAGGAAGGTAAAGACAGAGAATGAGGTGCACCTGGCCAAAGAGGTTAGAGACAACAAGAAGAGGTTCTATAAGTATATAATGGCCAAGGAAGCTGTGGGTCTTCTGTTAACAAGGCAGGGGGAAATCCTAACTGGAGATGCAAAGAAGATGTAGCTACTCAACAGCTGCTTTGTCTCAGTGTTCAGAAAAAAAAAAGCTTCAGCCAAACACCTTATAAGGATTATCTGGATATGGAAGGGGGCAAGTTGAGGGAGGAGATAACAAAATAAACTGTCATAGAGCTCTATGGGTCTGAATGAATTCAAGTCAACAGGGCTGGATGAGCTTCATCCCATGATCCTGAAGGAACTGGCAGAGGAGATCTCAGAGCTCTTGGCAGTGATTTTCATGAAGTTGTGGAAGACGGACCAGGTACTAGAGGGCTGGAAAAGGGTCAGTGTAGTGCGCCTTGTTAAAGGCAAAAAGGAGAGGACCTGGGGAACTACAATGGGTTATCCTCACCTCAATACCTGAAAAGTTACTGGAGCATATCCTAAGAAATGCCATTTGCAAGCATCTGGAGAAGAAAGGGCTGATCACAAGGAACCATCATGGATTTAAGGAAAAACAAATTTTGTCAAACAAACCTAATCTTCTTTTTTGACACAGTAACTACTTGGGTGGATGACGGTAATGCTGTGTAGATGCACCATATCTGGACTTCAGCAAGGATTTTGTTAAGGTCCCACACAACCTTCTCATAAATAGGAGAAATGTGGGCTAGATAAAACTATAACAAGATGGATAGATAACTGTATCTATAGCTGCAAGGAAATGGTAATAATTAACAGGTCTATGTCAGAATGGCAGGTTTAAAGTGGAGACCCACAGGGGTCTGTCCTTAGCTTCATGCTGTTCAATATGTTTATTAACAATTTTGTATGCTGACATGGAAAGTTTCTTGAGCAAGTGTATGGGTAACATGAAACTAGGAAGGACTACAAACACATTGGAGGTTGAGAGCACAATTCAGAAAGATCTCAACAGGTTGGAAGTCAAGCTAGAGCTAACAGGATGAAGTTCAATGGGGACAAATGCAAGGTACTGCACACTGGAAGGAATAATAAAAAACCCACAGATATAAAATGGGTGACAACGGGCTGGATGGCAGCACCATGGAAAAGGACTTGGTAGACCACAGACTCAATATGAGTCTTCAGTGTGATGCAGTCACTTAAAAGGCAAATGTGGTTTTGGGATGCATCAATAGAAGCACTAGATGCAAATTACAGGAGGTGATAATGACTCTCTGCTTGGCACTGGTTATTCTTCATCTGGAGTACTGTATGTAATTCTGGGCTTCACATTTTAAAAAGGACGTGGACAAGTTAGAGAGAATCCAGAGGTGTGCAATAAAGATGATCGATTCGATGATCATACTGTTGGCTACAAAGGACCAACTCACGGGATCATAATGAATTCTAGTTTATTGGATGGGATGTGAAGTTACCAATAAATCATAAATGCAAACTTTGAGTTATGGGTGTTACTGGTCACTTTAGCGCACACTCACACTCACACTCACTCATTCAAACCCATGTCATTCAAACCCATGTAGTATAGTGTATAGTAGCTACTGTAGTGATTGTGAGAGCACTGATGTCAGTATATCTACCTATCTGAGGCACTGGAGTCTGCTGTTGAAGGAAGCTGATCATCAAGGCAATGTCTTCTCCAGAAGTGGGGGGGTCGCCTGATTGTCCTTCTGTCTCAGTAGGTCAGGCGCTGGATGAGAGGGTGCCACTGAGGGTCACGCGTCACTACTTTTTATCCCTTTCTGGCAGACTTGTGTGATCCCCCAACATCATCTTGGCTACCCAATCCGGAGGTCACTGTCCCATGTGCGTTTTGAGTAGTATATGACAACTGTTAGTCATTGGGGTCTCTGCCTGCTGGTACCTGAAATTTCAGGAGTCCACCCTTGACTTATTGACTTAATGGCTGTATTGTCATGGATTACAGGAATAGTCCATAGGGTCAGTTCTGGGAATCAGTTCCTTGGCTTGATTAGTTTAAAATGGCTTGTTAAGTTCCTTTGGCGAGGCTATTGTCGTTTAATTACATACTGATTACCATACACCCAAATTCACTCAAGGGTTTAAAAGTATAACATATAAAATACAAAATGCCATGGTAAAGACAAGGCAGATGAAATATAAAAATGCACTGTGAGAAATACATAAAAATGCAATGAGGTAGTGAGGATCAAAGGGTACTGCGGACAGTGAGTTAGTACCAGAATATATTTACACTCTTTGCAGTGGACATGTTAGTTCTTTTGTTTTCTTTGAGCTTAATTGATATGTAGATGTAGTTTCTAGGTTTTTTCTACAGAAAGCCACATCAGCTTTCTGGCTTGCTCTGAGCCCTGCCACACCCATGCAATGAGTGTGCTAGGTCACTGTCCATACCTAGAAGAAAAAGAAATGCACAAAATGGGGCGGGCGGGGAGGTATAGCCAAAAAGGGACTTCTATTATATCCATGTCCAGAAGGGTAATGTACAAAGGGGGCTTTCTGGTGTAATACAAGGAGAACAAGTCATACAAGGAGAGGCTGAAGGAGCTAGGCATGTTCAGCTTGCAGAAAAGGTGCTTGGGAGAGGACATGATAGCCATCTTCAGATACTTGAAGGGCTGCTATAAAAAAGAGGGAATGAACCTTTTCTCTCTTGCTGCCAAGAGGAGGATGCAGACCAGTGGCTTGAAGTTGCAGCAAAGTAAGTTTAGATTGGATATATGCAACAACAACTTCACTGTGAGAACAGTGGAGCAGTGGAATAGGAGGAAACTGTCCATAACTGGAACTATTCAAAAAGAGGTTGGACAGCCTTTAGTTAGGGATGATATAGCTGTAGCTATGCCTATGTCTTAGCATGGTTATTTCCCGTGCTTTTGGGCTTTGCTGGTTGCCTTCCCCACCCCACCTCCCATTTTCTTCTATATGTGTCAGGGTGTTTTTAAGCCTTCCCGGAGCCAAGGCTGAGGACTTTGACTGGGGTGTAACAATGCCTCTGCAATTCTTGGCTAGAGGGTCTTGCCCCTCTGCTCACAGTCAGACCGGTCACACTATTTGGGGTCAGGAAAGAATTTTATCCCATGGTCAGATTTGGTAAAGACTCTGGGTGTTTTTACCTTCAGTTCTAGTGGGTGGAATGGCCCTCTATCTGGGACCTTTTAAGCGTATATTGATAACATTTCATAGAAGCAGGACATTGGCTGGCCTGGTTCCCTTGTTTTACCTTTGGCAGCTTAGGGTGTTATGGCAGTCTTACATAGAGTTTAGATTATGATTTGTATGGGCTGGTTTGGATAGGGATGATCCTGCCTCAGGACTAGATGACCTCTGGAGGTCCCTTCCAGTCCTACTTCTTTGATTCTATGCCGAATGTATATGGCACCTTCTAGAAGGGCAGCTCTATGCTCAGGGCAACTACAGCACACAGCAGCACTGGTAGCCAGGGTGCTGACGGTAGTGGCACAGTTGGTTAGATTGTGGCTGAAGCTATTTTTGTTCCCCCATCCCCAAAGGCAGTTATTGGGTATGGCACCCTGATAGGGCTTCCTGAGTTATGCTACTGCCATCAAGGTTGCAGACAGAAGTGACAATTTTCACCTGATCTGGCCACAGAAAGCAGTTTATAGCTGTGACCAAACACAAGTTTGTAGCTGCAGACAACCTCAAAAATGGTCAATGGGGTGAAAATCTGACCCCTCATAGCATGAGGTATCAAATGAAGATGTTTCAAAATGTGGCATGTTCTATAACTTGTATCTACAGAGCTCCCAGCCTGTTGCTGTTTTCAGAATTGGAGGAGGGAAAAGGGAGCAGAGGGAGTTCAACCTGGAGGGTTTTTTAGCCCCCTGGGAGGGTGGAGCAGGTATATTAGAACCCCTCCCCCACCCTCCCTGAGATACAATTTACCCACCTCACCCATCAGCTGGAAAGCCCTGTGAATGTGCTCCCTCTGCCAGTCCTGACCCAGTGCCCCTCACTCCTGACCCACTGTGTGTGGCTGGTCTGTAGCTCCAGTTTGGACTGGTCCTGGGTCCAGTTTGCAGGGTTGGTCTGGTGTGAGTGCCAGACCAACCCCGCACTAGCCTGTGTGCAGGTCATGCATTTTATGCAAGATTGGACTGAGATCCACAGTAGCACTGTGGGTTGGCCAGATCTAGCTTACAGGCCATATGTTTGACACTCCTATTAAGCTATAAATATTTCCTGATCTTTCATGTTAATCTTTTAATCTTCTCCAATAAGCTTTCTTCCCTACAGCAGTATCCTTAGTTTTCATTTTGTCAAATTATTCATATGACAATACCAAGATAAAACAGCTCCCACCGGTTGATTATTAACGTATAGTTATTGTACGCATGTAACTACATTGTATACATGCAAGAGAGAGATTATTATAACGGCAGTATGAATGAAGATAGAGACTAAGCATTTTCTTCTGCTTTCTGTGACCAGTTTCAGTAGAATAACTTGGTTTCCAGTGGGATCTTTATACAGATTAGAAAAGGCATATCATGTCAGTATCTAAACTTTACTAAATAAACCTTATTTCTTGGCAAATGAAAAAGAAAAACACCAGCTCATTAACCTATAGGTTCTCAGACTCTTTTGGTTGCATACTATTCTGATCTTTGATAACTGCTATTTTATGTATATATAGAATAATAAGCCTTTAACATACAAGTTGATCCTCATTAGAATTACTACATTATCTGATTCTTGACACTTTTAAATAGGGCTTTGAACAGGATTACAGGCGACCCCTGCTTAGCGCTCTTAATTAGTTCCGGAAAAACTAAGCGCCGAGCAAAACAGTGTTAAGTGAAACCCACTTTCCCATAGGGTTTAATGTAAATAAATATAATTGGTTTTGCACCACCTGCTGGCCCTGGCCCTGGCCCTGGCCCTGTGCTCCTGCTGGCCCTGGCCCTGCCGCTCCCAGCAAGGCACTGTGCAGGCTCTGCCAGGGAAGGCATCAGCTCCTCTCAGCCTTATTGTTCCACCACTGCAATGGCCCTTGGTGGCCCGCACCAGCTGGCCACCAGCGCACATGTGCCCCAGCCACCCTGCTTGTGGTGCCTGAGGTGGGGACCAAGCCACACAAGGATTAATGGCAAGAAGGCAGCAGGGCTTCGGCCAGCGTGGGAGAAAGCTCGGGATCGTGTCTGTGTCCTGCGGGTGAGTGCATATCCCGAATGGAATGGGTCACAGGCTGCAGGCCAGGGATGGGGGGCTCCACAGACTTGGCCTTACTGTGGCCTGGGGCAGGGGACACTATGCACAGGTATCTGAATGCTGGCTCGCACCAGTCCAGACCCTGCACTCCTGCCAGCCGTGGCCTTGGGCCCCACACTCTTGCCTCCCTGTCAGCCCGGGCCCTGTGCTCATGCCCCCTGCCTGCTTCTTCTTGCCATCGCCATCGCTCCTCCCTGCCCACCGGCCGCTCCGGCACCACATGCTGATGTGGACCCCAGGCTCCTGCCACCCTGCCTTGGGCCCTGCCCGCTCGGGCTCCAAGCTTACACTGCCTGGACCCTGCCTGTCCCTTCTCACCACCAGTCCTCTCCGCCTGCTCCAGCACTATGTGCCAGAACAGACCCTGGGCTCCTGCCACCCTGCCCTGGACCCCGCCAGCTGCCATTCACTGATTCAACTTGACAACGACTCTACCGCTGCTGCTGCCACTGCTTTTCCCCACCCACTGCACTGAGCATTATAACAAAATGCTCTGTGCACTAAGTGAAACTAGGTATGTATTTTAAATGAGCACTATAGTGAACCTCAGTAAGCAAAACCATGTTAAGCGGGGGTTGCCTATATCTAAAGAGCAGACCTCAGCATTTAGGTTTTCAGAAGGAACCAGTCATAGAGAACCAGTCATAGAGTTAGTGTTGAATGTTCCAGTTATGAAGAGTAAAAAGTGTTGACTGGGATGGGTACAGGGACAATGCCCTAGGCTGTGAATTTGTATAAAAGTTAGTCACAGTTTTGCCCACTAGAAGTCGCAATGACTTCAAAATCTTCAAAACTTCAGCTACTTCTTTTTGCATCTATTTCTGTTCACTTTTCACTTCATCAGTTTCAGTCTGAAAACCTTTTTCCAAGGCAATGTGAGAATTTCCTGGTCAAAAATGGAAGTAACATGTCAGAACAGCAGCAATAAATAAGCTATCTGACACTCAAACATGGCATGCACTTAAGGAAAGTCTATCCTAGATTCCATCCTATGATGCCAGCAGGAACACTGGGTAGTGTTGTGGGTACTGAACCCTGACACTGTTATTTGATCCCAGGCCAGTTCTGCTGATTACTGAATGTCAAGTAAAACAAGGAAAAAATGAGATAATACAAGATTTTGCAGGGGAGTGCTTGCTGCTGAGGCAGTTCAAAGGAAAATATTTTGGATGTGTATCAAGAAAAATCTAAGGCTATTTAGAGGACATAAAGCAAGACAGTATGCCAGAGAAAAGGTCAAAAGGAAGTTTAAGGAAATGACGACTTGTCTCTGATTTTCTGAGAGCCTTGAATTACTGTGTTAATGTAATGAACTACCACCTTCCTTGATTACATCCTGTCAGGCTCCATGTTTACACATAATATAACTAATAACTACTAAATGTCCTGGCTCAAATGCACCAAGTCTTATATAAATTCTGGGAGTGATCCTGGAAGGGTTGTTTCTAGTGAAGGTCTTCTAGAGATACTCAGAGAGAAACATTATAGGAACTAGACAGCATGCAAGTGTATCAGAATGTAATTAATGTAGAATGAGTAAAATATACATTGTTAGTATCTTACATAAAATATAGGAAAATAATTGTATGATGTTAGGCCCTTTGGCTAGGGACAGACATTCAAAAAGCTTGAGCCTGAATTGATTCAATCATTGCAGGTTAGTCTAATCTGGCTAGGCTAAATCAGTTTTGAAACCGGACAGACATCCCAGAAATGCAGGCACACGCCTGCAGTGGTTCAGGCTAGTGCCGGGGGGCACTAAAGCAGCCCTCCCTTCCTTCCACAGCACTGAGCTGAGCAGGGGCATGGTCAGGCCCTGGTAGGACACTGATTAGCCCAGCAGGGAATTGATAACAGTGTTTATCACCCCAACTCGGTGTTTATCACTCCGTTAAGAAAACAAGAGAGGGACATTAGCTGTTGATTCTGCCTGTTGGTTCTACCTGTCAGTTCAGCACAGACCATAGCCAGCATGTGGTCCCTACACAGACACCTCTCCACAAGGCAGAGGGAGGGGGGATTTCCTTTTTAGCAGGGAGTGGTGGTGGGTGGGGAGTAGCTCGCAGTCTTGCTAGAGCTGTAGCCAGGGAGCAGAGTGGAGGGGCCAGCCCTGCTTTGGAGCAGAGAGCCCTGCTCAGCCCAGAGAGCATACCGGGATGCTGGGGATGTCTGATTTATCTTAAACCAGCAAGGGGCCAGGGACAGACATTGCATAAACTGGTTTGAGCCAAATCAGTTAAGACTGATAAACCTGGTTGAATGTAGTATCTCAAACCAGTTTCAGCCATTTTCAAACTGGTTTATGTGTTCTGTTATAGGTTTAAACCAGTTTCTGATCACTTAAACTGATTTATGTGCAATGTCTGTCCCTAGCCTTAGGCAGCAGGTATTTTACATAGGGAATATCCACAGTGTAGGTTGTAATGCCATTTAGAGGTAGCTGAGTTAAGTGGCATGCCAGAAGCAGTTTAACTTCACTGTCATGGCATAATGCTCCTGAGAAGCAGGGTAAAAAAGCTTGCTGCTTTCTGTACCCCAGCTAGGTCTGCACTGCAGCATAGACATCTTGTTAGTAGCCTCTTGTTGCGGAGTTTTAGCACTACAGGATGAACCAGCTGCCAATACATTGTTAGAGTGACATTACTTACATTTGGGCACTTACTCACACAGTATATAACCTTTGGCAAAATGCTTAAAACACCCACAACCTCAACTTGTAAGATGTTGGCATGCTAGGGGTAGATGTCAGGGGAGCCATGACATCCTTGTTGTGGCAGTGCAGCCCCAGCCCCTTCCCTGCTGTCTGCCCCAAGGCACATGTGCCAAGCAAAATGCCTTCCCATGCCATGCTCTGGGCTGGGGGTTGCCTACCCCTGCAGTAGGGTATGGACATTCCTTCTAAGGCTTTATGCAGATTTTTAACAAAGGCCAGTGTGGGTTTCTTATAATCTGGCACCAATAGCAGTAGCAGCAAAGATACAGAAGCACAGGTTTTAACAAAGCTGCCAATCCTTTAATCCAGGATATCCAGTGGGAAAGCACAGCTTATTTTCAAGCCTATACCATCATAACTTTACTACTATTGTTAGCTGTTCAATATTAAGCTAATCAGGGGGAATAACTACCTGCACGGTAGCCAGAGGCATAGCAAGCTCCTTCGCTGCCTGGAGGGAGAGTGTGGGAAGGGAATTATTTAGACCCCTAGAGAACAGAATTGGGAGAGGTGGATGCAGACTTCCCTATCCCTGTCCTCTGTACACAAGCAATAGCTGGTACCCCTGTGGCTGCTACTGTAACAGTGTGACCTGGGGCTGCTGCTCCTGGGGGATAGGCTTGCTGCATATGAGTTACAGTAGGTAGGCTTCCTGGGAATCACCCTGAGTGTCCTTGTTACATCTCCTCTCCACCAGATAAGCTACTGGGCACAAAACTGTGCCTGCTTTGACCTGCTTCTACGGTGTGCAGGAGAGGAGGGGGATGATGGAGATCATCTTCCTGCTCATTTCACTGCCTCTAAGTTACAGTACTGGGTGAAGGGTTGCAGCCCTGTCATGCAGCCCTGCCCCTCTCCACCAATAAGCAATGAGGGGTGAGATCTCATGACAGACAGCCCTCTCAGACAATCAGTGGTGAGGGGCAGGGGCAGCAGCCATCTTGCTCACCTCTGTGCCATGGCCTCGCTCTGCTTTCTCCTAGGCAGGTTCCTACTGGGGAGCCAGCATTTTATTTTTAGTAAGTTTTTTTTTTCCTGTTTAATTCACACAATCATGATTTTGGGTAGGTTCCTAGTTATGAGAACAATAAAACTGAAAACAGCTTTGCACTAGCCACAATTAGAAACTAAGAGTAAACTTAATTTGGGAGAAAATTTATGAGTCCTACATGGTAAACCCTGGAAGTAACCACTAGGGCCCCTTGGCCAAGCAGAAGCTTGTGGGAGAGACCCAACCATGATAAGCCCTTGAAAATGGCAGCTGGCCCCATGAACCACCTACGAAATCATCTGACTGCTTCCTTAAGTTGGTTAAACTCCTACTTGTAACTGTAGGTGTTTGATATAAAGAAGCATCAAAATTACACTTACTGTATATTTTAGCTGAGGATGCATCAGTAAGGCCGTGTTGAACTTGAGCAGTCCTCAGTTGTTCACACACAGGGTATATACAGATGTTCGGGGTGGACAGGGGGAGGTTAAATCATGTTAAAAATGGGCACCCAATCTAACTTAGTTTGCCCAGGTGTGCACCTTACAGTTGGCTAAACAGGGAAGGAGGTAGAGTGGGAAATCAACAAAAAGTTTTGACTTGATTCAAACCACTTATTTTCAACACAATAAAAGTAAAAAGAATGTTTTAGATCAAATATAATACTCCAGTCAACACAAAATGAAACATTTTAGATTTCGTATCTGGGTGGTAGTAGAGCTGGTTGCTGTGTCCCATTTATTCAGTTTGCCCATGGTAAGGACACTTCTTCAAGATGTAGACAACAGGTTGAAATCTTTCGTTTGCCTGGTGCAATTTGAACCTATAAGACACCTGTGTATGCTGGAGTGAATTACTCTTAATTTCTCCTATTGAAGCTGTCCCCACCTGTGTAAAACATGTGAGACACAGAGAGAGAATGACTCTATAGGATGGAAAGCAGGATAACTTTTTTCCCTCTTCCTGTTTCAATGTATTTTAAAGTTTTATATATCAATGGAACTGTGTTAACAGGATAGATTGTTGCTATCAATCAGAGTGTTGCGTCAAGTACTCATAAGAATAGTGGTGAGGGCATTATTTTGGGAGGCTGGTACATGTCATTACGCAACCAGTAATATCCACCGTACCAACTCATCCTCCTCCACTTTGTGACCCTAGTCTGGGAAAATATTTTTCTCAACTGATAATATGTGGTACAGTAGACTGAAATTTCCCAATATTTTTAGGAAAATAAAGACCTTATTTATTGGTCAATGAACTACTAGGCTAGGGATTGAAATTATGCATAAATTGGTATAAATAATAAGAAACCAGTTCAAATCTGTAACATGAAAGAATTGCAGTGCCTATAAACCACTTTCAAAATGGCCAAAACTTGTTTAAGATAAACTTGGATGGATGTAGTATCAGACTTAACTGATTTAAGTTTTCATAGTTGGTAAGGTCGGAAGGGACCTGAGCAGATCATCAAGTCCAACTCCCTGCCATGGACAGAAAAGAATGCTGGGGTCAAACGACCCTGGCTAGGTGATAATCTACCCTCCTTTTAAAGACCCCCAGGGTAGGAGCGAGCACTACTTCCCTTGGAAATTGGTTCCAGATCCTAGCCACCCTGACTGTGAAGTAGTGCCTCCTGATATCTTGTCTGAATTTATTCTTAGTTAACTTATGGCTGTTATTCCTCGCTACTCCCGGTAGTGCTTGGGGGAACAGGGACTCTCCTGTAGCCTACTGGTTCCCCTTGGCCAGTTTGTAGATGGCCACCAGATCCCCTCTCAGCCTTCTCTTGTGGAGGCTGAACAGATTCAGGTCCTGTAGTCTCTCCTCATAGGGCCTGCCCTGCTGCTCCCTAATGATGTGAGTGGCCCTCGTCTGGACCCTCTCAATGCTGTCCACATCCCTCCTGAAGTGCAGCACCCAGAACTGGACACAGTACTCCAACTGCCACTTGACCCCTGTAACCTGTCCAGATCTAGTTGCAGCCTATCCCTCTCCTCCAGTCTGCCCACTTCTCCCCACATCTTAGTGTCATCTGCGAATTTGAACAAGGTGTTTTTCACCGTCTCATCCGAGTCGCTGATGAAGATGTTGAACAGTGCAGGCCAGAGGACTGAGCCCTGGGGGATCCCACTGCCCACATCCCTCCAGGTGGAAAAAGACCTGTCCACTACCACTCTATGGGCGCAGCCCTTCAGCCAATTTGCTACCCATCTGACCATGTAGGCATCAACTCCATAGTCACCTCATTTCTTAATGAGAATGGGGTGAGAGACTGTGTTGAAGGCCTTCCTAAAGTCCAGAAAGACTATGTCCACCTCAACACTTGTGTCCAAGGATTTTGTAACCTGGTCATAGAAGGCCTCCAGGTTGGTCTGACAGAACCTACCTTGAATGAACCCATGTTGGTTGCCCCTAAGCATGATCTCTCCTGCTCGTCCCTCACAGATATGCTCCTGGATAATTTTCTCAAAAAGCATCCCCAGGATTGAGGTACGACTAACAGGCTTGTAGTTTCCTGGGTCCTCCTTCCTCCCTTTTTTGAAAATGGGGACCACATTGGCCTTTTTCATGTCCTCCAGCACCTCACCAGAGCACCATGAATGCTTGTAAAGCTGTGTCAGGGTCCTGCAATGACCACTGCTAATTCCCTCAGCACTCTGGGGTGGAGTTCGTCAGGACCTGCTGATTTGAACATGTCTAGTCCTACCAGAAGTTCCTTGACTAAGTCCTCACTGACCCTGGGCCTGGCAGTGCCACCCCTGCATCTGTCGGGGATCCCAGTGAGGGGGATGCCTTGGTCCCTGCTCAAAAGGATGGAGGCAAAGAAATTGTTAAAGAGGTTAGCTTTGTCATCTGGTGTGACCACCAGATTACCTAGCATATCCTGCAGCAGCCCTATGTTATCTGGTACCTTCTTTTTACCCACTATGTATTTAAAAAAGGACTTCTTGTTATCTTTGATCCGGGTCGCTAGTCCCAGTTCCATCTCCACCCTGGCCTTCCTAATAGCCCTCCTACAGTCTTGAGCATTGGAGGTATAATTCTCCTTGGTGGTTGCCCCTCCCTTCCATTGGGTGTACGCCTCCTTTTTGGCTTTGAGATGTTCTTGGATGCTTTTGGTGAACCATGGGGGCTTTTGAGCACTCTTTCCCCCTTTAATCCTCATTGGGATTGTCATCCTTCAGGCTATGAGGATCATTTCCTTAAGGAATGACCACTCTTCCTGGACTCTCAATTCCCCACCGCTCCGGGACCTCAGTGTCTCCCTGACTAGTCTCCTTACCTCATTGAAATCTGCCCTCCTGAAGTCTAGGGCTGCTGCCTTGCTGCAGGCCATGGACACCCTGCTCTGGATGGTGAATTCCAGTAGGCAATGATCACTATCACCGAGGTGGTCAAGAATCTGCAGTCCACTCACCAGTCATCGCCCATCATCAGGACCAGGTCCAACAAGGCATTTCTCTTGGTGGGACTGTGCATCTCCTGGGTTAGATGGAGGTCCTTTAACTCAGCTAGGAACCTACATGAGCAGTCAGACCTGGCTGAGTGCTCTTCCCAGCAGATATCCAGGTAGTTTATATCACCCATGATGACCACATCCCTTGACTTAACTGTCTCCACGAGCTGACCAGAGAATTCCCAGTCCAGCTCTTCCCCCTGGTTGGGTGGCCTGTAGTAAACCCCTACCATTAAGTCCCTTTCCCCCTGACCCCCTGTATACAGACCCAGAGCACTGGGTTAAATCTGTTTATTGAATTTCTGTCCCCTCCAGATTCAAGCTAACTCGCATTCCCCCCAGCATCTCAGGGTGGGTGGGTTAGCTTTGGCCCAAGATGTCTGCTCCAGCCAAGCAGGCAGGTGTGCTCTAGAACCCCTGGGCATCTGACCTTGGCCACTGCAGGCATGTGACTGCATTTCCAGAACCAAAAGTCTGTTCACTTGCTTATGGGTTCAATCTACACAGCTTTGACTAACTGGCAAAGATTGAATCAATTCAGGCTCAGGCTTTTTGTCTGTCTGTACTGAGCCCTACTGAAAAATCACCCAGATACACATATACTCATTGTGCTATATAATAACCCAAGATTCATAATAGCTTGATCATAAAGATGTTTATAACTTTTTTTAAAGCCATCCTAGAAGAAAGAGTAAGGCTTAATGAGTTTTTCCTTGTGAACCCAACTTTGTGAAGAGGAAAGGTGCTTGCAAGCTCCCCCCCCCGGCCATTCCTAGTTACCTTAGATTGGGTGGTCTTAGATCAACATAATCTTCCGTTAACTTCCCAAAATGTCTGTATGCATTCATGGAGATTCTAGGACACTCTTTTATCAGCAATGATAACAATTTGATTGGCATAATGAGTAAAAAATAAAGAGGATTCTTTTGGATTTTGAAAATGTGTAATACACAATAATTTCTTTAAAGATGAAACCACTCCACACTTGAGTCTCATTCACAGCCAAGCCACTTTACACCATTACTGTAAAGGGGCAGTAAAAAGTGTAAAGGGGCAGTAAAATGTGTCGGGATATAATTTTGTTTGAAAATAGATTTAAGGCAACTAGAAAAAACCTACTCTTTTCCTTCCCAAAGAAAAATCATTGTTAAGGAATATATGTAACTATAGCTACACATATTTAACAAGTTTTTGTTAGAAGATACCATCTTAGCTAATGTACATAGATGATATGTTGGATAACATATGAGCAATGACATGTTATACCTCACCTTTGTCAAGCCCCCTGAAACATTTTTCAATATGATCAGAGGCACCTGCTGTTTGTTTTTTCCATTAGTAACTCTACCAGTATGACTAGCAGCAGCAAGCTGGTCCCTCAATTACAGCCTCTGTTGACACTAGTTCTTTGGAGGGGCTCTTTTTTCACCAGTTTCCAGGAGCTCCTCAGTATAGAGTCAGTCCAAATGATCCTGTAACATTTATAGTTATAGCAACTTAAGTGTGGCAGGCCAAAACTTCTCTTTTTGTACCTGTGACAACAGTGGCATTGCATGTATATAACTGGGAGGAGAATATGCTCTTTTGTCATTGAGACAATAAAAAAAATTAAGCTGGAAATCAAATATTTCCAAGTCCTTTCTATGTTGTGTATTTGTCTTTCTCCCATGTGTCTCCTTGTCATCTTGAATGTAGTTTTAGCTTGCAGTGTTCACATTCATATTTTATTTCTTTCATAGAACTTATAAGAATACTGTCGTAATAGAAAAAATCTGTTCCAAATAACAGCTACATCTAAAGCAATGAACCCACAGCTTTGCTACATACAAAACAAATAAACAGGAGGGAAAACTCAGGGTGAGTTTGTAGCATAGAACTAGCTGTAAGATTTAAAATGTGATATATTCATAAATGCTGCTTAGGACAAACAAATGAGAAAAAAAACCCTGCTTTAGCCGGAGGTTCGAATTTTGCCACTTTCAGTGCACAGATATTTATCCTGGTGGAAATGAGGACATTTCACCTGAGAACAAGCCTGAAAATACATTCAGAAAGACGTTAGCTGCAGTAGGAAATGACACACATCCATACAGAACTATCACCAGCAGATGATTTTTATCATTCTACAGCTTATTTCTAAATTCTGACCGGCAAAAAGCAAAAAGGCAAAAAGAAAAAGTAAAGGCAAAAAGTAAAGGCAAAAAGAAAAGAGTTATATTCACTGTGACATGAAGTTAGGTCTGGACCAACATCCCTTTCTTGGTTGTTTTTGCACCTAATCATCCACATCATGACTTCAGCTTGAGACTCTGAAAAGACATCCAACAGGAACCTATCTAGTAAAAAAATCCCTGTAGGATAATAATTAAAAATATTATATTTAGAATATAAATTCAAAGGGGTAAGCAAAGCTACAATACCACAATTCCAAGTAGCTGTTGTCTAGGACTATATGCTTCTCTCTGCTCGCAAAGCACAGGAGAAACTTTAGGTCATGTCTGTAATGTCTCCCTGCTAGGCCCAGGACCACTGCTGAAGGCATAAGTCTTGCCCACTTACTCCTTCTCTGCATGTGCCTAAGCCTGGCACCATTTGCTACTATTCAGCACAGAGATAAAGCCCATAAACTAATATGATGTCAGCGTAGGCGACTCGTAGAGCGGATACAGGGGGGGCACATACCCCCCGCTAAGATTTGTCGCCACTGCCACCTTCTGCAAGCGGTCACCGCTCGCCACCCTGCCACCGACGCTGCTGCCCACAAATTGTAACCCCCACAGTCTCGGGAGGCACCGGTCATTCATGGATGTCAGAAATGAGCTTGTCTGCATCTTTTGGACTTCTGAAAAACACAGAAGACTCTAAGGAGGCATTTCCTAAACTATGCCTATGTTAATTAGTAGCTGTAAAGAAGCACAGTTGAATTTGCAAGAAGAATGCCCATTATGAGAAGACTCTTCTGGTGTGGTCCTGTATGTTGTTTTACAGTCTAAACTATGTATATCAGGGATGTCAGGACTTGTGGGCCATATCAGAATTCAGAGCTATAAGGCCCTGTTGGGAACAGCTTTTGGCAGCAAAGGGCAAGCAATGGCTATGCTGACACAGTACCATTTGCCCCACCACAGTTACTTGCTCCACCACATCCACGTCCTGATCCAGATCAATCAGCTCATGTTCAGAGTTTGACACCTCTGAACTATAGAATGTCCCTGTGTTTGCAATGAGTGAGGCTTTTTGAGAATTCATAATATATTGCTGGAAGAAATCTGATTGAGAAGAACGAGAAGCAGATGAACGAATAATGCTGAAGATGGTTATGGTTTGCTCTTTTTGTTTCCTCTTACCTTCTTGATTGAAGGAATATCAAACATAGGGTGGTGATTATGTGAGGCCTGTAGTGATTGAGCATTTGTTAAGGACTATTGCATGCTTTAGACTGGGCGTAATCCTTAACTTGTGACTTATGCTGGCCAGAATGACTACTTGTAGGTAGGAGGCAATCAAATAAATAACAAACATTGCACTCTCCCAAGTGTCCATTTTCATTTTGTTAGTAACAATTTGCTTGTAACTAATTGTTTTAATATTTTATTATCACTGTTTGTTTTAGTACTAAATTTGTGTTGTATAACAGGGTTGTCAAATTCATCTGGCTTTGCAGACTAGATGAGCAGCACAAGGCCAGTCCAAGGACCAGATTGGACCCACAGACCTTCCCTCCCCACCTCTGCTCATGTCGGATCCAGCACATGCAATGCATAGTGCCTGCCTCAGCCAGTCTGGGATTCATGCTGCATGTGGCACCCTCCTCCTCCACCCTTGGCTGATTTGGAACTGTACTGCATGTGGTCTGCATCCTGGATCAGCTGCAGGAGGAAAGGGGGAAGCCCTGTGTTCAGCAGAGATCCTGAGGCCCAGTGGGATGGGGATGCAGTGTGTAGCATGGATTCTGGAGTGTAAGCCTCTTGTCCTGTGCATCCTGGGCCCATTGTGTGGGGTTGGTCTAGCCATGTGTGAGTCAATTCAGAGCCAGGGGCAGGACTGAGGGACAGATGATGGAGCCCATGAGCCATAATATGGCAGGGGTGGCAGGACTGAGCCTTGTAAGAGGGCTTTGGTAGTGGGGCAGTTACCTAAAATGATTCCTTAGGTCTAGCATAAAAGGAAAGGCTGGGGCCATTTTACAGGCAATATCTGTTCAACATTACTCTTTCTTTTAGGTCAGTCAGGAATATTTGATAATTGTTATCAAATGCAGGAAGAATCCAGCAGGAAGTGTATAGATTTATTTATAGTCAAAAGTCCATCAGCAAGTGATGTTTCAGTACTGTCTTGAATCAAAGCCTAATTGGGAAAGTTTCCAAGATTCTGTAAACAAGAAGGTAATCCACAGGTCTTCAGCATTATTGTTTTAAATGGCCTGCTAGAGAAAAGGGATGTCAGGCATTGGGTGGGTTTTCGGGTTGGTTTTTTTGGGGGGGGAAGGGAATCGAGGCATCTAGTGTTGATCAAGGGCTTGTTACAGGTTTATTTTAGACTGGCTTCTAAATTCCTAACAAAGATACTATTGGCAATGTACATTAGCAGAGGTGATCTTTACTATTCTTCACCAGATAGGAATGTAATAGTCAATAGAGACAAGCAGAACTCATTGCTCTCAGTTCATTCCTCTTCGAGGGAACGACACTGTCTTACTACTGATGCACTATATCTGAGCTGTAGTTCCCTTGTCTACTGGTGGTGATAGTAAAGTGAGGCACCTGTAAGCACATTTCTTCTGGGGGCTTATGACTAGCAGTTGATGAAGACATTCTCTCCTTTAATACTGTAAAATCAAAGTATTATTTACTTACCACAAAGTATGTGGTGATCTGAGACAGACTAAAACAATGAATGTCCTTTACCTAAACCTTGGTCTTTCCTTGCAAGCTTGAATAAGTTCTGTTTCCTTCACCTCGGCTAGGGACAGAAGTTGCACATAAAATGGTTTAAGTGACCAGAAACTGATTTAAACCTGTAACAGAACAGAAACTCAGTGTGCAGAAACCAGTTTCAAAATAGCTGAAACTGGTTTAAGATAAACCTTGTTGAATGTAGTATGAGACATAACAGATTTGGGTCAAACTGGTTTGTGAAACTTCTGTCCCAGACTCCTTCCTGGTATAAATTAAATCACAGTCACCCAGCATGCTTTCCAGCATGGGGTAGGCTGGGCTGTCTGTTTCAGGAGAGAAGAGTTGGGAGGAGGAAAGTGGGAGGCAGGGACTGCTCCCTACCCCGGCAAACCCTGGCTGGGGTCTAGGCCCAGGGAGGAGGGCTAAACACCCCTTCCCCTACCCAAACGTACTGCTGGCTGCAACTGTGGACTACAAATGCCCAGAGGCACCTGGAAGCAGGAAGAAGAAGTGATGAGCAATCCTGCAGAGTCCTGCTTTTGTAATTCTGGACTGAAAATCCAAGAGACCTCAGGGGCAGCAGGAAGAGAAAGTGAGCACACAGCCAGAAAGCCGTGCTCTAGCGCCTTCCAGCTTCTGGCCTGAGCCATTGCAGGCATGTGACTGCATTTCCTGAATCAAAGGTAAGTGTCTGTTCACTTCTGTTTCAGTTTAATCTGTGCAGCTTAGACTAACCTGCAAAGACTGAATCAATTCAATCTTTGGCTTTTTAACTGCCTGTAATTAGCCCTCAGGTTAGCAAAAAGACTTATTTGCTTCTCTTGGTGTGCATCTATTACTGTCTCCCTTCTAGGCAGCTACTTACAACTCACATCCCTTTCACTTGTTCAAGGTTTTTTTTGTAACTGTTGCAGCTTTAACTATGTCTGGTAGCTGGGAAATAGAATAATAGAATCATAGAAAAGTATAGCTGGACGGGACCTCAGGGCTAGGGACAGACATTACACATAAACCAGTTTAAGTGATCAGAAACTGGTTTAAACCTGTAACAGAACAGAAGCTCAGGGCACATAAACCAGTTTAAAAAAGGCTTAAACCAGTTTGAGATAAATTTGGTTTTATGTAGTATCAGACTTAACTGATTTGGCTCAAATTGGTTTATGCAATGTTTGTCTCAGACCCCTTGCTGGTTTAAGATAAACCAGACACCCCCAGCATCCCAGCATGCTCTCTGGATTGGGTAGGACTCCACAGCAGGGGTGGCCTCTCCCCTCAGCTCCCTGGCTAGAGCTCCAGCAGAGACTTTCAGGCACAGCAGAGTCGCTCCACTTTTCAGCAGTGCATGCTGACCCAGCCTGCGTTGCACTGTTTTGTTTTGATTTTCAGTTTTTTGACCCCTGAATATCCCCCCACAAATTTAGAGTCTGTGCTGCACATTTTTTCATTCCCAGGGTGCCTCTTGTAACATCTCAAACTGCTTTGAGATGCCACAACAGGCACATACTCACTTGTCCTGATGGAACCTTTTGGGTTTAATTCCAGTGAGGGAGGGGGGAGGAAGGCTCTGGTTGATGTAAGGGGAATAAAAACTTGTTCTTGTGAGAAGTGTCTGCAGTGAGAGTGGTGCTGGGTGTAGTGGGGGGTCTGTGCACAGTGTTGTGAGCAGGCTAGAGTGAGGAGTGCTGGAGGAGGTAGTTGGCCAGCAACTCCCGCACCTGTGCCTTGGTCCCTGGTGGAGAGTGCACAGCTTTTCTGGGGCCTTGGCTGGTGGGAAGAGGGGATGCTGCTGTGGTGGTGCTCCCACTGCCAGGCAGTCTCTGCGTGCTGTGCCTTCTCTGCTCAGGCCTCTTGAAAGAGTTCCCCCTGGGCTTTGCAGATGTTATACAGCACATGAGCTGCTACAAGCTGCTACAATGAGCTGGGGGATATTATCCCTGATGCTCTCAAGGTGGTCAGGGAAGGAGTGCCAGGGCCCCTTGAGATGGCTGAAGGTGCACTCGCTAGGGTGGAGGTGCAGCCTAGACAGCAGTTAAAGTGGGCCTGGTTGGGGTCCAGGTGAGCAGTATAGGGCCACATGAGCCAAGGCAGGAGCAGGTAGGTGGGGTGAGGAGGGGCGGGACCACCATTGTGCCCAGCTGCAGGGCTGGCACCCCTGGTGTGAAGCACCCACTTTCCACTAGGTCCAGCAGGCTGGAGTTCCTGAAGACATGGGCATCGTAGGCACTGCCTGCTCAGCTGGTGCTCACATGTGTGAAGGCCCTGTAATGGTCCACTATGGCCGGGAGCACCATAGAATGAAAGTCCCTCCAGCTGTAATAGGGGAGGTTTCCATGGAATGGGCAGGTGTTGGGGATGTAGGTCCTGACCAGGGCTCTGATGCACTGGGGGAATCTCAGGGCACAGAACCCTGCCACCACTGCCAGGGGGTCATGCATATAGTACAGTGTCCCCCAGCATGTCCTGGACGGTGCAGCACACCTGCAGGTTGGCCTCCCCGGTGGTGACTTTGCCCATGTCAAACAGGTGGCCAACATGCTGTAGGCTTGAGCAGAGCAAGGCCCAGCTGGGTGTCTGGCCACTTACTGGTATTCTGCCACTCCAGCTATGGCTGGAGCTGCTACAGAAGGTCCCAGAAGGTGGTCTGGGTCATGCAGAAGGCCTTCAGCCACTTCTCATTATCCCAGGTGTGCTGAATGATATGTTTGCACTAGTCCTGGCCCAGCAGGCCCAGAATTGGGAGGACTGGAGGCCCAGGAGGGTGAGGGCAGTCCCAGCAGTGGCATCCTGGAGCCCATCACTGGTGTCCCTGGTGGGGTCAGTCCAGGTGGATGGGGTTGAGGCAGCAGGTGCATGGTGGTAGCCCTGGGATTGAGTTTGGTGGCCTGGCAGATGGTCTGTGTGAGTGGGGGAGCCAGGAGGGGTGGACAGCTGTGGGCAAGGTGGCAGTCAATGCGGTGGTCCAGCAGGGACAGTGCAGTGCCCAGTAGGAGTCCAGGGCACTGGTCATCACTGCCAGGGGCAGGGGATGGAGCAGCTATGGCACAGGGAGGCAGAGATGGCTAGGAGAGTGCTGCTACATGCTGTCCATGCACTAGGCATGCTGCTCTTGGCCAGGGAAGTGGCTGGCCAGAGAGCAATGAGTAGGGCTGCCTTTTGAAGAGGGATGCTGGCAGCTGCATCTAGAGCCTGGAGCTCACTCTGGTGGCAGCAGGGGGCTAAATCTGCTCCTTCTTCCCTACACATGTGGATATTTGCCCAGCACCATTTAATTGTGAGTAATTTACCTGTGAGTAAACTGGTGCTGCAGCAAATACATGTGTAGATGGACCTATTGGGTAGTACTTGATGAAGGTATGCTTTTGGTGGGCCCTTTTGCATGATGCTTTTTACCTGCCCAATACTTTGCCTGCCATGATAGAGGATATGGCTTCTTAACATGGGCTTCAAATATGTTCTTCATCTTTTCTGGATAATTTTAGAAATAAGGGATTGTTGAGCTCTGAGGAATCTTAGATTGGGGTGTCAATTCATTCCATTTACTACTCAGTGGCCGCATCTACACATGTGATTTACTGCGGAGTAGACTAATTAGCTGCAGAGTAAAGTATAACAATCTACACATGCAATGCTATTAGGCCACAATAAATTAATTAACACTGCCATAAGATAGCACTATTGGGGGCAGTACTATTAATGGTAGAGTAATTAACTATGATTAAATGCAGATGTTGACTGCAGGCATAAATTGCACCCAGTCAGCCTAGCCAGTAGGGGGGCCAGACTGTTGCTTGCCACCTACTCACATGGCTCCACACTTTCAGTAGCCTGGTGCCCCAGCCAGTCCGTCTGCTGCCTGACACTGCCACCTGGAGTGCAGGGCAGAGCAGGGCAGTAGTCACGCTGGCATGAACTGCTCTGCCCCAGCTTATATTGCTGCTGTCCCAGACACACATGTAGACACTGTGCCTGGTTGTAGTTTACACCAGTTCAAACTGCTCCAGAGTTTATTTCTAAACTGCGCATATAGATGCACCCAGTATTTCTAAGGCATTTGCTTGTCAAGGGATTTAGATGCCTGTACATTTGATGGGTGTGCAGGCTGGAAATCTGTATGTTCCGGTGTAAAAAACATTTGAGTAGAAGAGTCATAGCTTGGTTCTTAATTGCTAGATTTTGAATAGTCGTATTTTGTTTAAATGCAGTTTATTTTAATATTTTAAGCTGCACCTTTATTATAATGATTTTTTTGATATACAAGAATACTTCAAGCTGTTCTTAAGTGACAGGAGCAGGTAGGTGGAGAATGTTTAAGTGTTTTCATGAAATATCCAAAATTTATCATGGGTGGCTTTTGCCATTCAATACTCCAATAAGTGTTTTGTTGTTTTTGTTTTTTTTGAGAGTGAAAATCTAGTCAACACAATTTTCAGGTTAGAAATCCAGACTGGTCTTCCCTTATGAAGGTTTGATTTTGACTGTTTCCTTTACTCTGCCTAAAATAACCCTTTAGAAAACTTAATCTCTTCCTTAGAATAGTTTAATACCTCATCAGTTGTTTTAGTTGCCTCTGGTTTTTGACTAGAAAGCCATTGTCTTGGAAAGTCTTCCATGGTTCCATACTTTGATAAAGAGGTTTGTCTCGCTGCAACCTTTCTGCACTTTCCCAATGACTTTGGCTAAGTAAAGACATTCAGAAAGCCTAATTCATAAGCACGCTAAGTATCACACTTTCCTAAAAATGTGCTAGATTTGGTTGGAAGCAAACAAAACAGATGTTGGCTCTTCAGCAGGTGGTGATGGGGAGTGGCTCAGAGCCTGCCCGCACTGGCTGAGGCCAGTAGGCTGAGGGTGCTCCTGCATGCCACCCAGCAGGCTGCCAGAGAATGCCAAGCCCAGTTGAGCAGCCAGCCATGGCTGATTGGTCAGTGTGTTCCCTGTCCCCAGCCCTGTCCCCCCACTAGCTGGCTGTTGGCAACGCTAGTGGCTGGGAGGTGAGATGAACCGAGTCCTCCTGCCACATGGGCCTCCCCAGCTTGCTGGCTCAGGTCCTGGAGGGGGCTGGTCCAGGTAAGCATGGCAGGGGCTTCCCCCTGTCTCAGCCTCCTGACAGTTGCACTGGGAACTAGGGGTGGGTGGAGAAATGGAGTGTCTCCCACCCGCCACATGTCCCCTGCCTCCTCCTGCTTGCTGGTTCAGGTCTGCATGGGGTTTCATTCCTCCGACCACAGTTCCCAGTGCAGGAAATAGCCACGCAGACTCTGAGCTGCAGGCAGCTGTCAGGACACTGGGGTAGGGGAGAAACAGAGCTTCCAGCTGCATGGGCCCAGTCTGCCCCAAGACAGCAAGCTGGGGAGGGGTGCACAGCAGTAGGGCTTTGTTCTTCCTCCTGCCCCAGCCTCCTCACAGCTTCAGCTCTTATGTGGCTTTTCATTTTACCAGGAGCTGGGTGCTGGTGGATGGGCCCCAGGCCCCACAAGACCTGATCCAGAAAGCTGGGGGGAGACCACGTGCCAGGGGGCTCTGTTCTGTCTCTCCTCTGTGACAGCCCAATGGTGGGCCTGGGACGGTGCTCACTGGGAGTAAATGAGCATCAGCTTAGGCTAGCAGGCCACCCAGAGAGGGGGCCCTGGGATGCTAGATGAATTCAACTTACCTTGACTCATGATGGGATCTGGCACAGGGGTTTGATAAAACACCTGACACTGAAGTGCTTTAATCTGTTACCACATCCATTGAGGGTTAACTTAGAGTGGGGTCTGCCATTTTTAAAGTGCTCCATGTGCCATGAACACCTGTTTGGTTACAGCTGTAGAGTGCTTTCCATGCACTTAAAGTGTGATACATGTAACATCTGTACCTTGTCTTTGTCTGTAACAGTAAGTTTCTGAAGCTTAAACTTTTTTTTGTTAAATTTGGTCTTTTACTTTGGTTATACAAGATGTTAGGATGTTTGGTTCAGGGCATTTGGTTTCTTTTGCCAAAGTGTCTCACGGTTTTGGTTCCATTAACATTTCTAAAAAAAACTTGTTGCTTTTTTTCCCTTAATCTTTCCTTGTTTGTTCTTGACAGCCCCTCCAGCTGGTGTAAACTTGCCAGTTAGAATCTTGCTGAGTTGAAAGAGAGTTTTACCGTTACCTCTTTCAGCAGCCACTTCAGCTTCTTTGGCAATATTACTTATATACTTCCTCTTGGCTTTTCTCACATAGCTTCTTACTGATCTGCCATTTGTTTTATATGAATCTTTTCTGCTTCTTTTTCCTGAAAAATAACATTTCCAGAGGAGTTTTTGGAGAGCTGATGTTTGATTTGGCTTGTTTCCTGTGTTTTCTACAGTTCCACGGATCCTCGCTTAGCTGGACTATAGGCTTACTTGTCTAGAAGCCAACTTCAGTTGTTGTGGTGTCTCTGATGTTATCATATAGAAATATCCATGACATAATGATGATCACTTCTTGTGGTCGGTTTAATTTTTGTAAATCTGTTCTTTAGTTCAGTTCGATTTGAAATTGCTGCTGTAATGTTCTGTTTATTAGGCTTTTTTGTTGTTCTCAGGTTTTTGTTTTTCTTGAGTTTGCTCTTCAGTCTTGCCACCCATAAATTATAGTATGCAATTTATAACATCAGTTCATCTGTGGGCTCTTACATCCTAAAGAGCGGATCTAACTTCCCTTCCAACACAAGTCAATGTGACAGTCCTTCCAAATCAGCGTGGCTCCTCATGACTTTCTCTGTGTCATTTTTGTGCAGGAAGTGTTTCACTATTTATGAACTCTAATGCCAAGTACAATTCTACCATTGAACATGCTGGTTGTGAAAATGAAGGCTATGCTTGCCACAGCTTTCTCTGTTACTTCACAATCCTCTATTCAAAAGCAGGTTATAAAATACTTAGTATTTTTATAACTGTAAAATGATTTATGCAGGTTGTCACGGAGGCACTGGGGTGCTCCGTGCCTAAGAAGGAGATAAGGTGAGCTGTCAGTCACCAGGGCAGCTCAGGTGCTGATTGTCAGAGCTGCCAATCAACAGGGCAGTGCAGCTGCGGGTTGCTAGGGCAACCAGCCGGTCAGGTGGCCAGAAGGGGGCAGGCCCGGGCCTTTATAAATAGCCCAGGCCAGAGCCTGACTAGCAGTTCCCTTCTGGCAGCTGCAGGAGCAGGAGCTCTGCAGCTGAGCCGAGTCGAGTGGCCTGAATTGGTAGTGGCAGCATTGTGGTGCTGACTAGCTGCAATGATGCCGGAGATGAGAGCACCTTGATGAGAGGTATGGTTGGAGGCCCTGGGGGGGCGCTCAGTGTTTATGTTATGAGCAGGAGGCTCTGTGTTTTATGTTGAAGCCAGGTGGTTGGCGTTTTGGTTATAGTTACACCGGAGGACTGGGTGAGGCTGTAGGGGAGTGAGGAGGCCTCGGGGGGCTCCCCAGCAGCCTGGGGGTTCCCAGTGCCCAGTAAGGCAGTACAGTTTGCGCTGGAGAGGCATGTGTTTGCCAGAGAGAGGTGTTTGCCCAGTGGGGCAGAGGACCCAGAGAAGGGTCAAGGGGGCCAGGCACAGCTGCGGCCACCTGAGCCCCAAGTGCAAGGAGCGCGGCATAGGCCCAGTAGGAGGACAACTGCCACAGACAGCGCGGCGTGGGCCCTAGAGAGGGCAAGGCTCCAGAGAGGGCAGAGAGCGTGGCGTGGGCCCAGAGGTAGGGCAGCGGCTGTAGAGAGCGCGGCATGGGCCCTAGAGAGGACAAGGCTCCAGAGGGGGCAGAGAGTGCGTGTGAGGAGCGCAGGCGTGGGCCCAGAAGGGGGGCAACGGCTGCGGATAGGGTGGCAGGGCAGGATAGAGAGGCACCAGAAGTGCGGTAGACGCCCTGAGAGGGGCGCAAAAGCCCAGAGGTGGGCAATGTAGGCCCCAGAGTGGGGCAGTGGGCTGAGAGCCAGGCCCAAGGGGCACCGGTGACAG
>NW_017728912.1:10808330-10817694 GCF_001723895.1 Crocodylus porosus | reverse complement strand
GAGCCCAAACGGCTGTAACGAAACCAACAAAGAGCCTTCTTGCTTGTAATGCAAACTCCAAGCCCCTCTAGGGCTCACAACCCTACCTCCCTTTAGGGTGTTCTCCTCCCTAGCATCATTGCAGCCAGTCAATGTGGCAAGGCTCCAACCACCAACTCAGGCTGCTCAGCTCTGCCGCAGAGCTCCTGCTCCTGTGGCCACCAGAAGGGAACTGGCTCCTGGGCCCAGGCCTGAGCTGTTATAAAGGGCCCAGCCCTACCCCCTTCCGGTCACCTGACTGGCTGGTTGCCATAGCAACCAACACCTGAGTGGCCCCATTGATTGGCGGCTCTCCTTACTTCCTTTCCTTAAGGCACAGAGCACCTCAGTGCTCCTGTGACACCCCCCCCCGCCAAGCTTATCACTCACCGGGGCCATTCCTCTGCTCCGGGAGATGTCCTATCGCCAGGGTAGTCTTGCTGACCCTTTCCTCTCTTCAGGCATTTCCCAGTGCCTAGTCTGGCAGAGGTTTTAAGGCGCCCCCAACTCGCCTTTTACCCAAAGAAGCACTGTGTGGGATTTATTGGGGTTTACCCGCCACAGGTAGCCCCCCCACATTAGCTACCCTTGGTAGATTGCCTACCTCTCCAGCTGCTCTTCCATCAGGTCTCCGGGATTGCCATTCTCTTACTCCCCTCCGGCGCCTTCTCTTCTCAGTGGCTTCTCGGGTCCTTGATCTTGTCTGAGCCTCCTGGAGGTCTTGGAGCTTGCCCCAGATTTCCCACTAGCACCTCTGTGCCTTTTGGGCATTCTCTCTCTTCCAAAATTCCACTTTGCCCTGACCTGTATATCTTCCTCCTGACCCTTTATAAATCCATACAAAGGCCACCTTTCCTACTTTCTCCTCGACACTCTTCCTGAGAAGCCTCCACGTTACATGGCTGGTATACCCGAACAAGTATAGACAGGGCCCTTTCCCAGGCTCTCGTCTCTTCTCGACTGGGTGTCCTTCCCTTCCTTCCTTCTCCCCCCTGACATGGGGTCTTTCTCCTCCAAAGGGCCTCTCCTTTTATCTTTATGGCACAACTCTCTAGCACCTTCTGCCCCTCAGGCTGTGTTTTACTGGGTGCTACCCCAGTTGCCTTGCCTCCCCACAGGGCTATCCTTCCCAGCTGATGTTCTAGCTGGCTCAAGCCCTGGGAGTGTTCTTGCCACTGGGACCACCTTAGTTCCCAGTGTCCTAAGAGGGATGCTTGAGTCTCCTTGTGTAAGGCTTCCACCTTCTTTTCTAGGAGGCTCTCCTCCTTGTGACTCCTCCCCAGCTGCCCTAGTCCCCTTTCTTCCCCAGGATGCTCCTGGTTTTTGGCACTGGTCGATTCCTCCTTCCCTGGCCCCTGTGCCAGCACGGACTGGAGGTTCTCAACTTGGGACTCTGTCTGCCTCACAATCTTCATGAGTGCTTCCCCTTCCTGCAGCTCCATCCGGCCACCCTCCATGTAGCCCGTTAGTTGCCTCTCCCAAGCCTCCAGCTTGCTCTCTAGGTTATCTGCACCCTCTAGGGTTTGCACCCCCTGATCTATGAGGTCCTTTTCCCTTTTACTCCTGACCTCCTGGAGCTGTGAGGGCTCCGCGGTCATCTGGCTGCCTATTTCAGAGGTTCCCCTCTTACCTTTCTCTAGCCTCTGCAACTCCTCTCTTGTTCTGCACCTCCTGTTGCAATCACCCTTGTTCAGCCAGGAGACTTGTTACTTTCACTTGACTCTCGGCTAAGAGAGCCTCTAGTGTGTCCAATTGTTCCTTGAGGCGGTCCCTCTCCACCTGCAGGCTCTGCACCTGCCCCTCTGGGTCGTCAGCCTCCTTGGCCTTTTGCCCTTCCAGGATTTGTATCTGAGCTCTCAGTCCTTCATTCTCCTGCTTACTAGTTGCTGCCTCAGTTTGCCTTAAAAACTCGATTAGGGACCCTCTTTCCTGGAGTTCCAGATGCGTAGTCCTCACATATCCTGCTACCTGCCTCTCCACAGTCGCTAGCCTTCCCTCTAGGCCATCTGTACTTTGAGGTCTGTACCCCTTGGTCTATGGGGTCCTTCTCACCCCCTTGGAACTGTGAGAGTTCCACACTCACTTGGCTAGCGATCTCAGAGACTCTCCGATTTAGCATTCTCTAGCCTCTGCCCCTCTTCTTTCAGGGCTTACAGTTCTCCCTGCAACTGTTCCTGCTCCGTAATGAGGCTTGCTACTTTCTCCTGGCTCTCCATGAGGAGAGCCTCCAGGGATTTGAGTCTGCTCCTTCAGACAGTCTCTTTCCATCTGCAGGTTTTGCCCCCGTTCTTTTAGCTCCTCGAATGCCTGTTCTGGCAGGCTTACACTGTTCAAGGTCTGTAACTCGCACTCGACTAAGCCCGCAGCCCTTGATCCCTCAGTTTCCCTAACCTTGGAGAGCTCTAAGGTCAATTGGCTATTGGCCTCCAACAGCCCCTGTAGCCTATCCTCCAGGGTCTGCTTCTCCCCCTGGCGTTGCCTCTTGTCCATGGCTAAGTCGGTCTCCCTACCTTGGCTTTCTCTTAGCTGACTCTCCAGACCTTTTACTGCGGCCCCTAGCCGCTCGATCTCCTTCTGGCTATTCTCCAATTGTTTTTCCAGGGCCTTACGGGGCCGCTCCTGATCCTCTATTAAGGCCTTCACCTTCTCTAACTGTTGTTCCCACACTTTCCTAGACATCTCAGTTTGGGCACGCTCCAGACTCATCTGCTCTTGGAACTGGTCAACAGTACGTTCTGCCCCTACGCACCTCTCTTGCCACTGTTCCCGGTCCTCCCTGAGGTCCTGCATCTGCTCCTCCTGAGCTTGGCGCTCCTTCTGCAGGGCCGCTATCAGGTCCCTGGATACTTCCAGTTTCAACCGCAACTCCCGTTGTTCTTGCGTCGGGGTCTGGCCAGCCTCAAGAGCCTGGTCCCTCCAGCGCCCCAAGTCCGCCTGCATCACGCATAATTTATATTCCCTGTCTCGACTCTAATTCATTTCAATAGTCAACACCTGTTTGACTCTTTCTATCCTCGCCGCCTCACTAGCTATGAGGCGTTTAATTTCTTTGGACGCTCCACCCCTTTTACCCATAGCCGAGTGTCGCTCAGGAGTGGCAGCTTTTCACCTAAGTGCCCTCCTTCTGGACCGTTACCAGCTTCAACTCCTGCTCAAGCCGGACCACTTGCTTCTCTAATTCTCCCATTCTCAGTTGCCATGCTAGCTCCCTTGCGTCCTGGAATTCCCCAAGCCCCTCCTGGGCCATGTTTCTGCCAGTCCTATTCATTCGCCCCATGGCCTCGACTTCTCCACAGCAACCTGCGTAATGGGTCTCCATACTGGGTCTACGTCCCTCTTTTGTTATAGCCCTTAGGTTCAGTTCCCTCTACAGGGACACGGGTTCTACCCCCGTGCATGGCTGACTTTCCCAGCCAGTGCACCAGTTGTGAGGGCGTGGGGCCTAGAAGCGGCCGTGTACTCCCTAGCGCCCCCTACTGTCAGGTAAGGTGGACTCAGCACCCTTGGATTCTCGCCCGCCATGTCATTGATAGTAAATAAGTTTAGATGGGAGGCTGCCTCTATCCGCCTGGTGAACGGTACGTATGTTCCTGCCCCTACTCCATATGGGGTACCTCTGTGCACCCCTGCCTTAAGGGCTATGCGTGCCTCCAAATCTCCCCTAGTCAAGAATGGGATGAGAACCGCAGCTGAGAGCTTTCCCAAGTGGCATTGGGAGAGTATTGCATCAGTAATAATAGTACAGGAAAAAGTTTGGGACATAGCCGTTGCATATGGACTTTAAAAGTAAGATGAATGAACCTTACAAAATTAGATACCGTGCACTCAGCTCTTTTCCTTCTGCGGTATGATTATCCCATCTCGGTTCCTCAACAGGGCAGGGCTTCTACCTTGGCTGCTGCAATGTGCTCTGCCGTCCCCAACACTAATCTCCTGTCCTCCGGGGTCAGGAGGGTTTGGAGCATTATCTGGACATCAGCCCAAGTGGGTCGATGGGTTTGTCCAATAGATCGAAACAGGTCCCTCATCTTTTCAGGGTCTTTACGAAAAGAGGGGCTCTGATTCTTCTAGTTAAATAAATCTGAAGTACTAAATGGGGTGTAGACAAAAGTTGCATTGCCCCCCTCTCCGATTAACCTCTCGCATCGGGCAATTCAGCACCTGCTGTGATTCTACAGTCTTGCGCAAATAATAGCCCTTATTCTCTGATTCAGATGGGGCACTTGGCTGAAGCACATGCTCTGAATTATTAGGTATGCTTTGATACACCGGTGGTGGTTTCCCTGTGGGAGGGAGCGGTGGTGCAGAGGGACTGGATCCCGAGGAGGTGTCTGATTCATCCTCGCTACCTGACAGGGTGACCGGAGAGCGGGTCCGATACTCAGCCAATTCAGAATCCCCCCATCCTGGAGCACCATGGTGAGCAACAGCAGCAGGGCATAGTGGGTCAGACACCCATCATGTCCACACAAACATCTCATGGCATGCCCAGGACACTTTCAGCAAGGGCTGCCCCAGGGTGCCTCTCTGGAGAGACCCCCTGGGGGCAGGGCAGGGACACTACCAGCTCTGCGTCCCAATCAGGCAGGAGCCCCTTGCCCCCTGAGCCTGGGCAGTGTAGGACTCATGGCAGTGGAGAACATGCCTGGCCTACAGGAGGAGAAGAGAGGAGAGTGGGTCTGGAGCCACAGCAGCAGGAGCTGACAGGAGCCAGGCCTGTCCTGGCCTGGGAGGAGGGTGGAGAAGGCAGGCTTGTGGAGAAGGTAAGCCACTTATGGCCAGCACCTAACAGCCCACCTGTCCTTGCTGGGTGAGCAGAGACAGGGTGCTTGCCTGATAGCTGCCTGTGCCAGGGCCTGACCAGATGACTTATCATAGTCCCTGGGCACCCATGCATACATGACCCCCAATTGAGGCCAGGCAGTGCACAGCTCCCTTGTATAGTGTGTGTGATCTCAGAAATATTGCAAACTCTCACAAACAGCCTCTTTCTCCTGGTTGTGCAGGTTCTGCAGCTGCACACAGGGGAGAGTCACCATCTAAGAGCATGGGTGCACTGTCATGGTCACCACCAGCCGCTGCCAGGGCCCTGCATATGTGCTGGCTCCAGCAGTGGAGGACCCAGGACTGGATCCAGCTGCTGGGCCACCTGGTCTCCATGGCAGAGGAGTGGCTGGTAGACTTGTGGGTCTGGTGTTCAGAGAACCTTATGTGCAAGTGGGAGAGGAACTGGAAGAGGAACCAGCTGAATCAGGCATTTGGGGACAGGCTCTTGGTCCTGGCAGTCGCCTTTCTGCCACCTGCTGCCCAGCCTCCAGCCGCAGCCCTGCCTGCCCCCTGGAAGCCACCCACTGCCCAGCAGCAAGCCCCACATTGGGGTTGGGCTGAAGTACAGCAGTGTCTCCATCAGCTAGGTGTCCCTACCTAGGTCCCTGCCCTGGGTCTCACACCAGCCAGCCCCCCAACCTGGGCTGTACCCCACCCCTTGCCTTTGCTCCATGTAGCCCTGGAGCAGGAGCTGCCTGCAGTAGGGCCAGCACCACATGCAAGCCCTGCTGGCCCAGCCTGCTGGCTGCAGGAGAGGAAGCAAAGTAGCACCCACCATCACCCTGGGTGAGCCCCACACCTCTGGCCTTGCTGTGACAGCCACACCCATGGGGGTTTGGCCAGAGTCCAGGATTCTGGGCACTTGTCCCTGGTCTCTGACCCTAGGCACTCCGACCTCACTGCCCCCCACCTCAGCATGGCAGCCACAGCACACATTGTACAGTTTGTGTGGGGAAGAGGGTGCTTTAATGGTGGTGAGTGTAGTGGATGATGTAGGGACTCTGCGGGGAGGAGGAAGGGGCTTTGTGATTTGGGAGGGAGTAGGGGATGGGGTTTCTTGTGGGGGAGGGAGAGGGAAGGGCTCTCTTGTTGGGGATGGAGGGGGCTCTGTATTTGTGTAGGGGAATAAAGTGCTTTTCTGAGATCTCTCCACAGTGAGCATGGTGCTGGGGGTGCACAGAGGGGCTGTGAGCTGGGGCCAGCTGTCCAGGTGACCTACAATGAGGAGTTCAGGAGCAGGTGGTCAGCCCCTGCCTCTCACACCCAGTGTTTGGGCCCCTGCTAGCAGTCTTGGGGCCACAGTGTGGGGCCCATTGCAGTTGCTGCTGCCACAGCTGGTGCTCTCAGTGCCAGGCATCCTCTGCTTGCTGTGCCTCCTCTGCTCAGGGCTTGTGGAAGAGCTGCCCCCAGGCCTTATAGATGTTATGCTGCATACATGCTGCAACAGTAACTCAAGGGATGTTGGTCTCCACAATCTCAAGGCAGGTAGTGAGGGTGCACCAGCATCCTTTCAGGCACCTAAAAATGCACTCCACCAGCACACCAGTCCAGTCCAGCCCAGGCACTGACTGAAGTGTGCATGACAGGGGTCCCGCTGGCTGGTGTAGGGATGCATGAGCCAGGGAAGGAATGGGTAGGTGGGGTTCCTGATGAGGCGGGGCAGGACCACCACCTCAACCAGCTGGAAGTCTGGCACCCACCAGGGCTGGCAGGGCAATGCTGCAGAAGATGCAGGCATCATAGGTGCTACCTGCCCAGCCAGTGCTCATGTTGGTGAAGATGCTGCAGTGGTTAACGACAGCCTGGGGCACAATGGAGTGAAAGCCTGACTGGCTGTAGTTGGGGCAGTTGCCATGGGGTGGGCAGGTGATGGGGATGTGGGTCCTGTCCAGGGCCCTAATGTACTGAGGGTGCTGGAGAGTGCTGCGGACTTCCAGGATGGGCTCCCTGGTAGTCACCTTGCCCATGCTGAAGTAGCTCAAGATTGGTCAGCTTGAGCAGGGCGACGGCTAGCTGGGTGTCCATGGGGAGAGGCTTGCCACTCCAGGTGTGGGTGGAGCTGCTCAATGAGTGTCTGGAAGGTGGCCCAGGTCATCTGGAGTGACTCCAGCCACTGCTCATCATCCCTGCCTGATGCTCTGGGCAATGTGTAGCCACCAGTCCTGGCTGGCTGAATGAGCCCACAAGTAGAGGAGCTAGAGTTATTTCAGATGACCCAGGGACTGGTGGTGGTGTCCAGGTATGCATTGTTGTCATCCCTGCCTGGGTCCAGGCAGTAGCATAGGGTCCAGGCTGCAGCAGCATGGTGGCAGGGGGCCATGGTGAGCCTGGTTGTGCAGGCGCACTGCATGAGGGGTTAGCCAGGGCAGAGACTGACTTAAACCAGGCTGTGATCACCATGACAGCCAGCAGGAGACCAGGGTGCTGGACATCACTGCAGGGGCTTAGGTGTGGAGCAGCCATTGCGCAGTGGGCAGTGGGTCTGGTGACAGTCACAGAGGGCTGTGCACGCTGCAGGATGCTCCAGGCCAGGAAGGCAAGTGGCCAGCGAGCAGCATACAGGGCTGGCTTTTAAAGATGCCCCCCAGCTGTGGCCAGAGCCTGCAGTTTCCCGTGCAGGGGGCTGATGCAGGGCCAGAGGGGTGGGAGCAGGCTACTACCAGGAACAGCAAATCTGCTCCTAAATGCCTGCACATGTAGGTGCCTGCCCAAAGCGGATTTACTTTGCAGTAAATTACTGTGGAGTAAACCCATCTACTACTATTTGCATGTATAGATGCAGCTAGTGGGGAGGGAAAGGCAGATAGTTCTTCAAAACTATCCCAACCATTTTATCACAGGGATATACTCACCTTGGAGAATGTGATGGATCTGAAAATCTCTTCCCATTGTCCTTTTCTTCTGGCCCATGCTTCTCCAGAACTTGTCTAATTCTGGTCTAGAGTAGTTGAAGAGCCAGGGAAATGCTGTCTTTTATCCTCTGCCTATGAATCTAATTTCAGTCTTTGTAAGGGTTGGGTTGTATTCAAAGCCATATCCCAAAGTAGGAGGCAGAAGGATATCATTCCCTCCCCCTCCCCCGTCCACCAAAAAAACCCAAACAAACCCCAAAAACCAGGGGGGTAATAATTGGGTGTCTAGCAGCTGCAAACCACCTACATTGCTGTCTGCACAGGTTCCTCAGCACTGGCCAGCATGGCAGAAGGCGAAGCCAAAGCCTTGTTCTAAGTTCCTTTTCCCCCTTCCATCTTTTCCAATGTGGTATAAGTTGATGTGCACTAATTACCTTTGTGGATCAGATTTCATTCCTGTCTTGTTTTCTTAAACTGAAACAGATCATGGTGTGACCCCACCCCCCCAGTGGAAGCGTATGAAGTATCTGTTACAGTAAAATAGGGCTATTCTGAAATGTGTCTTAGCTGTAATTCCTCAATAATGCCAGGAAGAGGTTGCCCAAAATAGAAGTGGCTGCTGTATTAAGTCCTTAAATTCTGTCAGTGGCACTGTATAAGCATTTTTTCCTAGACGTTTTAATAGCTAGCTACCCACATGCAGATATACCCACTTATGACTTTAAAGTATACTAGAACACTGAAAATTGTTCCTTGAGAAAACCATAGCATTTTTTCTTGATGAAATAATTTAATTACTTTTTTTTAATATAGCAGGGCCCCCTCCCCCTTCCCCCTCCCCTGAAAAAGAAAGAATTTTTGTCTCAAGTCTGCAGAAGAACTTGAACGTCCATATAACTTCCCCCCCTTCCCATGATGATTTTAAAACAAATATTCTGCTGTCCATTTTAGGAGAGCTGATAACTAGATGCATTGTGGAAGTTAACAGAGAACTTTGGCGTTGCTTTGAGCAATGTCATCCAACTTGTTTCAATGATGTATGTGTCTAGAGCATTTAGATTATAAAATGCCTTTCTCTAAGGAGCAGTCTTTCCATGTCTGACATTTATGAAGCACACCTGTGCAGTGTCTGACTATTACACAGATTATTGCTCTATCTCCAGATTTATTATGGCTATCTCCATACAGTTGTGCAACACAACTGCAACAATAAAAAGGAGCAGTTTGCTTATGAGGAATGTAAGTGTCAATGTTTTAGGTTTCTGTCCTTGTAACATCTGATGCATAGCACAGCTTTGGGCAAGTTTAAATACCTTCATTTAATCTGGGTCAGTCTAAAGTTGGCTTTCCCCTTCCCATTGGTGAAAACAAGAGGTGTAAAAATGTCCCACTTAAAGTAAAACTGGGAAAAGTCATTTTCTCTGCCAGATTTGTGAATTTTGCTGAAAAAACATTCTATTCATTTATTCAATTAATACATAAGGAATCTGTGTGAGAGAGACGTGTTAAGAATGAAAATTACCGCACAGAATGTAATGTTCTCTAGTTGATTAGCAAGACGTCCCTCTTATATGTGTCATGGAAATTTTTGAGTATGTGCTGCCAGTACAGAAGAGGTTAAACTGACATGCGCAGTTTGAAGCTGTGAGTGGAAATTTCCAAGGCTC
>NW_017728912.1:10800178-10808319 GCF_001723895.1 Crocodylus porosus | reverse complement strand
GGCCCACCGTGACCTTGGGGCCCGATCCTTCGGTTTTCCCCGACAATATGTAATACCCACAAGCACACTGGGCTGCGTATTGTGCTTTTAGCGTGTGTGTGTGTGTTTCATGTGGGCAAGATGGCCTCTGTTGTTTTGGCCCTGTGTTCTGCAGGTGGAAAGCTGGGGTCTGTATTTGGGCAAAGCATGCAAACACTGACACCATTAAAATGGTGCAAAAGCATTTAGCCTGCTTTAAAGCGTCATGCACACACTCCTCTTGTTTCATCTACACATGGCTGTAGACTTCCTTATGTCGCTGAAGAGACTGGAGGCCCTCTCCCCTACACTGGAAGAGAATTTGATTAGTATGAGGGGAAATACATGCTGAATCTTGGTAAAGCTTCCAATCCAGTGTGTGTGTCTCCTTCAGCCCTACAATAATTCTGGCTGGATCAGTCATGGGCAAGATTCTGATGGCACCCTACCAAGAGAAATCAGGGCATGTGATGTTTGTAACATCTCCAGCTTTCTCTTAGAGTGAATCCCTGCTCAGCACCTGTATTTGAACTTTCATTCACGTAAAGCCTCATGTGCAAGGCACAGAGTGATTCTGGTTAAGAGTCTGAAAAGGATTAATGTTAGACAGAGGCTAAATGTCTTTTAAATATGGGGGTAGAATGGAAAAAATGGAATCTAGACTCAAGTCGCTGGATCTAATTCAGTCTGAAAAGATTTGGGATGATGTGTCTATTAACTAACACAAGCAGGTGCCTGCTAGTGGGAAGTTCTAGATTAAGGAATGTACATCCAGCTGAGCTATGTCATACAAAATGCTTACTTTTGCTAATAACTCAAAACACACCTAAAGTACTTTAATAACCTTTCCAAAGTTCCTCAGCAAACGTAGTCCCCCTTTTGGGACTACTGAATCATCTTAGAAAAGAAACTAAGTGTGGGGTGTGACTTTTATTTTGAGATGGATCCAACAGGAAAGAGTTTTTTAAAATTTAGTGTGGCCAAAAATGCCAGCCATCTTATTAATTTTTCTTACAGTCATGTTCAGACACATTTACTGCTTTAGCTCATGAGATTTTGGTCCTGATTGGGTGCATCTTCATGTTCATTGTGATTAGTTACTGCACATTTAGTTTAGTACTTGCTTAATGAAGTACTAAGTAAATGTGCAGTAAGTACAGTTACTGTACAATCGTGCCAATGGACGGTTTTTTTATGATGGTTGCTGTGCAGTAGCCTAATAGCACTGCACAGTAGCTTGTTAGCATGGTTTTTGACTGGCATGCTATTGCACAGTGTTATTAGGCTACCACGCAGTAAGCGTCTTGTGTAGACACACCCACGGAACCAAAAGCAAATAATCAACTTGCAAATAACCACAAATGATAGTTGCTGAATTTTCTCTCTTAAGATTCAGTCAACTACTTTATTAATGGGGATATGTTAGGAGCCAGCCAGACTAACTATCCTTGCTAGTGTCATAGTGATATTGTAGCCATGATGGTCCAGGAATTATGGGAAAAAGACAGATTTTCAGAAGCATGTCTAGCTCTATCCCAACCATGTAGATGGTTAACTAAAAGATATCACCCAAACAAATACTTGTCTTTCACATAGTCTTATTAGACTCCCTTACAGAAGAGTAATTCCCAACAGCCTACCTGTTTTCTGTTCTTTCCATCACTGGTGTGGCACATAGGGTGTGGAATAGGGCAAGGAATTGACCCCAAGTATTGTATAAAGTAAAATTTCTGACCTATAGGCTAACAGCTTGAAAATCACTGATAAATGCTTGTAATGAAGGAGTTGACAGGATAAGAGAGTAATTGTACAGGAAGGGTAAATAGGCAGCCCAAGCAAATTTGCACTTACTTTACACCCAGATGTCAAGTACTGGCCTACATCCATGTTCAACCAATTCAGTGTCATTTATTTATAAATTCTTTTCTTAGAGTCTGCATTTTTATAGCCTAGTTCTTCCTTCCTTGTCTGTACTGATGTCTGTGGTGGTGGACTGAAACCTGTAGAGATGCAATATATGGTTTCAGGCTCATGGCCAAACAGGATCATTGTTACAGTTACTTCCACTCAGACGTTCATGTTTCCTGTCTCTAAAGGCAGTCCCCAGAAGAGTAAACTCCCTGCCATGTGGCACATCAAGACATACATAGAAACTTATTGTGACAGCACAGGCAGTAATAAATGTTCACTGCACTCTAGAGTAATACAATAGTTCCTGCATCTCTTGTCTTCTAACCTGCAGGCTAAGTCTGGCAAATATTTTTATATAAAACTTCTTCTTAGAATTCAATATTTTGGAACTTTTTTGTGCTGTTTACTCCTTGGAAGTTTTTATATTATGGTAAAAAGTTTCAAATATTTATTAAAGTTCTTTGTTTATCTGTTGCATGTAGGGCTGTTTGTCAGCACACAGCATGAATTGAATCAGTCCTGAAAGTTCCTTGTGAGGTGGAAGTCATTGACATTTTTCTAACAAAGCCCACAAACAGCAAATTAATCTAGTAGTAAGTCAAGTTCTAATCAGGGCTTCATTGTGAGGAACAAAGCAATGCTGTTTCCAGCCATAGTATGCTACTGTGTGACAACATGTTGCCTTAGGGAAAACTTTGGAGAGAGATTGCTCCATTGCTATGTAATTCTCTCTCTTTGTTCTGAAAAACATTATCCCTAGAATCCATGCCAGGATAACCAGAAACCTGCCACAATTAAATTCTAGCAAAACTAAGATTATACTGATTGTCTTGGTCAGGTACTACAGAAGCAACATTTCCCAGGCCTCCTGACTTGCCAATCTTTCGAGAGTGCTTCACATAGCCAATTAGGTTATGACAGCATTTGTAAAAAAAATGTTCATGAACAGGATCTGATATACCAAAACTCTGATCTGGGAAGAAAAAGCTTATTAATGTGAGATGTTGAAATGCCCATAATAGTTGAAATCTGGGAATTTTTAAAGTAGAATAGTATGTAACAGCTAGTTATGATACTTGGTCCTTTCAGCTAATTGTTAACATGGCTCACAGTTTACAGCCTAAACACGAAACTTAAGGGCTAGGGACAGAAGTTACACATAAACTGGTTTAAGTGAGCATAAACTGGTTTAGACCTGTAACAGAACAGTAACTCAGTGCACATAAACCAGTTTCAAAATGGCTGAAACAGGTTTGAGATAAACCTGAATGTCGTATCAGCCTTAACTGATTTGGGTCAAACTGGTGTATGAAACTTCTGTCCCAGACTCCTCCTGGTTCAAGTTAAAATCACAGCCCCCAGCATCCCAGTATGCTTTCCAGCCCTGTGCTGTGCTGTGCTTTCTGCCCCAGCAGAAAAGGGTTACTGTTGGCTGTGACTTCAGACTACAAGTCCCAAAGGCACCTGGAAGCAGGAAAGAGAAGTGATGAGAAACGCTGTGGGGTCCTGCTGCTGGACTACAAATCCCAGAATCCTTAGGAGCAGGAAGAAGAGCTGCAAGACAGCTGTGTTCTAGCACCCCTTGGCTTCTGGCCTGAGCCACTGCAGGCATATGGCTGCATTTTCTGAATCAAAGGTAAATGTGTGTCCAGTTGTTTTTCAGTTTAATCTTTGCATCTTAGACTAACCTGCAAAGACTTAATCAGTTCAGCCTCAGGCTTTTTGACTGTCTGTACTTAGCCAAGGTGTTCATACACTATGAACTATACTTCTCAACAAACTGTGCTTCTGAATCTAACTTCCTTTTTCCCCCTACAGTAACTCCAAAGGCATTGGGATCAGAAAAAAAGAAAACAGCATAACAAGAACAGTTGCTGCTGTTGAAGGAGAATAAAACAAATCTCTATTCAGTATTGAACAGTGCTGCTCAAACTTTTGGCCCTACAGGCCACGTGAGTGGTATGGGGCTGGTCTGTGGGCTGGTTCCCTCATGGAGTCAGAGCATGAGGTTGGGCCCCACACTGCCTTGGCTTGACCCCACATTCCTGGATCAGACTCTGCAACAACTTGGCCCCACTTGTCTGGGTCAGGCCCCACACTGCCCTACTCCCACATGTCTTATCTAGCATGTAGGTCTGTGGTATGTGGACCAGCAGGTTCCTCACAGGTACATAAATCTGGCAGTAGGGGATGAGTAATTAATACTGCTACCACTCCCCACCAGCAGATTTTTTGATCCATGGGAGTCCAGTGGGCCTAATGTCACTACTTCATAGACTGGATCTGGCCCATAGGCTGGGAATTGAGCAAGATTTCCTTTCTGTGCCAAGACTATGAAAATGTTATGTCTGCAGTAAGAAGTCACCTAAAAATACCATAATAACAATTTTAAACTGGCAAGTTGTCAAAAGTGTCATTTTATCAGTGATTGAACATTTGGGAGAAGTTAAAAAGATGTTGAAATATTCTCACTAAATCTTTCTTAAGGAAGTCAAGGGATTTGCTCCTTTGGTATTTCAGATAGAGTTTTAGACATATAACTATTCTTTCCCTTTTTTATTGAAGCCCTTTCTGTTTCTTTACTGATGCAAATCCCTTTTTTGTCCTAACCTAGTGCTGACATATCTTGGCCCAGCCCATATACTCCCCACAGGCTAGAGAGTTCATAAATTTTGTCTGGCTCCCCAGAATTTTTTTTAAACAAATGTTTACAAACTTACAAAAAGATTATTAAATGGTAACAACAGTTGTCAACCTCCTTAACTTTCGTGAGGCACTCAGCAGATCAATCCAAATTACTTTCCATGGAGTGATCCTGGGTAATAGTAATTTTCTTTTATATTCCACAAGAGCAGATGAGTAGTCCACATTTTTTATTTTTCCGTTAGTATTCCAAATAACTTGATGAAGAAAGGCTAGTAAGAATACCTAAGTTTTTTGCTGGGAGGATGAGACTTTGATTACAACAGCATGGCTGATAGTCTGGGTCCAGTATTTAAAAAAAAAATCCTGTTAAGGTTGGTGAGAGGTCATTTAAAGAAAAATTTCCACATTTCTGTTATGTGGAAAAATCATGTTATAATGCAACTGGATGAACTATGAACATATAGGCTGAAAATGTCAATAAAAGCTAGGCTAAAGTGTATCTTCTTTTTAGCTACTTCAGCCTATTTACCCTGAGAAAAAAACCAAACCTGAACGTACTTTTAAAATGTAAAATACAAATTTTAATTGAGACAATAATGAGTGACTTAATGTAGTTGAAATACGAAACTTCAGGGAATATTCTCTGAATTTTAAATCTATGGCAACTTTTTGAACAAATATGAATACACTATAGGATGTTCTGTGTTATGAGGCCTGAAAAATTGGCAAATGCAGTAGAAATTAATTACAGTTTAAGGAGAGTTTAAGAAACTACTTTTATTAGAGTAAATTACTTACAAGATTCTATGCCTCAAACCCATACTTGATAAAGAAATAAAGGAATACTTTCTCTAGTTCAGAATTAATCAAGATCAGTACTGTGGCAAGGTAGTTTGGCAGCTGGGGCAAAGCCCTCAGCGGCAGCCCACTCTCAACCCATGCACAGATCTGGGGGGGACACCCACCCCATGCTTGCCCAGGAATGCAAGCAGTGGTGGGAGCCACCTTCTCCCCCATCCCTGCCTCCCCCAAAATTAGCTGTTTGCAGCTCCGTCCCACATCCCACCCCAGCTGGGCAGTGCCTATTGGTGCCCCTTCACTTTGGCACTGAGGGAGGTTGCCCCCCCCCCCCCACCCCTTGCTATAGCACTGATCAACATTAGAAAACTATAATAATTACTATGTCTTATATTGTGTTGGGGTGATATAGCAATCACCCTCAAGACACCAAAAAGCTATACTGTATAGTCATAGCCTTAGATCCCACTGCATCTGCTCTGAGAATACTTGTGATATCTACTCACCAAACTGAAAACTACCATTAGCTATCAAAAGCACTCCAGCAGAGAAATAGACCGTATCTTTGAAAGAGGCACCCCAGTACCCTACAGCAATCTACTACAGTACCAAAAGAAGCCTCCATGATTGTATATCCCTGCTGGTCACCTACCACACACAAGAAGGATCATCAAACAATTGCAGAATGTACTTGAAAATGACCAGATTTTGAGAAAAATATTTCTAGTACCCTTACTCCTGGCTTCCAGAAAGTCTCCAACCTCACTTAACTCATCTTCAGAAGCAAATTTCTTGCTGATCAACAGGCACCTAATGGGGCCCAACTCTGCCTTAAAGAAGGCAAACGTGTCAGTTTATCTTTACTGCCATACCAATCAGCATCCACGACAGTGAAACAATCAGAATCCACAGATCCCATATGTGTATCCTAGAATGTAATATACCTCATCCAGTGCACCAAATGCCCTCAGGGAAACTTGACAAAAGCTATGCAAAAAAAGAATGATCACAGAAAAAAAGATAAAGGACACACACTAGCACACAGGTAGGAGAATATTTGTCACAGAAAAAAGGCACTCTTTCTGACCTCAAAATTCTCATACTCAAAGGAAATGTACAGCATACCTTCAAACAACTGGCTGGGGAATAACTCATTAGCTTAATGGACACTAAGACCCATAGATTTAATCCAGACATTGACTTCATAGCCTTTATAATCTACCACATCCCTGCTAAGGCCTCTGCACTCCATAGGTGATAATCAGCAGGGATCCAGGTTTTCCGTTTCCAATGGAAAAATGGAGAAAACCACGGATTTCCCATTTTAATTGGAGAAAACACAGTTTTTCCCTTTTAGCAGGGAAACCCATGGATTTCTCCCTTTTGCAAAGAGCTTTGCAGGTTTTACTACCCTTCTAGTGAGAATATTTTCCTAATATCTAACCTAAACTTCCCTTGCTGCAACTTGAGACCATGGCTCCTTGTTCTGTTATCTGCCACAACTGAGCACAGTTTAACTCCATCCTCTTTGGAATCCCCCTTCAGTTAGTTGAAGGCTGCTTTAGGTGGCAGAATCTAAATTATTCTTGTTAATACACAAAATGGAAAAAATACAGGGCGGATTTCTAGACTGGCATTCGCCCTCTTTCTGCCCGAATATCTTTTTCCTTGCAAGCAGCTACTCAATCAAAAACAAGATGTCTTCAAGGGAAAAATGCAATGTAAAATTTGTTTTTCAGGTTTTGATAGTAATGAACCTACTACTCATCTGTACTTCCTCACAAATTTATACTAATACTCTAAAAGCTAATATACTAAATAGAACCATGGTGAAGTTTAAATAGCTGGGCATTCCTAAATCCTTACCAGCAGCACCTGTAGCAGTATTCTTGTATTACAAAGGTTAAGGCAATCCAGTTACTCTTTGTCTCTCATCTGCCTTGGGCACCAGCTTGAGAGATAATTCCTCTTCCCTTTTACATGGGAAGCAGTCAGGAGTTGGCAGAACTTGGAATTCAGAGAAGCTCGTACTCTCAGAGTGAGATTACCTGTAATAACACCTTCTTACAACTAATACAGGATAGGTTGTGAGAAAGTTTTGTATCTTGTTCTAACACAGCTATTGCCCTTGACAAACATACCTTCATGAGATGCCATGGTAGCTCTATAGAGAAAACTTCAGGGTGTATCTCAGGGTAGCTCTCTGGAGAATCTTGAAAATTAACATGTAGATCTTGAACCTGCTTTAATATTTCATCGTGATCTTGTGTTTTGAGCAGAGTAGTGGGTACTATGCTCTTGGTATCTTGTACTACTGAGGAGGCAGGATGTTGTAGTCTGGATTTTCTAAAGGTTTAGTTTTGTTTTTTGGTGTTTAATGTTGGAGTGCTCATTATGTAAAATGAGTAGCACTAACTGAGCCTGCATATCAGAAGGGCATGGTTCACTGTTGTTAAGTACATCTCTAAAATGATGGTGACTCCATCCTGAGAGGTACGGAGGGCCCCATCTGTTGCCGGGACCCCTCAGCATGTGAGGTATACTGCCTACCTGGAGTGAGGATTCAGGACGTGAAAGGGATGCTCCAGACCGTAATCCAGCCGACTGATTATTACACCATGGTCCTAGTCCATGTGGGCACTAACGATGCGGCCAGGAGAAGCCCTGATCGCCTGATGGAGGACTACCATGCTCTGGGGTGCGTGCTGAGGGAGATGGGCGCACAGGTGGTTTTCTCTTCTATCCTGCCAGTGAGTGGACGAGGTAGA
>NW_017728912.1:10792953-10800167 GCF_001723895.1 Crocodylus porosus | reverse complement strand
CCCAGTATTCTTTCCTGCCATGGCAGGGGGTCAGACTAGATGATCTGCTCAGGTCCCTTCCGACCCTAGAAACTATGAAACTATGAAAAGAGGCTGCAGATTAATTTGACAGTCTCAAGGTAAAATCCTTTGATGGATGATAACATGATTGTGTGACTGGGGAAACACTTGAATATCTAGTGCCTGCTTTCATAATCACAGCATTTTTCAAACTCTTGTATATGTGGTGATCTCATCCAGACACAGGGATATAGCTACATGCTTTAGAGAAAGAAGAGGCATCCATGTAATGATGATACATGGATTGCAGAACTTCAACATTTTCTTATACTGCTTAACACAGGCAATAAATAAGGTAAGGGACCAAAGTGAAAACAGAGACACAATGCCCATAGGCTACCACTAGTAATCAAAATATTCCATTCTGTATAAGCTGAAGTATTGGAGTGGCCCGCACAAACAGTATTGTAGAAATAATCCAGCATAGAAATTACAAAGGCATGGTGTAACAGGGAACCCTAGCCTTGTCACCAGACGGCAGGTCTGCTCCTTTAAAGTCAGACCTTTCTGGGTATGGAGTGCTGGTAAGGAAGGGGTTAAATGCTGAGCCTGGCCAGCTAGTGAGTTGACCGGAAGGGGCAGGCCAGGACTATAAAAACCCAGGGCAGAGCAGCAGTGGAAGGAGAAGCAGTGTCTCTTAGAGCAGCTTTGTGGGTGGTCTAAAGGTGGGAAGAGGAGAACTATAGAAGCCCCAGAGAGACAGCAACCGTACCACAGGAAGGGCAGTAGCTGACTGTGGGGAGCCAAAGCATGAACCTTGCAAATGTAAGCTGACATACTGCTTTTCTTGATCACATTTGCTGGTGGCAGTTATTACCCATGGACAGGGCTATCTATTTTTTTTCTTTTTGATTATTGAATAACACTGGCAGTTTGGGTGAGGCTATTAGGGGAAGGAGGAGGAGGTGGCCTCATTTTGGAGCCCACTGCAGAGTGGGGACCTTGGCACCAGCGAGGGCATGGCTTTTGGGGGTACATAGGCCCTGGTGCCAGTAGGGGTGCAGGATTTTGGGGTGCACTGACCCTGGCACCTGAAGGTGTGATCTTAGAAGGCCAAGGAGGTCTGGTGCACCTGAGGTGCAGCTTTTATTTTATTTTTTTTTCCTTTTTGGACTAGGAAAGTGCAGGGTCAGCTTTGAACTTGCAATCCCCCTGGCTGTGGGGCTGGTGGCCAGGCCTCTGGGCCAGGGGAGCTGAGTTCCAGATGAGAGCAGGAAAAGGGGCCACGAGCCTCAAGACGCCAGAAAAGGCTAGAGCCTTGGAGTCAAACTCTATTTGGTGGGTTTAGGTGGGGAGGCCTAGCTAGAAATAAAAAGGGGTCAGGCCCACATAGGCGAAAGGCCCCAACACACAAAATCCAATTGGCAATCTCTCACTCCTAAGAACACCATCATAATAATTTCCCTCAAGATGTGGCAGACAAGTAGAGGGCAGGGCATAAGAACTTCAAAGATGATGCCAAAGATAGCCCACATAAGGTGTGGATTACCAGGGAAGATGGAGCTGGGGAGCGTGAGCTGTTACGCATGGATAGCTGTGCTGACGTTTGCCTTAGAGCAGGGGTGGGCAAAATATAGCCCACAGGCTGGATCCAGCCTGCCAGGCACTTTCGTCTGGCCACTGGTGCCCACCAGCTAATTGCACTGTGCCCAGCCCTTCTGCCCATGATGGTGGGAGTGAGGCACCCAGTATACATACCCCAACCCCCACCACCATATCCTATTGTGCCTCAATTCCACCCTGGTGAGTGGAAGGGCTTTGCATGGTCAGCATGCAGCTTCTGGGCAGCGCTGCTGTTACCACTGCTGTAGCCACCATGGTACCTGCTTGGCTGCCCTGGCATCCCACTCTGGGCAGCAGGCAGGGAAGCAGTGGGGGTAGGGGCAGAAGTGGAGATGCAGCTGGGTGGGAGGACAGAGTGTGGGGCTGGCAGCAGCACAGAGTCCATGTCCCTGGGGGTGGCAGCAGAGCAGGGTTCAGGTGGGCTGGGTGTGGGTTTGAGGGGGATTCCCGTCACAACAATCCCCCATGGTGTGCAGTGCCTGCAGGCAGTGAAGCAACAGCAGCAACAGTAGGCAGGGGTGCTCAGCATGCCTGTGACCAGTGGTTTGTGGCTTCAGCCAGCACCACTCATAAAAGTGAGGTACACAGCCACTTCTCTCACTGGGGCTCCCTACTGCACATGTGAAAGTCCTACACTTGGGCACCACCAGAGAGGAGCTCCATTCATTGGAGCTGAATGGCTTCACTGCTCCATGCTGTGCAGGTCCCAGAACTCCACAGGGAAGTAGGGTCCAAGATTTGCCTCAATTTCCCATGGAGTCCCAGGACCTGTGGGGCAGGGAGTGGTGAAGGCAGCCAGCTCTAGTGGAGCTTCCCTCCAGTGGTGTGAGTGCAAGAGTTGCATGTGTGCCAAGGGGAGCCCCGTCAATAGAAGCGGCCTGGCCAGATTGCACTCCTTGCCCCCATGTGCAGCTCTGGCTAGAGCCACACGCTGCCGGGCACAAGTATTGAGTGTCCCTGCTGCTGCTGCTGTTGCCTGTGGAGGCTGCACACCATGGGGGGAGTGGGTGAGGAGGATCCCCCCACCCTCCATCACACCCCTCAAATGCCACACAACCACATGCAACCCCAACAAGCCCCCCACATGTACACCCCCCAAAAATACCCTATTGCCTATTACACACAGTCACACAGTCACACCCCCTCACAAATGTTCCCCACAGCCCCCAAACATCCCATCATACACAAAAACACCCACACCCCCTCCCAGTCACACCCCCACACAATAGACAAGACTAAGACTTTATTTTTGAGTTATTATGCAGTCACCTCTACATACACAATGCAAACAAAAATCATGACAAAAGTATATTTTGTAATAAAATTAAAATATGTTATAGTAGGTGTTTGACTTTTTTAGTGTATGATTTATTTTCTGGTTCTAAGGTGGTAACCCCTCCCTTCCTAAAAAGAAATATTTCTATGGGGTGAAGGGAAGGACTTCTGAAGGCAAAGGTCAGGGGTTAGGGGTGGGATTTTGGGTCCCAAGATGGCAACCAGGGGGTGGAGTAACTGCTAAGGGGCGTAGCTACCAATGTGGCCCTCCAAAACTCACCAAACCTCATTAAGCCTCCCTCCAGCCAAAATAATTGCCTGTCCTTGCCTTGAAGAGTAGTCATTGACATCTGATAAAAGAGCCGTGGGGAAAAAGCATAACTGGCCACTGTGCTTATAGTTTCATAGTTGGTAGGGTTGGAAGGGGCATCCAGCTCATCAAGTCCGATCTCCTGCCATGGGCAGGAGAGAATGCTGGGGTCAAACAACCCCAGCAAGGTGATTATCTAGCCTCTTTTTTGAAGACCCCCAGTTTAGGAGTGAGCACCACTTCCCTTGGAAGTTGGTTCCAGATCCTAGCTGCCGAGTGTGAAGTAGTGCCTCCTGATATCTTGCCTGAAGCTACTCTGTCAACGTACGGCTGTTATTCTTTGTTACTCCTGGTAGTGCTTGGGGGAACAGGGACTCTCCCATTGCCTGCTGGTCCCCCTTGGCCTGTTTATAGACAGCACCAGATCCCCTCTCAGCCTTCTCTTGTGGAGGCTGAACAGGTTTAGGTCCTGTAGCCTCTCCTTATAGGGCCTGCCTTGCTGCCCCCTGATCATGCGAGTGGTCCTCCTCTGGACCCTCTCAATGCTGTCCACGTTCCTCCCGAAGTGTGGTGCCAAGTACTGGACACAGTACTCCAACTGTAGCCTGACCAGTGTTGCACAGAGGGGGAGGATCACCTCCTTGGACCTGCTTGAGATGCACCTATGGATGCATGACAAGGTGTGGTTAGCTTTCCTAACTGCGTCCTCACATTGGTGGCCCATGTTCATCTTTGAATCAATAATGAGCCCAAGATCCTTTTCTGCTTCTGTACTGACTAGAAGGGAGTTTCCCAGCCTGTAGGTATGCTGCTGGTTCTTCCACCCCAGGTGCAGTACCTTGCACTTGTCAGTTTTGAAACCCATCCTGTTCTCATCCACCCACCCCTGTAACCTGTCCAGATCTAGTTGCAGCCTGTCCCTCTCCTCCAGTGTGCCCACTTCTCCCCACATCTTGGGGTCGTCTGCGAATTTGAACAAGGTGCTTTTCACCCCCTCATCCAAGTCGCTGATGAAAATGTTGAACAGTGCGGGCCTGAGGACTGAGCCCTGGGGGACCCCACTGCCCACATCCCTCCAAGTCGAAAATGACCCAGCCACCACCACTGTCTAGGTGCAGTGCTCCAGCCAATTTGTAACCCATCTGACTGTAGGCATTGACACCACAGTAGCATAATTTTTTAGTGAGAATGGGGTGAGAGACCGCGTTGAAGGCCTTCCTAAAGTCCAGAGAGACTACATGCACCACAACATGTGCATCCAAGGATTTTGTGACCTGGTTGTAGAAGGCCACCAGGTTGGCCTGATAGGACCTTCCTCTAATGAACCCATGTTGGTTGCCCCTAAGCATAATCTCCCCTGCTGGTCCCTTGCAGATGTGCTCCTGGATAATTTTCTCAAAGAGCTTTCCCAGGACCAAGGTAAGACTAATGGGTCTGTAGTTTCCTGGGTCCTCCTTCATCCCTTTCTTGAAAATGGGGACCACATTGGCCCTTTTCCTGTCCTCTGGCACCTTGCCAGAGTACCAGAGTCCTCATAAAGCTGTGCCAGGGGTCCCGCTATTACCTCTGCCAATTCCCTCAGCACTCTGGGGTGGAGATTGTTAGGACCTGCCGATTTGAACATGTCCAGTCCCACCAGAAGTTCCCTGACTAGGTCCTCGCTGACCCTGGACCTGGCTGCACCTCCTCTGGGTCCATCTGGGACACCTATGGGGGGTGGGGGGAATGACCCGGTCTCTGCTTAGAAAAATGGAGGCAAAGAAATTGTTAAAGAGGTTAGCTTTGTCATCTGGTGCAACCACAGGATTTCCAAGCATTTCCTGCAGAAGCCCCATGTTACCCAGTTCCTTCTTTTTACCCCCTATGTATTTAAAAAAGGACTTCTTATTATCTTTGATCTGGGTTACTAGTCCCAGTTCCATCCCAGCCTTAGCCTTCCTAACAGTCCCCCTACAATCATGAGCAATGGAGGTATAATCCTCCTTGGTGATTGCCCCTCTCTTCCATTGGGTGTATGCCTCCTTTTTAGCTTTGAGACATTCCTGGATGCTTTCGGTGAGCCATGGAGGCTTTTGAGCACTCTTGCCCCCCTTGATTCACGTTGGGATTGTCACCCTTGGGCTTGGAGAATCGTCTCCTTAAGGAATGACCACTCTTCTTGGACTCCCAACTCCCTTCATCTTTGGGACCTCAGTACCTCCCTGACTAGTCTCCTTACTTCATTGAAATCTGTCCTCCTGAAATCCAGGGCTTCTGCCTTGCTCTAGGCCTTTGACACCCTGCACTGGATGGTGAATTCCAGTAGGCGATGATCGCTATCGCCCAGGTGGTCAAGAATCTGCAGTCCCCTCACTAAGTTGTCACCTGTGGCCAGGACCAGGTCCAACAAGGCATTTCCCCTGGTGGGACTGTACATCTCCTGGGTTAGATGGAGGTCCTGTAACTTGGCTAGGAACCTACATGAGTGGGCAACCTACTTGGCTAACTGCTCTTCCCAGCAGTTGTCCAGATAGTTTAGGTCACCCATAATTACCATGTCCCTTAACTGCCTCTGCAAGCTGACTTGAGAATTCCTGGTCCAGCACTTCCCCCTGATTGGGTGGTCTGTAGTAGACTCCCACTATTAAGTCCCTTTCCCCCTGACCTCCTGTATTCTGACCCAGAGTACTTCAGTCTGCCCCTCCTCTGATCCACTGCTGTTTGCTGAGAATGTGTATTGCTCTTTGATGTAGAGCACCACCCCACCTTTCCTCCCTGTTCTATCCCACCTGTACAGCCTATAGCCCTTGATGTTTACTGCCTAGTCATGTGTTGGATCCCACCAAGTTTCACTGAGCCCCACTATGTCTGGGTTTGTGTTAGCTAGCAGGAGGGCAAGTTCCTCATACTAAGAGTGTATAAGCAACTTGGGGTCCTGACTCAGCTTCTTGGAAAGACTGTATGGGTTCCCCATCTGTAACTGTAGTTGTATTTTACTAGCAATCAACATCACCTTTGTTATGTTTGGAACAACTTTCAATCAGCTGAGACTCATCAAGATCCCATCTCAGCCAAACACTGGGCAAACAAAGACGAATACAAGAACTGGGTGCTGTTAATATGCAGCTCAAACATCTCACTGTCATTTGGCTACCTCACACATACTTTGCTGCAAATGGTAAGATAGTGGAATCTTGCAGCAATACCTTGTATTAGAAAGCTCTTGCATATGAACAATTGTTCAACATACCTTTTGCAATATCTCAAAATAATTATAACAATAAAACCCAGCTAAATTGAGAATCTCTTTATGCTTGCAGGAGGCAGTTTATTGGTCAGTAGTTTCAAAGGTACGTTTAACCAACTATTTTCTGTGTGGAGGAGGTTATTGACTGATGAAAACAGCATGGTCTCTCAGCCATGGCCAGAATGAAAGAGAGATCGATTCCAGATGTCACCAGGGTGATTCTTTTGTCACAGCCTTCTCATTTACCTTGCCACAAAATGGAATGTTAGGGGTAAGATACTAAATAGCAAGACTATCTTTGTGTAGATGTTCACTTCTGTGAAGGAAACTGCCCTGTCCTTCTAACAGGTATTAGAAATCTTTACCAATGATGCTCCTAATAGACAAAAACACTTTGCATTTGCATATTGCAGTTATGTGACACGTGCCTATTTTGTTGCAGCTGTGAACCTCAGTGAATGACTACTTACGAGAGTAGAGGGAATGCTTGCTCCTGCTGGTATGGTTTAATTATCACTAGGCCAGTCAACATTTCCCTTCTTTCACTGAGCTTCAGTTTCATAAGGCAAATAAGACTGGGTGGTGAATGTTAAGGTCTATAGGCTGTACAGGAGGGACGGGATAGGAAGGAGAGGTGGCGGCGTGGCACTCTCCATTAAGGAGGAATACCCATCCTCATCAATTAACAAAGAATCAGAAGAAGGGCACTCTGAAGTGCTTTGGGTTAGAATACAAGGCAGTTGAGGGGAAAGAGACTTAACAGTGGGGGTCTACTACAGA
>NW_017728912.1:10765294-10791893 GCF_001723895.1 Crocodylus porosus | reverse complement strand
GTCTTCCTGGACTTTCGGAAGGCCTTCAACACTGTCTCTCACCCTGTTCTCATTAAGAAACTGGGGGACGGTGGTGTCGACACCCACACAGTCAGTTGGGTCGCCAACTGGCTGGAGGGCTGCACCCAGAGAGTGGTGGTGGATGGGTCATTTTCAACCTGGAGCGATGTGCGCAGTGGGTTTCTGCAGGGCTCGGTCCTCAGGCCTGCACTGTTCAATATTTTCATCAGTGACTTGGACAAGGGGGGTAATCTTTCCTGCCATGGCAGGGGGTCAGACTAGATGATCTGCTTGGGTCCATTCCGACCCTAGAAACTATGAAACTATGAAGAGCAAAAGTGTGACTATGTGTGCATCTTTGGGTGCATCTACATGTGCATTTACGTGTGACTAAATTTAATACTTATTAAACTAATGTTCATTCAGCAATTTTTAGCAGGTATCTACACATGCAGGAACTTGGGAGTAAGGTTAGTATGCTAAAGTTAGTTTGAAGTCCCTACAGCCCTGCCATGTACCCCTAGTGGCTTGGTGGACCTGGTGCTAAAGTTAGTGCTGGATCATTTTTACATGTGTGTTAATGAGCTTTAACTAATCGTGCCTAAACTTGATACCTGCATTTTCAGGTATCAAATTTAGCTGCTTCTTCTTTTTTTTTTTGTCATTTTAAATGTGCATTAAGGACTTGCATGTGTAGGCATACACCAATAATGCACATTAGCCCAATATAATGTGCATTAATTCATCTTGTGTAGATGCACCCTATGATCCAGAAATACAACCAGTCTGTGACTTCTGTTTTACTTTGCAGAGCCCTGGCACTTGTGAAACTGAATGTCCAAACAACTATGTCAATTTATTTAAGCAGAGGATATTACTGACTGAATGTTTTGTTAGAGCTACTTACTGAATCTCTTTACCTGCTAAAAATCACAAAACACTCTTGTGTGCCAGAGACCTATTTTCTATGAGCCAGAAAAACTATAAATTTTCCAGCTCTTTTCCACCAGGAAGAAAGATCAATAAGTTGCTCCTCTAGGCTCTATAAATTATGAGATGCCATATTTCATTTGTCAGAATGCTACGGGTAGTTATTTACGCTTGTTTTCCTCAAATATGTCCTAAAGATTTGTTACTTTTTCTTCAATTATAAATAGCAGTAAAGAGAAAATCCCAGAAAATAAATTGCTGCAATTTTTTTTAATGTCAGTAGTGTCATTAGAATTGAATGCAAATTACTATTTTAGATCCTTATTTGTTACTTTATTAACTTTTTTATTCTTCTTAAGTTGAATGAAAGAAATTCAGGAATTATCCTCATGTCATTATACATGTATATAAATAGTAGATTTTTAAAGTGTTTTTTCCCTTCTTGCTTATCTTTCTTTTGTATGTATGCTTTTTTGAATTAGCCATACACATGGAATAGTAGCCAGAAAGTGTCACAACACAGAGTACCATGTGATGTATTTTTGTTATTATAGATTTAGATGGTTGCTGTTTCTGATGCATTTTTGTATCTTGTCTAACCACCTGATTTCAGTCCCTTAACATTCAGTACATCCCTATTTGAGCTCACCTGTTTTTCCACAATCCCAAATTCTCTATGTTCTTCATGACTTTTTGAAGCTAACCAGTAAAATAGCTTTCCTTAATTTTTCATTGTTTCCGTATCTTCAGTTTACCTTATGCTATAAACTCTTTAACTGATGCTGAATTCAGAATTGTTAGCTCCACCTGTTGGTGGAAGTATAGAGCTGGAAATATTTCTTACTAAACTATAATAATAAATAATATTCCTTTGTGTTATTTCAAAGTACAGAAAAATCTAAATTTTCTCCTGAAACTGAGAATTAGAAATATTAAAACCTAAAAAATGTTCTTTAATTAACAAAAACAAAAACAAAAAAACCCAAACAAACCCAGTGAAACTTAACCCATGCTGCACCTTCATTTTTCTGTTTAAGTAGCAAGCAAGAGGAGAAATGACTGCAATACATTCTAGTTAATTGGGGAGAATAAATAAGGATATTATAGGTCAATAATTATTTTGGAGTCTGTTAAAACTGAAACTATATAAAACAAAGAATAGCTCACAATTGTTGTTCTTGATCAATAGGAGCAAGTGGAAGTCTCCAAATCACAGGTTCTCATGGGAGAAGTTCCAGAAGCTTCCAGATCCTTGGTTCTCATTGGAGACTTCAGTCACCCCGACATCTACTGGGAGGGCAATACATCAGTACACAGGCAATCCAAGAAGTTTTTGGAGAGTGTTGGGGACAACTTCCTGGTGCAAATGCTGGAGCAGCCAGCTAGAGGCCATGTTTTTATTGGCTCTGGATTTAGGATCAGATACTTGTTTGGAGTGGGGGGGTGGCTGGTGGTGGGCTAGCATTGTGCTTTCTGTTCATGGTGGCCTCAAGGACTCTCCCAGGGGATGGGGATAGGGATTAACAGCAGCACTGCACTTTAACTTCTGTTTCAACAGGCCAGTGTTTCATTTTTGAGTCTTGTTTGATTTCAAAAGCACTGTTCTGTTCCATTTTGTTGAAACGGTTTTGCTATTTCGATACTGTTTTGACACTATTTTGATGTTTTTCCCATAGGCTATAATTGGGAAGCATGAAACAGCCTATAACTTTGTCATTTCTGATTCGGATGAAACTTGCAGGGTTGTTAGCCCCTTCTGAGGACATAAAGCCTGCCATGTTTCAAGGAGATAGGTGCAGGGGCTTCTAGGAAGCTGCACCTCAAGCTACTGACAAGCAGGAACTGGGGAGCAGGACCAGTGTCCTGTGATCCAGCAGGCAGATTGGGTACCTGCACCCCGAGGGAAGAGTCCAGCAGAGGCCCCGCAGCCCTGGGCTCACGGCACTGGGGAACTGAGCCCAGCTGGGGAAAGCACCTTCTGCCACTGGGCTCAGTTCCCAGTACTGGGGAAATGAGGCCGGCTGGGGGAAGTGCCTCCCACTGCTGGGCTCAGCACTGCGAGCCACTGGGAACTGAGCCCAGCAGTGAGAGGTGCTTCCTCCAGCCGGGCTGAGTTCCCCAGTGCTGGGAACTGAGCTTGGTGGTGGGAGGCACTTCTCCTCGCTGGGCTCAGTTCCCAGTGGCTCGCAGCCCTGGGGAACTGAGCACAGCCTCAGCTCCCACCACCAGGCTTGGCTCCTAGTGGCTTGCAGCCCCGTGGAACTCAGCCTGGTGATGGGAGGCAGAGCGTAGTGCCAGCTCTGCCCACTGTCTGCCACTGGGCTGAGCTTCATGGGGCTGGCAGAGCCAATCAGAGCACAGCCCAGTGGTGGGAGGCAGACAGAGCCAGGACTGCGCTCCCTCCTGGGCTGAGCCACATGGGGCTCCAGAGCCACTTGGAGTGCAGCCCTGGCTCTCCCCTGCCTCCTACCACCTGGCTGGCTGCTTTGAAATTTGAAATGTTTAAAAACTTTCTAAATGTTTTGACTTCCCTCATTTCACTTTTGAAGCTGTTTCAAAGCCCTTCATTTCATTTTGGTTTTGCTGTTCTGAGCTCAAAATGAGTCAAAACAGCATTGAAACGAAACAGCTGCCGAAGCTTTGCACAGCCGTAATAAGGATCCTTCTCAGGGACCCTCTTGGGGAGAGGATGGACCTACCCAGGTGGAGGACAAGGAGGGACCTGGGCGGGAGGAGAAGGAGGTACCCTTTGTTACTCCCAAGTCTCGCTTTTGTATTCTCCTTCCCTCCTGATGACTCTTGATCCATGGGTGTTGCTGGTTGGTCTCTGTGTTCATCACATGTCCACATAGCTCATTACATGCACACACATTAATTTGGTCTTTCCAGTCCTTCTCCTAATTTGGTCTGTTTCCCCAAAACAGAGACTCAGGCCCCCCTGCTCTGCAGCCTTGTTAGCTGGTGGCACCCTTGTTTTTGTGTTATGGAACAGTATGGTACATGACTCCAGTTTCTCAGACTGTGTGTGTTCATTGGCCTTGTTGTATTAGACAGCCTGTCTGATTCCAGGACACTGTGAAATTGTATGTGTGTGAGACTCAGGTTTTTAGAAATCGGTTAACCCCTCCTGCCCATCCTGAACTGTTCTAATTAATTTATATATACCTATAAACTAATTCCCAAAAACCAAACCTTTAAATACCATTTTCTAAGCTAACATTCTTGATCTGCTGTTCAAACAGGGAAGAACTGATGGGGAATGTACTAGCAGGTGGCAACTTAGGCAGCAGTAGCCATGAGATGATTTAGTCCACAATCCCAAAGAAAGAAAGGATGGAGAGCAGTAGAATAAGGACCCTGGACTTCAGAAAAGCAGGCTTCAACTTGCTCAGGGACTCATGAATAGGACCCCCTGGGAAGCCAGACTGAGGAGGAGAGGAGTCCAGGAAATCTGGCTATACTTAAAAAAGCCTTACTGAAAGTGCAGGAACAAACCATCCTGATGTGCAGGAAGACTAGCAAGTATGGCAGAAGACCAGCTTGGCTTAGTTTACTGGAAAGTTCCCTGCTAAATCACAGAAAAGAAGCTTATAAGAAGTGGAAACTTGGGCAAACAACTAGGGAGGAGTATAGGAGTTTTGTTCAGGAATGCAGGGATGAACTCAGGAAGGCCAAAGCACAATTGAAGTTGCAGCTACCAAAGGATGTAAATGGGGTAACAAAAAGGGTTTATACAAGCATGTAACAAGAGGAAGATCAGGAAAAGTGTGCATCCCTTACTGAGTGGGGGAGGCAAACTAGTGTTGGGATGCAGAAAGTACTCAATCCCTTTTTCACTTCAGTCTTCACAGGCAAGGTCCCAGAGTCCTGTGCCTGGTAGTACAATTTGGGGAGGAGGTGAGAAGCCAACAGTGGTGAAAGAACAGGTTATGGACTATTGAGAAAAGGTGGATGTGTACAAGCCCATGGGGCCATACAGGATATACCCGAAGTGCTGAGGAAGTTGGCTGATGGGACTGCAGAGCCACTGGCCATCATATTTGAAAAATCATGGTGATCGGGAGAGGTCCTGGATGACTGGAAAATGGCAAACATAGTGCCCAAATTTAAGAAAGGGAAAAAGGAGGATCCAGAGAACTACAGACTGGTCAGGCTCACCTCAGTCCCTGGAAAAATCATGGAGCAGATCCTCAAGGAATCCATTTCTATGAACTTGAAGGAGGAGAAGAAAGTGATTAGGAACAGTCAGCCTGGATTCACCAAGGACAAGTCATGGCTGACCAACCTCACTGCTTTCTATAATGAGATGACTGGCTTTGTGGATGCGGGGAGACCAGTGGATGTGGTGTACCTTGATTTTTTGTTTGGTTTTTTTTTTTTTTTTTAGCAAGGCTCCCACAACATTCTCCCAGGCAAGCTAAGGAAGTATGGGCTGAATGAATGGACTGTAAGGTGGATAGAAAATTGGCTGGAGCATTGGGCTCAGAGGGTAGTAATCAATGGCTCAATATCTAGTTGGCAGCCAGGATCAAGTGGAGTACCCCAGGGGTCAGACCTGGGGCTGGTTTTGTTTCATATCTTCATCAATGACTTGGAAGATGGCATAAAGTACACTCTCAGCAAGTTTGCAGATGACATCAAGCTGGGAGGAATAGTAGATATGCTGGAGGGTAGGGCTAGGATTCATAGGACCTAGACAAATTGGAGGATTGGGCCAAAAGGAATCTCATGAGGTTCAATAAGGACAAGTGCAAAGTCCTGCACTTAGGACGGAATAATCCCATGGATAGTACAGGCTGGGGGCTGACTGGTTGGGCAGCAGTTCTATAGGAAGGGACCTGGAGGTTAAGCTGAATATGAGCCAACAGTGTGCCCTTTTTTGCCAAGAAAACTAACCGCATACCGGGCTGCATTGGTAGGAGTGCCCCTCTATTCTGAAGTGGTGAAGCCACATCTGGAGTACTGTGTTCAGGGTTGCCCCCCCCCCGCCACACACACATACACACTACAGAAAGGATGTGGACAAATTGGAGAATGTCCAGTGGAGGGCAATGGAGATGTTGAGGGGGCTGGTGCATATGACATATGAAACTGAGCTTATTTAGTCTAGAGAAGAGAAGGCTGAGAGGGGATTTAAGAGCAGCCTTCAACTACCTGAAGGGAGGTTCAAAAGAGAATGGAGCTAGACTGTTTTAAGTGCTGGCAGATGACAAAACAACGAGCAATGGTCTCAAGTTGCAGCAAGGGAAGTTTAAGTTAGATATTAGGAAGAATTGCATCACTACAAGGGTAGTAAAACACTGGAACAGGTTACCCAGAGAGGTTGTGGGCTCTCCATTCTTGGAGGCTTTTAAGACCCGGCTAGACAAAGCCTTGTCTGGGGTGATCTAGTTGGGGCTGGTCCTGCTTTGATCAGCAGGTTGGATTAGATGACATCCTGAGGTCCCTTTCAAAACTAGTTTTCTATGATTCTATGATCAAGCCATAACTGAGACTGACTCTCTCTCTCCCCCTCTCTCAATGTCCAGAACGATTTCTCTCTTTGTCATGAATTACCTTTGTCTTTCTGTAGCCAGCTTCTTCTCCCATATGCATATGCACTCAACATTCTATACAGCTGGCCTGAAGAAACAGGAAAGGAGACAGATGTATACCATCTACCTTAGAGGGTGAGGAACAGTTTATCCTTCTTTATTCAAAATTCTTGAAACACTGTTTGACAATAAAACACATTAAAATACCCCAAAAGGATCTGAAAATACATTTATTTCAATAACTTGGGAGTAGAGGCCAAAATTCAGAGCTATGACTGCAAAGGGGAGACATTTCCCCTCCATTCTGATTTTTATTTCTTGCATTTTAGTAACTAAAATTTTATTTTTTAATGTGGTATATCTTAAGGAAAGTTAAAGAATATAGGCCTGTATCATGGCTCTGACAAGCTGAGGTACAGAGGCACAGGGAAGTGGTTTGCTTCAAAATATTTTGAAAAGGCTAGATCCTTGCTCTCGAACATTATTCCTTTACACTATTCTGAAGCTTACTCTTATAAATATGAATTTCTTGGTTTTTATAGAGCCTATATAGCCAGTTTCTACTACTCAGTCTCAGCTTGCTGACAATGGGTGTGCCATGCCATGTTGGGAGCAATCTGAGACTGGCATGTTCTGAGGCTGTCAAAATGCCCTCTATGTTATAATTGGCTTGAGACTCCTCTCAAGTTAAGAATTGAGTTTATTCCCTTCTAAATATGAAACCAGGCTCTGGCAGACCTTATATATAAGACATGATTAGCTTGATAATCATACCATAACCAGCCACCCTGCTACACATTCAAGGAATTAATGGCGCGACTAAATGGGAAACCAACCACAAAAATATTCCATAAAATATGCATTATATTTTTGTGAGTGATTTCCATTTTGCTTTAAATAGAATGTGTGGAAGAGGGGGCTTGGTTGACAGCTCCCCACATGTGGGCAGGCTGAAAGCCGTATAGTGCAGCCATTAGTGGGACTGAACCATGCTGTTTTCAAGGTGCCAACTTGAGGGGAGTTTATGAGTTGGGCCAAGGTGCTGTGTGGCTGGGTGCCTGCATGGCTCAGGGGCTAAGGAACAAGGCAGATTCTGGAGCTTGGTAGTAATGAGCCCTATTGGTCCCCATGACCCTGAAGGTTGACTGCCTGTACTGCAGCTCCCAGGGAGGTTAGGAGCAAGGCACTTGACACATCCCAGCCACAGGGACCCTACGACCAGGGAGAAATTCTATGATCCTGGGATCCCTATGAGCCAGGACTTTTAAAAACCACTGCATCCTTTGTGGTCTTCAACCAGCTCCCATGTGGTCCTGGGACTGACACTGACAATACTGCACTGGAGTTTTGAACTGGCTCTGATGCCTCCAAAGGAAACAACCAGCTGATTGTTGTTCCCACCCCTACGACTGTGCCAGTTCATGTTGGGATGCAGGCACCCAGGTTTCAACTGGCTGGTTCGGAGGAAGCCCAGAATCATGATCCTGGGCATACTTTTCACTTTCAAATAGGAATGGTATGATTTGGATCCGATTCCTTATCCTAAAATCACATGCCCAGATACACACATATGGCATGGCTGGGGGCACAATTATTGGGAATGGGACTCAGACCCCATTGTGCCATTAAATGAATGTGTACCAGGGGCCTACATACTTTGTATGTCATTCTGTGCTCTTGTCTTTTCTGTTTTGAAGATGCATCAAGTTCAATAAAGAAGTATTTCCAGAAACTGCCTAGAGCTGATAGAGCTGCTTTTGCTAAACATATTGCATTGTTTGCCACAATCCAGTGGATGTTTGTTGCTTGTTTTTGTGGTTTTACCACAGATTACTGAATTTCCATTTCTCTGTGGTTCAGGGGTCTTGCACTCCTCTTCATTTCTCTGCGACCTAGTGGGCTGCATGGGGCTGAAGCCGTTTGGGACAGTGTAGGGTGTGCCTGGAGGGTTTTGAAGAAGCAGGAGTGGGGGGAGTGTGCAGTACAGGAGGGTGCAGGCAAGAAGTTTGCAAGGAGCTGGTGCTGCTGCAGCCTTGCAGGGGTGGGGAGTTCCAGGTAGCCTCTGCCAGTGGGCTGCTGCACTTCCTGGAGTCTGGTGCAGCAGGCATGCAGGCTAAAACCACAGTGGGGCCAAGGCAGAAGGCAATAGAGCTGTGCCAGGTGGAGTCTGCCCCACTGAGCTGAACCGAGCTGAGTTGCAGCAGCTCTTAGGATGAGGGGTGCCCTGTTTCTGGCTGCGCTGCTCCTCTGGGGTGAGGGGGCAAAAGGGGTAGGGGAGGGCTGAACAAACTTGTAGCTTAAAGCAGGACTCAGCTTAAAGTTTGCAAACGGCTGATTTAGAGGCTGGGGATAACAGCCCTGCAGAGTCAAGGGCTCAGGGGCTGAACCCAAAGGGTCAGGGGCTGGCAAAGTGTGAGCAGCCTTCCTTGTGCCAGGGGTACCAAAAGGCTGGGTTAGGCAATGGGCAGCCCTGCCTTAGGCTAGGGATGCTAGTGCAAGGTTGAGTTTACCTGGAACAGCCTTGTCTGAGCCAGGAATGCTAGAAGGGGCTGGGACAGATGATGAACAGCTTAGCATAAGTCAAGAATGACAGGGATCTGGAAACTAGGGCTAGGGTCCCAGAGACCAAAACCAAGACTGTGAATGGGGCCTGGTGCCCAGAAACTGAGATACAAAGGGGGCTAAAGCCAAGAAAGCTGAAATTGGCTGTGACTGGAGGCCTACAGCCAGAATAACAGTGGGCTAAACCCAAAAAGGAAGAGGCCCCTATGAGAAGGTCCAGAACATTGTCAGAATAATGTCTGTGAGGCCTGGGCAGGGCTACAGGGGAGGATGGAGCCACAATTATTGTCCCTAAGGAAGCTTGTGCTCTAAGATGTGGATTGTGCTGTGGGGCCATGACTCAGAGTTGGAGAACCAAGATGGGTGCCAGCCAGGCACAGGAGACAATAGATAGCAGAGGGACTGAGGCTCATGCTGGTACTCTGGCATAGCTTCCCTAAGTATTATTAGTTAACTCAAGGTATGGCAGATAGAGTATCCTCCTGTTTTTATCTTAAGGAGCTGGAGTGGGGTAGGAGGCGCTTGTCCCAGGCAATAGCCACTCCTGGGGCATTGGCCCTGCTACAGAGCCCAACTTGGATAGTTTATAGTATATTCTTACACCATTTTAAAACTAGTTTTATTGCGGTGCAGGTAGGATAAAAGTGTAAGCCAAGGTTAGACAGTGAGCTTTATGGTTCAGGAGGGATTAGAAATATCTCATATGATGAGATAAGGGCCAATACTTTATATACTTTAGAAAACAAATATTTTGTTTAAGTAAAAAGTAATGGAACATCAGTCCAGAACATGTTGTCATTGACTTTTTTAATCAATCTTTTTAAAATTAACCTTGTTATGAGCTATTTACATTTTCCAGTACAGGCAAGCCAAAGGAGACATTTATTACAGCTTGTAATCTTCAATTGACACAGGGCACACAAGGGACACAGCAGCAGCTGCAGTTCTTAATATTTTATTACAGTGCAGGAATTCAGTCTTTTTCAAGAAAGAAAACTTGTACCTAGTCTAAAAAGCTTAATGAAGTCATTGGGAATCTTGGCTTGGCTAACAAGAAGTTTGCTACAGAGTAGCACGTACCCAGGTGGGAGAGGCATAACAATACAGTTGGGGCAGCTGTAGTACATGCCAGCAGTGGTGACTTCTGGCTGCTGCTGACGTGATGATGTGAATACATGGTGACAGTGTGGTGTCAGTGTTTTCTGTTCTGTGGCAGCTGCCCAACTTGTCAACTTCATTGTGCTACTGCTAAGTGCTTTGTTTCCCGCCCCCCCCCATCCACATACTCCTTTTAGGTATTTGGTCAGGGAGTTCTGTTAGTCAATTTTATACAAATGGTAGCAGGTGACTTACCCTGGTTTACACTATTTTTAAAAGTAAAGGCATCTGGATTTCTGAGGTTAATTAAGAGCTATTATTGACTACTATGATGTTGTGTGGAAGTCCACATGGGGCAAGTACATTTGTCATGATGTTGTAATATGCAAAACAGCCTCAAAATCCTCATTTTTTAATTCCTCCAAAATTCTTCATTTTATTCTTTTCATGAACCAGCGTAGCATCAGTGATTCCAGAGGAGGCTATGAGTATGGGGAACAAACCCGTTCTCTTTCTTTAGCATTGTTTGAGCCTTTTCCTAAGGGTAGACATACTAATTTCTTACTGTTGCTCATTTCACTGTGCTGTTCCGTATGTCCCTCCTCTAAAGATGCCAGGTACTGGGAAGGTCTACCTATTAACTGGCATTTTGCAATTTTCAATAAAATTAGATCTAGAGGAACATAATGATGACCCCTCAAAGCCAACTTTGGAGGAAACATTGAGTCACTCAATACTGACACAGATCTATCTGCTGTGGCAAAAAAGTGAATATGCATTCTTCTTCCACTGTAATTTGGTGATGTAATTTTCAAGGTGACCTTCCTCCCCCGGAAGTGTGAATTTTCTGTATAGAGAAAATAAAAATTCTGTGCTACCCCAAATCAGACATTTGTTGACATAACTGATAACATCAAATCCTATCCTTAGTACAAGGTCATTTTAAGTAGTCTGTCATGTTCTGTGGAATTATGAAGTGCTATCTTAGATTTCCTTACCAAACTTCGTAAAAAATTTTCCCCTGTAAAACTGAGACTTTTGGGGGCTGCAGAACAGCTTTAATTGTAGCAACACTGAGTAAGAGGAGACTATCTTATGTTACATTCAAGGTATCACTTCAAAATGAATGTGGAAGCAAGAAAGCAGCACTAGATAACAACTGTTTACAGGGTATGCTCAAGGGCTTTCTCATGACCATGCCCAGTTTTCATTTCCCAGTTCATAGTGCATTTATATGAAGGTGGAAAAAATAGAAAACTACAATAAACTGTTTACGTCAAGAAAGTAAATAGCTCCCCTCTGGGAACGTCTACACGAGATACTACATTGCCATAGTATCAGGCTAAGTTAATGTAGCTTGTTGCTATGGCAACATAGCATCAGCAGGCACAAACTATGACACCAATGCTACTGTGTAGTATGGTCAGAAATGACCTGTGCATTGCCAGGACTGAGCAGTAATGGCAGTTACTGCATAGTCAGGCGCATGTGTAAACACACCCACTGACTTGCAATTCTATTGAAGAATGAGGTGATCTTGCACCATATAGTTAGAGCAACTACCAAAGCTAAATATTAGTTTCATACAGGACAAACTTGATCACCCCAAAATCAGAAGGTGCATTGACTAAGTTCAGATGATGAAGGATTTATCAGTGTTAAGGCATTGGCTTTCAGTTGGGCTACAGGAATTTCACTCCAGCTAATCAGGACTGTTCTGTTCTAAAAGAAATATAAATGAATCTAGAAATGACAAACTGGATTTTGGACCAAACAAAAAAAAATTCATGCGTGGCACATACTACACTTCATAATGCCAGGATGACACTTTATCTGATCAGTATTTATCATAGCTATAGATTTTGTTCGTGCCAGTGGTGATTTAGTTCAATCCTATCTAGATGTGGCCCTGAGTTGTGTTTTGTGGCTGCAGACAAAGCAATGAAAGGTGTTTCCTTTTGTTAGGCTTCCAATGTGCTTCTGGGAAATCAGACCATAATGTTTGACCTAGGAAATTATTTCTGTGTGGCTAAAACCATTGTTTACATATTCTCAATGAAGGAATCCCTAATAAACTGTTCAATTTGCATACAGATGGGACAGAGGGTATTTTTACCTTCTTTTAGAAAGCTTTGGCAGGAGATAATTGTCCGGGAGGTTCCCAGACTAAGAGGCCCCGGGAAGCCCCTTTACCCCAGCCCCAGGGGGCGGGGCGAAAGTTTACCTGTTACAGGTGCCCGGACGGCACGGCCCGCTTAAAAGACGGACCGGAATCAGACCCGGGCACGGGAGCTGTGGAACCAGAAGTGCCGTGGTGAACAGTGGTCGACCACAGGGAAGTGGAGGGGCGGATGCACGCCGCCCGGTGTGGAGTCCACACATTCTGGAGCAGCAGTAAGACGCCGCCAGGACGCACGACGAGGAGGCTGGGATCCAGTGGTGAGTCGAGTGACTGTGGCGCACTGGAGCAGCGGACTCCAGCGGGAGAAGGACAGAGGAGAGCCTTGGTGTCCACGGAGGCACAGAGACTGTTGGCGACGGCCCCGCTAAGTGGGAGTGGAGGAGGGGCTCAGGACCCTTCATCAAGGAAGACTCCAGTGATAGGAGCAGACCTGGCACAGGAGACGGGCGACTCTACCTACGAATGCCAGAAGCGTCCAGAACATTATTCCCCAACACTTCTGGTGAGGTTTGGACTGAAATTGGTTGAAGAGCTGTAAAGACGTCTTCCACTAGGAGGCATGGGCGAGGGTGTAGGGGTGGAGGAGCCCTCAATAGCTCATGGACCACCGGTCTCACTTATGGACTTTTGCACGTGCCGGACAAAGTTCCAACTGAACCGTTGAAATATCAAAGTTGTGGCAAGCGGGCTCAGTGCGTGCAGACTGAGAAGGTGACTGGTTACAAAAAAAAGACTTGGACATTTGAACCAGACAGGAAAGACAAACGATCGACTCGTTCACAATAATATATTAAATTGGCGGTTTATAACTTAACTGAAAACATTGTTTGAAGTTGAAAGGTCCAAGAGTGTGCTCTCAAATACAGATTTGTTTTAGAATGAGTTTCTTTAAGTGAGAATGTATTGGCCTTCTTGGTTTATAGTGTCCTCATTTGTGTTGATTTCAAGATTGTTGCTTAAACTGAATTTGTAGATTGCCCTAGTGCAAGTTGCTTGCAAGTCCTAGGAGAAAGCTCCAAAGGAATTTTACAAAAGTATTTTCTGTACACTGATTTTTGGGTGTAAATGCTGGATTATTTGCCTTTTTTTCTGGGAAAGATATTTTTTATCCAGAAAACATTGCAGGCAGTTGAGATTTTTCCCCAGTTTTCATCAATATAAGGCTCTGATGACTTGACAGGGGAGCTCATATGCAAGTCAGCATTGACATTAGCTTATTCAGTTCTTTACAGTTCTGCTGAGAAGGGCAAAAGTTACAGTGATGATATTGGTCCAGTAAGACCTAGCAACTTGCTGGATACAAACTGTCAGGATTTGGAGTGTAGCCATGTTTCAATGTTTTCAGGGCATCCAGGATTACTTTCTAATTTGGTTCATGGTTTAAGACATTGTTATATCGTGCCTGAGATGTTAAAGAGCACATCAACAGCAACATTAGACCGGGCATTCTACAGGTACTTGAAATGCTGTTACCATTGCAAATAGAGCAGACAGGGACAGTAATCAGTACCTGAGTATCACTGACTATCCATCAGCTGTCCTTCATTTGAAAGGGTTGAGTGTAAATCTCCTAACAAACTTCCCAGTTATCTTGCTGATTGACAAGGGAATTAGAATGGTGAAGAAGATTTTGACTTATTCTTTTCCTATGTAACAAACTTTTGCATGACCTCATCATTTGCATCAGGCTAGTCTTGGTGACAGTACACACTGCCCTAGATATTACTCCACATTGTATCAATAGGTATCATAGTGCTTAGGATCAGAAGGGACCTAAACAGATCATCAGGTCTGACCCCCTGCCCTGGGCAGGAACGGGTGCCGGGGCCATATCACTCCAGCCAAATATCTGTCCAGCCTCCTCTTGAAGACCCCCAAGGTAGGAGAGAGTACTACCTCACTTGGAAACCCATTCCAGAGCCTGGCAGCCCTAACTGTAAAGTAGTGTCTCCTGATATCCAACCTGAACCTTCTGTCTAACAATTTGTGGCCATTATGTCTAGTAACCCCGGGTGGTGCCCGGGGGAACAGAGTCTCCCCCAGTTCCCACTGGTCCCCCCTGGTGAGTTTGTAAATGGCCACAAGATCCCCCCTCAGCCTTATCTTGTGGAGGCTGAATAGGTTCAGGGCCTTTAGCCTGTCTTCGTAGGGCCTGCCCCACTGCCCCTTAACCATGCAAGTGGCCCTCCTCTGGACCCTATTAATGCTAGTCAAATCTCTCTTGAAGTGCGGTGCCCAGAACTGGATGCAGTACTCAAACTGTGGCCTGACCAAAGCTGCACAGAGGGGAAGGACCACCTCCCTGGACGTGCTTGTGATGCATTTGTAGATGCACGACAAGGTGCGGGTAGCCTTACTTGACCACGTCCTTACATTGGCAGCCCATGTTCATCTTGGAATCAATAATGATTCCAAGATCCTTTTCTGCCTCTCACTTTCCTGGACCTGCTTGTGAAACATCTGTAGATGCACGACAAGTTGTGGTTAGCCTTACTGACTGCTTCCTTGCACTGGCAGCTCATGTTCATTCTGGAGTCAACAATGACTCCAAGATCCCTTTCTGCCACCATGTTGACAAGAAGGGTGTTCCCCAGCCTATAGGTGTGTTGCTGGTTCCTTCTCCCTAGATGCAGCACCTTGCACTTGTCTGCATTGAACTCCATCCTATTCTCATCTGCCCACCTCTGCAGCCTGTCTAGATCTAGCTGGATTCTATCCCTCCCCTCCAGTGTGCCGACCTTGCCCCACAACTTAGTGTCATCAGAGAATTTAGACAGTGTGCATTCCACACCCACATCCACATCACTGATGAACAGTACAGGCCCCAGGACCGAGCCTGCCCACATCCCTCCAGGTTGAAAATGACCTGTCCACCACCACTCTCTGGGTGCAACCATCTAGCCAATTTGCCACCTATCTGACTGTGTAGGCATCAATGCCACAGTCACTGAGGTTTTATTTATTTATTTATTTATTTTTTAGGAGAATGTGGTAGGAAACCATATCAAAGGCCTTCTTAAAGTCCAGGAAGACGACATCTACCCTGACACCCTCATCCAGGACTTTTTGACCTGATCATAAAAGGAAACCAGGTTAGTCAGGCACGACCTGCCCTCAATGAACCCATGTTGATTGCCCCTGAGCATTACCTCCCCTTCTGGGCCCTTGCAGATGTGCTCCTTGATAATTTTCTCAAAGGTCTTCCCAAGGACTGAGGTAAGACTGACTGGCCTATAATTTCTGGGGTCCTCTTTTCTCCCCTTCTTGTAAATGGGGACCACGTTGACATTTTTCCAATCCTCTGGTACCTTGCCAGTGCCCCACAAGTGCTCATAGAGTTGTGCCAGGGGCCCCACTATGAACCCCACCAATTGCCTCAGCACTCTCAGGTGAAGAGCATCTGGACCTACTGATTTAAACATGTCCAAGTACCTCCTGAAGGACTACTCCATGGACTGACAAAACAGAGGTTGGCTTTTTTCATAACTTCATGCAATTACATTCCCATTTCAGATGATGCATATACAGTTTTATGGAAACTCATATGAAATAATGCAACATTTTTGCAGAATGGGTTTGGAATGCATCATCTAATTTTTCCAGTAATCAGCTCCTTACATCGCGTGATCCTGATATCATTGAAGTCTGTCTGCTGCACAATGATATTGTCAAGAAGGTACCACTGATAGAATTATGGATATGTCCATGATGTTGTCTTCTTGTCTGCTTGCCACAAAAACCATATTTGCAATGACCAGCTCAGGCCTGATGCACAAGTGTAAAATATGGCTGCTGGCATCGACATTTCTGGTACTGTGCCTGTCCCGTACTCAGTAGCAGGTTGAAAAACATCTTCCTTGACTGAAATCTCTCAAGACAATGAACTTGTTTGGGGTGTGCTCTGGTCTATCTTCTGGTAAAATTTCATCTTCTCTTCCACCCTAATCAGTGTTTGTTGTATACATGCTTATTAATGGTGCCTCTGGATGAGAGAAATATGCCTGCGCATCAGTCTATCACTGATGTGTTCTTGGCAGCAGTGCAACTTCCAGCCAACTTCTAGTTCTTCAATTGATCATCTTCACCAAAAGCCAGCCCTAATCTCAGTGATCTGCCTCCTCTCCATCATCCTGGTCTCACTCAAAAAAGCCAATATCAATATTATAATGGTCTAGGTCTCTGATAGTTAATGCTGTCTTCTGGACAGGCTGGCTTGCTTTGGATCTATTCTGTAAGTTGTAGCTATTCAACATGGATTCACTGAGAGACATCAGAGCTGCTTCTTTGTTCAGCATAACAGGTCGACCCCCAGATACAGTTATCTGGTCTAGTCCATATGAAGAACAGGTTCTTTTTAGATTGCCCTTCAAGGTTGAATGCTTTTTAGGTATAATAACAAGTAAACAAATGGACAAACTATGTAAGAGAATCTCTCTTTTCTCATATGAAAAAACAAAACTGTGTTCCTTAAAATGAAACAATATTAATACTCTATTGCCACTGGAGGGCACTCTGACTCTTTGATTTATCTTTGTTGGATTTTGCTAGCAAGGATCAAAAATTCAATGGCATTTTTTGCTGCTGCTGCTTCTTTTAGACTTCAAGTGAAAAATCAGAAGATCATAACCAAGTAAACATTGCAATGTTTGCATATCAACCGTTACGTGACAACCTCAGTAAAACCATGTGGCATATACTCTATTGCAAAAAGTAAAGACAATTCCACTGTTTCAAAATGTGTTTGTGAAAACTTAAAATGGAAAGATGCATCACTTTTCTTTCATAGAGAAGCATAGGAACACAGGAATAATTTCATTCTTTGTGTGCTTTTCTGAAAATAAATTTCATTAGGGATGCTATGCTCCCTTTCCCCTTCCCCCTTCCTCTCTCTCCCCCTGACAACGGATTAGGTACTCTTGTCATTCTTCTAATGTCAATATTATTACTTCAGTCTGGATGATAAGGCACTTTGAGAAGTGTAGGCTATAGAGGTTTGGTTTCTTACATAGCACTTGAGAGAGTGGTTCACAAACTTCTGACCAAGAGATCTTCCTAGGAATACACAGGTACAAGAGTGAGATCACTTTGATGAAGAGCCTAGGTATAACAATGCAGGAGGCACCCTGTAAGTCCCAGGAGCTATGAACTGCGGCTGAAATGGGGCAGGCTTTTAAAAACTTTACCTACAAACATTGAACCAGGTCCTTCCCCAACATTTGGATAATCTAGGTGTTTCATCCTTCTCTATTTAGCCTGTAACTTTATTTACTGTCAACACCCCCAACTTCATTTAGGTGAATCTACACTCTCAGCTGGGTATGATTACCATATCTCAATTAAGCATATAAACCAGCCAGACTGGGGGACCCAGTCCTTAAGCCATGGAAACATTGCAGGTCTTCTGTGGAGGCTAAAACATATGGTCCAAAACACATCCACTGTGGAGTGGGGAATGTACTCCTCAGGGGTTTCTAATGCAAAACAAATTGGACAGCATCTTTTCTGCAGGGTCTAGCATTGTAAGACAATGGCCTTCCACACACTGGTCTACTAGCATTAGACCCTATATGGCAACATTAAGACCCTGATTAGGTGAACATGACAAAAAGCTTTGGTTTAGCAGTCACGCCCCACCCCACTCATGGGATTTTTGAAAGGGCGGGGTGCAGATGGTGAGATGCATCATCACTTCTAAAACAACACATATTTTTCTCCAATTAAAAATAAACTAGACACTTTACTAATATGCTAGCTGCCCAGGGCTGCATTATTCAGTTTAAGATTGAAGCAAAACAAGAAATATTACTTAATTGGAATGTGTTGAAAACAATCTGCAGGGCTGTGAAATAGGAGTTTAGTTACCAGGAGCAGCTAAGACAACAGATGTATAGAACAAAGACTAGCTTGATTGGTAGAACATCAGGATAATCGAAACAGACTTAAAGGGTCATAACCACCTATGGAATAAAGAGCTCAGGAGGGTTCAGATAGATTATAATGAACCATGAAGTCAGTTGAGTCCCTGGCACTGTCTGACTAGAAGTGCTGCTGTCACTGTGAGGCAGTTGGTTTTAAAATTTGAGTGGACCAGGAATCAAAGGGTGGCACAAGTTCCCCTGCTCCCACCCTAAGCAGGAAACTTCCGGCAACCATCTTATTCAGCAAGAACAAGCAAAGCAACACTTATAGCAAATCCTAAGTCATCCCATACCAGGCCTACTTTCCCTTACAGAGGCTCTAACAACACTCTCTCAAACAGTTCCCAGCTCCCATCCTTAATGAATTGCAAATTGAAAATTTCCCAGCTTGTCATATACTAAATTGGGTGCGCTCTTTTTTTAAATCTCTCCTCCAAGCCTAATACCTATCGACATCGGAGTAGAAGCCACTTATAGCAGCTCAATAACGTTTCCCAGGCCCACTGGGGATGGCTACATACACAATCATAGCCATTTTTTTTTAGAACATGTGAGTACATGTGTGTGCATATATCTGTGAATTTATATATATCTCAGACCAACAGTTTTGCACATAAATGTTCATCTCAGATAGACTTTTTTCCCACAGCCAAATTACAAGCTCCTTCTCTCACGTTCTCTGAAAAGGCTGAGGACTGCTATTCTGTGGTAGGAAGAAATTAGACCAGCTCCTGTTAGTTTAAAGAATTGGACAAAAGTAAATTACTGGTTAAATGTTCAGTAACTGGGGTTCATGCAATGCTGAGTGGAATTGTGAGATGAGTCAGGTCACCCCATGGAACAGGCTAGCAGTTGTTCCCCGTTTGTAGTTAAATATGATAAAATGTACATAAGTCTTTCAAAATCACTCAGGGGAAAGCAAAATGTAGCATTTGGAATTTTGCCCCAACATGCTGGTACCCTTACACTTCAAGGAGAGTGTATGCGAGGTGGTGATTTTTGGGGGGGAAGAGAAGACCTCTAAGCCTCTTTTTCAACCCTGAGGAGCCCCCATTCTCAAAAATATAACTAGAAATTTTGGCACCTGAGGCAGGTGTCTAACTGTGGTGGGGGACAGAATGGGGTTGCTGAGTGCTGGAAAGCAGGAGGTGCAGGCACCCTGGGGGTCTTCATTCTGGTGCCCCTTCTACATCAGTATGAGGGCCGGTGCTTCTTTTACCCCCGCTTTGTTATGCTACTGCCAGTTCAATGCTCCTCCTTTTTTTCTTCTCCCTTCATCAACAATCTTGTTTTTTCATGTAACTACTTGCTTTTTTGTACATTTGATTCAGAAAGCTGCTAGTGGAAACCTTAAAGGAAAATGTAAGTTGCTCTCTTTCTATTTAAGGGCTAACATCTTTCATTCTTACTGCCAGCTGGTGGTGATTGGATGTGAAAGGCCAGGTTTGGGTTTCAAACTTGGATACAGACAGGGGGCCGGAGCCAAGAGTTCAGGCACCTAAAAGTTAGGTGCCTGGTCCCCAAAGTACACTCCAGAACCTTGCGTGAGGTGCCCAGGATCCTTGAATAGTGCACAAGGAGAGTCAGGCACCTTGGAATGGGATCCAAGGGAATCGGCGAGCTGAGCATGGAGCTGCCAGAAGTTGACGTGCTCAACATGCAGGTAAATTTAAAAATATCAAGGATAGTGGTGAGTTTTAAATCCTACCTCCGATGCCACGCTTGGGGATGAAGGAAGAGGCCTCCATCCACATAGTTGCACATCCCAGAACCATTCCCTGAGGGTGAGCACCTATGCCTTTTTTTTCAAAAAATTGATAAGGATTCCCTTTATTTCTAGAACACAGCTGGAGAAGCAGGTGAGAGTGCTTTCCTTCCCTAGTATGGCAGCCTGGTGGTTAAAGTACTCACCCAGGATATGCAGGACCCAGATTCAATTCTCTTACCCACCTGGGGGATATGTGCCTGCTTGGATTCTAGTCCTTGTCCTCGGGACTGTTTGTGTCTTTTACCCAAAGACTGTTTCATACAAAATACAGGAGACTCTTGTCACTGCCAGTGCCAAATGCTGGCTTGTCTTGAGCCAAGTTACTACTTCCAGGTGCCCTTCATGGATTCTCCAGGCCACTGTGGTTTTGCTTTTCAGAATTCTGGTGATGCACCAAGATAGCAGAAAGTAATATGATGTGGTAAATTGCTTCTTGGAGGGATTTCATGAAATACAGAACACTTCACAATATAAAATGTAATAAAAACATATGTCAGACAAATGAGAGCACAGGAAATCTGAGGTAATTTCCCTTTGGGATGCTGAAAACATTATGGGCTGTGTGGCTGAAGTGTTCCCTAGGAGGATATAGGGGCATCTGTGGAACCACTTTTGATACTCCCTTGTTGGAGTTGTAGTGAATTGTCTTTTTTGTCTTCAGCACTCTTCCCCCTCCCCCCCACCCAACCTTTTCTTTATAGTGTTGGGTGAAATAAATGTGTCTCCTGAGGGAGAAAAGTCATGTACTGTATTTGGAAGATTGGTGGTCTGAAAGTTATCAGTTGATATACATTTGACTCGTGTTTGAGGGTCTTAGATGCTCTAACTAGGTAATTTGCACATCAATCTTCTGCAAGTATGACAAACTCTATAGCTTCTCTTTTCCATCTCACACTACACAATTTATATCCTATATATACCTGCCAAACATCTGGACCTGTTAGTATTCTTCATTTTAAAAACCTTCTAGTGCTTGACATTGGCGTGAGAGAAGGGAATCCAATGAGGTTCATTAGCATTCCCAGTCTTGGATAGGGACAATTGGTATGGGAAGGTTCTTTATTACTGCTAGATGAGGTTCTTAAATATATAGATTACACTGTTAATCTCTTAAAATTTTAAAAGGATGTAACAAAAGGCATGACTATTTTTGAGATGCTGGAATGCACATTTACAGTGGGATAAAGCATGTCAAATTCTCTGTGACTTCTGTGCACCAGGTTGCTTCTCAGCTAATCAGGTACTGATAGAATGCATGGCTGTAATCTGGGATGCAGTTCACAGAGCAATTGAAAGAGCAAAACAAGTCTATTCATTCAAAATGTGTGCTCTATTCATTCAAAATGTGTGCTCTAGGATTTCATATTTAGAACAGGATATACAAAATCATCTTTTAAAACTCCTTAAAGCTTCCTGCTTTTATTCAAGGTTGCCAACCATCCATAAATTTATGGGAAGTTCATAAAAAAGGGGTTAAAAGTGGCTTGTCTGTAAAGTCTGTAACAATATTTTAATATCATGAAATTTTATGAAAATTTGGTAACCCTCCTCCCACTGCTGCTACTCACTGGGACCTCAGAAAAAATGGAAATGCTTAGGTTAGAAGCGGGCAAAATTCATCCCGCAGGGATGAATCTGGCCCTTGGTGGGTGCCTTGACCCTGCCCAGCTCAGGCACAGGGACATACCTCAGGTCCTTGTGTGTGCAGCTGGTCCCACTGCCCCTGCCCAGCAGGGCTGGAGCAGTGTGGCAGCAGGACTCAGCTCCCCAGCAGCCCCAGTGGTGGTGGCTCCTTCTGGCTGCCACTGCCAGTGCTGTTGCTGGCACTAGACCTGGCTAAGCTGCCTAAGCACCCCAGCCCATCTGTACTGCACTCACTGCCAAGGGTGCTGAACAGAGTGGGTGGGTGGGTGGGGTCTCCATGGAGTGAAACCTGGGAGTGGGATGAGCGTCTGGGGCTGTGGCCAGGGCCAGGATTGCAGGGCAGGGACAGTGCAGGGCCGGGGGCAGAACCATGATGTGGGGAGCAGATCGTGGCTGTGCTCCGGGCCCAACCCTGCACTGTCATCACCCCATTATCCCAGCTTTGTCCCTGCCTGTCTGCCCCACTCCTGAATGCTGCTCCCTGCCTGGCTGTGGCTCCATCCCATCCCCACCTGGCTAAGCGTGCCCTGCCTGCTGAGGTCCCAGGCCAGTCTCCATGGAGACCCTACCCACCTGTCCATTCAGTGCCCCTTGAGGTGGGTGCTGGGAGGATAGGCCCAGGCCAGATAGGATCAAAAACAACCACACACAGTACTAGGTTAGCACCACACACCTGCTGCACCAGGCTGGGTTAGAATCCCTGCCCCCTGGCTCCTGACCCTAGCCCACAACCACTCACCAAAACTCCCTAAGTGGCCCTCCAGCCAAATTAATTGCCCACCCCTGGCTTAGGCAGTGTGTTTGTTGGAGAGGAGGATTTCCTCAATTCTTGCCGTCAGGCAGGAAGGGGAAGGCAAAGTGGGGTCTGAATGGCTGGGTGCATGTCTGAGTACCAGGGGTGGGACTTGAAGTATCCCCAACAGGCTCTTGAGCTGCCATCCTGTGCATGTTTCAGAGTGTATGTCTTTTAGGACAGTGCAGGTACTGCCAAGCATGCTCTGGGAAGTAACAATGCTCTGAGGATAGAGGACAGATGCTGGAGCTTAAGCACTGCAGAAGGTTTAGGGCATTTCTGGGATCTGCATGGCTGTCCCAGATCTCTGACCATAAGGGCTGAAAGTGGCATGGATTCTGTGTGTGTGTGTGTGTGTCTGTGCATGCACACTCAACACATCAGTAATGATTTTTGATTGTCTGAAAAATAAATAAATAAATAAATAAAAATTACAAATTTTTAGTAAAGAAAGTGTTCTTGGCTTGCAATCCTGCTTTCACTGTAGAAAGAGAACAGTGCAGTCTTCCTGTTTATTTCATTCTTGGAAGTCTACAAAAGAGCACAGTCAGTTGCACTGAAAATCTGGTGAGTTTGGAAGTCCTCATTAAGAAGTCCTCATTAACTCTGTATATTATTCTTAGGAAAAGAAACAATGTCAGGAACTATGTCCTTTGACCCCAGTACGCTTTCCTGCCGCAGCAGGTGGTTGGACTTGATAATCTGCTCAGGTGCCTTCCGACCCTACTAAATATGAAACTATTACAGAAATATATAGATACTTTTTGCAGGATTTTAAAATTTCAGCAAAATTGTACAACCCTGAACAATTGTAGGTTCAGGCTTTGCCAAGATGCAGCTGGGCAAATCCATTACTTCCCATATGGAAAGCAACTGTTCAAGTAAATTATAATTATATATTATAACTTTGCTTCTGTCCAAAACTTAAGGCAGGATTAAGCCAAGTTTTGCTTGATGCAGTTAGGTTTTCTTTGCTGTTCAGTTAAACTATAAAAAGGGAAGAGCCTCATTATCTTCTTTTACTTTCTTTCTGTTTTTTCTCCATATTTTATAATTTATTTATTTTTCTGGAGCAGGAATTGACACTTCTGATCTTGTTGTTCACACAGACAGAACAGTGACTGCTTAGGGCTGTTTGGGGCTGATCAACAGGTTAGCTGCTAAGCTGTTTAAGAAGGTTTAGGATAGATATCAGGAGGCGCTACTTCACGGTCAGGGCGGCTAGGTTCTGGAACCAGCTTCCAAGAGAAGTGGGGCTGCCTCCTACCCTGGGGGTTTTTAAGAGGAGGTTGGATGAACATCTTGCTGGGGTCGTTTGACCCCAGTATTATTTCCTGCCATGGCGGGAGGGTCGGACTAGATGATCTACTGAGGTCCCTTCCGACCCTAGAAACTATGAAACTATGAAATAAGTTTGGAGTAATGGAGAGAAGCTATTGTTTTGCTAGCACTGTTATCACTATCAGCCCCCAGCTGGCTTGCTTGCCTGTCAGCTTGCTACAAACAGTATGATGAAGCAGGGAGGGAGATTGAAAAGCTCTGTATCATCAACAGATGCATGCATGCATGCATGCATTGCACCCCGCCAAGTGCTAACTCGGGGCTGAGGGCTGGCAAGACTCCCACCCCTTAAGCAGCCAGCGGGGAAAAGCCTAGAACCATGCAGGCAGACCTCCCTAAGTAGAGAGTCCTGCCTGACCATGCCCCCGTCAGCTCAGGTCCCTACAGAAGGGAAGGGAGAGCTGCTCTAGTGCCCCCCAGCTTCTACCCTGAGTCACTGCAGGCATGTGCCTGAATTTCTTCAGTCCAGAGAGAATGTCTGTACTGTTACAAACCAGTTCAGCCTAGCCAGGTTAGACTAACCTGCAAAGATTGAATCAATTCAGGCTCAGGCTTTTTGAGTGTGTCCTTAGCCTTCTAGATCATGTAAAAGAAAGGAAAATTCAAAGCAGATTGGAAACCAATTCAGCAGTTTCTCTTCATAGGTACAAATGACCATGTATAATGGGATGCCTACCCCATTACTGAGAAGGGGAACACACCCTGGGGCTAGTTGGTCAGACAGCCTCCAGGTGGAGAGTTAAGGGTAGCACATACTTGAGGAAACACTACTATGGAGCCAGTAGTGATAGCAAGGGGCTTTCATAGAAGCCCTGCAGCAAGAGGCCTCCCTGCAGCTTCTTCAGAAAGTCCAATCAGAAAACACCTGTGGCAGCTCAGGGAGTCAGGTGACCAGCAGGAGGTACTGTTGGCGAGCTGTATTGACCCTAGGCCCTGAGTCAGAGTGGGGCAGTCTGGCCCTACAAGCTGCGGGTGAAAGGTTCCTGGTTAGAAAAGTTGCAAAGGAGCTACCAGCAAGACCCTGAGAGCTTACAGGAGGATATAACCCAGAGCTGGGGATTATGCTGGTGCCCAGGGAGGGTTGTCCTGGGTGTTTGCTTACCCACTTTGATGGGGGTAGAAGGTTTTCCTTTCATTTTTTTAAAAAAGTGGTAGCTTACTGTTTTCCTTTGGTTGATGTTTGTTGGCCTAGGAGGGAAGGTTTGTGTTAAGCGGTTGTTTGCTGTATCTTAAGTTGTAGCAATGGTTTGGGGGGACAATAAGGGCTGGTGTTTGAAGGTCCCATTAGTGGCCTAGGGGCATGTAATTATCTTAAATGTTGGGGCAGGCGCAAGGCATACTGAGGGAGCAGTAAGCCTGGAGCAGGGCAGGGGGTGGGGCTGGAGAGCCTGGACCCCACAGCAGGGTATGGACAAGGCAGGGAACCAGAAGCCAGGTGTGGTGCAGTGGGCCTAGACCATAGGAACCAGCCAATAGAAAGAGGGAGCTGAAGCTGGAAAGGCCAAGTCTCAACAAGCATATACAGGTACCACCCTCATCCCCACTCTGAGACATGAAATTAGACTGCGAACCAGTGAGTGAGACCAGGCTTAGAAAGCCGTAAGGAAGCCTCCCTTTCTTCAGGACTAGAACACTGAGGCGTGGTGGTTGAGCAAAGGGGAGAGTTTCCCCAGAAGGGAAAGCCAAACTAGGGCTGAGAAACCATCATAGGGTGCAATGGCTTCCCCCTGGGACAAGCACTTTGTTAACATCATGGCAGATGCAAGGCTCTGTATAATGATCCATCATGCATACTGGAGATAACTTTTCCCCATGTGGCTTCATGAGCTACTTGGGAGGAATACCCTGAGAGAAAGATGCTTTCTACAGGAGCTACCAGAGCTGATGCCCATATTCTGGAGGCATATGGGGGCCGAAAGGGGAAATGGTTAGGGCTTTCTTGTACCTTGGTAATTCTGTATTGCTGCTATAGGCCACTACAGTAGACACACAATTTAGGGAAACCATATTGACCATATTTTGTGTTCCGGGGGATATATGTGATGTCTCCTATCTGTCCCTAGGACTGTCTGTAGCATGAATTCACCTGCTGTGGGGGAATATGCCTATATTATAATGCTTGCAAGTGGTAGAAGTGTCATGAAACCTTTACTAACCACAAATATCAGGACCCTAGTACTGTGCTGACTGTGAAAGACACCAGCACTGGGCCTTTTAACATGCTGCTTACATAGTGGTTCAGTATTGACTGCACTGAGGGAATAACGTCTACCAAATCATCAATTTATTAAGTACCTACCTGCTCCTTGGTAAAGTTATGTTCAAGTACTGTGTCATCCTAACTCTTCTCATCTTGGGAGGCCTCATAAGCCCTTGGTTTGCTTTTATAGCACCTTTTTTCATAAATGAAATGCTTAATGTATTAAGTGATGTGTTTCCATTTTTATGCCAAAGAAAATTTGAAGCCAGGGTTTATGAAATATAGAATGTAGCATATTATGCACTTGAATGTGCTAGGAAAAATAGTCTTATTTACTAACACAGAATAGCTCTTTAGAAAATGGTAGCTATTTAAAAATGTGTATGATTGGAGATCAGAAGTGAAGTATATCCAGGAAGTGGGAAAAGAGAAAAGGAGTTATGCTGTGAGTTGTCTTGTATAGAGTTTCTGAATGAGCCACATCACAGAAATGGAAAGAATGACTGAAAATGATTTGTTTTTAATGTTACAGGGGTGTAGGTTTTAGCCGTGTTGTTCTAAGGACATAGGCAGACAAGGTTCTTTGGGGAAATCTGGTACCTTTTATTAGACCAACTAAATAGTTGGAA
>NW_017728912.1:10760899-10765194 GCF_001723895.1 Crocodylus porosus | reverse complement strand
TGTTGGGGCAGGCGCAAGGCATACTGAGGGAGCAGTAAGCCTGGAGCAGGGCAGGGGGTGGGGCTGGAGAGCCTGGACCCCACAGCAGGGTATGGACAAGGCAGGGAACCAGAAGCCAGGTGTGGTGCAGTGGGCCTAGACCATAGGAACCAGCCAATAGAAAGAGGGAGCTGAAGCTGGAAAGGCCAAGTCTCAACAAGCATATACAGGTACCACCCTCATCCCTACTCTGAGACATGAAATTAGACTGCGAACCAGTGAGTGAGACCAGGCTTAGAAAGCCGTAAGGAAGCCTCCCTTTCTTCAGGACTAGAACACTGAGGCGTGGTGGTTGAGCAAAGGGGAGAGTTTCCCCAGAAGGGAAAGCCAAACTAGGGCTGAGAAACCATCATAGGGTGCAATGGCTTCCCCCTGGGACAAGCACTTTGTTAACATCATGGCAGATGCAAGGCTCTGTATAATGATCCATCATGCATACTGGAGATAACTTTTCCCCATGTGGCTTCATGAGCTACTTGGGAGGAATACCCTGAGAGAAAGATGCTTTCTACAGGAGCTACCAGAGCTGATGCCCATATTCTGGAGGCATATGGGGGCCGAAAGGGGAAATGGTTAGGGCTTTCTTGTACCTTGGTAATTCTGTATTGCTGCTATAGGCCACTACAGTAGACACACAATTTAGGGAAACCATATTGACCATATTTTGTGTTCCGGGGGATATATGTGATGTCTCCTATCTGTCCCTAGGACTGTCTGTAGCATGAATTCACCTGCTGTGGGGGAATATGCCTATATTATAATGCTTGCAAGTGGTAGAAGTGTCATGAAACCTTTACTAACCACAAATATCAGGACCCTAGTACTGTGCTGACTGTGAAAGACACCAGCACTGGGCCTTTTAACATGCTGCTTACATAGTGGTTCAGTATTGACTGCACTGAGGGAATAACGTCTACCAAATCATCAATTTATTAAGTACCTACCTGCTCCTTGGTAAAGTTATGTTCAAGTACTGTGTCATCCTAACTCTTCTCATCTTGGGAGGCCTCATAAGCCCTTGGTTTGCTTTTATAGCACCTTTTTTCATAAATGAAATGCTTAATGTATTAAGTGATGTGTTTCCATTTTTATGCCAAAGAAAATTTGAAGCCAGGGTTTATGAAATATAGAATGTAGCATATTATGCACTTGAATGTGCTAGGAAAAATAGTCTTATTTACTAACACAGAATAGCTCTTTAGAAAATGGTAGCTATTTAAAAATGTGTATGATTGGAGATCAGAAGTGAAGTATATCCAGGAAGTGGGAAAAGAGAAAAGGAGTTATGCTGTGAGTTGTCTTGTATAGAGTTTCTGAATGAGCCACATCACAGAAATGGAAAGAATGACTGAAAATGATTTGTTTTTAATGTTACAGGGGTGTAGGTTTTAGCCGTGTTGTTCTAAGGACATAGGCAGACAAGGTTCTTTGGGGAAATCTGGTATCTTTTATTAGACCAACTAAATAGTTGGAATTTTTTTTCTGAGCAATTTTTCAGGTTTAAAAACTCTTCATCAGGCTGAGAAAGCATCTGCAGGTGGTCTGTGCTCTTCCTGGATGGAATAAATAGTAAAGAAGCCAGAGGCTGGGCTGCATGCAAGAAAGCTAGTCAGTGAAAATGTAAATTGAAGAGTCAATGGGTGACAGACAGGCTGGGGGGGCAAGGCAGGGAAATGAATGTAGCAGGTAAATAGTGGAGAGGTACCTGGGAGTCAGATGTCAGGCAGGTTATAGTGTGTCATAAATCCAATGTCTATGTTTAGTCCATCAGTTTTTGTATCCAGGAGGTTGATGAAGTGAAGTTCATAGACTTGTCTGTGAAAAGTGTGTTATAAATTCCCTTTGAGTATTAAAACCGAGAGATGGGGGAGAGAAAAATATGCCCCCGCTGGTAACTGGGTATTTTTGTCTTTAATAGATTTCCAGTGTGTGTTCATTCTGGTGTGCAGTTGTTGCTTGGTCTCTTTTACATATTTTTCATCAGGGCATTTGGTGTGTTAGTTGAAATATATTACATTTCTGGAGGTGCATCTGTAAGATCCAGGAATGCTCATGGTTCTCTTGTAGGATGTAGTAATAGTGGGGGTGGTGGAGATGAGTTTGCAGGTTTTATGTTTCTTGTCATGGTCTAGATCCATTTGGTGTGTTTTGGGCCATAGGAAGTTTGTTTCTGGTGATGAGATTAGTGAGTTTGGTGGTTGTTTAAAGGCTAGGGTGGGTGGTTCTGGGAAGATCTCTTTAAGAATTGGGTCTCCTTCTAGTAGGGGTTGTAATTGTTTCAGAATTTTCCATATTGGTTTGAGGTAGGGATAATATGTCATAACCAGCAGTGTATGAATCATGGGGGTTTTCCTTCTATACTGCAGCAATACTTCATGTGGTATCATGTGGCTCTTTCAAACATGCAATCTATCTCTCTGGAGAAGTGTCCTTGTTCAGTGAATGCCTTTTTAAGATTTGTGAGGTGGCAATCCAAGATGTTCTCCTCAATGCAGATGTGGTGGTATCTGAGGGCTTAGCTGTATATCACAGCTTTCTTGGTGTGTTTAGGGTGATTGCTGGTCCTGTGCAGTTATGTATGTTGGTCTGTGGGTGTCTTGTATAATGTGATCTGTACTTTACCATTCTGGATACTGATAATTGTGTCTAAAAAGGAGATGTTGGTGCTGCAGTATTCAAGAGATAGTCGAATGGAGGGATGATGATTGTTGATTTTCTGATAACTCAATCTGAGATTGCAGGTTTTCAGTTTAAATCTTGAAGATGTCATTGATGTATCTTAAGGATAGCAAGGGTTTGATGAAATTCTTCCAGGTGGCTCATAAGCCTATAAACTTCTTTTCATCAACCTCGTGGATACAGAAAATCATGGACTAAATGTAGACATTGGATTTATGACACACTATAAATTGCCTGACATGTGACTCACCAGGTACCGCTACACTATTTACCTGCTACATTCATTCCCCACCTCGCTCCCCCAGCCCGTCTCTCACCCACTGACTATTCAATTTACATTTTCACTGACTGGGTTTCCTGCATACAGCTCTCAGCCTCTGGCTTCTTTACTATTCATTCCATCCAGGAAGAGCACACACCAACTGCAGATGTGTCCTCAGCCTGATGAAGGGTTTTTAAACCTGAAAGCTTGCTAAGAAAATGTTTCCCAACTATTTAGTTGGTCTAAAAAAAGTTATCTGATTTACCCAAAGAACCTTGTCTGCTGTTTTTTAATGTGAAATTAATGCATTATGTTCTGACAGAAATTTGGGTGCATTAGCTCTGGGAAGCTGTGAAAAGCTGCACTCAAAGTCAGGTGATTGGATAACTATTTTGATCCAAATTTTTACATCAGCATATATACAATAGATGTGAGCACAGCCTGATTAGCTCTGTTTCTTGTTTGAAATATCATCAGTACCTGCACACAGGTGAAGGGAGATCACTAGCAACCACTTCTTTGCAGCCTTCAGTCACTTTACTCCACAGTAGTCCAGGCCCATAGAAAAGCTGAAGGGAGGGGTTGGGTCTGGATTTGTTTGCCCCTTGGAGTAGAGATGTTACAGGCTTTGCAAAAGCTCTTGTGTCTTTTTTAAAACAAGTTTCTGGTTTCACAAAATACCTTTTGAGTTTTGTAAGCCATGTTTTCCCTTAATTTTAAACTACTGTTTTTCATGGGAAATCTAATTAAAAGCATATTTCTAAATAAATGAAAGCCTGTACTATGCAGACAAAGGTTTTCTGAAATTAGTGTTTGCCCTACTTTAGCATTGTTTGTGGAATACATTTAAAAATGGAAATGGAGTTGCCTCGTGTTGTTCCTTAAAGAGAAAAAAGCAGAAGCAGAACTTGAAAAGTTTTAAAATTTGGTTTCAGAGCAAGTGTGTGTGAATGTTCAGTGGGCCTTAAATTTGAGAAAACCAAGGGTTTTTTTTTCTTCCTTAGTTATGTGGAAGAGTTTTAGGGCAGGGATTGCCAACCGGGGTACACATACCCCTGGGAGTTCTTGGGAAAGGGCTAAGGGGTACATGTAGGTGGGCAAGGACGGAGTACCACCACCCACTACACCATGCTGCAGCCTCCCAGGAATAGGGGGTGGCGCAAGAGCAGTGGCTTCCCTCTGCAGGCCATACAAGTGCTGCCTGGCTGGCCAGACACAGGGAAGAGAGCTTGCATGCATACCATCCACCACCCCATGCTGTCGCCATGTGCAAGCCCCCCTGCTCCGTGTCCAGCCAACCCTCCCCCCCACCCCC
>NW_017728912.1:10748020-10760799 GCF_001723895.1 Crocodylus porosus | reverse complement strand
ACTCTGCATCTGGCCACCACTACTCACCCCCTGCCTGCTCTGTGTTTGGCCCCATCCAGCCCCCGCCCCACCCTCCTCCAGAAGTGTACCCAGAAAGGGATACACTCCTTAAAAGTTGAAAAGCCCTGTTTTAGAGCATTACAAAGTATCTATTTATACTGTACTCATTACTATGATATTAGTGCCTGGGAAAAATGAAAATAGTCACTAGAAGGAGAGTTTCTGCTTCTGGTAAACCTGTTAGATGTGCCTTGTACTTTTCTATGGATAGATGTAGAAGTCACATAGGGACCTGGATGCTGAAGCTCTGTGGTGAATTTGCTGAGTTCTTTGTATGGATCAGTTTTGCTCAATGCTGAACCATGTTGTATACAAACACTCCAACCTGCAACTCTGCAAACCACAGTGATTACATTGTGGGTCAAATGACTGCAGAAAATTTATCCTAGGATGAGTGCATTTGGTTACATTGCTATCTGTTGCCCTATTTGTGAATGAATCATGATATATCGGTAGGGAGAGATTTTCACAACTTCCGCATAGTCTTATCCACTTCATTTGTTGCACAGAATGCTTCCCAGAAAGTCTGATTTGTACAATGTTCCAGTGGAATTGTTCTAGGTTTACAATGGTTCAGTTGGTCAGAATAAGGCCCAGAATCTGTTAATAGCATGCAGGAGCATCAATTCAACATTTTTTACTTAAGCAACCTCACTCTAGGATGCACAGAATTTCCTGGGTATTTAATGACTAGTTGGGATGATATGAACTCTTGGGCTGGAACTGAATGGAATATGGCCTAACTCCCTTATGTGCCTCCCAAAATTTTAGCCTTGTTTTCATTTCTTGCTTTATGTTTTATACTGTTATGCTTTATGCATCATATTGCATATTCATCAGTAGTGGCCACTTCCTAAGATTAAACGCCAGTCACAGCAGGTAACTTATTTCCACAGTTTGATTGTATTTATTAATATGATTACAAACAGGTTAGAAAAAGGAAGTCTGTCTCATATAGTATCTTAATCTAGGTACACAAAGTTGTCCCTCAGTCCCCTGACAACAAGGACAAATTAGGTATAATTAAGGGATTTCAAACTGGGATTTTTTTTTTAATGTATGTGGGTTTTTTTTTAACATATGTATGAGACTCACTTGCCTGGAAGGGTGCTCAGGGTTGAGCTATATAATAAGCCCAGAGTCTGAACTGGTCAGGCAGTCTTTACCTAGCAGCCATGAAGTGACTGTATAAATAGGCAACATCAAAGAGAGAGAACACTTAGAGGCTTAGTGGAGACCTGATGATCTCATGAGGTCCCTTCCAGCCCTAACCTTCTGTGAATACCTGCAAGGTTTGGGGTGTAGTATAGGGTAGGAACGGAGCTACACACTGATCCCTTAAGGCTATGGATGCCCTGGAGAGGCACAGGTATGCAAATAGCTACAGGCACCCTGCAGAGGCACAGATCACCCAAAAGATCTTGAGGGTCGAATCAATGCTATTGGGTATCCAGGAGAGACCTGGTGGTGCTACAAATGGACTAAGGCTCATTCTGCAGCCCATGGGTAACCTCCCTTATTCAGCCTCTAGTAAGAATAAAATGTGGTGGGCAAGCAATCTAGGGAGGGCTCCAATAGAGACTGAGCTGGGCAGGAGTCACGTGGCCACAGGGGGCATCATGATCACCACTGGGGCATGGACCTGCCACACTAGGGCAGTATCCTGTAAGATGCATAGTGCTTCTCAGTTCAGTAATTGCACAAATGCAGAAGAAACTTGCCCTTGCTGCATAATTATGCAAGATGCTACTATTCCTGTGCTCCACAGGAACATCCTCCTACACCAGCAAGTGCTTCTCAGGGGTGCTCAGTACCTGGTAAGGGTGATCTCTAAAACAGCACTATCTGAGAAACGTTAGCTGTTCTCTGGAGCATTTGTCATTCTATTACAATTGATTAACACCTCTTTTAACATTAAAGGTTCTTTATATCTATGTATAGACATATCTACAACTTGTCTTAATACACAAGGCCATTTAGTGACTTTAGATCTAGAACTTTATTTTTTAAACTAAATTACATGAAGTTTAACAAAACATCTATAATAAAATAAGTTGCTTTTCCAGCTGTTGAGTAGCTCTGAGGGTTAACTGCTAAAAATGACTTTTCCAGTAGCCAATAGCACTGAATAGTTTATTTTCCAGCCTTTGACTTATTCTCTAAGCATTAATCATTTTTAATAAAAATAAGTTCCTTTTTTTAATTGTTGGACCTATGGTTTTTATATTTTATTCACACAAGTAAACGGAAAACTCCATTAGCTTCAGCCAACTCTACTTCTTATTTTTCTTTAAAGGTAGCGTTGACATTTAAAAAACGCTATTTAACAAATTAGGCTTTTTATTAAATGGCTTAACAAAATATTCAGTTTTCATATTTTTTTAAATTGCTGTCAAAAGAGAAGCATTACAGAAAAAGCTGACTAGCCTAGAAGAGACTACCAACCAATTACGTTAGTCCTAAATGTCATGCTAACACTAAGTAAATATTCTCTCTATCAATGTGAGCTGTTTACAGGGTTTCTGAATGCTGCTTTGTATTCTACATCTTGTAGATAGGGGGCCTGAGTCATTGCCACATTGAAGTCAATGCAGTTTGACACAGGGCTAGCCCTTTAAGGGATTTGGACTCAGACTCACCTGTAGCTTGTCATTCCTTCCTTGCTGAGTGTTTTACTTGGCCCTGCACTTGGGTGAGGTAACCAGGCATCAATTATCAAGCAAAAAAAGAAAACCCTGAGCTGAGCAAGAAGTGGAAACTGAGGCAGGATAGTTGGGCAAGATCCACTGCACAGTTGAAAATGAGGTCTTTGAATTACGCCACAAAATATGTGTTTATTATTGTATGAATTCCATCTGCAATGTGCGTGCTTGCCTGGAGATGTGGGTGAAGGTTGCATAATTTAACAAATAAAAACAAACGAAAACAGCAGTAATCAAATTCTTAGAGATCATTTTTCTTCTGTTTCTGACTTCATTTTGTGAAGCTTTAGTCTTTCTCACTCTTTGTTCCTGTTTAACCCATGATTCTCTCTCTCTCTCTCTCATTAATTTATTTTCTGTTTGCAGGAGCACTCTTTCATTTCATAGTGCTCTTATTCAAGTCAATAGCAAAACTCTTATTGAGATCAACAAGGCATGATGAAGCTTCTTGTTTTCGGGCGGTGCCTTTTCTCTTTTTCTTCCATGCTTTTTCTGTAGATCCTACTGGTCTGTCTCTACACATGTTATTTCCCTAGGTCTGCTTTCTTTCCTGCCAACCCTGCTGTAGTTAATTCACAAAGAAGCACTCGGTCTGAAACCTTGGTAATTCTCTCAAAGTACCCTTTTTTCAACTGTTGTTTTCTTTGGCAGCCCTTGTGCTCTTCATGAGAAATGCCCATTTTTAACATAAACATTACTGCAGCACTTCCACACCATGGACCCTTATGTAATCCGTCTGTCTTCTTGACCACCTTGTGGGAAAGCTTAAGGTCTCATCTTTGCACCAGTTACAGACTTTCCACACTATGCCCCCTGGCCCCAGTAACCAGATCTGAACCCCATTATTACAAACTCCTTCATAAATACCTGCTCACTTCTTCCTCCCTCCCATCTGGACAAATTCTCTTGTCATCTAACAAGTGTTATAATCTTGCTGAGTGCCAGATCTTCCTACTGTTCTTACCCATGCAAGTCCTTGGTACCCCTTCAGATCTTGACAACCTGGGTATTTGGTAGATTTGCAAGGCCAGGTGTAGACATTATACTTTTACCAATATAAGTGATTGGAAACTGGTCTATAAGCAGAACAGAAGTTCAGTACAAGAATTTGGTCTATAACTGTAGCAGAACAGAAGGTCAGCACACAGACTCATTTAAAAATGGCAGAACCTGGTCTAAGATTTGGGCAAAGGGCCAATGTCTATTCTGTTTGCTACCTATCTAAACCACGCTGCTTAAAGAAAAGTACATAACTTAGATTGATTCCAACTTGGGATTTCTGAATGTCTGCACCCAGCTGCAGTGTTTAATAGCTCTAATTCAGTCTATGGAGTACACATCTGGTATGATGCTCTGGGTACTGTAATGGAGAAAGCTAACCAAAAGGTGTGCCTGTGGGTATGTTATTTTGGAGTAAGCACAGTTGGGTGGTAAAAAAATAAAATAAAATAAAAAAGATGGATGCTTGGAAAACAAAATGGAATACAAAGTCAATGCAACAGTGAGGTAGAGACAGTGAAAACACAGGGAAACAGAAACATTAAAAAATTAAAACTACTATCATGTACCACAGTAGCATTTTAAAATCAAATTTTTGGTTTGATTTTTTTTTTTCCCCCCACCCCGTCTCCCCCCCATCAAAAAGTCTAAATTTTCTAGGGGGTGACAAGCCTTGTTTAAAAAGCTGAAATGTGCGTATGTTCACATGTGTGTATGCTTGTGTGCACATGTGCACATACATTCTGGCTGCTTTGTGTTCTTTTCTCTTATTCTCCTCCATGCTGATGCTTAGTAGAAGATGACCTTTTTGCATTTTTTGTCAATCCAAAAATAAAGACTGGCTAAAAAGTGTATTGTGTTGGCATAGTTCATTTAGTTGCCTGTTGGTTTCTGAGCCTATAGGGTGTTCTCAAGTTGGGTTTCCAATTTGATGTGGGCCTAGAAACTGATTTTTCTTCAGAAATGATGGTGAGGAGTCTCCTGTGAACACTTTGGGCACTTATACAGGTGACAAAAATGGGACATTTTTGCAGCTTAATTGCATCACTGTACACATGCGGGGGGGTTTCCAATTTAAATGAGTTTGCTACATTAGAAACTAAACCACATCCACATGTAGTTTAATTTGCCCTCAGGCAGGCTGAAGACAGATACAGTGAGGGGCCTGACTCTTCCTCACCCCCCTACGGAGCCTGCCTGCATTTCCCATGGCTGGGGGTGAGCTGCATGGTGGCAGTGCCCCGCCACCCAGGTGGGCAGCTAGTGGGCAGTGCCCCAGCTCATACTCAGGGAATAGATGGATCAGGCAGGGGCAGTCTGTGAGCTGTGGTGAGCTGGGGCCCACTAGCCACCTGCTTGGGTGGCCACAGGGGCTGCTGCTGCCATAGAGGGAATGTCCTGGGCCCCTTGCAGCTCAGACCCTGCTGGCAGCTCACACCCTGGCTCTTTTGAGGAGTGCGAAGGGTCAGGACCCTCGTCACTTCTGTTTTCCCTCAGTGGAGCTTATCCATGTGAGTTGCCACTGGGCTGTGCAGCCCTTGAGCTGCAAGGAGCCCTGGTCCTTCCCTCTGCAGCAGCAGTGCCTGCTGGGGCTGCCCAGGTGGGGTGCTAGCTGTGTGGGTGTTGCCCCAGCTTGCAGGCAGCACCTGCTAGATCCAACTATTCCCCAAGCCCATGTGGGGAGGAGCACTCAGTGGGCTTGGGGAAGAGTCAGATCTGGTGGGTACTGCCTGTGAGCTGAGGCATCACCCATGAAGCCAGCACCCTGCCTGGGGGGCACTGCTGTTGTGGAGGGAAGGAGCGGGACACCTACAGCTCAGGGGCTGCATGGCCCAGTGGCAACTTGCGTGGGCAGGCTCTGCTAAAGATAAGAAAAAAGAAAAAAAGTGGCGAAGGGCCTGATCCTTTTTTTTTTTTCCTGTGGAGTCTGCCCACCTCTTCCATGGTTGCGGGGTGAGTTGCTGATGGGCCCTGAGCTGTGGGAGGGACTCTGGACCTTCCTTCCATGACAGCAGTCCACCACAGGCAACACTTGCCTGCTAGCAGCCCACCCAGGCAGCCCTGGGGGGCACTGCTGCCATGGAGGAAAGGACCAGGGGCCCCTGCAGGTCAGAGGGTGCTTGGCCTCCTGGCAGCTCACCCACCAGCTGTGGGACAGGCAGGCAGGATCCACAGGGGAGGGGGGAAAAAAAAAGAATTGGGCCCCTCACCATAATGGTGAAGGAAGCCCCTAAATTGAAACAGTGGGTTTTTAACCATCACAATTAAAAACTCACCATTTCAATTTAGGGGGCTCAACCCGCATCATGTGTACAAGCGGCCTTTGGTTCTAGAAGCAAAGACTCGTAAGTGAAATAATACATCTTGATCACAGTTGCAATAGAATTATCATACTTGATGACACCAGTTCTACAAATAAAACCTCAAACCTCGTTAGAAAACAGGGCAGTTGACATAGAGAAAAGGCTCTCATCTTACTCCCCTGAAAGCTTTTCCAGTGATTTCAGTAGTAGTAGGATGTGGCTCAAAGAGACCAAAGGGGAATAAAAAACCAAGACAGAAATCTGACATGGGAAAGACGGAGAAAGATGGTGCGAGGAAACCTGTCTTTGATTCTTATTTGCCTCTCTCAAAGTATTGAACTCTGGGAGGCCTGCTGAGACAGGGAAGGCTAAAATATTAAAAAATAAAACAAAAAGCCTTTCTTATATAGCTTGTTAATTCCAAGCTGCAATTTCTGTTAGTAATTTAAGCACTGAGATGTATTTTCTTTTGAAACCTCGCCCCCCCCCTTCGCCCCAATAGTGTTCTATAAAGGTTTTTACAATGCATGGCAAAGTATTACAGACTTGTCCCTGGTGTCACTCCACAGATGACAAGGAAATCAGCAAGGTTGAATCTGTCCCCCTGAATGTGAAAAAACAAAAAAGAACACCTTCCCTGGGATTTTTATCTCCTTTTCTCTCCTCAACTCCCACTATTACCTCATGCAGTTTCTCTTTTTGGCAAGTCAGAACATTGCTATCTTAGAACTTTTAAAGTTATGGGTATACAACTCTCTGTTTCTGCACCCCTGAACTTTAGTGAAGCAGTTTATCTTCATAGTATGAAATCAGCTGTCAAATATTGTTTGGAAATGCCAAAACAAACTACTTCTCCACCCTGTTATTGCTTAATTCACCACCCCAGCACCCAATAATCAATGTATATATAATCTAATTATTTACTTTTAATATATTTGGTGAAATATATTAAAAGTTAGAGATGATGTGAAGAGGGAGGATGTTTATGAAATAAAGCCAGTGATGTGGGAGAAAAGCTTTGAACTGATTCTTACAGAGTCCAGATTTGAGAAAGGGAAGAGAAAAGATTTTAAAAGAATGAAAAGAAAACAATGTAAACTTTGCTTGAAAACAAAGGATTCCTCTTTTCCTTCTTACTAGGGCTATTGTATTTTTTGAGGTGGCTGATAACATTCTAACCTTTAAAAATCTTATTCTTTGACTAGTCAAAATATTCCTTCCCACTCCTGTCTCGGAAAATTTCTTTCCATAGATTTAGGGGTAAATTATTTTATTTTTAGTGTTCTAACCAGAAGGAATTTTTTTAAGATAATGGGAAGATGGTGTTATATAACCTGGATGAAGATCCAGGTTGTCACTACACTTTTTTTAAACACCTGACACATGTAACTATAAAGTAAAGATGCTGATCAGATTTTTAGACCTTGGATATTCCCATATGGTTCAAAATCAGTTGTTTTTTGTGGATTTTTATCTTTCAGTCCTCTCAGACAAAATAGCATTGATTGTATGATGAGATATAATCTGTGCTGTTGGATAATCAGGCTATCTTTTCATAGTAATATGTAGCTATTCAGCATGCACTACACAAATTCATGAACTCAAGGTACTTTACAGTGTTTAATTCTCATAATGCCTCTGTGAGACTGAGGTTAAACAGTATTGAAACTTTTAAAATTTTAGGCTCTGGTCCGGGTCAGCAAGCTGACTGGGCATTCTGATACCAGCTGTCCCATGATGCTCTGCTATATTTATTCAAATAGAAAATGAGTTTTCTTTCCTCCCTGATCAGCATGGGGGGCGGGGGGAAGCTCCTTATCTTATCTTATCTTATAGCTGTATACAAGGAAATCTCATTAAATACCTTGTCAATCATTAAAGTAGTGTGGGCACAGTAGTAGAAGCCATGAATTTGATTAAATTAAATATGAAGTTGATTAAATGCAGCCAACACCATGCGTAACCATAAACCCATGACCCTATGGGGAAATACACTGATGAGAACCTACTGCAAGGATAGGTTAGTGCAGCCCATGTACAGCCTATCTCAATAAGATGTATGGTAGTGTCCATTGCATGCAGTCTCCTTCAGTACTGACCAGGGCCTCTTTTTCAAGTCATGGTGAGCTACTACAATGAACATATAATAGATTTCATTTAATAGATTTCATACACATTAGGGCTGGAAGGGACCTCGTAAGATCATCAGCAAGGGACAGGAAGTCAGCTAGGGTCAAAGGATCCCAGCAAGATAAGTGTTCAAATGTATATTTTTACTTCCTCTTTGCTCCCACAGCTAAACTCTGCCTTTCTTTCCCATTTTCAATATTCCTGTCCTTTCACCAGCCTTAAATGTCTGGCAAACATCACCAAACATGACCCCAAACAGTTCATCAGAATCCCTCTGTTGAAACTGGGAATTCACTAGGCTGCCAACCAGCTGAGCAGTGCAATAGACAGCTAGTACAAACTTTTCAAAATTCAGGAGCAAGCAACTAGATCAAACTGCAAAAGTACTCTCAGATAATCCATGTAACAGCAAAAAGAAGGATTACTATTAGTTGAACTGCAACTGTGCAACAGGGTAGATGACAAAAAAGGGAAATGTGAATAGTCTTCTGAACTGTTGAAAACCAGAGAAACACTGATAGTTAAAAATCCTGGAAAGTGGTACATCAACTGGTCCATGGCTGGAATGCAGTCACAGAGGCTTACAGTTAAGTGGAGACAGCTGTGTGGGTTGTATGGTTTCATCAACTGGTTAGTCTAAAAAACTAATCATTAAGTGCCAGAAATGGACCATGGTTATGGAGGTGATGGCTATTAAAAACTGCCAGCAAGATAGTTTCTAAAGATTTTTTGGGGTGTGTTTGTAGTATTTAAGAGGTGTGAGTGCAACTGAAATTGAAGCACATCTGTGTCAAAATATCACTTTCCACTTGGCACCTGAATGCACATCATCTAACTGGTGCAACCATTGGAACATTGACCCACATGTTGTTCTAGACTAGACCATACTGTGTCAGTGATCACAGGGTTGCAAAATGCATCAGTAGTATTTCCAAGGCATCAGATGGTATTGCAATATATAATAGGTTGGGACAGTATAGTGAGTAAATGCTGAGAGAGATCTGGGCATCTCTCCATCTCAAATCTTTTTGGCTCAAAGCCTCTGGGTGGAAGATAAAATAGGTCAAAATTTTATTTGTGGCGGTTAAATTGCATGATTTAGTTACCTCTCTGAATTCAAGATGGCTCTAGATATGAGCCCTTGGGGATAAAACAAAAGCAAAAGCTGTAAAATATGATAGAGAGAAAAATGAAACACATTATTTATGTTTAAAAGCATTCACAGTATGTAAATGGGAGCTATTTTGAATGGTGGCTGCAACTCTGATCTTTATCCTTTGACACCATAGTTTCATCCTAGCCTAAAACATCAACAGGTTTGAGTAGGATTCTTTTAATCCTTAGCACATAGTAGTCTACAGCCCAGAACTGTCAGAGGATGCTGGGACACTTTGTCATGCTAGACAGTTTTCTGTATGAAAGGATCTAGGAATAAGAAAGCTTAGGATTTTTTTTTTTTACTCTTTTTATTACTGGTGCAGAATTGACCATTTTCCATCCTCACTGCCAAGCCCTATAATTTTGCCATATGTGGGTTAACACTCAGCGGACCCCAATCATCTCCCTGTGCACAGTGAACATGTAGCCCGAGTGTGGATCATCTGGCATTCAGAGCAGAATTCCACTGCTGTTGGTTCGGCACTTGGTGTTGCTATGCTAAAGTGTGTGTGGCGGGGGCCAAGGGGGGTTAGGATTGTTTTAAAATTATGTTTCTCTCTATGACAGGATTTCTTTTCAGTTTGCTATTGGAATGACTATTTTAAAAAATGCTCTTTAAATTTGTCACTTTGATTAGGTTACATTTTCCTAACAGGCCAGTGACATCTTATACAGCCTTTGCTCTTGCTGTGAATTCCCAGGACTTAACCTGTTATGAGAAATGCCTGTGTCTCAAGTCCTCATTCGTGACCCTTACTGAGTTGTATATGTGTTGGAAGGGATAAGGGGGTGGGAGGTGGAATAAGCATGCTGTATCAGTTACGCTTCTTGCAGCAGCTCATTTTCAGTAACCAGTGACACTTTCTTAACTCTTCATATTCAGATAGCACAGATTTTCTGCTCTCCATCTTTGGGAGCTTGATCCTGCTTTTGGGAGCAGACCAGTTTAATTTAAATGGTAAGGCTTACATGAGTAAAGGTTACTGACATAAGGATTTGCATTTAATGCAAATAACACAAAACCTTGTCCAATCTAACAAGATCTAAGTTGCTGAAGTTGCCTGACAGAGGCTGGGTACAGACATTCAAAATGTCCAAGGCAGAATCCATCTAAGTTAAACTGTTTTCTGTGAGTGGCGCAGTTTGGGTTGGTAGTGAACAGAATACATATTCACCTTTTGGTGGGGAAGGCAAATCTTAGACTGGGTTCCACTATTGTTAAATTAGTCTTTGTGTGCTGAACTTCTGTTCTGCTATGCTATAGGCATAGATTGGCTTCTGATCACTTATACCAGTAAAAGTGTATTGTCTGTATCTGGTCATAAATTCCATTTTTGGATGTAAAAGATAAGACTAGATCCTGCAATTTTTGATGGGCCTAAGTAGTCCAAGGAGTCCTCAGATGCATAATGATTTATTTAAAATGAAAGCCTTATCTGAAGGTAATGGGCCACTGGGTTAGTGTGGTTAAGGCAACCAGTTTCTACGAGTAATGGCAAATGCAGGAGTGATGTGGTTAGCATCACATCTGGCTACCTTGGACTCCCCAGCCTGAATGACTAGGTACTTACTTACAGTCAGGTCAGTTGCAAGCAACTTTCAGCATGAATGTAGAGCAGGTTTTGGAACTGCTGCCTCTAGAGCTATAAAAAGTCACATTAATGCCTTGCTCCACACCCTCATTATGAGAAGATCTAATGTACTGAGCTAGTTATTTAGCATAAGGCTAGCTTGGGTGCTTCTACACTACTCTGCAATTGTTTCTGTGCCTGCAGAACAGATATATCCTAGTTTTCTTGTATAGATATGGTAAGGTGCCACCCTGCAGAACAGGCAAAAAAAGGAGAACTCAAACCCTGCTCCAAAGGCCAGATCCAGCCCACAGAGCTGTGTAATTCAGTCTTCAGGGCAGTTAACATTGCCACAGCTCCACCATCAAATTTCCAAGCCCCATGTGGCTGGATCAGGACCTGATCCCACCAGGCCCATGAGCCTTGATCAGATCCTGGATTTGTGTGGCTGGATTAAACCCCAGCCTGACTGGCCCTGCATGGCTGGAGTGGCCCATGGACCCACCTGCTCTGCTTACCTGGCCCACAGTGAAGGAAAAGGGGGTCAGAAAAGAACTGGGCTAAAAGAATCCTTCGAGCTGCTTTACCTTTAGCCTGAGCTACAGTGGTCCTCAATAGATTGTCAGGCAGGCTGAAATAACTAGCATGGACCATGCCCTGATCACACCAGCTTCCAACCTCTATTCCCCTACTCCCTGCTTTTCCTGGGGGCTACCCACAGGGTCCTCCTGTATCCTAATATACGACTATGAAGGAGGGGAGCATACAGTCATTCCACTAGGCTGTTGCCATCCAGAGCCCCTACCCCTGATGAGGAAATTGCCTACTGGAGATATCCAGCTGCTTTCTACAGAGTAAAAATGCTGGAACACAGCCCAGAATTTGGGCCAATGTATCTGTTTGGACATAAACATTGACATAGAGATGAAAGGCAAAGCTCATTTTTCCTGTCAGCCCAGTGAAATCCACGAAAATACTCATGGATTAAATTGGTCTAAAAATTGCACTGTAGAGGAGCAAAATAAAAAGTGCACCAAAATTGAAAATGAAAATAAAAATCCTCTCTGTGTTTCCTTTTTTAATTTGTTTCCCTTACAATCTTTCAAGACTTCTCAAATCACATTTTGTGGGTGGATCAATCAGAAGTAACTGTGCTTGCCATTATGTCCCAACCAAACCAACTAAGGGAGCTCATTTAACCACAGTGTCTGGTAAAGCCTTTACTCTGCTGATGAAGATATCATATGTTTTCCAGATAGGAAATGTGATACATCACTAAAAAGGCATCAGCTGGTAAATGATTTTACATGCTATGATGTATCAAGAAGCATATGAGTGTAGCAATTCTGTGGTTAATAAAATGTATCTATCTATTCTCACAAAGCGTGGTGGTAAGGAAGAGCATGAATACTTGTCAGTAATATGTATCAGTTGCATCTAATTCTTGGAGGGTGTGTAGGGAGAAATTTGGGAAGCAATACTCATTAGAAAAATCTGTCCACACCATGGCCTTGGTTTTATTATTATCCTGCTGAAGAAATTGCTTTACCAACCAATTGCAGAATATACCTATTTTGCTTCCTCTATCTTTTCAGTTTTAATAGTCGTCTTTTTGAAAGAGGGTAACATTTTGGAAAAGAATTATCAAGAAGCCCATTTGTGAGAGATTGGCAGAAGGCATGATGCTGAAGGATAGCCAACATGATTTCATTGTGGACAGGTTGTGTCTGATCAACCCATGATGCTCTTATAAAAAAAAAAAAAAACATGAAGGATTGTGGGCTGTCAGAATCCACGGTCAGGTGGGTTAGGAACTGGCTATGGGGTTGAACCCAGAGTGAGTTAGTGGACATGTC
>NW_017728912.1:10743142-10747920 GCF_001723895.1 Crocodylus porosus | reverse complement strand
CAGGTCAGTTGCAAGCAACTTTCAGCATGAATGTAGAGCAGGTTTTGGAACTGCTGCCTCTAGAGCTATAAAAAGTCACATTAATGCCTTGCTCCACACCCTCATTATGAGAAGATCTAATGTACTGAGCTAGTTATTTAGCATAAGGCTAGCTTGGGTGCTTCTACACTACTCTGCAATTGTTTCTGTGCCTGCAGAACAGATATATCCTAGTTTTCTTGTATAGATATGGTAAGGTGCCACCCTGCAGAACAGGCAAAAAAAGGAGAACTCAAACCCTGCTCCAAAGGCCAGATCCAGCCCACAGAGCTGTGTAATTCAGTCTTCAGGGCAGTTAACATTGCCACAGCTCCACCATCAAATTTCCAAGCCCCATGTGGCTGGATCAGGACCTGATCCCACCAGGCCCATGAGCCTTGATCAGATCCTGGATTTGTGTGGCTGGATTAAACCCCAGCCTGACTGGCCCTGCATGGCTGGAGTGGCCCATGGACCCACCTGCTCTGCTTACCTGGCCCACAGTGAAGGAAAAGGGGGTCAGAAAAGAACTGGGCTAAAAGAATCCTTCGAGCTGCTTTACCTTTAGCCTGAGCTACAGTGGTCCTCAATAGATTGTCAGGCAGGCTGAAATAACTAGCATGGACCATGCCCTGATCACACCAGCTTCCAACCTCTATTCCCCTACTCCCTGCTTTTCCTGGGGGCTACCCACAGGGTCCTCCTGTATCCTAATATACGACTATGAAGGAGGGGAGCATACAGTCATTCCACTAGGCTGTTGCCATCCAGAGCCCCTACCCCTGATGAGGAAATTGCCTACTGGAGATATCCAGCTGCTTTCTACAGAGTAAAAATGCTGGAACACAGCCCAGAATTTGGGCCAATGTATCTGTTTGGACATAAACATTGACATAGAGATGAAAGGCAAAGCTCATTTTTCCTGTCAGCCCAGTGAAATCCACGAAAATACTCATGGATTAAATTGGTCTAAAAATTGCACTGTAGAGGAGCAAAATAAAAAGTGCACCAAAATTGAAAATGAAAATAAAAATCCTCTCTGTGTTTCCTTTTTTAATTTGTTTCCCTTACAATCTTTCAAGACTTCTCAAATCACATTTTGTGGGTGGATCAATCAGAAGTAACTGTGCTTGCCATTATGTCCCAACCAAACCAACTAAGGGAGCTCATTTAACCACAGTGTCTGGTAAAGCCTTTACTCTGCTGATGAAGATATCATATGTTTTCCAGATAGGAAATGTGATACATCACTAAAAAGGCATCAGCTGGTAAATGATTTTACATGCTATGATGTATCAAGAAGCATATGAGTGTAGCAATTCTGTGGTTAATAAAATGTATCTATCTATTCTCACAAAGCGTGGTGGTAAGGAAGAGCATGAATACTTGTCAGTAATATGTATCAGTTGCATCTAATTCTTGGAGGGTGTGTAGGGAGAAATTTGGGAAGCAATACTCATTAGAAAAATCTGTCCACACCATGGCCTTGGTTTTATTATTATCCTGCTGAAGAAATTGCTTTACCAACCAATTGCAGAATATACCTATTTTGCTTCCTCTATCTTTTCAGTTTTAATAGTCGTCTTTTTGAAAGAGGGTAACATTTTGGAAAAGAATTATCAAGAAGCCCATTTGTGAGAGATTGGCAGAAGGCATGATGCTGAAGGATAGCCAACATGATTTCATTGTGGACAGGTTGTGTCTGATCAACCCATGATGCTCTTATAAAAAAAAAAAAAAAACATGAAGGATTGTGGGCTGTCAGAATCCACGGTCAGGTGGGTTAGGAACTGGCTATGGGGTTGAACCCAGAGTGAGTTAGTGGACATGTCTGGATTGTCTTGGTGGGAGGTGGCCAGTGGTGTCCTGCAGGGTTTGGTTTTAGGCCCTGCACTGTTCAACATCTTTATCAATGTTTTAGAAGAGGATGTGGAAAGCATGCTGGTTATTTTGCAGGCAATGCCAAGTTATGGGGAAAAACGTTCATGCTAGGGGGCAATATGCAGATCCAAGTGGACCTGGACAAGCTAGAAAGGTGGATGGGGCAGTCCAGATGCAGTTCAATAAGGATAAATGTAGAGTGCTTTATCTGGGAAGAAGTAACTAGTGACATAAATATAGGTTAGGAGGAGGTGTCCTGGCCTGCGTGATGGCTGAAAGGGACCTTGGGATTATGGCTGGTTACAGGATGAACATGACCTGCCAGTGTGGTTCTGTAGTCAACAGAGTTAATAGCATACTGAGATGCATTAACTGATGTGTTGCAAGCAAGGCTAAGGAAGTGATACTTCCTCTCTACTTGGTGCTGATGAGACCCCAGCTGGAGTACTGTGTCCAGTTCTGGGCACTGCACTTCAGAAAAGATGTGGAGAATCTTGAAAGGGTCCAGAGAAGGTCCACAAGAATGATTAAGGGCCTGGAAGACAAACCTTGTGAGGAAATACTAAGGGATCTGGGACTGTTCAGTCTGGGGAAGAGAAGACTGAGGGGGTCTTGGTGGCTGTCTATAAGTATGTAAGGGGTGAATATTGGGAGCTGGGAGATTAAACTATTCACTATAGCGGCCCAGGGGAGGACAAGGAGCAATGGCCATAAACTGTTAGAGGATGGTTTCAGATTGGATGCAAGGAAGAACTTTTTCATGGTAAGGGTGACCAGACTCTGGAATAGACTTTCCAAGGAAGTCCCAAACCTTGGAAGTCTTCAAGAGGAGACTGCACAAACACCTTGCTGGGATCATTTGGTCTCAGCAGTATTTCTGCCCAGAGCAGGGGGGCTGGACTTTGATCATTTTTTGAGATCCCTTCCAGCCCTTAATTTATATGATTCTTATATGTTTCTGTTTTTCTCAGATCAGTGCAGCTGCTTACCTACAGCCAAGAGAGCAACTGGAAAACAGATTTGTAGAGGTTCATTCAAAAGCTCCCTCTCTACTATTTTGCTTTAGGAAAGGTTAAATAGACATTTCAGCTCTCCACGTGTGAATATTATTTGTAAGAGCTGATGGGTCTAACGTGGCATTCAGTAAGATGGTAAGTGAGAAAAGCACAGTAAAAGAAACCAGGAATCAAATTTGCCCCATACAAAGGAAATGTGCATAAGGGAGAGGAAATTATATTAGGTTCTCCATGGGAAATGGTCTTCATAGTCCTTTTCAGTCATAACTGAATACTAACTGCAAGGGATCCTGAATGCAGCAGCTGTGGTTGTGAAATGGCTAACACTGTAGCTGTCCCCGTGGGGGCTGAACTGTGCCACCTCACTCCAAAGCCTGGCAGAAGACACCTTGCAACAGTGTCCCATGCTTCCTTCTGTTCCAGTGAAGGAAAAACAGCTTCCCTGCTTTCCCTCTACCCAACAGTTGGAGGGCTGATTTTTTTGGGAAAAAGGTATAGGTGGTATATGAACAATATACCACCCTGCCTGTACACAAATGCCAGGAGCTTGGGCAATAAGCAGGAGGAGATTGTCCTCCTGCTCAGTGCAAATAATTATGATGTCATAGGGATAATGGAGACCTGGTGGGACTCCACCCAGGACTGGACCATGGGTATAGATGGCTATACCCTGCACAGGAGGGATCGTGTTGATAAAAGGGGTGGGGGTGTAGCTCTCTATGTTAAGGAAAGCTACATGTCCCTGCAAGCTGATACTGGCGACCAGGGTGGATGACTGGAGACTCTCTGGGTTAAAAGCCATGGGGAACATGGCATAGGGGACACAACAGTGGGAGTCTACTACAGACCTCCCACCCAAAGTCCTGAGCTTGACCAGGAGTTTGCCCGGGAACTGGCTGAGGCTGCATGTTTCAGGACCACGGTTGTCATGGGTGACTTCAATTACCTGGACATCTCGTGGGAGGATCACTCAGCAAAATCCAAGCAGTCGCAAAGCTTCCTCTCATGTGTGGTGACTTCTACCTTACTCAAGAAGTCTATGGGCCAACAAGAGGCAAAGTGCTGCTCAACCTGGTACTGGCTACTGAGGATGATGTAACTGGTGACCTAGTGATCGATGGGAAGCTGGATGATAGTAACCATGAGCTGATCACCTTCATCATCTGCCATAAAGATGGCAAGTCAGTCAGCAACACAGAAGTCCTTGACTTCAGGAAAGCCGACTTTTGACAAGCTCAGGAGGCCCTAAGGGACCATGACCCCAGGGAGAGGGGAGTTCAAGAAGAGTGGTTGCTCCTCAATGCACAATCTAATTCTATTCTATCTTGGAGGAAAGGCAGCAAGAGGGCACAGCAGCCCCCAAGGCTCTCCAGGGATCTAGCAGACCTCCTGAGGCTAAAAAGAAAGGCCTACAAAGAATGGAGGATGGGATTCACCTCCAAGGAGGATTATTCTGCACTGGTCCGGTTCTGCAGGGAGCAAACTAGGAAAGCCAAGGCAGCAACTGAACTCAAACTAGCTTTGAGCATCAAGGACAATAAAAAGTCCATTTTTGGATATGTGGGGAGTCGGAGGAAAAGCAAGGGCAACACTGGACTCCTGCTGAACCAGATGGGGCAACTGGCAACTGACTCCCAGGAAAAAGCCAACCTATTAAATGGGTACTTTGCATCTGTCTTTCATCACTCCCATGGGACACCCATGCCCACTACGGGACAGGGAGGTCCGGGTGAGGGCGATCCCCTGCCCTCCATTAATGCTGACCTCGTGAAGGAACATCTTGAGAAGCTGGATACCTTCAAGTCAGCCAGCCCTGACAAACTACACCCCAGGGTACTCAAGGAGCTGGCAAGCATCATAGCC
>NW_017728912.1:10732915-10740814 GCF_001723895.1 Crocodylus porosus | reverse complement strand
ACCCCAGCTGATTTCCTGCCCTTTGGGTGGGGGGCTGGACTCGATAATCTTCCGAGGTCCCTTCCAGCCCTAATGTCTATGAAAACTATGTAATTATGGTAGTCAGTCTGCTTCTTTTCCCTCCCAACCCTTGCAGTAAATTTTGGCTTTATCTTGCAAAACTTGTGGGTCACAGAAGATTTCCTAGGGGCAAAAGTAATTTGCAGAGAGGTCTGGTATATTTATATGTGAGAATAATAGGTGAAAACAAAGGGTATTGTCATGCTTTTATGTATAATATGCAGTATTAGGATCATAGGAAAGTAGGGGTGGAACGGACCCCACAAGTGGTGTCTACATTTGTGCACTTTAGTTAATTTGCATAATGTCTCCATTGCAAGGTTCTAGGAAAATGCTCATTACCCTGTTTTAATGTGCATTAACTAAATTGCACATTTTTAAAGTGACGCTTACTGCACATTAGCTTATTTTAAGGCGCATTAACTAAATAGCACATTTTTAGTGACTGTTTAATGCACCATAAAATAGGCTAATGCTCATTAAAGCAGATATGTAGACATGCCCAAGGTCACTGAAGCTAGCCCCTGCGCAAAGCAGGATCATCCCTAACTACACCATCCCAGCCATATATTGAACTGTTATATTGTACTGTGAACACATATAACCCTGTTAATATATTTGTATGGTATGTGAGCCCAGGTGAATCAGGATTTGTGTGTTCTGCCCCCCTCCCCCACTTCTGAATCTGTAAAGTTTATAAAGGTACTGATGCTATCAGAGAAGATTGGATAAAGGTTGCTAAGGGGGTCAGCATGACTTGTGTGGAGGTCTACTATGGAAGGACCCTCATCTCAGGATTGACAGAGGAGACTCGGGGAACAGGGGAAGTTCCAGATTCAAGATACCTCAAGGTCATTTAGCTTTTGGTATGATATTTTACTATCTAGCCTTTTAGGAAGAATGCTTGTGATGTACAAATCCCTTGAGAATGTTTAGGTTTGGCCTGTTATCCACTTGTTTCTAAAGCCCCTGCCAGAAGTTGCACTTAAGATACTAACCAAGTTAATCATGTCTTAAGTTGTGACCTGGCCACATGTTCAATCAATTAATGGTGCAACAAAATAAGGAATATGCCACAAAGTTATTCCACATTTTTTGTGGAATAACCTTGTGGCTGGTTTCTATCAAGGTATTACTTGAATGTGTGGCCAGGAGAAGCCCCATGGCTGCGAGCCCTCACAGCTGACTACAGCTTGCTACTTGCCAGTACAGGGGGAGCCCAGGATCATGCTCTCAAAGCAAGATGAGATCTGCAAGAAAGCATGATGGGATCTCATGTGCTATCCTACAATCATGTCTCCTGCCACACATGGCAGGAAAAGTGATTATGTGGATCATGCATCAGATCCCATTGGACCTTCTTCTGTACATCTGCCAAGGTCTTAAGAGTGTGATCAAGGTCTAAAAGAGCTGGGTTACTTTAGTAACTGGGGTGAATGGTGCACAGTGGTGCAGCAGTGCCCTGTGGCAGTGGTGTGGAGAAGTGGTGGTGCATAGTGGTAGAGTGGGCACTAAGGTGCACGGCACAGCTGACAGCCCAGAAGTTTTAAATTTAAGGCCATAACAGAAGTGCTTATGGCATGGTCTGTCAGATTCCAGTGAATCTGTGAATTCTCTTAAATACCTGGTCACAGAGGCACAAAAAAAGGAAAGGAAAGACTTCTGTCCAGTGCAAGTCAGAAAGGTTGCACAAGATTATGATAGAATACACTATACAGAAAGAACCATGAATTTGAGTAGTTCAAAAATATTTATCCTTCTTCATACTCATAATAGCTTATTGTCATTGTAGCAGTAGTTTGCATTAAAGGGTAATACTGTATACTATTTTTAGCTACCTTAATGACTGTTGATATTTATTTATTTTATCTAAATACAGAATATTTTGTATGATAGAGCTTTTTGAAGAATGATGGAAATTGTAATAGTCCACTTAACACTTATATCGGGGAAATACGTTTGAAGATTTCTTAATAAAAATAGAATCCTGCCTGCATTTGCTATAGGAAATCAGTACCTTTGAAACAGAAAGTTACACATGTGTTTCTTGATTCATGCCAAAGTCTACCTACAAAATATGCAATCTTTCAAAAATCAAATGTAATATACTGAGGCATAAATCATGTTCTTTGGTACCACATGTACAACTGGCATTTTCCTGCATGTCAATGGGAATGCAAAATTTGACATTCTGTGTGATGCACTTGCTCAGAAATATAAAGGTGGGAGTGAATAACAAAATGAAGTGTAAAGAATATTTTTTTTCCATTTTGGCTGCAGATCTTTCTGTCTAAACTATGTATCCCTCAAATGATTTGTATGTGATGTTACAGTAATTTGTGTTTGAAAAGCCACAAAGAATAAGGCCAAGATGTTAAAAATGTGATTAATTGAAGGTCATTTAGCTTTTGAGAGCCCCACCTGAGACACTTGCTTGATACCCAGAGGTACTAAGTTCTCCTTTAAAGTCAAATGAAGTTGTAGCACTTGAGGTAATTTATGGCAACAGTAATTTATCAAATGAATCACCAAATGTCAGTGGCTGTTTATGAACATCTGGGACATAAGTGTAATAACTGTTGTCAGGCCAGGACCCAAGGTTTTTTAGCTTTATGCAGATAACTTTCCTAACTTAGTTTCAAGTCATTGCTGTGACACAAGTCCCTATTAAGTCTTTACCTTTTTCCCATTGGAGTCAATGCTATAACAATTGATTTCTATAGACACAGAATCATCCCTATTGCCAAAAAATAGTTTTTGTAGTTGATTTCAATATAGTTTGTTATTTAGACACAGTCAGTTTGAAATTGTTGTAAAGATGGATCTGAACTTGCTGCTGGATTTCAGACGCCCAACAGTTGTGAGGGATTCAATCCTGGTAATTTGGTTAACCTGTTATATATTGAGGTATGCATCAACTTTTGGATGTTGCACCTAACTTTGTTTCGCATTTTAAATCATGCAGGCACTTTCCTGGTCCCAAAATGAGTAAAAGGTTGATGATGCTTGGTTTTGGATTGCCTTGGGGATGCTCTTCTTTTAATCTATTGAAACTATGTTACTACATATGAATAAATAAAAACTTTACAAAATTATCAGCACGACTGGACTTTCCATGATGTCCGGAAAATAAAGCCAATCCCCCACACACTTCTTGTAATCTCATGAAATTTGCATATTGATGAGATGAAGCACCAAGTGGAACAACAATTGGTACAATTACAAATGAATAAAATAGGGAAAGATGTACATAACTATTAACAATTACAACTCACTATCATATTGACAGCGCTCAAATGAAATCAGGGTGACTGAAGTCAGTTGGATTTACAGGATCTCAATCTCTAAGTCAGAGGAATCTCCACTGAGGAACTTGCAAGTCTAATGTAATAAGTATGGAGTACACATAAAATGGGGTTTGAAGATTTGAAAATACTCTTCCCAAAAGTAGATGGGGAACAGCTTAGTAGGAGAGAGGAAACAGGTATACACAAGCCTCTCTAACTCATCAGAGAAAGCAAATGGCTTATTACAGTGTTTCACAAACATTGCAGTGTTGCACAAAAGTCTGTTACCCAAACCATTTTATAATAATCTCTTAAGTTAATAAAACAGGAATAAAAGTTGAAGGGGTGGATCCTTATCTGCTTCATTGACTTCAATGGAGCTTTACTATCTTAAATTGCTGAGGTTTTGGCCCCAGTGTCTAAGTTATCTAGGACAAAAATGAATACTTTAAAGGGCATAGTGTGTTGAAACATTTTTAGTACATATTGAGACTGCTCTGAGACAACTGCTGAGAGAGAAATGGAAGCAAAGGGTTTGATCAGTAGGAAGCTCTGTGGTCATAAGAAGTTGGGACAATTCGCCTTCTTTCTAGGAGGTTGCTGTCCACTGAGACTATGGTAATTGATTGGATTTGGGTTGGCTTTTAGTTGCATAACATGCTCCTCTTATCTGTAGGCAGTGAAGGGTCAAGCATAATGGGTATCAAGACATACAAAAAAACTAGAACTCTTGGTTCCAAAATGGTACCTTTTATTAGACCAGCTGGAAAATGGCAAGACAATTGTCCTTTTCTGCAAGCTTTAATGGGTATCAGCACTTTTTCATTTATATCTCTTGAGGCAAATTTTCACTGCTAGGCTTTTAAGATTCATTCAGGATATGTGTGAGAGGAATATTTTTGCCCATTCTCTGGAAGCTTTTAAAATCTGAAAATCTGGTGCGATAAAGGAAACAGCATGCACTTTTTGAATGAAGTGGTTAAACAGTACTTGTGAGTCATGATATGAAAGGAAGTAATTCTAATTAGGTGAGATTTGCATGGCAGTAAAATGGAAAGAAAATTTCCTCATTTTCATCGGCTAATAATCAAAACAATTTGACACTACAACCAAAGGGAGCCAAAAATATGGAAGCAATTATTTGGGAAAAACTACAGCAAAATAGTATATTTCCTTGCGTTTTGGATTTTAAGGTATACCTGAATCCCTGACTTACCAGTACAGGCTCCAAAATATATATTAACTCTGAAAAAATAAAAGGTAAGGAACAGTTTTAGTGACAAATGAGTTTGTGATACAAACTAGAGTTGAGGGACCTTATGTTCCATCATATATTTAATTCCAGTGCTGACAACTGTATTGTGCAATGGAAGTGTTGAAGAAACGTGTTTATTTGTTACCCGGAAAAAGCTGTTTTGAATGTAAAATGAACATGACTTGTGATGTAATTCTTGGCAGCCATTTTGAGCTTAATGTTTTATATTGAAACAAGGTTTTGATGTCTCTGGTAACATTAGGCACATAACAGAGTGGACTATTTTGAATATATACTAACTTTTAATTCAAAATGGTGGAAACTGCCAAGGTTCAGGCTTTAAAATATAAGCACATTTTTAGTTATCTGGGAGGAAAAATAAGCATCTTAAACTGTTTTATTTTTGTATGCTGGTAACTTAAAAGATGTCTGAATCATATTTTGTCATATTTTGGCAATGGCTGGGTTCAAAATGAGACCAAACATGGAAAGCTTCTGCTATGAAGAATAATTTTGCCAGAATTACGACTGACTGCAATAGGGCTTTTTGGTTTTTTTTAAAAGTCTTATTAACCTTAATGATTAGTTGTTCAAGTGTGATGGTAAGGCTTTGCCAATAATGTAGCCACGTTGTTTGCTGGTTTGACTTGGACGTGCATTCAAACATGTGAACTGAATGAATACTAAGAAGCTTTTGGAGTTAAACAAAAAAAAATGGTTGATGTATTACTGCTAAATTAATGTGACAAACTGCAGATGTAAAACAATGTCACCACTTAGTTATTTCTCATATCCCCCAGGGTATTAAACAGCCTCCAAATCATGTGTCTTATTGCTGTGTCTTTATTGTTAGTTCAGATTACAGTCCAGGTGGTTGCTGAGTCTATATATATTTTTTTCTGAATTTATGCTATGGGTGATGAGAAAAATATTTATTTTTGAATACTTAAAATACCTGCACAAATTGCAAGGCCCTAAGTACAGAATGTTGTTTTTTTCTGGTGATACCATAATGCATTAACAAGAAGACTGTATTAGATAATAAATACTTAAAAGTCTTTCCTGCTTCATAAGGATATTGCTTCCAGTCAAGTACTAGAAACTGGGAACTTTTATTTCTCCAGAAAACAGGAATGGCACAGGTTGTAAAAGTAAACACTTCCTTAAAGTGCTGTGTGTCAGCTATCTCTCTGGATCATCTCTAGTTGAATGGGTTGTTCATTCTTCATGCCCATCTAGTCTTTGTGCTTGATACTTGATATTCCTCCCATGGCAACTAGACTGACTCTCCCAGCTGATTTCATTTAGACCAGGGCAATTGTCAGAAATAGCTTTCAAACCTTATTGTTCTGGTTTGGATTCTAACTGGTGTTGGAGAAGGGTTGTGAAAGGCTTTGTAGCTTATCATTAATTTTCTACAACAAGCAGTCTCCTAACATACTTTGGGAGTGCTGCAACTGTACTGCCCTGTGGAAACAATAACCCTGGCTTGTTTTGAAAATTAAATATACAGTATTTAGGGCTGTGTGAAGCTTTGGTAGCCAATTCAATTTGGAGGAGAAGTAGATTCGGCCTGATTCAGCAGCTGAATATCTGAATCTGAATTGAATCGGGAGACCCATTAAAAAGGTCTGAATCAATTTGTAAGCCCCTGAATCGATTTGGAGAGATTTGGAAGGCTTGCAGCAAACAGAAACTGAGAAGAGGTGGGGGATGGAGTGATTTTCCATATATGGAAAAGGCTGAGAGGGGGGAAAGACTGCTCTGATATAGGCATCTATAGCTGGCCAGTGACTGATTTTTCTCTGAGTTCCCTTCCATTCACAGTGCTCTGGGGCAGGGACATAGAAACAACTTATAAAGTTGTGTCAAAAGTGATCTGTGCCTTTTCTAAGCTGTTTCTTTTACAGCAGCAGCGTCTGAAAGGCTTAGTCTCTTGCTAGCTAGTCTCTCTTCTTGTGAGTTGTATTCAATCCTTTCCTATTTACTCTTGCCTAATATCCCTATTGTTATCCCTATCCATTCCTTTCAACTTATTCTTCCCCCAGAATCCTCTTATTTGTACTTCATAGTTGGTAGGGTTGGAAAGGACCTGAGTAGATTATCAAGTCCGACCCCCTGCCATGGCAGGAAAGAATGCTGGGGTCAAACAACCCCAGCAAGGTGATTATCTAGCCTCCTTTTGAAGACCCCCAGGGTAGAAGCAAGCACTACTTTTCTTGGAAGTTGGTTCCAGATCCTAGCAGCCCTGACAGTGAAGTAGCCCCTCCTGATGTCTAGCCTGAATCTACTCTCAGTCAAATTATAGCTGTTTTTCCTTGTTAACCCCTGGTAGTGCTGAGGGGAACAGGGACTCTCCCATTGCCTGCTGGTCCCCCTTGGCCAGTTTATAGACAGCCACCAGATCCCCTCTCAGCCTTCTCTTGTGGAGGCTGAACAGATTCAGGTCCCATAGCCTCTCCTCGCAGGGCCTGCCCTACTGCCCCCTGATCATGCGAGTGGCCCTCCTCTGGACCCTCTTGATGCTGGTCACATCCCTCCTGAAATGCGGCACCCAGAACTGGATGCAGTACTCCAACTGCAGCCTGACCAGTGTCGCATAGAGGGGGAGGATCACCTCCTTGGACCTGCTTGAGTTGCATCTGTGGATGCATGACAAGTTGCGGTTAGTCTTCCTGACTGCGTCCTCACATTCATGGCCCATGTTCACCTTGGAATCAATAGTGACTTGAAGATCATTTTCTGCTTCTGGGCTGATGAGAAGGGAGCTCCCCAGCTTGTAGGTATGATGCTGGTTCTTCCTCCTCAGGTGCAGCACCTTGCACTTGTCAGTATTGAAACCCATCTTATTCTCCTCAGCCCACCCCTGTAACCTGTCCAGATTTAGTTGCAGCCTGTCCTTCCCCTCCATTGTGTCCACTTCTCCCTACATCTTCATATCATCCATGAATTTGAACAAGGTGCTTTTCACCCCCTTGTCCAAGTCACTGATGAAGATGTTGAACAGTGTGGGCCCAAGGACTGAGTCCTTGGAAACCCACTCCCCACATCCCTCCAGGTCAAAAATGACCCGTCCACCACCACTCTCTAGGTATGGCCCTCCAGCCAATTTGTGACCCATCTGACTGTGTAGGCATCGATACCACAGTAGCCTAATTTTTTAATGAGAATGGGGTGAGACACAGTGTCAAAGGCCTTCTTAAAGTCCAGAAACACTACATCCACTGCAACACCTACATCCAAAGATTTTGTGACCTGGTCGTAGAAGGCCACCAGGTTGGTCTGACAGGACCTGCC
>NW_017728912.1:10731035-10732643 GCF_001723895.1 Crocodylus porosus | reverse complement strand
CACACACACACACACACAGAGTTTGCAGCACACCAAACATTATGATGCATGCTGGAAAGGCAGGTGCCAGGTCCTTTGGGAGGCTAGGGGAGGGGGCAGATGGAGAGCTGCAAGTTCCCCCCTGCCTCAAACATAGATGCATCCTCTTTTCTGGCAGCAATGAGTCTTCTGCTAGTTGGAGCAAGGAGGTGGTAGCTGTGCCTGCACCTGCACTAAGACCACTAACCAGCAGCAGCATGATATTCTTCACCTCAATTTCAGTTCCCAGTGTGAGCCTTCCAGTACCAAAGGAGGAGCTGGATCTGGAAGCAGAGGAACTGAGGGCCACAGTGAAGGAAATTTTGGGGAAGGAGGGAGAATCTGAGTTTGTGTTCCACACACCTCAAAGTGGGGGGAGGTAGCTTAGCTCCTCCTGCAGTTGTGCCTTTGCCTGGTAAGGAGGGGGATAAGGCAGGATTCCTACCCTCAGCCGAGAAGTGGGTGGGTAGTATAGGGTGGGATCATTATGAAATGGCAGATGATCCCAGGTATACCACCTGCCAGTACTGCTGAAGGCAGATCAGCCGGGGCAAGGGGGTGAAACACTTCACCACCACGGTGATGATGCTGCATCTCAGGAGGCAGCACTCCCTTGCCTTTGTGCCTCCCCAGCCTGGCACCAGTGGGAGCATGCCCCAAAAGAAGTCTCCCTCTCACTCCAAAGCCCCCGTCCCCAGGAAGCAGAGGCAGGCCACCCTGGACCAGTGGTAGAAAGGTGGAGACAAAGGGTGGGGGGTCATATGGAAGGTGGGTGATGTCATCCAGACCACTTGAGAGATGATTGCTCTGGATGGCCAGCCCTTCTTTTCTGAGCATCCATGGTTCTGGCAGCTCATAGCACTCATGGCACCATCTTACCAAATGTGCACATGCACCACCTTTAGCAGGATTGTGGTGCCCTCCCTGTATGAGGCATTCAGGCAGTACTTGAGGGAAGAGTTGTGGAAAGCAGGTCATCAGGTAACCTTGTACTTCACCTTGCACATCTGGAGCATCTGGGGTGGATATCATGCCTACCTCTCCCTCAGCGAGCACTAGTGCAATCAGCCACACTGTTGGTGGGCTCATGTTCAAGCCGAGGTGATGATCACTGGCTGGAGGTGCTTTTGAACAGTCAGGGAGGCAGAAGGGCAGAGGTGGGGGGATGTGGAAGAGACTCCACTTCCCTGTGCCAGCATTGTAACCATGAGCCAATCTCCTCCACCACAGCCATTGCCAGTGTGGGCCAAGGTCATGGCTTCAATGTTGGGGTCCAGAGGCACCAGACCCCACCATCAGGCAGGTAGCATTGAGGCCTCAGTGGCTATCTATCTCGCAGAAGACATGGAGCTGCTGCACTGTAACTTCTTGGCCTTTTGGGTAACCCACAGCCAGGTGTGGCAGGATCTGGCCACGGTTGCCCAAGAACACCTGTCCTGTCCACCGACCAGCGTTCCGAGCAAGAGGGTGTTCAGCGTTGCTGGGTATGTTGTGACACCCCACCATAGCTCCTTGGATCCTGGTTTTGGGGAGCAGCTGGTGTTCCTGAAGGTGAAACTCCCACTGCTGGGGTTCCCCAAGCTCCACGTG
>NW_017728912.1:10715056-10730756 GCF_001723895.1 Crocodylus porosus | reverse complement strand
CCATCTCTGCTGTTTCCATCTGAATCAGCAAGAAAATGTCAAAGTTATAGGTATTTTAGTGATTCCCCATTATAGTCCACAGCCAAATCTCCAAATCCAAAGCAGCTGAATCGAATCAGGGCAGTGATTCAACTTGCCAAATGAATCTGTCCCTCTAAATCGGCCGAATCCAAATCCAAAGTGAATACTTGCTGCTTTGCACAGGCCTAACAGTATTTATATTATAATGATTAGTCTTTTAGTACTTAATATGCTCAAGGTGATGCTTTGGGTCTGATCGTGGCAGACCGGCCTACAGTATTTTGTCAAAGATGGATGAAGCAGGGCTTTACAGCTATGTTAAGGGGCACTGAACAATATACTCTTGATACTCTTTTAAGGACTTTGAAATCCTCCATTTTCTCATTTTGGACCAGATTTCCTTCTTTTTTTCAGAAAAAAAGAGCTAATAACTTCTGTGTTCCCTGAACCACAAATCACCTCAAATAAATATAGAAATAGAATAATGAATAATACATTAATCTTTTGCATAATACCAAGGATATTGGTGAAATTACACCAGGAATTAATCATCGTGTCTGTGTACATAACTTCCCAGTGTATATATATGTATCTTAACATCAGCAGGGGTTAGAATCAGTTTGGTTTGTCTTTTTACTGATGGTGTGATTGGACACATGGATGTCAAGCATTTTCTGTGATAGCTTTATTTTCTCTTTTGTATATTAACTAAAGCTAAAATATATTAGCTGAATTATTTAATAAAGGTGGGCTTGTGCACTCAAGGAAACCAAAGGAGAAAGAGAGAGGACAGTGCTATAGAGCTCAGTTTGCTTCACTGAGTATTTTTATTCTTAGCTGTTTCATTGTTCTTTTGGCTGCTGCCGATTTTTTTTTTTTTTAGTAGACCTCTTAGTGACTATATTAACATTACAAATTTGGATAAGAGCTTGCTTGCTCACTGCCAGGTTTCTTAGATATTTGTAAGAAGTTTCAATATACTTTATCTAATACTTTTCTTTATTCTGGAGAAACTTTTGGAAGGAGTTTTCATTCAAAGTTTGAGCAAATCACATGGGATAATACCATTTTTATCTTTGTAATTTTTTCTTTTAGAAAAAGATTTTTTTCCACTTCATTTTTTTTTCAGCTATGTATTCCATTTCATCTTACTGGAACCTTCAGATTTCTGGTTCTCATACAGTTTGCCTTTCCTCCACAGAAAGATGTAAGCCTATGAGTTGATACTAACTCCTTCAGCTTACTTCCTGTAGAAATTTGGATGCCTTTAAAAGCCAAAGAAATGATCTTAGTGGTAGTCATGAAGGTTTCACTGTTATCCTTGCAAGATGGACTGATGCAGCATTGTCAGGAGATCATCTGCAATATGAGAAATCCTAGCTCAAATTCATGCTCTGCCTGATTTAGAGGTGAAACTTGAATGTGTATCTCTCCACATCTGTAACAAATGCCCAAATCAGTGGACCATTGTCTGTTTGGGGGCTGTGCATCTCTTTCCTTTTTTGAGAAGAAAATTCCCAAGGCTTGTTTTTTATTTTCATGTGGAACATGATCAGTTTTTGAAATGCTTCACAAAATGGAGTTCTGCCATTTCAGTCAGCCATAGTAACAACCCACTTTCACTGCACTTGAAATGACCCAGTTACTCTGGGATAGAGGCTTGACTTGATAGGGTCTCTTCCAAAAGTACCACTGTGACCAGGAAATGGCAGCTGCTTTCCTGGGGACTCCATAAAATTGATACACCCAGTCATATTTCAGAAGTTGCCAAAGAAAATAATTATAATTCAGTTGAAATGATTGCAAGGCAGTTTGTGGATTTGTTTCAAAATAACCCTGCCAACTGGCTGTTCCTCTGTGGTGGGCAGTGTATATATTTGGAAAAACAATATGCAGAGTGAAGTAAATAAAAGTAACAACAGATTACAGCAATTTACTTCCCCATTGTTTATAGAAAACACAGAGCTAGAAATGCATCCTGCTGGCTAAAGAGTACTCTATTCCTGATTCTTCAAGAATGCCATGAGCTCACATATGCAACCAATAGACTTTATAAAGAGAAACTTTTTTTCAGGAATTCTGCATTGCCCTATTATATTCTGCTACCTTATTTCTTTACACAAATCCCCCAAAGACCTGAAACTACAGACCCCTTTAGTTATGCCTTTTGTCCATCTTTGAGCCTGGGTCTCCCTTTAAAAAAGGAACAGGTTGTAAAAATAAGTTGTATTTCTAATTTCTGGGCCTTTTTAAATCAAAAAGTTTTCATAATATTCAGTTCAGTTTAGCAAATGTAACTAAAGCAAAGTTCTCTGAGGTGGGTTCACTAAAATTCAGTTTCATCTCAGAGGGACTGTATGATAGCCAGTTATGGTCACCCTATATGAAGAAAAGAATACAACAACAAATGGAAGCCCAGAGAGGCAAGTAATTAAATGATTGGAAGCATAGAAAAATTCTATAGAAAGAGAGAAAAAGAAGCCTGGTACTTTTATTGTGGAGAGAAACCAAAGAAGGGGTGATACAGAATAATAGTTCATCTGTTCCTACTTATCTTTTAATACAAGAACTAAGGCACATTCCATGATAATTGAAAAACAAATTGAAAAACAATTAAAGGAAATACTTTATGCAATGCATAATTAGAAAGTGTTAACCCATTGATAATGCCAGAGACTACATTTTTTCATTATTCAGAAAGTATTGCACATTTAAGCTGGGTACAGAAATTTGGGAAGGCTAGGGGGAGGTTAGATCAAGTTAAATACGGGCACCCAATCTAATGTAAGTTGGGATAAGGGCCTAGTGGGGGGGTGGGAGGACCAGGGGCAAGTGGGATCTGAAGGGGAGATTTGGAGGATTGGGAAGGCAGATAGCATTCATGGGGGGTATTGGGGGGCTAGGCTGAAAGTTGGGTCTGCAGGGGATTGTTGGGGTCCAGGAGGATTTGGCAGGATCAGGGGAGTTTGTAGGGTTCATCCAGGTTCTTTGGGAGATGGGAAGCTCTCTCTTCCACTCCCTGGGACCAGAGGCTTATTTTCAGCCCCCTGACTTACCCTCACCCACCCCCACAGAGCTCTCCCCACCATCCCTTCCTACACCAGGACTTACTTCCTCATCTCCCAGCATCAGCACTGGGTGTAACATGTAGGATAGAGGATTTGGTAGGTTGGGGGTGGTGTTGTCTGATCCATTGGTGGTGAGGGTTGTCAGTCTGAGGGTGGGGCAAGAGGTCTAGGGGCCAAAAATAGCTCGGTGCCAGGGATAGGGTAGGAAAAATACAGCCCCAGGGCTCGGGCCAGTGGTTGGACTTTCCTAGCCTTGGGACTGTGCTGAAAACTGTGCAGAAGTTTGGGAAAGTTAAATCATTCTAAAAATGGCTAATCCAATCTAAGTTGGACTACCTCAGCAGTAGGGTTAACTTAGAACAGGTCAGCCATTTTTAGACAAATCTAACCTTCCTGAAACTTCTGTACAGTTCACAGTTAGATGGACCTAACTAGGGATTTAAGTGTAAGGTCGGCACCTGGGCAAACCACGTTTGATTGGGTGGCCATTCTTAACACAATCTAACCTCCAAACACTTGTATACACTCTTATATAATTAATAATATCCATAGCTATAATAGATAGGATAACATACATAACTGAGTTGTAGCACTCATTGCCATAAATTATTGAGGTCAAAAATTTTAAATTGAGAAAATTCAAGGAAGTCAAATGTCTCCTTAACAGAATGTCTTTGAATTTTCTTTGTTGAAATACTTTGCTAAAAGATTGTTTACATAATGTTCCTGTGCAGAGATTCCCAGGAAACCATTCCCTCTTTCTGTAAAGAGCTACTGTGCTAGCTGAGCTGGAGTGTGCAACAAGGATCACAATGGAATTGAACCAGCCTCAATATTTTGAAATGTGGAAGGAGGAGATTGTAATAAGTCTAAAATCAACTTTCTCCCCTATTAAGCAAAGTATTAAGCACATGCTATAATTGGCAAAATGCAGCAATTCGTCTGTGGCATGAAAATGAATAATAAGAAATACTTACTAGTAAGCAAAAGGCAAACCTTTAAGGCTTTTGACCTGTGTACATTTCAATTTTTGTCTGGATTCTCTCACATAGGCTATTTTGCTGCATGAGTCTGATTCTGTAATGTATTGCGAGTTTTCTTTTCCTAATCTGTTTCATATTTGGTCCTGGGGTTTTTGAATACAGGGGACTTTATTAGGAGGCGATGCTTTGATACTTTTCTGCTTACTATATTTGGTAGTTTTGTTTTCCTGTCACTCCTTTGGATTTCCATGGGGCAGTGACTCATACTGGTGGTGGTGGTGGTGGTATCATGTTATTTGTTTTGCACAGTGGGTTTCTTGTCATGCATGTCAAAAAATGTTTATTTTAGATATTTTTTCTCTCTTTTTTGCCTTTTTCTGTGTTTATATTATGATCCCAGAATAAATAACTTTTCCTAACTGGGAACCAGCTTTGCTTTTTATAAGACCTCATAAGCTTGTGTTTGATAATTCTGAGTCTGTTCCTGCTTCTACTGAAGTTGGTGCCAAAATTCTCATTGACTTGAATGGCAGCAGGGTGAATTGTACATGGGGGCAGTATGAGTCTAAGCCAAAGTCCATTGACAGACTGCCACTGAGGACAGGGAGAACTGTGCTTTATTGTAAAATAACTATTCTTAATACTTAAAAATCATGAAATTAACATGGTATTTATGAAGCATCACCCTCCTTACAATGGGTTAGGTCCTCAGCTGGGGTAAATTGTACCTTTGTTAACTTCAGTGAAGCTGTGATACTTTAACTAGCTTAAGGATTTACCCTTGCATTGAACCTAGCAGGGACTGTGACTCTGTGTTCATTCAGTGCTTTGTACAATGGGGCCTCATGCCTTGTATAATGGGGCCTCAGCTTCAGTTGGTCTCTGGATGCTATTGTGTTACAAGTAATAATAATCTCTAAAGCGTTATACAAATATGAATAAACTAATGTTCCTAACATCCTGTAGAGATAGGTAATATTAGCACCGGTTTACAAAAGGGGAACCTTGGGCAGAAATTTTGACTTGTTTTAATATGTAAAATTATTGATTGTCAGGGTAGGGATATTCTTCCTTCTGAGTTCTGTGCTTGAAACTGTGCAGTATAACTCTGTCCTCCTGAAGGAGAGAGATTCTCTCACTCAGATTGTAAACCTTGCTCTTGTTTAGCAGCAAATCCTTTTGCTTTGATTTAATAACTTAATTTTGCTACACGGTATCATGGAGAACTCCCCTGTCCTACAGTTCAGTCAGAATAGTATCCTGTACTATTTATTGTGAGATTACATTGTTTTTTATATTACCCTTATGCTTAATATTATGCAGATTTTAGCACTGAAAACATAAATAATTGCATTGTGAAAAGTGGTGAGATAACAGATGTTAAGGGATCATGGGAACTATGGTACAGGGTTTTTTCTTTTTTTTTTTTGGTTTTTTTTTGGTTTTTTTAAGCCAGTTGTTGAGGGTTTTAGTAACTGGAGGTAAGATATTTCCCTGAACACTGCCCATTTTTGGAATGAGGACGGAGGTAATTTTGGGAGCAAAATGGATTCCTCATTTTGCAGCCAAGCAAACCTTGATAATAATTACCTAGTCTATTACACTGTATGAAATGACTATGAAACTGTACTTATATGGATTTTAAATGTCCTTTAAGGCCCTGAATTTAGAAGAGATTGGACCCTGAATAGCTCCATTGAGTATATAGTTCTTTTTGCATGGTGTCCATTGTTGGATCAGGATCTGAAGTTTTAGGTCCTAACACATGAGCTTTGTGTTTTGTAATTGGGATGTGATCTGGCATTAGAGTGGATCTTTCAAAAACTTTCACGAAATTCTTCTTTCCTTCTTATAGAAACCAGTATAGACAAATCCCATAGGGCCTAGCTTGGTATATTTTAAAATATCACAATTCTTTCAGCCCTAGTACCAGAACATGATGCTATGATACCAATAGTCCCCATTTCTGTGATCTTACACATGCCTTCTGTTTGTACATTTGCTTTTTACTTGGTATGTCTGATCCTTCTCTGATTATAGCAATTCCATAAATGTGGAACGTATTAATTAGAATGAAAGCACTAGAAGTCCAGGCTGTGGATTTGCTGGAGTTTCCCAAATAAATACAGATCATAGATAAGAAATTTACTTATTGGTTTTTAATCACTTCTGCCACTGATCGTTGCAGACACCACACATTTATTTCATAAGTCTTACCAGCAAAATGTCAAATGCTGAGCAGGAAATCCTGGGGTAGGCATTTACTGGAGAGAGACAGACTTCTAGGCTAGGGACAGGCATTCAAAAAGATGGAGCCTGAATTGATTTAATTTTTGCAGGTTACGCTAACCTGCCTAGATTGAACCAATTTGCAAGTGCATAACATTCACTGTTAACTTCAGAAATGCAGGTACATGCCTGCAATGGCTCAGGCCAGAAGTGGGGGCACTAGAGGACATGCTCTCAGCTGCAGGGAAGCTGGGGGGGCGGTGTGGGCAACCCTGGCAGCAGCCTCAAGTAAACTGGCCAGGGAGTGGGTTTAATTCCCCTCTCCCTGTCTCACTGGCATAGACCTAAACCTAGCACTCCTCCCTCACTGCAGCAACGACAGGGGCCAGACATCAGCCAGCATGCCTCCTGAGGTAGAGGAGGGAGGAGATTTATTCCTACCTTTGTTCCCGGGGGTCCCACAGCCAGGGTCTGCCAGCCCCAATCACTGCTCTGCCACTTGCTCCCTGTGTGGGGCAAGCAGAAGAATAAGCTCCTTCCCTGCCCCCTCCACCAGATGCTGGAGGGAAGGGGGAAATAATCCCCCTCCCTGCCCCCTCACCTAAGCAGTCCATACTAGCCAGCCTCTGGTGAGGGGGCCTGGGCCATGACAGGAGCAGCACCCCCTGTTTTGGTTTCCAAGATAGCTCAAGTCTTTCCTGGGGAGCTGTGCTATGGGCAAGAAGAGGGCAGGCAGAGCAGACTGCATGGGGTGAGCAGCAGCAGCGCACGAAGAGGGGTTTGGGGGGCTATAGCCACCTCTATGAGCCCTGTTGCTGCTGCTCACCCCGCATAGTCTGTGGCAGCTCTGACCTCCCTCCTCTGCTTCCACCTGCAGCACCGCATCTCTGGCTGAGGAAGGATTGGGAGGGAAAATGCCCCACAGGCTTCCTACCCCCTGTGCCAGGCACAGTGTGGCTGGTGTGCACACCCAGACAGGGCCTGTTTTCCCCCCTACTCCCTCCTCAGCTCACCTGTTGGCTGAGCAGGGGGTGTAGCCAGGTGATCAGCCTGGCTCCTGGTTGCAGGGAAGCCCGTGGCAGGAGTTTTACTCCCCTGCCTGCCAATCATCCGGCCACACTCTGGGCTAGCTGAGGAGGGAGTGTGTGTGAGGGGGAAACAGCCCACCTCCACCTGGCTTTGGATCCCAGCCCAGCTGTGCCTGACACAGGGGTCAAGAAGCCCTTATTGGGAGCCACTTCGCCACTTCCCCAGTCCCTCTTCAGCTGGCCTGCCAGCCAGGGAGGAGGCGTAGCCAGGTGATCACCCTGGCTCCTGGCTCAGGTGTGGACTGCAAGCTTCCCTGCAGCTGGGAGCCAGGCAGATCACCCTGTGATATGTTGTATCCAGGGGCAGGCTGGCTGAGAAGGGAGCAGAGAGGAAAAACAGCAGCCACTTCCCCCTCCCCCTTTCACCCTCATTGCAGACCCCTGCTGTGTCTCAGGAGAAGCAGCAGAGTGAGCATGGCCTCTGGAGCTGCCACTTCGCTGGAACCGCCTTGGGGGGGTTAGAGCATCAGGGCTGCCCAGTGCTGCCTGGGCAGAGCTGCAGCATGGCACCTCATCCCTACCTTGCTGAGGATCTGGGCCCACCCTGGGCTCCCCGAGGGTGTTGGGTGAGTCCTCCCTACCTGCATGGCTGGTGGCCAAGCCTGCTGTCCATCAACCCTGCCTGGCACAGCCTCTGTGGATCCCAGCCCGCTCTGCCCACCAGGCTGTAGCAGGGCTGACACTGGAGGAGGGAGGGGGCTCACATCCTGGGCTGCAAATCCCCCACCCCAGACTTCCCTGCAGCGTGGGCAGCCTGCAGGTCCTGTAGGGCAGCTGAGGAGGAAGTAAGGGGGAAAAAATGCCCACCCCATGCCCAGTGGAAGGGGGAAGTGAGCAGTGGGGGCATCCCTGCCTCTGCTGAAAGCTGGGTCGATTCCCCCACAAAGGAGTGGGTGAGGAAGGGGAATTTGCCCAGTTCCTGGCTGCTGGGGATAGAAGAGTCCCTGCTTGCAGCTTGGGGCAGGGCCAGTCCTGCTCCTTTGGAGCAGAGAGCACAGCCCAGGGCTGAAAAACATGCCAGGATTCTGGGGAACTCTTATGTAACTTGAAACAGGAAAGGATTTGGGACAGAAGTTGCATAAACGGATTTGACCCAAATCAGTTAATTCTGGTACTACATTCACACAGGTTTATCTTAAACCAGTTTTGGCCATTTTGAAACTAGCTTATGTGCACTGCACTTATGTTCTGTTACAGGTTTAACAGAGTTTCTGATCACTTAAACTGGCTTAGATGTAACTTCTGTCCCTAGCCCTACTGAGCTATGAAGTCACATGCTTATGTGTGGGATCTTACTTCTGATGATCCAGTGCATTGTTTTGTAAGTGTATGAGGAAAGTCAGTGATTTTAAAATAGACCAAATGCTTAGCTAGAGAGAGCCTAACCTACAGAAAAGTTAGCTCTGTTTTATTGGCCCACTATGAGCCTAAATCCTACTTCGGCAATACAACATGGGTAATTTGATGGCATGTTCCATTGTGCTGGTTAAAGGCATCATTTAAAATGATTCATTCTCCCTTGATTTAGAGGTTGACTGTGGCTTCAAAATTAGTCCCATATGTTCCAAAGTTTGAGCTTAGAGGCTGGTTGAAAGCCCATGTAAATTTTGCACCAACTTGTTCACCTTTGGCATGGGGAAGCTGTAAAGTGCAGTAAACAGTGCTGAAAATGGCTTTGTGCTGACACTAGTTATTGTAGCATGACTCTGAGTTATAAGGCTTGGTGAAGAGCTGTGTACGACTTGCACAGAGTGTGCCTTCTTCCCATTTCAGGGGACATAGGGAGTTTTATATTATCGCTATCCACACACAACTTAAACATTCTTAATGTAAACATAGAAAGGGGAAAATGCATAATACCACCATTACCACTATGCCTAGTGGTAACAAGCATAAAAGCTTGCTATCAAGAAACATTGTTCTTCAGTCTAAATTAGTTAGGTTTTATATAAATCATGGAAAGCATATATTCCACTTATTTATCTTTACTTTATATGACAGAGCAGGATAGAGCTACTTCTGCAAAGTTTAGGAAAACTTATGTTCAATTTTTATATGATTTCCATGTTTTTAAGACATAATTTCATTAGTTTTTTATCAATCATGGTAGAAAAATAATTTTAAATCTCATATTTTGTGTTGTTTTCTTTTATTTGTAGATTAATGTATAGAGTTTAATTACATAAAGCTTTTATGTTTTTGGGCAACCAGGTTTGGTTTGGTTTAGTTTGGACCTTGGGTCTAAGTAACACAAGAGAAAAGTATCATTGCATGAATTGTTATATTCCATTAACTATACAAATAGTTATTTTAAAAGTTTATCAGGTACTGCGTTGCGACTATGGGTTGGTTTTATGAAAGCTGCAGGCTTTGTCAATTAAGTAGCCTATTTCATAGCAAAAATATTTTTGAAGCATGTTGAAGATACTTTGGCATGTAGCTTTCTGAGAGTCATGAAGGCCTGTTGTTTCTTGAGCGACATCTCAAAATATAAGATACAAAACAAAGTACTTCAAACCACTAAAGCTTTTCCAATGGTTCTGTCAGTAACAATTGATATGCTTATTACTTATCCCTGTTTGTGAGGCTATTTCTAATTCTTGATTCCTTTAGGAGATTTAAGATTATGTCTGTAGTCATATAAACATACACACTTTGCTTTTATATTGTAACAGGGGGCCTGCTCTGGGCCAATTCTCACTGTGGTCCACCCACCTGTTTCTGGGCTAACCACCCACCTTCTCGCCCACCATGCCTTGTTGTTAATTATTTAATAGATGTTAATAAAGCAGGCGGCTGCCCATTTCTTGCCCTGATGCCAGGGGGTGCTATCTGCAGCTCTGTTGCTCCCCTACATTGCAGCCCAAGCCTCGCAGATGGCATCCAGATGTTCTCACAATCACTGGCCCCACACTGGGCCCCATAATCCTAGTGTTGAACCCCTCTTTGATCCTTCCATCCTTCATCCTGAGCAGCATAGCTCCCTGAACTGTTTCCCCTTTCGGGTGTGGTTCCCCCAGGACCTTCAGCTACTAGCCCGGAGCCACCAGGAAATGCCAGGCCAATTAGAACCCCAGGCCCTCAGCTCTGGGGCGTGCCTCATGGTGGGCCTCTGGCCCTTTGACCCTTCCAGTCCTGGCCCCAGCATTGACCAGTCAGGGGAAGTCCAGACAGATGTGAGTCTATGGCATCACTCTTTCTCTGGGGGTCCACCCTCCAGACCCTACAAAGGGATAACTCACCCAGTTGTGGGGGCTAGGGTTTAAGGCACCCTGACCTGCCTTTTACCAAGGTGGTAACTGGCCTGGCATTTCCTGGGGGCTCCCGCGCCACTGAGAGTCCCACTAGGCCACTCACTCCTCGTAGAGTGGAGTTTTAAGTCATGCCCAGGACCAGGAGCCTCCTATTCATCCCCTACAGCTCCTCCTTTACCTCCAGATAATACCAGCAGCCCTACAGCCAGGCAATGTTATTGCCTGGCCTCCAACAGCAACACTGCCCTGTTTATATGGGCAGCACCAGATTCAAAATGGCTGCCCTCATCAGGCACCTGGCAGCTGCCAGCTCCAGTTCCTTAAAGTGGCAGGCACAAACAGTACCCTGCCACATATATGTTTATATATATTTTTTGTTCCTGTTCCTTCTTAGACGTAACAATGTGTGATGTTACAAGAAAGAAAAAGGATCTCAAAGAACTTAGCAATAAATCTGGTTATTTATTACAGGCCAAAGTAGAACTATCACCAAAACATCTCATACATAGTATTTTTTAATATAGTTTCCAAAAATGTGATTATTTTCTCAGGTAAACCAGCAGGAAAGAAGCCACCTTAATCACTTCAGCTGTCATTACAAGATCTTTTCTATTTGAAATTTCATCTTGTTTAATGAGTAATTTTCTGAGGTTGGGTAAACTGGTTCAAACTGGGATAGTGAAAATAGTGACTAAAATGAATCTGGAATTGGCCATTAGTGTCTTTCATAAATGTGGATTTTAATTTTATGGGAAGAGAATTTCAAAGGGAGGAGCTTGCTGTGATATCAATTAAGAGAAGCAAAATGCACTCAAGACACAAAATGACAACTGTACTGGAAAACAACCCAGCAAAATGCAAATTCTGCACGACAATGTCTAAGCTATTCAAGAAAATGGTCAGAGACATCTTGCTAATATAACAGTGATTGAATCATTGTTATATTGCATGTGCTACATGTGGCATTTTTCACCTTAAGAAACTTCTAGACACAAATACTGAGCCTGGAAACTTGTAGGCAATGATGTCTCTTCCACAGTGGAACACAAGTAGTATCAACACTCACATTATGTTGCAAAGACCTAGGTTAGGGTTGTCAGTATACCACACTGAAATCTTAATAATAAAACCTTGCATTTACATGGTTTCTTCTGTGTTTGAATCTCAAAGCCCTTTACACACATTAATTAATTAAACTTCTCCACAACTCTGAGGAAGGTATTTTTTATTATGCTTATTTTACAAAAAAGAAAGTGAGGATCAAAGAGGTTGCAGCTAAGTCAACAGCAAGCAGATGGTAGAGGTGGAAAGAAAATAGGGCAGTTGGTTCCCCTGACTTCCAGACCTTTTTATTACCCACAAGGATATCTTGAATTGCAATGTGGGGACCAAAAAAGACTAACATGATCTTTCTATGTTTATACAAAGAACTATCACGTGGGATAGCAGATCAGACCAGGTCACGTCTGCTACTGTTATGACAGGAGATGGTACTACTTTCAGCTGCCAATGCCAAAAACTGGGCAGCAGGAAATAACCTAGCAATATCTATGGGGCCAACAGTTTTGGGCAGAGGAGCAACCTAGAGGGGAGCACCAATCCTTACCCCATGTGGAGCAAATGCCATGGCAGGGTGGATTCAGTTCTTCAGCCTTGGCTGGCATCTAATCTAGAATTGGATCCCCAAAAGGCAGATGGATTGAAAATCTTTGTACTAGCAGCCCCTGCAGCCAAGCTGGCTCCAAATGTACTGGCATTTAGCCTTTCCTTCAGGATCACCCAGCTAGGCCAAGAGGGGGACATTGATATATGGGCAACTTGAGCATCTCCATATCAACTTCAGTCAGAACTCAGCGGAGAGGATACTGCATTTTTGCTACTTGCTCGAGCATCGCATGGAAGGGGGCAGTCATGGGCTACAAGCTCAACTCAGCTGGCATAGAGTAGAACACCATGGGTCACCTTTGTCAGCAGGAGGAATCAGTTGTGTTCCACTGATCAGCTACTGCCTGCCTTAAGCTGGACAGCCCTCAGCCAGTAAGGTGCAGGCTGCCCCATTTGGTGTGTCGGGCTAGACCAGAAGTTGAAAAACAGACAGCAACTCAAATACTAGGCAAGAGCAAAAGAAACTTTAGAACCTTTTGTCTGGGAAGCTAGAATGTCAGGACCATGTGTCCTGGCATGAATGACAATTTACAGACGATGGACAATGTCTGGAAGACTGCAGCTCTTGATCAATCAGTGCAAAACTTAACATCAACATTGCAGCCTTGCAGGAGACAATGTTGGCTGACTCAGGTTCCATTCATGAGGGCAGCTACACTGTTTTCTGGGAAGGAAGGAGTGCAGAAGAAACACCTATACAGGGTCAGATTCACAGTCTGCAGTAGGTTGGTCAAAACCATCAAGACCCCCACTGGAACATCCGATCACATCATCTCATTCTGACTACAGTCAGCTGACAGTTTTATTAACATAGCACAGATGCACCAACTTTACAAGCAAGTTCAGATGGTAAAGTAATTTCTATGATGGTTTGCACCAAGTCATTGAACACTTACCATCAAATGAGAGGTGTTACTTTCTAGGGGACTTCAGTGCTTGAGGAGACACAGATCACGACACTTGGCAAACCTGCCTGGGACATCGTGACATTGGGGAAATGAATGAAAAAGGGCTAACGTCTTCTCAAACTCTGCACATTCAATCACCTGTGTATCACTAACACCTACTCTGAAGGCAAGGAGCATCAAAAAGTATCATAGAGACACCTGCACTCTGGCTACAGACATCAATTAAACCTCATGATCCCCAGGAGGAAAGACCTGCTCAGCGTGCTAAAAATCTGCACTTACCACAGTGCAGATTGCGACACAGACCACTCCTTTATGGTCAGCAAAGTGAAAGTGATACCAAAGAAGCTGTATAGAGCCAAGCACAAGATTCACCCAAGAATTAACATAAACAGCCCAACAGTCCAAAGCAAGTGCCTCAACTTTTAAAGGACCTTTGAGCTAGTTATGTCTATGAAAGCAACAACTTCGAATGATGAAGGAACTTGGAGTGAACTAAGAGCAGTCATCCGGGAAACAGCCACATTGGGAAAAAGAAATTGTCAAATAAAGGTGGGTTTGAGGCATGCTCAGAAGAGATGCTACCACTTGTTGAGGCCCAGAACACAGCCTACCTGAAACACAATCAGAAGCCAACAGAAAGTTCTAAGGCTTAACTGAAGCATGGCAGGGCAATGGTACAAAAACATACAGAAGCTACACAAAGTAATACTAGATAGATATATATCAGGATATACAATTTGCCTCAGACACAGGAAACCTGCAAATTATGTATGACAACCTGCAGAAAGCCCTTAGCCTAACTGTCACTAAAGTCTTCCCCCTCAAGCTTCAGGATGGCAAAGTTAAAATCACTGATATAAGTGCAAGCAGATGTCACAGTGGGTCAAAAATTACTTAGAGTTTTGTGCATCCTCACAGTCCTTATGTATAGCAGCAAGGCATGGTCAACATATGAATCTCAAGAAAAGAAGTTGAACAACTTCCACCTGTGCTGTTTACAGCACATTCTTGACATCAAGTGGCAAGACAGAATCACAAACACAGTGGTCATCACAAAAGCTAACCTGCCAACAATAACCATGCTACTCAAACCATGATGCCTATGCTGGCTTGGCTGTCTCCTCAGGACAGAAGATGGGCACATCTTGAAGGAGATCCTGTATGGGCAAACTGCTGGTGGGGAGAAATGTGTAGAGCACCAGAAATTGCACTTCAAACATGTGTGCAAGCAGGGCATGAAGGCTTTTGGAATCAACTCAAACCTTTGGGAGGCCTCAGCAGGAGACAGGACAAAGTGGCACTCTCTTCTCAATCATGGAGTCCAACATCACAATGAGAAATGGTTATTGGAATTGCAACAGAAACGTGACTGAAGGAAACAGCCTGTCAATACAGTAGTCTCTAATGCCATGTACACCTGTGACCACCGTGGCAGGACCTGCAAGCCTAACATCGTTCTCTACAGTCACAAGGGAAAATGCACCACTAGACAGTAGAATAGCTGCAATATTCACTGTCACTCACTGACGAACAGATGCCATTATCAATTAAGAGAAGGAAGACTAAATTATCTCTGCATTTGGCACAGGTAAGACTGTTACTAGAATGAGTTCTCTAGATCTAGCGTCTACAATTCAAGAAAGGTGGTGATATATTGGAGGGGGTCATAGAAGAGCCACAAGAATGATTACATAATTAGTGTATATACTTTATAATGAAAGATTTGAGAGTTCAGTATATTTAGTTTATTATAGAGAAGGTTGAAGAGCAACTTGTACTTACATGGGGAAGAAAACTTTGATAGGAAGGGACTTTTTCCACCTAGCAGACGAAAGTAAAACAAGGTGGTTGGACGTTTGAAGGCAGACATATTTACACTCGAAATCACAGGCATGCATTTGACATGGAGGGTGGCAATTAACCATTTAGAACAACTTACCTTGGAGTTGTAGCGGGTAAATTCTACAACTGCAAATGTTTAAATCAAGATTGTCTGTTTTTCCTAAAAGATACGATTTACTTCAGGCAGGATTTAATTCAGGGAAGCCCTGTGCCTGTGTTAGATAGAGGATGAAATTATGGTTCCTTCTAGTCTTATCTGTGACACTCTAAATCCCAGTCCCCTTTCTGTTCATTTTTAGAACTCCCCCTCTGCCCCTGTTATCCATAAACAGGCAGTGCATAATAGCCTTTGTACATGTTTATCCAGAAAAAAAATCAATTGCTAAGATAACAGTATTACACAGGATGACTCAACTGAACAGCAATATGATATAAACTCAATAAGAATAAGAATATCCTGTTCATCTGTACAGAATCTAAGAGTCTTGTCACATGGTAATTTTGGTCAGCTCCTGGAGCTCGTAACCCTTGGATTGTCTACACATTAGCTCCTTAAAGTGGTTTTAAGCACTCTTTATGTAGCTCAAAACTACACACTTCGGGGCATAACTCTTTGATTCACAACACCCAGCTCCTGTT
>NW_017728912.1:10713192-10714901 GCF_001723895.1 Crocodylus porosus | reverse complement strand
GGTCTTCAGTGGCAAACCACAGCTGTGCAGGTGGGGGGACAGTCAAAGAAGGTTTCTAGACTAAGCGTGTGACTACTCCAAACTCCAAGCTAGCAGTAACATGGCTAAGCATGGGTGCATTTGTTTGGTTTTGTTCTATTAGCAGAATTTGTAATACTGAGAAAAATTCTTTTCTTTTTTTTAAAGTCTGCTAGCCCTCTATAAGAAGTGCCTAGAATTTGTGGAAAATGACTGTCTGGGGCTGGGCTGATTAAATGTCATTACCCAGATATGGGCTGACAATTTGTTCTCCCTGTCATTGGCGTCCTGGTTGGGAAATGAATGTCTGTTACAAAACAGAAGACTACTGTTGTACTATATGAACCTGTAGCCCTCAAATGATGTATTTTTAGTCCCAAGAGTCCAGTAATGCTCAAGGAAGTTGCTGCTATTTTTTGTATTGCAGGATTTTCCAATCCTAACTCTACATCTTCCCTGGTATAACTGTAGGTCAGGGCAATAAAGTTCTGCAGTCCAGAGTTTAAGAAAAATTCCACTACAGGATAAAGTCAGAGAAGAGAGATTCTTATTTGGAAGCGTGGAGAGGGGAGAGAGAAAGAGAAAGAAGAGATGATTGTGCTCATGTATCCATAATTCCTTAAGCATGACGTTTACTCTACTTTGAAGCCTTAAGTGGGATTCAAATTGTGCCTGAGGCTTGTACTAGCATGCTGTAAAGGACAAAATTTCCATGAGAGAAACTCTACAGAATACTAAGTTACTGAAATGTGTACAATTTGAATGTAATGTACGCACGTGGGGGTTGGTTGTAGCTGTATTGGTCTAAGGACATAGGCAGACAGGGTAATTCACGTAAATGTGATATCTTTTATTAGACCAATTAATAAGATATCACATTTACCCAAAGAACCTTGTCTGCCTATGTATGTATGCGTGTACTTAAAGAAGAGAGAAAGTGTACTCATAGAAAGGAGAAAATGTGCCTTTTTGTTGTGTGGATACACACAGGGATTTGAGGCATTGAGAGCCTCCATCTGCTGCCCATATTGTGACTAAGAGGGTTCTTATTTAATACTTGGGTGCACTTTGGCAGGTGAGGGACTGAGTTATAGCAGCAGTGCTCAATCCCTGGTCTAGTGGCCAGATCCAGTCCCTGTTGCCATATCATCTAAAAAGACAGACCTACAAAGGATGGAAGACTGGATTCACCTCCAAGGAGGAATATTTTGCGCTGGTTCAGACCTGCAGGGAGCGAACTAGAAAAGCCAAGGCTACGACTGAACTCAAACTAGCTACAGGTATCAAGGACAATAAGAAGTCCTTTTTTAGATATGTGGGGAGCCAGAGGAAAAGCAAGGGCAACACTGGACCCCTGCTAAACTAGAAGGGACAACTGACAAGCGATGCTCTGGAAAAAGCCAATTTGCTAAATGGGTACTCTGCATTGGTTTTTCACCAGTCCCAAGGGGCGCTCCTGCCCATTACAGGATGGCAGTGCCTGGGTGAGGGTGATTCCTTACCTTTCATCAGTGCTGACCTTGTAAAGGAACACCTTGAGAGGCTGGACACCTTCGAGTCAGCTGGCCATGACAGTTTACACCGCAGGGTACTCAAGGAGCTGGCAAGCACCATAGCTCAGCCCCTGGCATAGATCTTTGAAAACTCCTGGTGCTCTGGTGAAGTGCCCGAAGACTGAAAGAAGGCCAATA
>NW_017728912.1:10711330-10712487 GCF_001723895.1 Crocodylus porosus | reverse complement strand
ATCCCAGGATGTCATTCTCCCGTTATAATTGGCCTTGGTGAGGCCGCAGCTGGAGTACTGCATCCAGTTTTGGGCTCCACAATTCAAAAACGATGTGGAAAAGTTTAGAGAGTCCAGAGGAGAGCCACATGAGTCCCAACGTCAGGAAAACAGATCTTACAGTAAGAGGCTGAGAGCTATGGGACTTTTCAGCTTGGAAAAGCTCAGGCTCGGGGGTGATCCAGTGGCTGCCTATAAGTTTATTAGGGGTGCTTACCAGGATCTGGGGGAACGTTTGTTCATCAGAGTCCCCCAGGGGATGACAAGATCAAATGGTCATAAAATCCTCCATGACTCTTTCAGGCAAGACATAAGGAAGAACTTCTTTACTGTCTGAGCCCCCAAGGTCTGGAATAGACTGCTGCCGGATGTGGTTCAAGCACCTACTTTGAACACCTTCAAGAGAAATGTGCATGTTTATCTTGCTGGGATCCTATTATCCCTGATGACTTCCTGCCTCTGGGGCAGAAGGGGGCTGGACTCTATGATCTTCCAAGGTCACTTCCAGCCCTAATGTCTATGAAATCATTTGACCTGTGGGGCTTCTCACAGACTCATGGTGTGGGGGTGCTCTGGGGCAAAACTGGACCATTGGGTGTATTGTATCTGATTCCATGGATTTGTATTGAACTGGTTACAGAAGCAATATGGAGGCTGACAAGACCATCTCAAAACAGAAAAAAGGAGCACAACATTAGTTAGAAAATAAATCTTTTGCAGTGATTGTACTCATTGAAAAATACAGTGAACATATCTGATCACAAAGGCTTCTGTTTATATCAGAAGGTCGCAGAGAATAGTAGGGTAAACAAGATGCTTATTATATTCTGAAACATTTTCTCAAGTATCGAGAGTTACCTTTCATTGTATACATAAGAATAAAAGTTAATATAAAAAATGTGAGTAAAATTGCTGGAAACTTTAAAGAACACAGAAAACCAAATACTAATGATAGGCATAAGCAGAAATAGTAATCACAAAATATTCAAAGGAAGCCTGTTCTTAGTTTTTGTTTGAAAAAGAGACAGGGAAGTTTCAAATTTAGCGAGCATCAGAAAGAAAAGAAGTGCGAATGCTGTGGAAAGAAGCTATAGCTAGTGGATTTAAATTTAATAACC
>NW_017728912.1:10673819-10708390 GCF_001723895.1 Crocodylus porosus | reverse complement strand
CAGATGGGATTGTGTTATGTATAATCTAAGCAAAGGATACCCAAGACAGGTTAACTTCTTTGTTTTTCTCTTCTCTGTTGCATCTCCCAGCAGGATTCCCATTTTTTCCTCCCCCTTCCTTACCCTTTGTGTTTTAATTATTGCTTTCTATTTGGAAGCTCTTCTTCCTGCAATCCCTTCACAGCATCTGTAGATCACTGCTTAAGCATCTCTGATTTCGTTGTCTATGGGCACATCTTAACATACCAATTTAAGGTACTTTAGCCCAATTCAAGGCACTTTAAGGGTGTATGTCTACATAAGCATGTCCTTAATGCACCTTAAAAATGGCAATTTTAGGCTACTTGTAACTAAATTAGATACCTGCAAAAGCAGATATCAAATTTAGGTGTGAATAACTAAAGTTCATTCATGCACATATAGATGCTTTAAGGTGCATTAATGCTGTGCATGGACTGACTTGGGACTAACTTTAGTCCCACATCAGTGCCTGCATACAGTGTTAATGTGCTTTAACACATGCACATATAGAAGTGAGCCTAAATCGCCTTCATGCACATAAAGCTAATTGTGCATTAATTTTAGGCATGCCTAAATGCATGTATACACATGCCTGATAAGGTGCAAGTCTACCCTGCCTTCTCCATTGTGAACTGCTATTGATTCAACAGATGTAGATTAAGCGTAATCTTATCTTGACTCTGGTTTTAAATGGTAAGTTATTATGAGGTTTATAATAGAGTATTCAGATGGGAACTGTTTTGGTTTGTGATTGGATTTTGATCATATCCGAAAAGGGTAGTTATATCAGCAAATGTAAAATAATGGAGAAATAACTTGGTTCATTCCAACTTTTCAGGCCTTTGTTTCTTGCTTGAAGTTCCTTTGCATAAAATCATAAAAAATGCACTTCATTGATATACCTGTGATGCTGGTTTTCAGTTCATTTTATACAAAATCACCTGGAAAGAGCTTTATGGATGACAGCACAATAATGGACATTTATATACATACATTTGTCTTCTCCAGTGTGCCAGAGATTGAGCACATAGGAGTGCTCTGCACACAAGCTGATGTGCCCAGTGCTGCATCACATGCATTTGTATAAATGGTGACGTGCATGTCGGCGCTAAGAAGATGTGGTGGTGCACTTTTGAACTAAAACATCTTTGATGTGTTTTAGTTAAAAGTGAACTGCTGCCACTTGCTGATGCTGATGCACATTTCCCCATTTATACAAATGTAAGTGCCTGGCGCTGTGGGGCAAACGTGTACAAATGCCTAATAGTGCTAACAATGGAGTTTAGAATACTATTAAAACAGGACCAATTTCATCTCCAGGTTAACTCTATAAACATAATGAAGGTTATATTAGAGATTAATTTGCTAATTATTGTCTAAATGATTTTATTATTAATTAATACACTTAAATGCAGTATTCCAGTATATGTTGAAATGACATCTCTTTCCGCTCATGCATGAGTAGGCTAGATTGGACTCCACTTTAGTTCTTTTCAATATTCAGTGCACTTGGACTAAGGATAAATTTGGCCTATTCCTTTAACATATATTTTTATATATGACAATACAGTAAAAGCTTTGTTGTTCAGCATGAGTGGGGTAGGGGGGTGCTGGTTATATAAAAATTCTGGTTACCTGAGGGCAGGGGTTTTTTTGGCTGGATGTTGAGCGAGGGCGGAGGGTGTGGCAGCAGCAACATGTGGCGTGACCACAGTGGAGGTGTGGCGGTGCTGAGCAGTGATGAGCTTTCCCTGCTGTATGCGAGCTTTTCCACCTTCCCCTGCGTCCAGTGACTGGCCAGAAATTCCATTTAATAGAGTGTTCTGGTTACTTAAATGCTGGTTAACATAGCTTTTACTGTATTTTGAATGCTCAGGCAGGACTTAATATACACAACTATTTAAGAATCCTGTTGATTATCAAATGAATATATGGAAGTATGTGAAGAACAGAAACCTGGAAGAATAAATCTATGGAATATAAACAGATAATGTTTCTTGATTAGAAATGAAACAGAAACACAGACCATATAGCACAACCCATCCCTCTATCAATCAGTTTCAAAGTCAATAGAGCCAGTAGAGCAAGATTATTTGCACAGGTACTCAAATAAGAGACTTCTGGAATAAAAAAGAGGCTTTTTAATTCCTTTTTTCCTCCCTCAGTATATTTTGGCCATAAGGGAGGCATAAAGCAACCACTCCCTTTACTGCTTATTAATCCCATAAAGAACTGGCACACTTCCTTAAAACAAAAATGGAAGGATGTCTGGCACAATCATGTTTTAAATTAGGTGATGTCTATCAATGAGGTAATTTCTTAAGCACTGGAATGCCAGTCCTCAGGCATGTTGGAAGAGTTTCTTCTAATAAGGCAGCATTTCCAGCACTTGCCTGTATTCAGAAAGTCCATCTAGTACATGTGTTCCAGAGTTCAATAGCTGCAAAATACAATTTCATGGTATAGAATCTGGTTTTTGGAACAAATGAAGATCTTGTTATGGTAAGTTTTGCAAATAATGTCCCAAGATGAGTTGAATATGAATTATAAACATGCACATCTATACTCCCGGTTCGAATGAGAGTATTTGGAGGTAAGTTTTAGTAAAAATATAATGAATTAGGGTCTCTCTGCATGTGAAGGTAAAGGTGCAATGGAATCAGACGCGCAATCCACACAACCACGCATCTTGCCATGCCACTTACATGGCAGAAGGTGCAATTGTGGGATCATTCATTAGATCCCACTGTGCCTTATTGCTGGTGCAGAGAAAGCACAGTCCCATACTCCCCCTGCACCAGCTCCCATTGCTGTGGGACCTGCAGCTGATGGGGCTTGGAGGGACTTGCAGTGGGGGCAGTGTTCTCTGCATTGCTCCATTGCGAACCCTGCAGCCGACTTGGGCGGTGGGGCTTGCAGCAGGGGCAGTGCTGGAGAATGCTGTCCCTGCTGCGAGCATTGTCAGCTGTGGGGCTTGCAGTGGCAGCAGTGAGGAGAACGCTGCTGGTGCTGCTGAAAGCCTTGAGATGTGTGGAGCTCACCGCAGTGGCAGCATTCCCCTGCACTGCTCCCACTATACAGTGGGGGCAGTGTTCTCCCTGCTGCCTTTAGTGTGAGCCCCACAGCCAAAGACGCTGCCCCTGCTGTGAGCCTTACAGCCAGGGAGATTTGCAGGGGGCGGGGGGGGCAGAATTCTTCTTGCTGTAACCCCCACAGCTGACAACACTGCCACCATTGCAAGCCTTGGCAGCTTTAGGGCTAGCATTGGGTGGTGCATTCCTATGCCTGGGAGCTCTTCCGTTGATGGTTGTGAACACCTGGCCACACATTCAATTAACAGTCAATAAGAACAACAAAGCTATAAAGTTAGCACACATTTTTTTGTGGAGTAACGTAGCTTATTGCATGTTTTATCACACTATTAATTGGTTGAACATGTAGCTGGGTCACAACTTAAGGCATGGTTAACCTGGTGTAACTGGGGGGCGGGGGGGCTGAATTATACCAAATTCAGCAAGGCAAGAAGTTAAATTACCTGACAAAATCACTACAGCTTCACATTTTAAAATATAGGAGTAGCCATTTCCAAAGTACCCCTTGTCTGAAGCACATCTTGTTTGCTGAGATGAGCCGACTGAAACTAAGGGTATAACTAGGAATTATCTATGTGAAATGTATTGTTTAAAGGTTTTTAAGACACGACTGTATTTGAATTTTACTGACATAGCTCCAGTGGTATAGATCTGTGTGACTGTGCTGCATCTTACTTTCTTTTGTAATTACATCTTGCTTTCTTCAGGTAATTGGTGCTCTCTGGGATTTCAAAGGTAAGAGGGTTCTGGTCTGTGGACAAGGAGGACACAACATGACTCCCCAAATCATGGTGCAGAGATGGTGATAAGATACCTTTGCATTGGGCTGTTCATAGCAAACCCTCTGGTTATTAATATGAAAGCTTGTATTTCATTATAAAATTTAAAATTAGGTTATATCTATCATGGCTGTGCACAGCGTTCTTTGCTTGGAATAATATAATAGCTCTTTGACTGATCTAAGTTGGGCTATCAGATAGTTTTTCCAGGGAAATAATATTACGGTTAGTCCTGCGTTGAATGCAGACATTTAAAGACTGTATAGTTAAAGGAAAGGAAAAATTGTGGTGTAAGAAGTACCACACTTATATACATTCCCAGATAAGCCATATACACTGGGGCCCTCCAGAGGGGTGCTACAATGGCCATTGAACCTTTTAACATCAGCAGCACACTGTGAAGTAGTTACAGAATGGTCCAAGATCTGGATCATTTTCTTCTGAGATTTTTTTTTCTTTTACATCATTGATGATCCAAATTTCAAATGACAGGTTCAAAATCTGACCTCACTGTACATGCATTTGACTTCAATGAAGATGATGGAGTTGTACAAGGTTTTATCAGTTCAGAATTTGGTGAATAATGTCTAGGAAAGCCAAAAATACTATTTGTATATAAACACTTCATTTGTTCCATCATTTCCTCAACTAAAATGTTTTGAAATAAGGTTTAACTTATAAGTTTATTTGTAATTTGTAAAGGAAAGTTTTGATGGCTTATTGTTCGGCATTTTTGTACTAGAGAAGACTGTGAGTGACGGTGGAAAAGGCCACATCTAGGGAACTATGATGAGGTTTTCAAAGAATAGATGATGCATCCGCTTTGGCTCAGCACACTTGAGGGATTATGATTAAAAGTTGCTTAGGGAAACTTGTTACTGTTTTAAAGTTGCCAGTTCTGTGGGTTTCCTGTGGAACTGGACTAGTTTTCAGCAACAGCTGTGGTTAATTTTCAGGAGCCATGGATAGCCATTTTGGGGGCTTTTTTAGTGCTACATGAGGTTTTTGGCTGTCTGGTTGGTGCAGTGGTTTCAACTGTAAATTTTGATTGCTTCTCTGAATGCTGATTAGAAATTGTGGGCCAGGAGAGAACATCAGCCAGCCAGTTCTTGACTCCTATTCATTGGGCCTCACCATCACTGAGAACTCACAGATAGATGAAAATAAGTTGTTGCAGTGGTTCAAAGTGTCAGTGATACTGCAAGATGTTTCTAAAGTACTTAAGTAGGAATTCAGTCCCACTGAAATTAAATGGGACTTTGTTAACTCATTCACAGCTGGGTAGAGAGGTATCCTCAGCAGGGGCTCGAACCTGGGCTTCAGGTTTCAAAAACACAGGAATACTTGAGCTAAGAGATCAGGCTGCCACTACAGTGGAGCTGGTTGTCACCCCAAACAGTTTGCATTAGGGACTTTACAAACCTGTACAAATGTGTTCAAAGCATCTAGCCATCTTTAGCTCTCAGTGGGTGTGTCTATACATTTCCATATGGCAATGTTGCTACAGCACTGTGCTTTAGTCCTTTGGAATTTGCACAATACAGTTTGGCACATGGGTAGATTTCGCTGCTATGTGTCTGTAGCAGCATACTACACTGGGGGAGCATGCTGCTATGGCGACATAGTTGGCGATCACGTGTAGACCCACGTGATCACTATGTCACCATGGGGCAAGGTGTAGACACCCCCACTGTGGCTATCAACATCTTCATGGTACAACTGTTCAGTTCATGTTGCAGGACTTGGAGGGATCTGCTAGACCATCAAGTCTAGTACTCTGTGCTCACAGGCATCACATTTTCATCATGTATGAAGTTTTTTTTGGCTATGCAACACATTTTTCAGGATGGGCTGCTTATCCCACACATGTTAGTCTTAGTCCACAAGGAGTAAGTGAAAACAATGTTCAGTTAAAACCAAACAGTTCTATACCTGTTGAATCATTCCATTTGCTGATTATTTGGGAGGGCATCAAGACTGTATCCATAAGCAAATGATAAATAGGTATCAGCCCTTGATGCAAAAATTACAGAGGAATCCCGGTATGGGTGATTACAGCAGTGCTTAGATACTGATCCTGGTATAAAGGAAAGGGAAGTATAAAAAGCAGTTGCATGGAAGTTACTTGTTCTTGGTTGAACAGATGCGGGTAGAAGACTCCCTAGAACTTGCGGGGAGAGACTTTGGTAAGAGTGGATGAAGCAAGAAGACCTGGAGAAAACCTTTCTCTTGCTGAGGCAAAAATGCTGGGTCCTGTACATAAACCTCAGGGCTAAGGAAGGCGCAGTTCCACTGAACATTTCTTAAATGTGCCTGTTTAGTAGCAGTAACAAGAGTTACCAGGTACATAATCCTTGTAAGCATATAAGGGGCATATCTATACATGCAATTAATGTAAAGCAATAACCTCCAGCACATATTGTGCCAGAGTTTATTGCTTTTAGGCACTGTGTTTACATGTGTGCTTGAGACTGCAGCACATTGACCCAGGTCAGTGCAGTGCCAGCTGGTAGGTGGCCCCAGGGATCAGTCTACCAGCCCATGGCTGCTCCATCCTGGCTCAGCATGCTGCAGAGAGGCTAGCTGGGGCACAAGGGAGCTCCAGTGTAGTGCTAGCCATCAGGCAGCCCCCACACTGAAGCATGTTTGTGCCCCATCAACATCTACACATGAGCTGCTGCACAGTAAAGAACTCCACCATAGGAGAGTACTTGTATTTACAAGTACTAACCTAAAGCAGAGTTGATTAGTTTCCTGCAACCTAATGCGGCTGCAGAGACTTTACTGCAGAGCTAATTAGGTAGCTCTGTAGTAAATGTTTCATGTAGATGCACCTAAGGGTTACTTATATACCTGTTCTCAGCCTTGTCCTATATAGGTGGTTGGATTTAAGGGGAGACGCGGTCATAAGCAGGGATCTCTGTTTTCTGTTTCCCATGGAAAAATGTGGATTTTTGCCTTTAAAGGAGAAAAACCTGGATTTTCCCCTTTGAAGCGAGAAACCACCAGTTTCCCTCTGCAGGCTGCACAGTTCCTGCCTGCAACAAATTGCTTGGGGCTGGGGGAAGGGTAATAAAAGGCAGGGGGTGCATGTTGTTCAACATCTTCATTAATGATGTGGACACTGGAGTCAGAAGCGGACTGGCCAAGTAGATGACACCAAACTTTGGGGCAAAGCATCCACACCAGAAAACAGGCAGGTGATCCAGGCTGACCTGGACAGGCTCAGTGATGCTGTCGCTAGTGAAGTGACCAAAATGCTGGCTTGCATCCTTAGATGCTTCTCAAGCAAATCCCAGGATGTCATTCTCCCGTTGTACTCGGCCTTGGTGAGGCTGCAGCTGGAGTACTGTGTCCAGTTTTGGGCTCCACAATTTAAAAAGGATGTGGAGAAGCTTCAGAGATCCAGAGGAGAGCCACGCGCATGATCACAGGTCAGGAAAACAGACCTTACGACGACAGGCTGAGAGCCATGGGGCTCTTTAGCCTGGAAAAGCACGGGCTCAGGGATGATCTGATGGCCACCTATAAGTTTATCAGGGGTGACCACCAGGATCTGGGGGAACGTTTGTTCACCAGAGCGCCCCAAGGGATGACAAGGTTGAATGGTCATAAACTACTACAAGACCGATTCAGACTGGACATAAGGAAATATTTCTTTACTGTCCGAGCCCCCAAGGTCTGGAACAGCCTGCCATCGGGGATGGTTCAAGCACCTACATTGAACACCTTCAAGAGTAAATTGGATGCTTATCTTGCTGGGATCCTATGACCCCAGTTAACTTCCTGCCCTTCAGGTGGGGGGCTGAACTCGATCTTCTGAGGTCCCTTCCAGCCCTAATGTCTATGAAATCTATGTGTGTGCATATGCTTGGACAGCAAAACAGACATGCAGGGTGGTAGGAGCAGCCCTGACGACTGGATACAGGTAAGTCTATGGAATTGGGGGTGCGGGAAGGGTTGGAGGGCCAGGGCTTGGGGATTAGCAATGAGTCGGAGAGGCAAATATCCCCCAAGATTTCTGCTCTGACAGTGGGGGGGGGGGGGCACAAGACTGCAGCCTAGTTGGACCAGCACCAGAGAGGAGCTGCCCCCATGGCTCAGTGGGTGGAACCCAGTGCAGTGGGGTGAAATGGGGCAGGGTGGGAATGTGAGGCAGCAGTGGGGGTGGCGTTGGCAGTGTGGTCTTGTGTCCCCCCAGTGTGGCAGCAGGCACCTCACCTGGTGGCCATGGCAGCATGGCTGGCACAGGGCTCGCAGCAGTGGTGGCAGCACTGAGTCGTCTTGTTCTATGCCTGACACCCCAGTGTTGGTGCAGAAATTTGGGTGGGGTATGTGCCCCACCATGCCCTCTGATGCATCACATATGCCTACACAAACCCTTCCCTATACACTCACGCCTTGTCCCACTCACCCCCTGCCTCTTATACACATAACCTTCTCCACATACCCACCTGGTGAAGGGGGGAAGCTTCTGCCAGGAGGGAGTGAGGGGCAGTGGCAGGGGTGAATGTCTGTGGCTTGGGAATGAGGGGCAACAGCCTGGGCAGGGGCAGGGCACTGGCATATCAAGGTTGTTTAGCACCATAAAGCAGCAGCAGGGACAGTTGCAGCTGGACCCACCTCCTGGTGAGTGAAGTGGGGGGGGGGAAGCTTTTATTTTCCATGATAAAAAAAATCAAAATCAAATGCCAAAATATATAATTATTTAGAATGTATTTTATTGTAAAGTTTGAGGCACTGGTAGGCTTCCAAATTGCGTTATAACAGTAAATATATCAATAAAACGTCCTGATCCACTGATAACTATATATATCAGTGAAATGAAACATACACACACACACACACACACACACACACCCCCCTATATATATAGGTGTTTAATTTTAATTGCAGAAAAACACAGATTTTGACTTTTTAATCAGATAATTGATTTTTAATCAGAGAATTTTGAAATTTTTTTTAACAAAGAAACCCAGGAGCCCTGGTCATGAGGCAGGGGCAGCCCTAGTTGCAATATCTCTTGTAGTTTTTGTGGACAGGCTGGCCCTGTTCTTCATATCTGGGAACAGAATGAGAAGAAGCAGTACAATTGAATGAATCTTGAAGACAACATTGCTGGTAGCATTCAATTCAGCTTAAAGAAACAAATTGCTTTTGTCTTCAGATGTGTTCCTCTTCCTGTTGTGTTAATTCTCAGTAAACATTTGGCCAACTATGTGTTTTACATGCGCAGGTGCTGCAGAAAGGAAATGTTAAAATTAAACAGGCAAATTCTTTCAGACAAATTTTTGAACTACAATATGTTATATGAGGTAAACTGTCTTCAGTGATGACGGCAAACTATAGAACGGTAAATGATGGTATATTTTAACAAGGATGAGATGCTGTTTAGCACAGCAGGCAGACAGGAGTCTATCATACCCCTTTGCTGAACCTGTTTTCCCACAAATTTCAGGGACCCCAAACTAGTACTCTTGCTACAGTTGCTCATGATTAAAATAAGACCCCCAGCAAAAATAGGTGGAACTGGAAAAAACTCGGGATAAAATGACCTCCTAATATAGAAGGAAACACAGACAAACTGTACTAAACAAACTAACACAAATCCTTACTTAATAAGTTAGGCCCTTGTTTTTTGGTTATATTCAGATAGCTTTCATTATTTAATTTTCCTTGGCAACCCTTACTGGTTCCTTCAGTAAAACCTATTGAGGAGTCTCTATGTCCATGTGTACCTACAGAGAATACCTGAAGGCTCTTGGCTGACTTGCAACAATATTTCAGACCCCTTTTCAGTGAATTCCACACTATTGCATAAATCTGTGGGTCAGAAATAAAGGTATAAAGGATCCCAGGACACTACAAAGGTAAGTCAGTGGATATTTGCTGTCATTTCCTTCTGTAGCATCTTTGACCTAATATTTAGTAGAAACCTCCCTTGCCTATTTTCTCCCAATTTCAAATTTAGGTCTCTTCACACTTTCTAAGAAATAAATGAGAGTATGTTGTATACATTTTGATATGACCCAGTCCCTTTTTCATTTCTCAGGACATTGTCACGGAAATAATACTTTTTTAAACATATATGTTTTGCTCTACAGATGATTTTGCAAAGGACAGGATACAGACCTAATATTTAAGGTACAGCAGCTGTTATCAGAGGTCAAGGTAAGATGAAGGGAGATGATTTAGAAAGTAGTTATCAAATTTCTCCCTCACAAGTTCCTATCAGTCGTACCTTTCATCTTCTGGATGTCAAGTCCTTCTTTCATCCACTTGTTCTTTCCCTCATCTGTATTTTATTTCTATCTATTGACCTAATTAGCAAAGAGGCATTTGGTCCCTGTACTGGACTACATTGCTTTTGATCCACATTAAATATATAAAAGTAATATTTTGTTAAAGCTAAGCAACACTGAAAGTTGTGAAAATGAATTAAGCCATTCTCTGAAAGATTTAAAGACATAGTCCAGGAATAGTTTTACATAACAATTTAAACATATTTCTAAAAGGGAGGAAAAGTAGTATTATGCTTGAATTGTATGCAAAGAATTTCTTTTAAATAAATAAAATGCTTATGTTTAAATATCTTGTAAAAATGGCTCAATGTAGGGTTTTAAAAATAAAACTGGATAGAATTGTTAATTGGACTGTGTGGCTGAAGAAAAATTTGGATTTTTCTATAGTGAGATTTCTGCCATTTCACAGCATTGTCTTTAGTAATGTTTAGTCCTGTTTATAGCATCTGCTCTCTGGAGGGTCTGGTTTGCTCATAAAAAAAAAAAAAGAATTAAAGAATTAAAGAAGACTTTCCATGGCCATGCTTTCCCCCCACAAATGCATAGTTATGTATTTTGCTGCATTGCACAATGTAGTAGTACTGCTCATACATTACCATTTTTCACACCGCTATTCATTATATATTACCTTTCATCACAACTATTTAACTAATACAACACTTCACAACCTCTATCAGTTAGATGTGTAAGCTATTTTCAGTGAAATTCAAACCTGCTCAAATGTCAAGGTACTGCTCTGCCAGCTGAATTGATTGAGCAGAAGGCACTATTACTGAATCCAAGTGGACCCATCTTTTTATTGAAAACTCTCTATGGAAAAAACACGAAAATCTGAGTCTAGAGAAGTGATATCTTTTGTGGAGAGAGTGGACAAAAAGCTGAATGTTGATATCATTGAAGTCCTATAGTTTCACTGATTTTTTTTCATTTTGTCCCTGTGTGGCTCTTAGCTGTTAATTATATCAATACAGATTCTCCCTGAAACCATACCAATGCTATCTTCAATCAGTAATTTTTCCAGTAAGTTAAAATCTCCTTCAATTGCTTTTGTAAATTCTACAGTGTTCCTTGTTGTACAGAGCACATGAGTTGAGTACAAATTTAAACCTAATTATTTTAGTTGAATGAAGAGTCCTATTTACTGTTGTCTGAGTTCATTCAAAGAAGGTGCAATATGAGTGGAAAATTCAGCTTGGTCTGCCTAAACACCTAACCAGGCACCCTCAGGAAGCTGGGAAATCAGTTAACTAAGTATAAGAAAAGATTGCTTTTTAAAAGGATTCTTAAGCTTCTACCAGAGACTTTAGGATTGTTCACGCCATCATATCTCCTCAGTGAGATTTAAACAATGGTTTTGAAAACCCACGTACAGGAGGAATTCACATATAACATTTCTGTCTCTCTCGAATTTTGCCTGTGTTGTCCAGTCAAATGGCAAAGACCTCTTTGTCTTCTCTCTGTAGCCTTGGTTTGCATCTTAAGCCAACTTCTGGGGTAAAATCAGTTGCACTTAGTAGAGCTGTATTTTCTTTATGTATGCTTATTGATATCATCAGTTCATTTCTTATGTTTGAGTGACCATCTTGCATCTATGTCATTGTTAATATTTTTACTTCTTCCTTCATTTTTTCCTTCATTTCTTCACTTCTGGCATCTAGCAGTGTCCCTCAAAGTCGATTTCTGTCTGGAGAAGGTATGCAGGGTTATGTGTCCTAATTATTTCCTTAAATATCTTATTTTCTATTACACTGCCAAATGTTATTAACCTAAAGAAGGTTGCATGGTTTGTATTCAGTTCAAATCTTTACCTTTCAGTTCTTTTAATGGTATGATTAGTGGCTGATCATTGCATGTTTTGGGCATCACAGCTGGGAAGACATTGCTGTTGAACAAAGTTGAGGATGAAGTCTTGGAAAACTAAAATGAACAACATAGCTACATATTTGATTGAGACATTAATATAAAATGCTTAGAATCAGAATTAGCACATGCTTCTAGATTTGATTCTTTTTTATTGGTAGGCAAAGATTCATTTAATGGAAAACCTAACTGTAATAAAGCAACAGTCTCAAGAAACTGATTTTCTGCTTTTCTCTGGGGAAGAATGCTTTCATACTTGGTCCTTCTAAGAATTCTTACTTATTTTTTGGAAGAATTATCTGTTTTCACTGCTTAAGTCCTCATTCAGTTGCTTACTTCCTACCACATCCTTTAATATTGGACATTGGAGCTGGGTTGGAGAAGCACTGGGCTGGCAGGTTGATCCCACAGATGACGAACCAGGGCTGCTATGATCTGGCACAACATGCTGCGGTCCTAGGTGCATGTGTAAATGTGGTGCCTTCTCCTTAATAGCATGTGTAGACACATGCACTGCTTTTTAATTTTTTTTTTTACATGCAATGGCAGATGATTCTTTTATTATCCATGGTTTTCTTTTTGGTTACTGGGAACTTATTTATTTGTGGCTAGTTGACTCCCAAGAATGCTTACAATGTTGGATCCTAGCAATGTTAGATCAGGGGTGGGCAGTTATTTTGGCTGGAAGGCCACTTAATGAGTTTTGGTGAGCTGTTGAGGGCCACAAGGGTAGCTCTGCCCCTTGACAGGTACCCCACACCCTGGTCATCATCTTCAGACTGGAAGTCTTGCCCCTAACCCTTGACCTCTGCCACTGGAAGTTCCTCCTCTTGCCCCAGAAGTACACTTGGGTGAGGAGAGGGGTGGGGGCTGCCATCTTGGAATGGGGGGGAATCACAATTGTATACTAAAAAGCAAACAACCACTATAGCATATTTTAATTTTATTTTAAAAATAGTTTTCCCTGGTTCATGTGTGTTTGCATGATGTACATGGAGGTGATTACACACTAACTCAAAATAAAGTCTTGCTCTTGTATATTGTGTGGTAGGGGGACTATGTGGTTGGAGGTGGGGGTGTGTGTGTGAGGGGTGTGTGTGTGGGATGGGTATATGGGTGGATGTGTGTGGGGGTATGGGGTGTATGGGTGGGGTGTGTGGGAGGGTATGGGTATGGGGTGTGTGGGGTTTGAGTGTGTTTGTGGGAGGAGGTGTGTGGGATGTGTTTGGGGGGTGTGGGGTATGTGGGTAGGTATGGGTGGGTTGGGTGTATATGTGTGGAGTGCTTCCCCCTGCCTGGCTTCCCACCCACCCACTCTTTGTAATGTGGCTGAGCTCAGCCCCTCCCCAGGTAGGGGGTGGGGGGAATCAGCACTGCCTGCCTGTATTGCAGCAAGCTGCAAAGGGGTGGGAAAGCAGGTGCTTCCAGTGGGCAGCAAGGGAAGCTCCTAAGAGGGGAGTGGAGGGGAGAGTCAAGCATGGCACCACCAGCTGTCTTGGCCTCTTTTCCATGCTTGTCCAGTGGGGCTGCAGCCAAACCCATGCTGACTCTTGGTGCTGATTCCGCCTCACCTGCCTGCGCTGTGCCTGCACAATGGGGCTTTGTGAGCAGCCTACAGCTTCACCCACCCCCCATCCACATGCTCTCCCACCCAGCCATACATGAGCAGGACCAAAGTGACCTTCAGGACAAGCCCACCCCTCACTTCGCTCCCCTCAACACCACAGTTTCCCCTTCCCTACCTGCTGCCTGGAGGACCACAGCAGGGACATAAGGAATCATTGGTGGGAGCTGAGGAAGACCAGCAGATCCCTGGCAGCAGCAGCCCTGCCCCAGAAGCTGTGCCTGCTGGCTGGGGCTGGAGTTCTCGGGCAGGGGAGGCTGGTAGTGCAGCACACGCTGCCCCAGGCAGGAGGGGGTGGGAGTGCAGCAGGGGCAGCCACTGACAGGGCCAGTTTCAATTAATTGGTGGGTGCCCCCTGTGGGCCGGATTCAATCAGCTGGCAGGCCAGATCTGGCCCGTGGCTTGCATTTTGCCTACCCCGTCTTAAATACTTTATGACTTTCATTTCTTAAAAAGCATATGTAAAACTTTGAGGTTTCATTACTTTCTTCCCAAGGTAGTAGAATACATAACCCACTTAAGAAAAGAGGCCAAGGCAAACTGCTGATCTATACCCCACACCCAAACTTTTAAGTTTGGCTTCAGATCAATGCAATTCAGGGCCATCTCTAGATATAATAGGTCTTTTCCTTCTCTAGCTACAATTATGAATGGAAAATCCAGAGTGTTGATATCATCCAAGGAAAGCTTTTTGCCAGATTCTGGGCTTAGTGACACTGCTGGAGATAAATGGAGCATGCCGCCATGAAAGGATCCTTTGTACAATGGCAGGTATGTAGGTATGACCATCACTGTAGGTCAGTAGCACTATGCAGAGACAATAAGAGGAAAGGGAGAGCATATGAGTGTTGGGTATGAAGCTGTGTGAGACTGCTTTGCCAAGTAAGAGGAGGGCAGGGTTGCAAATTATACATGTTCTGCTGCAACAAAGGAAGGAGGCTGAATTTTTTGATGTGACCTCTTTGAAATGAGTTAACTCCATTAGCAGATTCTTTTGAATCTGTTTTGTTGTATCAGATATGTTATACAATTTTTGAGGAGGAGCACCCACCTCTCAAGCCGTAGCTGGATTGAATAAAATGTAAGACAATATAGAGGGGGGTGGGGTGGGGAAGAAAGAATTTGTTGAAAATTGGCTTAGGGTAGTATTAGCTACAAAATCTTTTATTTTATTTATGTCAGGTTGTGACTTATTAGCTAATGAAGCTGTTACAAGAATGATTCAAGCACCTATAGAGACTGAGACTAGTCATTTTGTTAGCATTGTAATAGTGCAAAACTCATTTCTATCGCAGGTGTTTCAAAGACCCTCAGAGATTACATGCCTGAAACATTAACATATTATTCTAATAACATGATGCTGCTCCCTTTGACCCAGGAGCTTTTAACTTTAATAATTTCCAGGTTATTCAATAGTCAAAATGTGTTTTTGCTTCATATTTTCACACTGGTGTACTTTCTTTAATATGAAGTACTGATATAATGAATAAATTATATCCAGATGAAAGCATGACATTTGATATTTCATCCAGAGCCCTGATGGCAACTGGTAAAGTAAACATTTCCCAACAATGCACTGTGTGTATGAGGGACAGAGACCTAGATGGTGCTCTGAAAGGACGATTGATACAAGGAGGAATGAAAAGGACTGATTGGAATGGGGAATAAATTACTTTTGACAGGGAAGTCAGAGATCAATACTCTATATTTTGGGTGTGTAACAGGGGTTTCCTCCCAAGTTAGATTAAACAATTTATTATTTTTTTAAATACATGGTTTGGATTGACTTTGTGCATTCCTACATGTACTTCATGGGGTATGAGAAAGATCTAATTTAGCTGATGGGGATATTCACATTCAGTGCTGATGGGCACCATATAAATTCAACATTGAACAGCAGGAACTGTTGTGGTTGATGTGCCTCCTATGGCTGTACCTACAATTTCTACTCCCCTAACCATTGAACAGGGATATGTAACTAACACAGTATGAATTCTTCAAGTGATATATCCGGACTGCATGCTGTATTTAATTCAGATATGTCTGGAACACTTATTGTAACTGATGAATAATTATTCTCAATGCCAAGATAATTTCAGGCAGGGTGATGAGAGCTGACAAAAGAGGTGTGAGTTGGGAAGACTTGAGCTGGAAATTCTCAAAAATTCTAATGACTTCGGGAAACTGAGGGTGCCTCATTCCTTTCACACCTGATGCCAGATACTTGGTTTTGTATTTGCTAGTTAGCTAGCCAACATTCAGTTGTTTTTTTGTTTTTTTTTTTGGAGGACCACACATGACTGCTGTAAAAAGAATAAAAAACACTTACTACTAACTGATTTTTGTCAGCATTACTTTTTCCATATATTTTATGAAGCCTGTCTCTCTTTGGCACTGTATAGTATACTCAGGGACTACTTGGGTGCTACCAAGTCCTAGGAACAGCATGTAATTGGTTCTTGCCATTGTCTATAAAGAATGTTGAAAGCTCTATATAATGCCAAAAACATGCCAGCAGGGCCACCTTGCCTTGAGAAGCAGAGTATGAGTCCAAAGAATAATTTTAAAAGAGAAATTTACTGCATGGAAAATTGACATTTTATAATAGCAGCCTTATTTCAGACTTAACTATTGCATTGCAGCTCAACGCTGTAATTATGGTTTTAGACTGAAACCAAGAAATCATATTGTTGACAAATAAATATAAGAAAAGTATTTTCTCTACATTTTTACAAAAACACCAAAATACCTTAAAGGTGTAACTTTATCGGTGTTATAAACCTTGTGAAAAAGGACTGATTGGCCCAAAATATCTCTTATGCCTGCTGGGAGCCTTAGGCTTCTCTTATTTACTTAGAAATTTAAACAAAAATAGTAATTTAAATGTGGATAAGACTTCTAAAACTTGAGCCACAGTTTAACTAAAATATTGCCTCAAAAAAACCCCCACTATAAAAAGGCAACCAAAACTATAATTAAGGATAGATTTAAGAACACTTTCTTACTGAGAAGATGCAAATCTGGTCCTCTTAGTATAGATTTTTTTCTGCAGATTCCTTGCAGAATTGGGAATATTGTTGGTCTGGTCATTGTCTTCGATATGAGGATGACTGTCTTCCACTTTGTAGGGAAGTCATTGATGAGTTTGTATCTAACTTGTTAATCCAAGATCTGCATGTTTTACTGCAGACATGGAAAATAGTTGTGGAAGAAAGGAATAGATCCTGGTGATATTGGGTCACAGCTCTCTCCTATTGTTTCTCTCATTTATCCACCTCCATAGTGAAGCAAGGTTGACTGAAATGATTGATGCCTTGTTGTACATCATGGCACCACTGGGGATGACTCAGTGCTTGAATCTCCCAGGTGTTGATGTTAATATTGTATTCCTTCAGATTTTTCAAGGTGTCCTTGAATCTCTTCTTTTGCCTGCTGCCACGTGTCCTGCCACCTCCTTTCAGTCCCATTTGGCTTCTCCCTGCGGGACTCAGAGTTAACTTCACAATCTCTGTCCTCTTCCTTCCCAATGATATTGAGGTTTGGGGTACTTTTATGAGTGCCACCTTTTTACGGCCTCTGCCTTCCCTACAGCCATCATCCACACCATGGGGTCGAGGATCACCCACAATCCTGGACATTGGTTTAACTCAAATCCAAAATGGTCTGCCTTGGATTCATCTCACTGTGGGGCAGCACTCTTTAAGCCAAAACCAAAAGAATAAACAAGCTCTGGAACGTATCTGGTTCCTTATGTGACATCACTGGTCTTCTCTGCCTGGCTGTCACCAGAGCCACTTCTTCCCGGTTCTGAGTTCATTTTCTCTACCTATTTGCAGGGATCTCCTTCTCCTGGGATTCCTATGGCCAGGTTGTCTCTCTGGCCTGAGGCTTGAATTTATGAAGGGTGATGTAGATCATCTGACTCCTCTACTTCTGCCCTGGGGTTATCAGGTTCTGACTACACCTGGACCTGGCAGCCATCTTGTTTCAAACTCCTCAGCCTGCTAGTGAGCTGCAGTAGCACCCAGAAAACATGAGCAACAATGATCAAACTATCACAGGGGAGAGGGGGATGTAAGGAGAGGGAGTGAGAGCACAAAGGCAAGGAATGTTTGGGGGAAAGGGAATGAACCACACCCAAGGCAGCCAGGTGGCACCCCCAAGGAAAGGGACAACATGGAGGACTCAAGAGACGGGAAAGGGGGGTGGGGAGTGAAAGGGAATAGAAAATGTTGGGGGGAAGCCCAAGTATCCTTGCCCCTTAGTAAGGGCCCGCTATAGCTCCCACCACTTGTTGTTTTACTTTCAAATTTTCCTATGCATCTTGGCTTTAATGTGGTGATAACTGTCTTGTTCTGGTAATGTTGATACCTAGATACCCTTGGTTCTGGAGTTGGCTGTTAATGGAAATGCTCCTCTGTTCTGATGACAAAAATTTTAGTTTTGAATTGTAATTTAAAGAGACTGAGGGGTTTCTTCTTGAGTGCTAGACCATGACCTAAAAGAATTTATTTCCCCCAGGGCCATTTACAAATTTTATATAACTGAAGAGTGTTTTTACATTCACAAGTTTTGTTTCCATCACTTCCTTTTCAAAAGGAATTACCTAAAATGTCTAGTTGTGCTAATGGTTTAAAAATAAAAATGGATCAAAGAGGAAAAAATATTTTTGCAGAAACCAATATATATATATTCTCATGTTTTCATCTAAGTCATTCACTCTTCAGATAATTATTAATGGATTGTGAAATATTGTTAATGAGCTAAGAGTCTGTCATTTTCATTTGTTACATATGTTGGGTGAGACTAGTTGCCTGATGAGCTAAACTTGTTCAGAACTACTTTCAGAATAATGCCTGGTGTTCAGATTCAATTATGCCATCATTTTGGGACTCTGTGGCCCACCCCTAAGGCCAACTCTGCCCCAATCAGCTGACTTCCACTCACAGCTTCAGGGGTACATCAGAGCAGAGCTGGCTTTAGGAGTGGGTGATGTGGGCAACTGGCCAGAGCACCATGGTGTGTGGGGGGGTGCTACCCTGCCCTGTCCCAGGCGATCTCCCCCCACCCCCCAGCAGCTGCTCAGGAGGAGATTGGCACAGGCTAGTGGCTGGAAAGGAACCAACTGCAAGGCTGGAAGCCCCTGATGCAGCCAGGTCCCTGCAACACTACCATAGCCAGGAGTGACAGTGCCACTCATTCACCTCTTGCCACTCGTCCAAAGGGTAGAAATGGGCCAGTCACTGCACTGGTCAGTGCAGCCCCTGCTCCCTCTCTTTCCCCCCACCTGACCACTGAGGCTAAGAAGTGGGGCCCTGGGAGCAACCACTACGTCTGCCCTACCCACGCTGCCCTGCCTGGCTCTTGCCTCTGCTTGTCATGGGATGATGATCATAGGGCTACTGCTGGCACTGGCGCTGCTGTTGGTGGGCATGGTAGGTGAGGAATGAGGCGAGACCTGGGGCTCAGGTGCAGGCTGCTACCTGGACCCTCTGCCTGACCTGCCTCAGGCTGCCTGTGCCACTGCCACCAGGAGTCATGGCAGCAGAGGGCACCAGCAACATCTGCACGGGTCCCTGCAGCTCCTTCCCCCTGCATTGTTCCCCCCATCAGATGCATCTTTCTGCAGCTCAGGATCCAGGTGGTCCATCCCTGTCTCTGGGTCACGGGAGCAGGAAGTAGTGGGGAGGGGGCATGGCACTGCTTCTGCCCAGCAGAGTGACGAGAAATGGAAGGCGGAAGAAAGGGGATGTGACAGCTAAGGCCAGGCCATAGTGACCTCTGGGGTAGGGCAGAGGCCATGGGGAGGGGGGCACCAAAATACAAATTCATCCAGGGCACCATTTTCTCTAAGGCTGGCTCTGCATCAGAGCCAAAGATTCTGGTGTGCCTCCTAGGCTGAGAGTGGCAGCCAGATGATTTGCACTCCAAGCCTCAGGGATGCATTGGCCTCAAGGCCTTGGATGTGCCTCTGAAGCTAGGAGTGCAAATCAGCTAACTGCTGCTGCCAGTCTCTAGATGCACCAGAGCCTTGGCCCCAGTGTGCCCCTAGGCTGGGAACAGCAGCTGATCATGGCTTGCAGCCTCAGGGGAACACTGGAGTCAAGAGCACTGATGTGCCTCCAAGGCTGGGAGCCCCAGTCTACTAACTGCCATTCCCAGCCTCAGGGACACATTGGAGTCAAAGATTCTGGTGCACCCCACAAGGCTGGGACCTGAACATGTCTGATTATGATCCCCACCTGGGACCTCAGATCAGCTGACTGTCATGCCAAGACTCAGAGTCCAGGGCTCTCCCATGTGCCCCCCAAGGGTGAGGGCCCCAGTCAGTTGTTGCCTGGCCACATGTTCAATTTAAGGTGCAATGGGAACCAACCATGAAGCTATTACACATCTTTTGTGTAATAACTTTGTGGCTTATTTTTCATGTTATCAAGCCATTAACTGCATTAACGTATGGCCAGCTTGCTACTTAAGATGTGATTAACAGGTTAATCACATCTTAAGCGTAAAGTCAGCCAGGAGCCTAATTGAAAGTGCCATATGATAGGCATGGTGCAGGTCATTGCTGACCACTGAAATGGGAACTCATAAAGTTTAAATGACTGAGCACTTGTTGTCATGCTAAAATCTGCTTGACCTTTTGGCATAACAATATTCTTGGGTAATTGCCTTGTTTCCCATTTTGTATTTCACAAACTTAACTAACAAGGTTATCTTACTTAGAATCACTACCTTCGAAAGGCTTGATTGTCACTGCCTATATAAAGAAGTATAAAGAATTAAGGTACATCCATGTTCCCATGAGTGGGCTACCCAATACCATGGATTGAAGGAGAGGAAGAGACATGAGTTTTATTTCCCTTCATCCAATCTGTGCAAGTGAAAACTGGTTGTATAGGAACATTCCCAGATCAAAGCTTGCTCAAAAATATTTTGTAAAAACACACTTCTATAAAATCTAAGAGAAACAGAATTGCTTCCATAAATGGTAGTATTACCACAAAATGGTAAGTCAAAATACTTTTTAGAAAATAAATAACCCAAATACTGGAGTGTTATGCCAGTCCATGAGACCTGGAAAGTGAAACTGATTGTGACTAGACATAAATCAAATTGATTATTCTGTTGTCTTTATTCAAGCTGAGGTGAAACACTAAATAGTAATTGGATATGAACATCATCAAACAAATGTGGAAACATAATTTATTACATGTGTGTCCCCCAATGAAATTAGTTATTACTATTATTATTCACATCTTATTAAGAAGGAAATGTTGACTTGCCTATGGATACTTAGTGACAAAGCCAGGACCAGAATAAATAGGTTCCTTATGCTTTGTGCCTTGAAGTCCACCAAAATATGCTGAGCTTCTAAACAGTAAGGAAGCAGAATTAATAATGGAAACTAAATCATATTTTCACGTCATTTTAGTTTAATAATCAAAAGTGTTTAGTGTCATAGGTAGGGATTATATATACACACACGCACACATCTAGATATAGGGGTCCACTTAACTTGAGGAGGTGGCCAATTAATTTTGCAGGGAGATCGCAGGGCCAGCCACCATATTCATGGGCTGATTGCTGTGCCCTCCCCATGCCTCTGATTGGCTAAGGGGCTGCAGTGGCCTCATCCCTAACTGCTGAGTAACTGCGAGAGTTGTCCATGAGGTCCTACACCTTCAACCCTGACTGGTGGAGAGGGGTAGGGCCACAGGACAGGCAGCCCAAGCAAGAGGCAGGGGCAGGAGCCATTTTGGACTGCCCTTTATGTGGGAAGTCCCCCTCCCTCTATCCCCCAGCACACTGCACAGCCAGGCCACAGTGCCATGAAGACTCCTAGCTCCAGGAGTCAGCATTTTATTTTCAGTGGGTGTGTCTACATGTTCATTTATGTCAGCTTAAATTTACTATGCTGTAAGTGGGAATAGGTCAGCATCTACAAGTGCAGGCATTAAAACACATTAACGCTGTGTGTGGACTGACTTGGGACTTCAGTGGATGAATTCCAGACTTCAGTCCCAAGTCAGTCCACACACACAGTGTTACTGTGCAGTAAGGTGTCTACATGTGCGGTATCAAATTTACGCTCAAGTTGGCATAAGTCACCATATTTACTGTGCAGTATGGGCATGTATGTATAAACACATGCCCATACTGCATAGTAATTTTCATAACTGTCCAGTAAATGCATAAGTGTAGACATACCCGGTAAGTTTTATTTTTATTTTTCATGAATTTCATGGACATTGCAATCCCAGAAGTTACAATTTCTGCAAAATCACAATTTTGGTAGGTATCTATATATGTATGTGTACACACACACACACACACACACACACACACACACACGCACACACACGCACACTAACCAGTTCTTTGAACTGATTTAGCTGCTCTACAAAGTTGCTTAACTGGTAATTTAGGCTAAGTTCACAGCTTCTTTTGGTTGCTAGAGTCACTGAAGTAGTCAGAGCATATGGGTAAATCTGGTCCATAATTTTAAAATAGCCAGGATTCTTTAAATGCATCTGGAATTCAATAGCAATGGCATTAAATGTGAATTGGTTTATGCTTTATTACTTGAGGAAAAATATGCTACATTTAAATAGATGAGAAATACTGCGCCTTCAGTGAGGCCATTTATTGAAAAATGTCATATAGTGTGTATTCTCAGCAAGTATTATAATAAAAATCCAGAGGGTAATTTATTTCCTTTTATTTCATCTCATTTATTTATTTAATTTACTTATTACATAGAATCTGAGGAACTGTTTAAGCATATGTGATTTTTAAATTAGTTGATGCAGTATTTCATATGTGTGTGCATGTAAACAGTAAAGTATCCTAAATTTACCATTAAAATCATAAATAACAAACAATAGGATTTTATTTCTCCATTTTTATATGGAGAAAAAGGTAATTTGGCTTGAATCCATGGAATTATTACTTGTTTGGTCCTTCCCCATGGGAACTGATGTGAATGTGCCAAATACAGATTGGAAGTTTATGATGGGTAGATATGAAAAGTTTCTCTAACTGATCAACTGGCAAGTGACCAAAGGCAACTGACCAGATGGCAAGACTGATAGGCCATGCTCTTTTGCAGTAGAAAGGCAGTTTGTTTATTTTGAGTAACTTCTCTGAGCATAAGTTTCATTGGCAGAATGCTTGGTGGTATGCATAAGTGGTGGTTACTAAGTGAAAATTTCTGTTGATTCCATTTTTCCATTTCCTTTTTCTGTAAGAAACAGATTTGATTATCTTGTAATTTTTTACTTGCTGAGAATATTGATTTTTAAATTAATGCTGAGGAAATGGAAAGGCAAGAACAAAAACATGGAAACATTTGTAACTACTTGGACAGTGAAATGTAAAAGTATTACTTGGCATGCTGAATAAGCAAAACTAGCATAGGATTTATTGACCAATACTATCATTAGATAGACTCTCAACTAACATACTCTACAGGCCACAGAGCCCTGGGCTAGGTACCGACATTGAAAAAGCCCAAGGTGGAATCTATCCAAGTTATGTGGTTTTCTATAAGTGGCATAGTTTAGATTGGTAGTGAACAGAAAACACATTTGCCCTTTGGTCGGGGGGAGAGGAGTGTGGCAAATCTTAAACTGGGTTCTGCAATTTTTAAGTCAGTCTATGTATGCCAAACATCTGGGTATAGACTTGTTTTGTGTGCCAAACTTCTGTTCTGATACAGGTATGCTTTCTGGCCTTATAGTGGTAAAAGTCTAATGTCTGTACCTGGCCTTTGTCTGATAAGCTGTACTAATGCATGAAACCGATGTAGTTAGCTATGCTTCTGTCTTTTATGGCTGTCTTGGGTTTGTAATGTGATGGACTTGGATGACCATAATAGTGATTTCTAATATTTTGTTAGGTTTAAAGAAAAGGATCAATACCATCACAATATTCTCAGACTGGATTGCAAGGGAGAAAAGGGGGATCTATGTGCAAGTTTCCTGGCTGCGCTCCTGTGTAGGAAGATTACTAGCACTCTCTGCTAGACATGCTGGTTAAGGATCTGTAAGACTGCCAATCTACCTTCATGTCAGCTTTCTCAATAAAGGGCTTAAACATTTATGTTTATTTTGTTGATGTGTGTGGAAAAAATTTTACAAGCAGATCAGGATGAACAGCAAATAGCTCAATCACAATATTTGCTTTTTACTAAGGCTTGATCTGTTAGGTAGGAGATCTGAAACTCTCACTTCCCATTCATTCTTCTTTAGGGAGCATGAAAATATGTTTTAGTTTTACATACACAATGGGCTAAATTTTGCAATCTATTAAATTCGTGTAAGCCAATTTAGGCTAAGATGGTGTAACTGATGTCCGAATATGGATTTTTTGGATATTAGCTGCCAATACCTGACCGGAGGTTTTTAACACATATTTATTGTGTATTTTTTATTTAATGATATATAGGTACACATGCTTAAGCAGCACAGATGCATAGTTCATTTTCCTCCCAATGATTATGTAGTAGAACAGTTCTCACTAGGTTAAAGCAGGGGTATTTGCATTCTCAGACATCCTTCAGGTTTACACCCACAGACATTTTTTCTTTCAGTTTCCTTCCTTCCCTTTCTATTCCTACCGTTTATTGCAGCCAATCCACACTGCATAAAATGTTGGCAGAAGTGAGCTGCTCAAGTGTTGTCTGGAAGCTTTCTCTTCACTCCCCAGATGCTATGCATGCTGTCTTTATGCTTTCCTAGCCTTTGTTGACTCCAGTAAAAGTTTTTTGGCCTGCTATCATCAGAACACTACTTGGGATGACCACATATGATTCCAGTCTCCTAGGTCGAAAAACAATTATTCCTAGCTGGGGTATGATCTAAGCATGTGGAACTCACTCACTTTGACATCCATACCATCTGTCTGTTTCTAGTTTTATATGATATAACTTCTTTCCCCCCAGATATGATTTTAGCAGAGCTAGTGTTTTCCTGCTACCTGTATTTTCCTTTAGGCTTGAGAAAAATGAGTTTCCAAACTTTGGTTTCTAAGATGGCATATAGGCCTTTCAGAAGTGGCCTGATTTTTCCCAAGTGCCAAGCATTCCACAGTTTCCACTGAAACTTAGTACAGTGTGAAGGGTGGGGCATAATGAACTAGCCAGATAAAATGAATAAGGAGCATAGATCTGGCCTATTTAAAATTCTGTCCAGATGGCTCGATTGCTGAATTTGTTAGTAAATAGATATTGCCCTCAATTTCCCCAAAGCAATGACAGAATCAACTCATTCAGCTACTATTCCTATGAACTATTCACCTTTCAACATGCTAGTCTGGCTGGATATTAGCCCTAGTAACTACACTGAGTATGCTGGCAGCTTGAATGTTCAGTGATCTATATGAGAAGATGGTGGTAACAACCATCATATGCCCATACTGACTGCTTCTCTCTGTCAGATGAGTGACACGTAACATAAACCAATAGACGTTTGTTTTAATAACGTGATTTAATCCTCAATCTTTTCCCCTTTGTGTCTAGGTTTCTATCTTTTTTTTAAAGAGAGAGATCTGCAAACTTTGAAAAGACAAATTGAATTAGAGAAGGAAAACAAAGTACAACTGGGGGAATTTCTGAAGAAACCCAATGCTAAATGAATCCTGATTTCTCCAGCAAATATGATGCGGAAACTTGCCTTGTGCCCTATCATAATCAGGATTATATTGTTTCATTTTAAGGTGACCAATATAAGAACTTGCTTTCTGTTCCCGATTCTGTATACGAGCCTCTATAGACATCCTGCACTTTGCTAAAGATAGAAAATTCTTTGGGGGTGAATAAACCGTTAAACTGATCCCTCTGCTTTGGGATTTCACTGGAAACATTTGGTCTATGTTTAGATATAAACAGAGACCATGTTCATCATTCTTGGGGCCATCTTTATGTTGTGACCTAAGTGGCACCCTGGAAGCCCTGGGTGTGGTTGAAAGATGTGGCTCCACTGCGGTGGCCAGATGACGCCATGAAGCCTGCAGGGTAGGAAGAACAGGATGAAATATTTTACAATGGGGATGGCATAAAATCTTTAAATAGCATTTTGGTTTTGGGGTTTTTTTTCGTTTTAATGGCTTCCTTCATTAAAATTCTAATTTGGCTAGGATCTTTTTTTCATGCTATTGTTTTCTTGACATGTTCACCAGAGAAGGATATTCAACGGCTTTTTTCAAAAGTGAAAGAAACAAATGTATCCTGAATTACTTGGCTTCTCCATGTATTTATTTGCACAAAAGTGATATGGTATTAAGATAGTACAGTTGAATCCTTAGCAGATACAGAATGCTAGAATTCAGGTTGTCCATGTATATGCACTAACATGGTGAAAACAGTGTATTTTTCCTTAATCTTGTTTTGTGTAGGAGTTGAACTATTGCTGCTGAAGTTAAGAAATGAAAAAAAGAATTTACCTGAGGCTGAAAATTCCCACCATGGAAATTTTCAGCCAAAATGGTTAAAGTATCACAAAATGATGAGCAAGCACACACAGTTGTTGTTAATAATAATAATAATAATAACAACAACAGGAAGTATCAAGCCACCTTAGTCAAACAACTTTGATAAACCAAAGCACTACAGACCTTGCCTATAGTGTCTTAAGCAAAGCAAAATGACTGAAGAAATAAAAAAAACACACTCCCCAAAATGGCTTCCACTGGCTACACTCAATTTCTTTTTCTCATGGATTAATGATACAGCCCCCTTTTTATTGCTAAATTTCTATTGCAGCTGTAAAGTAGGTTATTCTTATATAAAACATTGCTTAATTCTTTTTACCATTTTATCTCCGCACTCTGAAGGCATAGCAGCTCAAAGTGAAAATTTGGGGCATATCATAAATCCATGAAACTGAAACACTGAAAGCCGTGAATGTAAACATTTTGATAAATATGTAGTTTCCAGTATTGCTGTAAAATTCCATGGTGTAACATAAGTCTGCTTTCCTGCACAGAAAAGTAAAGCTTCAGTTACACAAAAGAAGAGAAGTCTTGTGAACATTAGTTAAGAGGTAGTCAACCTTGTTTTTTCTGAGTGGAAGGAATGTGATTATTTAATTTTTTAGGGAAAAAATAAGATGGAGAAGGGAATGAAAAGTGCTAGGAAAACCTACAGGAATAGAAACTTTCGCTTTTTTTTTCTTTACGTCTGGTTAGCTTAAAAGGTACATGTACCGTGTATACATATTGTATGTTCACAAGCCTTCTTGACATCAAAGGGTCTAGGTCTGTTGCTTGGGTGAATATAAGATTATACCAACCATAACATAGCAAGCACATGTCAGACACTTGACCCCTGAATAGGAGTCATAGGCCATGCCATATTTAAACACAGCTAGTAGTGTAGTTAGCAGCCAGCATGTAGCTGAACAAATGTGCATTGTTGTTACAATTGGAACCACATGCTGAGTAATATAATGTAGGTGCAACTTTCTTCAACATGTGTGGACAGTTGGAAATGTTAAAGCACTTTTTTTTATTTATGTTATGGCTGTGCATCTCAAGGCTCCCTTATTCTGTTTTCTCAGTGAAACTCAGCACATCAGACTCCCTGGATTGATGGAACTGGGCACTTATGAACCAGGCCCGCTCCAGCTGCAAAGACTGTGGGAGAATTGGATCTCAACACTCTTAACTGGTTCTCCAAGCATAAGACTTCAGTTACTGTGATGAGTCACCAAAGAGTATTTTAGTTTGACCTATGTCGAATCTGAGCTTACCTATGGGGCTAAACCACAGCCTGCTGAGCCAAGTGTATCTGAATATAAACCCATTTCACTGGCTGTTTATTACTTTATGGAAAATTCAGCCATACACAATTGAATTGAGAGATCTCCACCACACTAAACTTTTCAAGCTTCATTTAGTTTGAAATAACACATGTTCGTTCCTTCTTCTAAGTTCCAAGTTTACAGAATGAGGGCATCAGTTCCTTGTTTATTGGCAAATGATATGAATACAGGTTAAATTTATATTCCATTTTCTTCTTCAAATAAACAAGATGAGAACATAGCTTGAATTATTTATTTGATTACCCTTTATTACGTAAACATTAGGAAATCAGGACCTCTCTCACATTTTTTTTTTTTAAAATAGAGAATACATCCAGTCCCCTGACTGCAGATGAGCCATAGGTTTCTCTTCAACTGCCTCTTTTAGACTGGAAAGTCCATGAAATGTCTTTTTAATTACCTGTGAAACCTCATGCATGCTGCAATGTTATATATGCAAATAAATAACATCAATTAAGTAACGAGAAATCAGATTTCCTAACCAGTAAGCCCATATTGTTAGCATGCATCTGTGGGCTGGTGGAAGGGAAGAGAGGGACTGAGAATCTCTTTGCCTTGAAAAACTGTTGATTAAGTTAATGAAAAAAAGTCTGGGCAACGGGCAAGATAGTGAGAGGGCAGCAGGACTTGTGCTAGTCCACTTGACATTAATTACACCTGTTGGAATAGTCCACAACAAGGCTAAACACCAAACTGAGTTAATAGCCTCTGTAATGGGGGCTTCTCACTGTGGGGACCACACACACTGTTGGGGTTCTGTCAACTTTACCCTTTACCTCTATTTTTGGCTTCACAAACTGTTTCCTTTGTTATATGGTTGAAAACAGGCTAGCACAGTACAGTGATTGGATACTAGCCATAAATTCAGCGAATGAATATGCAATTTATCTTTCTATTAAATAATACTTTGTTTAAGAAAACCAAACAAAAACTAAATTAACAATACTCCTTTTTGTTCCTGACTTTCTTTTCTCTTTCACAGTTGTGATATCCCTTTTACTTGCAGCTGTTTGTACTGCTACCTTTGCACTTGCATAAGCTGCTTTTTCTACCCCATCACATCTAGGGGAAAGGTAGCTGGAGCTTTATAAGGGTAACTCAATGTTCAGCCACCCATCTGAGGGCGTTGCTGTATCAAAGTCTTGGCATTCAAAATGTTACTTGTACAAGAAAGGAGGCCACCTACTTTTTTTGTGTATGAGGTGGCTGAACTTTTGCTAGAAGGTGGTAGTAATTAACAGTGGCTAGTGGCATAGGGAAGATGCAAAGCCCTTAGTTAAAAGAATTTTTTGTGGGAGTAGATTTGCAGAAATAAACTTTGCTTCCAAATTTTGATTTTTGGTTTCTGCTGTTACTTACATTTGAGGCTGAAATATTTCAGTGCTGGCAGTTTTCAGGGTCTATGACAGGGGTGGGCAAAATGCAGCCTGGGGTCCAAATACGGCCCACCAGGCCATTCTATCCAGCCTGTGGGGCCCCTAAAAAATTTGGAAATTAATATTAATCTACCCTGGGCTGCCTGTCATGAAGCCCTTGATGGCTTGCCGAAACTCAGTAAGCAGCCCTCTGCCCAAAATAATTGCCCGCCCCGATCTATGAGATAAATGAGATGGCTTTCCTTTGTCCAAACTGAAACTCAGCATCCCCTGGAAAGCTTATGATCTTACCAGCTGGGAAGAAAGGTCAGGGCCTTGTTGCATGGGGCACTTCTTATATGTGAAATCTATGCAGAACGTGTTTTCAGCAGTCACATGGTAAGGCTTAGCAAGATCTCTAACATGCACACCTCTGATTGTCAGTCTGAGCCCTGGAACTGCACTGGAGTTTTGTAGTGGCTCTGTTGTGGTGCTGGGACTGAGACCAACAATCAACTGATTGTCAGTCCCAGCCCCAGGACCCTCCAGGGCTGTGGGCACCCAGTCTTTAGCTTGATCCTGGAAGAACCAGACAAGTGAAAGATCCAGGATCCTTCCTTCTGATGTGTGGCTTTTCTAATCCCACCTGGAGGCTTGGTAGAGAGAAGGGTCCCTGGCTCATGTCATGGCAGGGTGAGGATTGTAAATTGGTTATATTAACTCCATGAAGCAGTCAGATGATAGCATATGTTACTTAACATGATTTGGAGATACTTTTCCCACCAAAAGTCATACGAGATGTATTATGTAGGCATTTAGCATGTTTTACAGCTTGAACATGCAGCTGCTTACATTTTAACACATTAAGTGCAACATGGCCCTCAGTCTTTGATACTGTGAAAAAGGTACATAAACTTCTTGTAGAGAACAAAAAATAAAGAACTTCCATTCTTTAAGAAAATGTTTGGAGGCAATATGTGCAATATTTGAAAATATTTTGCAATGGATTAGTAATACTGGAACTTTCAAAGCAGGAACCTTTAGCATATTTGTCTCTTGATTTTGTTACCTGTGGGCTTTCATGGGTCTGATTGTCCCACTACTTGAAACTCTGTTTGCCCTTATAGAGTGATGGAAGCAGTGCCACATACAGCACAAGTGCTGTTGAAGTGGCTTGATGTACACACACACATTAAACAGATCGTTGAATTATGATATACATAATCTACCTTGGGTAAGAATAGAACCCTCACCCAGAACGGGGTGAAGGATAAAACAAGGTATTACACTTTTCCCCATTAGCCAAGATGAGGAAAAGAAGGAATGATGATACTAATTTCGCTGTTTCATTCATTTTTACCAATGTCTGTCTTTGTTTCCTGGGAAATGAGAGGTACCCCCCAAAAATGTTTGCTTGCATTTTCTGGGATTTGCTGATTAGACCATGGCCAGATTTCCTGCAGTTTCACTGTTTTCATTGGTCAATTAGGGGTGGAGCAAGCTTTCAGTGGAGACAGAGTTATCATTTGTCAAGTGCCGACAAATGTACTTGGTCTTGTACATGGTACCTGCCCTGGAGAGTTTGCAGTCTAGCTTATAGACAGCTATAGAAAGACAAGTTGCTCAGGGATAATCAGAGACAGGAGTTATCGTAGATATTTTTAATCCCTTTTATTTGTGTATATTTATAGGCCTTTGAAAGACTGAGTCTTGGGGAGGGTTTTGGAAGCACAGAGAACAGGCTTCCCTGAACTGGGCAAATGAGCTGTCTATGCACCAGACCATACCCAAAGGGAGCATGGGAGACAGGAGTAGCACAAGAAAATGAAGTGGTACAGAAGCTAACGACACTAGGTAAACTGGAGGAATATTGTAGGAGATAAGATCTGTGATGTTCTTTGGGGCAGAATTGTGGGATGTGAGCATGGGTTTAAATGTGATGGGCAAAGGGAGGCCAATGTACCTATTCAGCGAATAGCACTGTATGATGAAATCTGTGGTTGAAGAAAAGAATGTTGGTTATAACATTCTGAATTAAGGAGATGGCTTTTAGGGAGCCTAGAGAAAAGGAGATAACAATCATGGTTAAGTGACTTAGTTGACCTAGAGACAGAGGATTATATTTGGGGAAGAGGTGATAAAATGTACTTGCAACCTAGATGTATGTAGAAAGGAGGGAGATATGGAGGAGTCCAAGAAGATTTCAAGTTATGAGTGTTAGATACCATGAAGAAGGGAGTGATGCCAACAGCCATAATAAAAATGATGAAAACAGGAGGAAAAAGAACAAGCTTAATTTTAGCTACATTCAGCCTGAGGAAGAAGGGAAGAGATGGGGCAGGTGTGGAAAGAAGATGACTTCATACAGATAATGAAGGAAGAAGGGCAGGTTTGATCACAAGGGGTCAAACTCTAATTTCACTTTCTGAGCCCAAATGACGGTTTTTTCAAACCAAACTTTTAGACTAAGAACTTGTCTTTAAACTTGAGCCTTAGAAGCAGAACTGTAGATTTTGTAGGGAAAGCTAGGTATTCTTCATTATAATGGGTATCAACTTCAGGTCATCTTTTTTACCTCTTTAAATCAGGGGCAGCCAGATTGGGCTGGCAGTAGACTCCATTTCCTAGCAGCCCCTGCCCATATGGCTGGGGCCAGTTTCCATGGAGACCCCAGCAGCAGCTGTGCTGTGATACTACAGGGCTGGGGTTTCCATGGAGATCGCACCCAGCAGTGCTGGCAGGCAGCAGTGGGGGGGGGGCTATGCTGTAGGCAGAAGCAGGGTGGGCTCAGCTGCCATCACCTGTGTAGGGTGGGCAGTGGCAGCAGTGGTGGCAGCACTGCTTTGGAGGGGTGGCTACAGGGGGCTATAGGGAATTTTGGGGTGGCTATTGCCCTCCCAAACCTCCCCCAGCACTGCCCCTCCTGGCAGGGCACACAGCAGGGTGCAGAGCTGCTCCAGACCCCAGCTGGGAATTTATGGTGGAGACAGCATGGTCCAGAGCCAGGGCACAGCTTCAGTCTGCAGCCTGCATGCCCCAGGCAGGGGTATGCAAACTGCAGATCACGGGTCTGCCCCAGCTCTAGACCATGCTGTCATCACTATGAGAAGCTGGGGCAGAGCTGCAATCCGCTGCTTGCACGTCCCTGTCTAGGGCATGCAGGCTGCAGATCACAGCTCTGCCCTGGCTCTGGGCCACACTGTCACTGCAGCAAGATCCCAGACAGGCTCAGGAGTAGCTATGCACCCTGCTGCATGTCTTGCCAGCACTGCAGGGGCTGGTCTCCACAGAAACCCTGGCCTTGCGCTATCACCATGCTATCACTGCTGCTGCTGGGGTCTCCATGGAAGTTGGCTTCAGCCACGTGGGCAGGAGCTGCTGGGAAATGGAGTCTGGCCACTGGCCAGATCTGCCATTTTGCCAGATCTGCCATTTTGCCTCTGCTTTAAATGCTTAATGCTTATGGCATTTTTGGCACGCATGTACTATTATGTTTCCCTTGCTGCCTGGCCCCTGTCATTGCATGGAGGCACTGAGCCTCCATGCACAGGAGTCGCATGTGTGTTAGATTTTGATGATGCTGTAACTTTAAGCGCTTTGCGTAAAGCACAAAAAGTTACAGTTTGATCAAGATGACTCTTATAATTTCTGTAAGCATCTCATGTTATAAGGAAGGTGTTTTAATGGCTTAATAGTTCAGGTACTCCCTAAGAAAGCAGAAGACTCAAGTTTTAGGCCCACCTCATCTAGCAGTGATTTGAAGAGAGATTTTCCAGTGCTCTCTCCAGCTGCTCCTCCCGCCCCCTCTCTCCCAATGCAAGGAAATAAGTTATATGAGTCTAGAAGGTGAGGATAAACTAGAGGGGTTGTAATTTAACAAGACGGATATTGAACTAAAATGGAGCAGGCCTTGGATTCTAGCCTGGCCTGCTGCTCCCAGTAAGGCAAAAACTTTCTTACTGTACAGATCTCCATTTGTTTTATCCAATGACTATTAAATACAAGGGACAGTGGCTTAGCTTCAAGAGAAGGGTGGGAGACAGGACTGGATAATGCATCCCCAGTGGCCTGGTAATTAAATACAAGTTCAAAACCCTTCAGTATGAGGAGAGGGCTAGAACAAGGGTCTCCTGCTTTCTAAACAAGAGCCTGAAACACTCAGTTATTTGGGTGAAAATACAGGAGGGCCTTCTCCATTCCTCCCAACCGCTGGGTCTTAGACTCAGGTACACTTACATGCCCACAACACATGGGTAATTGAATCACAAACTATGTATAACTGCCAAAAATGCCAATTATGCTGCTGGGAAGCTGCCTTTTTAGCACAGAAAATGAAACAGAATTTGATCCAAGGTGATATCTGACAGATGATTAAGGGTTGGTGCTACAAGTGTGCAGAGATGTGAGTTTTCAACAAGGAGTTGATGATAAAAACTCTGGGTGTGAATGAGGTTTAAAATAAGAAAAGAAGACCAAGGGCAGAAAGTGATGTGTGGGCTCTACAGACAAAGGCACTGAAGGAGAACTGGGTTGCATGTCAGCTGCTTTATTATTTAGGGTATTTGTAGTTGGGAGCTTAGATATCTAGTCGGGATATTAAATATTAGTTGGGAGCTTAGATATCTAAGAGGGTTAAAATCCACCTAAGTATAATTACTGGTACAAAACTACTTACACTTGCAAACTCTGGGAATAAAAAAATAGAGGTTGTAGCTTTTAGAACTGGCCAATAATATACAAATTGCCGATAGCAGCAAACTCTTTGCTGAAATACTTCTGAAAACATTATATTTAATATCTATGTAGATACACATATAAAATAAATCCAGGGAGACTTTTATTCTCCTCATTCAGTGTTTTAGCTTTGGATTTCAGAATTCTTAACTATTCTCTAATCAAGTGAGTATGAAGTGTCAGATTTTGTTGAAGGCATGAAAAGCTGCTATAAATGATTCCAGTGGAACTGTGCTGTAGGTATATAGTTAATTGCTCTGTAAAGCTGCTTGAGATATAGCGCACAAAAAAGGACTTGGTGAGTGCCAATAGCATAAAATAAATCTCTGAATTCTTGCTGCTCCATGGTGAGGTAGCTCAGTTACGGACTCGACCACCCCTGAATGCTAAGCGTTGGATAGTGAAGGGACATTGGATTTAGAGCTCAGTTATTAACTTTGTACTAGGTATGAGTCTCTCTAAATGTGAAAGACTGATTTTGTTTATGTAAGTGCAGGACATAAGAGGAGCCTGTCTTGCCTCCAATTTTTTTCCTGAATAGATGAAAGGGGGGACAGAAGTGGCTGTGATTCTAGGAAGAAAATAAATAGAAAAGAACTAATGTTTACTGCAGAGAAGTTGCCTCTGTGCCAGCCATACCTCTCAACCATCTGTCTTTTCAAGAGCTGTCACACATTAGGTCCACATTTAACTCTATACTACACAAATACAGACGCTATCCCCGACCAATACAGGCTCTGTAAAAAATCAGCATAAATAGCACCACTATGAGAGCTGTAGACACAGTTTTTTTGTAAAATATTCCAGTTCAGGATATAAGGGATTCCAGATGGAGTGGGGCTGAGTGCTCAGTCTCTACTACTGACGTTTTCTGATTTTTAAAAGCATAGTTTTTAACATAAACATTACGGTGTATGGTTGTCATGGAAGACTTTAACTACCCAGATATCTCGTGGGAGGAGCGCTCGGCCAAATCCAAGC
>NW_017728912.1:10667278-10673808 GCF_001723895.1 Crocodylus porosus | reverse complement strand
TCACAAGAGAAGGCTGAGGGGGGACCTGGTGACCATTTATAAACTCACTAGAGGGGACCAGAAGGGTTTGGGAGAGACCTTGTTTCCCCTAGCGCCCCCTGGCATAACAAGGAATAACGGCCACAAGTTGTTGGAGAGTAGGTTTAGATTAGACAGCCATAAGAACTACTTCACAGTCAGGGTGGCTAGGATCTGGAACCAACTTCCAAGGGAAGTGGTGCTGGCTTCTACCCTGGGGGTCTTTAAGAGGAGGCTTGATGCCTACCTAGCTGGAGTCATTTGAGCCCAGTTTTATTCCTGCCCAGGCAGGCGGTCGGACTTGAAGATCAATCCCTTCTGACCCTACTTCTATGATTCTATGATTGGTCTTCAACTGCCACTGAAAATCAGTAGGAGCAGCTTTAGGGCTAATTTGAAACAATATATTAAATATTAAGTTATTTTTGCCTGCATCACTCAATACATCTCTGCTGCATAAATTGCTAGTGCTGGGAGGCTTGTTATATAATTGAGTTCATATCTGTTGTAGTTAACAATTGGTAGATTCTGATATATCCTTTCCACAATTGCCATTGACTTCTTTCTTTCTTGCCCTCTTTTATCTATGCTTTTTACTTTGTGGAGAACTCTCTCCTTTCTTCACCATGTGCTTTTGATATCTACCTCCTACCCTTTATCATCTTATTATAGCCTGCCAATAACCTACACTTCCACCTGTCTATGCTTGTCCTTTCTTTTCTTGTTCTCAGAATTTCATTCACCTTCCTCTACTTCCTTGTTTTCTGTCCCAGAGTTTCTCTTTACTAACCTATTGCTCTCAGCCTTTTTTCTTTTTTTGCTGCTTTGCAAGTCCCCAAAACCTTTCTCTGCATCAGTGGTTCTCAGCCTTGTTAAACTCAAGTCACTCCTCAGGAAGTGCTGGCTCTTAAGCTTTCACTGATTTTTTGGATTATGGAGAAATGATACAGCAATTCTTCTGTTGCAAAGAACTCAGAAAGATTGCAACCAGTTAGAATGAAATCGACACAATGGATTTATATTTGAAATCTTTGGGCATTTTTACACATTTATGTGCTGCAGCACCAGGTGCTTCAAAAAGTGCTTGGCTCTGTGACTCATGCACTTGTATAAACTGTGAAATGTGCATCAGTGCACAGAAAAAGCCGGCAGTTGGGTTTTGAACTAAAACACAGCAAAAGTGTTTCAGTTCAAAAGCACACCACTTCCATTTTCTCCATGCTGATGCGCATTTCACCACTTATACAACTGCAAGCAATGCAGCATGGTGCACATCAGCTTGCGTCCAGAGCAGACTTGATTAATCAAGTCTGCTTTGACACATTGGATCTCCAGCATATTGTAGCACAAAAAACTTTGTGTATAAATGCCCTTTGGGTTGGGTTCATCATGTGAATTTTGTGTAGGTGTTTGTATACCTAACAGTACGAATATTACACTGCACTCCATGGCACCATTTAAAGAATTTTGCAGCACCCCCTGGTACCATGGCACCCAGGTTAAGAATCACTGCTCTACTTCTACCTGTCCTTCTGGTCAAATCCCTCATGCTCCAAATCCCAGAGTCCATGTCCTCAATGTCTAGTCTTACCACATTCCCTTCATTTATTCAATCCTCAAGGGAGAAGGGAGAATGTGATCTTGTAGTAAGTTCATCGGTTCCTTCAGGGCGGTAGAGGAGATCCAACTAGCAAATGCTTTATCTGTGGCTTCATTACAGGCTATAGTTCCACTCTTCTTTTCCCTGCATGCCAAAGTGAATACAGGTTGCAGGAAAGCTCTAAGATCTAAAGGGGCGAACTTCAAATTCTCTCTAGCCTTTGATGTGTATGAGAAAGAGGTCAGTTTCTCCTCCTCCCTGTAATGGGGTCCCACCCCACGGATGACCATGATGTGCCTGGAGCCCCCTCATCCCTCATCACCTTTACTTCCTTTGCGTGATCTCCCCTTCCATTCACCTGCTATACCTTGGTGTAATTATGCTTTTAGAAAAAGGGTGGAGGCCCCAGGGATCCCCAAACAAGATTGCATACTCATGAATACAGGTGTCACTGCTCATTGCCTTAAAGGCTAATTACATGGCCTTCTCATCTCCCCTTTTAGCCACACAAGTCTCACCGATGTTACCAATCACTCACTCATCATTGTGTGTTAAGCCCCATTGTTCAGCCCAGTCAGTCTGTTATCCATGGGCCCCATTGTCAACTCCAGTCCATGGAGGCCTCTAAACCCCAGACAGTGTCCGCCATTGTTGGGGCTTCCAGTCCCGGTGCCTTTAACCAGAACCTCCTGGGCTCAGGTTTTTGTACCTCAAGCAAATCTCAACCCCGCTTGGGTTTGTATTCTCTGCCCGTCCTGCTGAGGTCTCATTTCCTCCAACATATTCCATCCTTCTCAGGTGTGAGCAAGTCGACTAGCTGAGGTGTTCTGCTTAGACGAAGTGGCCCCTTAAGGATACAAGACGCTCACCCTCCGGGCTACATGCCCTGAACTCGCCTGCCACGACTTTGATGATTCCTGGTTCAGATGGACTGTCTGGCGAGTGCACGTCCAGAAATGAGACCTTGTGTCCGTCGGGGAGCTGATGAGGGCTCCTCCACCCTACACCCTTGCCCATGCCTCCGCGTAGAAATCTCTCTTCTAGTGTAAGTCCAAACCTCACCAGAAGTGGTGGAGAAATAACGTCAGTGGCGCCTCTGCCTAAAGCGGCCATACCTGGAGCCCAGCTCTCTCCTCAAGCAGGATCCTGCTTCTTTCTCTGGGGCCTTCTTCAATGAGCATCCTCAGCCCTCCCTGTGGGCCCGCCCTGTGACTTGACGCTGTGAACATGCCGCCAACAGTCCGTCTGCCCCTTTTGACCTCTAGGGCTTTCCTTTGCCCTGCTCCCGCCGGAGCCAGACGCTCTGGCACATTGCAGTCAACCCGTCACCGCCTCTCACTTGTGCGCCTCAGTGGAGCCTTACCGCTGCCTCAAAATGTGCAGATCTGGCCTCGGGCGGCGCGCATCCGTTCCTCCATTTCCTCACCGGTGTCTGCCATTCACTGTGGCACTTCTGGTTCCACTCCCTGTTCCGGTGCTGCTCTTGAGCCGGACTCTCCTGCCACACACCTGCAAGAGGTAAATGTTCGCCCCGCCTTCCGGCGTCGGGGCAAATGTGTTCCCATGGGGGGGGCAGCCCAGCAAGCTCCACAGCCCGCTGGTTCACCTGCTCCCACACACTTCCCGCCCCTCAAGATGCTAGTCAGCATTCTTCTCACCTGCTTCTCTTTCCTTGTCTCTCCCTGCCCTTCTTCTTCGCATCTCGACAAAAAGTCCGCCACAATATTTAATTTTCCTGGCTTATATGCCAGCTGGAAGCGAAAAGGCTAGAGAGCTAAGGCCCATCGCATTATCCGTGCATTGTCAGTTTTGGCTGTATGCAGCCATCTCAAGGGGGCGTGATCCGTGACCAGTTTAAATTCCCGGCTGAGTAGATAGTACCAGAAATAGCCAACCCCCCATCGAATTGCCAGGCATTCTCTTTCAATAGTAGAATACCTGTTTTCCGGGTCATTTAGTTTCCTGCTGGCATATGCAATCAGCTGCTCCACCCCATTGACTTCCTGTGACAACACCGTGCCCAGGGCATACGCTGAGGTATCCGTCTGCAGTGTAAACGGGGCGGAAAAATTGGGGGTGTGTAACACTACCTCTTGAGATAAGGCTCTTTTTAGCTCCTCGAACGCCCCCCGTCGTTCTTCGTTCCACTTGACCTTCCCCTTCTGTTGACCCTTAGTGGTCTCTACCAGTGGTCTGGATATTTCTGCAAACTTAGGGATAAATCGTCTATAATAGCTAGTCAAGCCTAGCATATGCCTCTTCATAAGTGGAGGGTTATAGTTCTTGATAGCTGCTATTTTGTCCACCAAGAGTCATACTTGTCCTTGTCCCACCAAGAACCCCAGATATCTGGTTTCCTGCTGGCCTAGGGTGCACTTCCTAGGGTTGGCTGTCAAACCTACTTGCCTCAGCTCTAGCAGGATGGCTCGGAGAGCCTGCAAGTGTCGTTCCCATGTTTCTGTGTAGATGACAATATCGTCGATGTATGCCACTGCATAGCCTTGATGGGGCGCAGGAACCCAGTCCATTAACCTTTGAAAGGTGGCCGCCACCCCATTAAGTCCAAAAGGCATCCTTTTGAATTCAAATAGACCCCAAGGGCTACCAAATGTGGTTTTCTGTTGATCTTCCTGGCGTAGTGGAATCTGCCAGTACCCCTCGGACAGGTCGAGGGTTGAAATGAACTTCGCCTGTCCTATTCGCCCCACTAACTCGTTAATGTGTGGCATCAGAAAAGCATCAAACTGGGTCAATGTGTTCAGTTTTCTAAAGTCCACACAGAGCCTCAGGGTGCCATCGGATTTCTCCATGGGCACCAGGGGGCTGCGCCACGGACTCCGAGAGGGTGTTATGATTCCTTGTTTCAGCATCTGCTCCAGCTCCTTCTTAATTGGCTGGCACGTATGATAGGGAATACGCCGCCAACTTTCCTGTGCTATCTGGCCTTCCCTAGTAACAATCTTATGTTCTACCCCGGACGCCTTTCCCGGTTGATCCGAAAAAACATCCTGAAACTCTCTCACTAATCCCTCAAGTTGCTGGTGTTGTGCCACCTCGAGCTGTTCTCCTAACGGTACCATTTTTCTGTCTTAGGGACTCTCCGGCTGGCTTGCCGGTCGACTCTCCCACCCCTCGTTCTCGGGGTCCGGGGACATTAGGAGACCTTCTGATTCATGCCACTCCTTTAATAAATTAACATGATAGATCTGTCTTTCGTGCTTGGTCCCAGGACGTATTACTTCATAGTCCACGGGTCCCACCTGTCTAGCGATCACAAACAGCCCTTGCCACTGGGTTAGGAACTTACTGTTGGAATCTGGTAATAGTATGAGTACTTTCTGTCCTACTCTTAGTTCTCTTTCCTGTGCTGAGCCATCATAATTATCCTTCTGCTTAGTTTGGGCTTTTCCCAAATTAGCCTGGGCTATTTCCCGCACAGTCCAGAGATGTTCCCTCAGGTCCTGCGTGTACTCATCAGCCCTCTTCCCCGGGCTTGGTCCGGCCTCCCACCCTTCCTGTGTAATGTCTAATAGACTATGTGGGTGATGCCCAAAGGTTAACTCAAAAGGTGAGTAGCCCATTGAAGCCTGAGGGGCGTCTCTCATGGCAAATAAAAGTGGAGGGATCATCAAACTCCACTTCCTAGGCTCCGTCTGTGCATACTTTCTCAGCATACCCTTCAAAGTACGGTTAAAATGCTCTACTAGTCCTTTAGTCTGAGGGTGATAAACAGCCGTCCTTAAATGGCAAATCTGGAGTACCCTACACAACGCCCCTAACACTGCTGACATAAAATTGGAACCCTGGTCTGTAACTATCTCACGCGGGATCCCGAATTTGGACACCCACCGCATTAATTCCTCCACGATCTTAGAAGCTGTGACTGTCCTCAGTGGGATGGCGTCAGGGAACCTGGTAGCGTAGTCTATTAGTACCAGTATGTACTGATGTCCTGCCATACCCCGAGGCAGCGGCCCAACCACATCTAACACTATCCTTGAAAACAGTTCCCGGACTATGGGCATAGGTTGCAGGGGCACCCTTGGGAGCCTATGGGTGCTTACCCTTTGGCATTTCTCACAAGTGCGACAGTATTTTTCCACATCTTCATATAAATGCGGCCAGAAGCACCATCGGGTCAGGCACGCCTCCATCTTGTTCTTGCCTAAGTGCCCTCCCAGGGGATTCTTATGAACTAGCCACAACAGCTGTTCGCGATAGGCCCGGGGATGATCAGTTGGGTCAGCTCCTCCCCTTCTGCATTACCCCGCCTAATTCTGTACAACAGTCTGTTTCGGATCTCTACTTTAGTGAGTGTTTCTGCATGTCCGGGGTGTCTTACCTGGGTGTTGGTGTCCGGCGCTTCTATCTCCCAAAAGGGTCGAAGCTCTGGATCCGCCTCCTGTGCCGCCTGGAACTGCCCCGCCTGGGCCACGTCTTCCGCCACCAGGTTTCTTGGTCGTCCATCTTTGGCGCCTACCAACCCCTCTTTTATTTTGCTGACACCTTGTTGCGCCGAAATAAGGTCGAATATTTCTGGCCAGTCTCTGCCTAAGATCATTGGGTACAAAATCTCCTCTTTTAGACCTACCGGGAGATCCCTCTGGATGCCTTGCACCTGTACCATCAACAGACATCGGTCCACGTAACTTTTTTGTCTATGCAGGCAAACCATGCTTACCCCAGAGCACCGGGGTGCTTGCTCCCAGCGAATTAGAGAGGGTTGAATCAAGAACTGAGCACAGCCCGTATCCACCACTGCCTGGACTGGGCTCCCTTCCACCCACGCCTGGACTTCGGGTAACAGCTGAATGTAGCCCCTGTCCCGACTGCCTACCCCACACTCCATTGATTCAATTCCTGGGGGGGCCCCATGCCCCGGTCGCATGGCCGTTATGCCCGGTTCATTGGC
>NW_017728912.1:10647886-10667178 GCF_001723895.1 Crocodylus porosus | reverse complement strand
GCTCCGCCAATTGCAGAGCCTCGCGGGAAGTTGTGGGGCAGTGGCACTTTACCCACTTTTGGGTGTCCTCCTCTAAGTCATTGATAAATTGTTCCAGGAGGATTTGATCAAACATCTGCTCCTTAGATGATGATTCCAGTCTGAGCCATTTGCTCAAGAAATCTGCCAGGCATTGCCACAGCACCCGTGGGGACTTCATTTCACCCGTCTTCTTCTCTCTGAAGGCCTGGCGATGTTTCTCTGGAGTAATTTCAAGCCGGCACAATATTTCCTCCTTCACTTTGTCATAATCTAATGCGTCCGCTCGAGACATCTCTCGATAGGCCGCCTGTGCCTGACCGATTAACAGCGTACCCAGCTGGCCCGCCCATTTAGCTTTCTCAACACCAGCCGTTAAGGCTGCTCTTTCAAATATCTCTAAAAAAGCCTCTGGGTCGTGTTCTGGCGTCATCTTTGGCATCCAGCATTCCCCGGAGCCCTTTTTCACCCACATCTGCTGTTGCAAACAATGTTCTTGTAGCGTGGTCTGCCGCATGGCTTGCTGCTGCTGCTGCTGCAGCACCTGCACTAGCAGGCTCATTACCTGCTTTAAAGTCTCTGTTCCGGATAAACTTTCCTGATGCTCCATTAGCACTAACCAATGCAGCCAGAGAGGCTGCTGCCGAAAAATTCCTGGCCAATGCACCAATGTGAGCAAGTCGACTAGCCGCAGTCCATCTGCCCCTTTTGACCTTTAGGGCTTTCCTTTGCCCTGCTCCTACTGGAGCCAGATGCTCCGGCACATTGCGGTCAACCCATCTCTGCTCTGGGTCACCGCCTCTCACTCGTGCGCCTCAGTGGAGCCTTACCGCTGCCTCAAAACGTGCGGATGTGGCCTTGGGTGGCGCGCATCCGCCCCTCTGTCTCCTCACCGGTGTCCGCCGTTCGCTGTGGCACTTCTGGTTCCGCTCCCCGTTCCGGCGCTGCTCTTGAGCCAGACTCTCCTGCCACACACCTGCAAGAGGTAAATGTTCGCCCTGCCTTCTGGCATCGGGGCAAAGACGTTCCCGTGGTGGGGGGGGCAGCCTAGCGAGCTCCACAGCCCGCTGGTTCACCTGCTCCCGCACATCAGGCTATGGGTCCCTGGCCCTACTTGGTTTTTTGCCCCTTCTGGGCTATGGGTCCCTGACACTGGTTTTTATCCCTTGTGGACTGCAGGTCCCTGACCCTGGTTCTCACATCTCACAGGCTACAGGTCCCTACCCTGCCTGCTCCCATCTCTTTGTGACTATGGGCCTGCTTCTTGGCCTTGGGCTCTAGGTTAGGGGCCCTCAACCACTCTCCAGTCTCAATCCCTAATCTACCAGTGTTGCCTATCCCAGCTCAGGTGTTAGTTATGAGCTTTGCTGCTGTCCTTCTGCTCTGGAGTTTTATCTGGTCAGCTCAGGTCTTAGGCTTATATCCTGCAAGCCCAGTGACTTCATGGTCTTGTGGCTCCCTTAACTGCTCTCTGCCACACCTGCAGCATGCTTCCTCTGCAGCCTGCCTTCCTTTGAAGTAGCAGAAGCACCAAGCTCCTTGCTACACTGCCATGTAGGGAAGGGGTTGAGAAGATGCTGATGGCCTTTGAATAGAACAAGATGAAACTCTGCTCTTTCCTTAGTTGGAGAGCTAGTGGAAAGCAGATCTAAGCTTTCATTCTCTTTGGGCATGTCTACACATGCTATTAAATTTCATTAGGCTTACCGTGCCGTAAACCTGTATTTACAGGTACTAGCTAACTGCTCAGTAGCCTACTTTATTGTGCAGTAAATGTCCCACATGTATAGATGGTGACACTCTACTGTGCAGAAGATTAGTCTACTATGCAATAAAGTTCTCGTATTGACATGCCCTTTTGCACCTACCAGCATACCAGACAAATACCTGATACTAGCTCTGAAAGTAGTGATGATACATCAAAGAACACAACTATCTTGCCATTAACTTAACTGTCTGTATTTACTACTCTGTTTGCTTTTCCATAAGGGTGCTGCAACTTATTTTATTTACGATTTTTAAATGCTGCAAGAAGCAGAAGTGGATACTGAAGCAAAAATGAGAAACTAGAAAAATCAGTGGGGAGAAGTCAGATGCTGGCAGCTTTATTATTAAAAATTAAAAAGTATTTTCAAAACTTTTAAAAAATATCAGATGAAGTTAAAATCAGGAAGGGCATCATGCCTCCTCTTTCTTTTTGTATTTAATGTTGTTAGCAGGCAGGCATTTCTCTTGGTACTTGCTCATAGCATAAAAAAGGCCCTGAATGTATTAGGAATGACAGTGCAGAGGCCCTGGTGGTAGCCTGAGCACTTTGGGGCCACACGCCTCTCTGTCCCCCATTTTTATCAGTGACATAAATTATTATATTTACTTAAAGTTAAGGGACTGAACTGAGGCTGAAGGAGATGCGGATTCAGTTCTTGCCTCTTTCACTTTCTTCCTAGTATGACATTAGTCAAGTTAATTTTTTTGGCCTCAACTCCCTATCTGGAAAATGGGGAGTTAATGAGATTTATCTATACCTTCTCCTACCATTTGTTTGTTTGCCTGGACTGCTAACATTTCTGGGTAGGACATTCATGCTGTGTATGGGTATGGCATCTAGCATCATGGAACCCCAATCTCAGTTCTAGATGCCACAGTAATATAATGAATGTAGGATTCTGTCATTTTTCAGGTCTTTTTGGCAAATCATTCTTCTTCACAGAAAGCACATGTTGAAGACTGTGGTGAATAGGCCCAATCCTCTTGTAATAGCAGTGTAAAATTAGGAATAATGATTCCAGTTGTTCCAGTGTACTGCTATTGTGTGCATATCAAAGAGAATAAACCATGAATTAAGAAAAAAAGTTAATGCTGTGACCAAATGTATTCTAAAGGGGGAAGACCAAATAGCTGCTTCTATTTGGCTTGCTGTCTTAAAAGCAAAGAAATACTTTCTCAAGAATTCTTGAAGGGCTATTTCTCTTTTGATCCTCTGTGATTTGTTTTTATTAGTGTATCTGGGAGAAAAAGAAAAAAGAAAAACTAGTAGGATGTTAAGGGTAGGAGGATCAGCCCAGTTAGTTAATACTTCTTTAAATGCCACTTGTGCAGTCTTCAAACAGATATGAACAGTTTGTGTGAATGAACAGAAGCCAGTCAAACAGCTTAATTCTTTTAAAAATCAAAACAATTATGGACTAAGCTACAAAATAAATGTGCATGGAACAGTTAATGGTTTTTAAAATTGTCTTCTTTTAGTCATTGTTTCTACTACTTTGACAGAAAAATGAGACAATTCACCTCCCCCCTCGCCCCCTATTATTTAGCCAGACACATCTGGGGATTCAATTTTCTAGGAAAGAAGAAAGAGAAAGTGTCCAAAATAAAGTGCAAATGACAAAGGCTTCGGCAGCTACACTTTCAGTTTGGGTTTTACAACATAGCTTGTAGTAGGAAAGAATTTAACCTTTTTAGCTTTTCATAATTTATAGATATGAAGACATAAAGGAGTAAATAAGTCCAAATTAGGGTATGCCTTTTAGAGATCACATGATATATTACTACCATATGGAAACTGGCATCTATTTCCCCAAGAGTGTAGAACAAATAGGAGGGGATTTGTAAGCTGCTAGCTTGTAATGAAATAATATTTATGCTGGGTTACCAACTTTGCCCTTTAATCGTTCTCAAAATTCCCTTTGGAGCTGCACCCATGGTCAGCCAAGGACAGCACTGGTTACAGTCTTTGGCAGTAATTTAGCATCACAGTTCTTGAAAACACTCCCAGTCTGTACAGCACAGGAGTCCTTTTAGCACAGGATAAGCCAGGTTTACAAGGGGTCAAAGGACTCCAATGAACCTCCTGTTGTATATTTATTTTCAATGTCCTTCCCCCCCTCTTTTTTTGGAAACATAAACTTTAAACTAGGTCCCTAGTGTGGTAGAGAGGAATAGGCTACATTCCACTGGTGCTGTAACCCTTGGAGGAAAGCAGAGTTGATTGAGATTGAAGCCCTGGGCTGTCTGATAGCACATGGCATATAATTTAGATGCAGGTGTTTGGAGTGTGTTTTTGTAAGAAGAATATGCTTGTTAAGTCTGCTACAGCATTTGATTTAAGATTCAAAGCATCAGTACCTATTGCCAATAGAATAAAATATTTAGTGTCACTACAATTTGGAAACAGTTAATTTTGACAAAGTCATTAGTCCTTTTTTGCCAAGAAAATGATTAAGTTCTGGTCAGTGAGCCAAGACCAAATCTATTCCTTTTGTGGCACAATGTCTAAATGTGTTAGTTATTTTTACTGTCGTGCTAATGGGTAAGTTGCTTCTCATATCACAGGAAATAATGCTTTTAGTATCAGATTTTCAAATTACGATTCCATTTCTTCCCTAACAAAATTGCCTCTGATAAGGAACATACAACAATTTAAAGAATAACCACGAACCAGTGTTTAAGCTGCAGAAGTTGAATTTTAAAATAAAAGGTTTAATTTAAGGACTGGTTTGTACAACACACATATAGTAAATTCATCTGTAGAAAAAATTATAATAAATACTGTCATAGTTTCCTTTATACGATGTTTTCTTTTCATGCACTAGTGACGAGTGATTTTTTTTTTTGCTAAATACTGTATTGTAGAGACCAAACATTCTGTCTGAAAACAGACATTTTGTACTATTATAGTTTTACACTGAGAATTTTAATTTTCAAAATTCCATCTTGAAACTTTTACCTTCTGCATGTAAATAGTCCCATTGACCTAAAAAGGGCTAAAGCTATTAACAAAGTGAAATTCATGTATGGAAATCTGAAGGACTGGGGCTTTAACTTTGAGTGTTTTTACGAAGGACTAAATATACAGTGGGATTTAGGCAACTAGTGACCAGTGAAGGAACCTAAATGTAAAATGTAGATTTGTATAATGCTCACTCAGCTGCCATTGAACCCACACATTCCAAACAGGGCAGTTCCTTAGATGTCTATATTGATGGTTATGTCCACAGCTACCCAAATTCTGGCGGTGCTGAGAAACTAGGCACTTATGCCCCAATGGGATTTACAAATGAGGCATTCCTCTGCTTATTTTACCTGTGGGTCTCCATGTGGTAGGCATTCTTAAAGCATGTATGCTAGATTGGGCCTCACTGAAAACAGAGGTGTAGTGCCATCTTTCTTATGCTGAATCCAGTGGTTAGAGCATTCACTAGAGACAGAAAACACCCATGTTCAAATTCTCCTTCCACTGGATTTGAACCCAGATCTTGTTCCTCTGTAGTCTGGCTGCTGAGCTATAAGATATCCTCAGCTGTTAAAGTTGCTCCATTTTATATGACATACTCATTGAGTCAGAGAAAGAGGGAGAGAGAAAATGAATGACTATAGCTTGTTGGTTAAAGTACTCATCTGAGTTCTAGGCCCAACTTCAATGGATCATGAATGATTTTTACAGAGTGCAACTACTTGCTTAAGATCAAGTACTTCTTTATTTTCCTGAGAAACACTTCCGGAATATCCTATAACAGTGGTCTTCAAACTTTGCTGATTTATAGGCAAAACACCGAGCAAGTAATAATCTGCAGATGTCAACCTGAGTTTTAACTTTTTAAAATTCCCTTTGAATGCAAGCAATATCAAATGGCCTTATATGCACCCTTTAACTCACAAGCCAGGGGGTTATTCCCTATAGCCTTGTGGACAGGGCACTTCACTGGGGGATGAAAAATCTGCTTTCACATTTATACTTCAGATTATTTTGAGGAGGAATTTGAAATATAATACTATGGATTTCCCTAGGAGGGAAGCTACTTACAAGTTAGGTCTTACAGTACTGAGCAGGGATCCTGGGTTTCTCTGTTAAAAAATCCAAAATTCTCTGAAAAAAATCCCAAATTCTCCAATTAAAAAGCCAAACTCTGTATTTTTCTGCAATTAACATGAAACACTATTATATATATATAAGTATCAGTTGGCCACAATGTTTTATTGGTATATTTACAGTTTTGAAGCAGTTTGGAAGCCTACTAGTGCCTCAATTTTATATATATAAAGGGCTTAGTCCATCTGTCTGTGTGCTGTTTCTGTGTGTCTGTGTGCCTGTAATGCTCTTGGGTTCTTGTGGCTCCAGCCAGTGCTGTGTCAAGAATGCCCATCATTGTTGATGGGCAGTATGCTAATCCTTGTAATAAGATACATTCTAAATACCTATATATTTTGCTGTTTGATTTTGATTTTTTATCGTGGAAAATAAGAGCTTCACGTGCCCCCTTCACTCACCAGGATGTGGGTCAAATTGTGGCTGTCCCCACTGCTGCTTTGTGGCACTAAGCCCTGATATGCCGGTGCCCTGCCCCTGGCCATGCCATTGCCCCTCACTCCCAACCTGCAGCCCCTGTTCCCTGCACTTGCTCCCTCCTAAAGAAGCTCCCGCCTTCACCACGTGGATGTGTGGGAAGGGTGTGTGTGTGTATAAGGCAGGGGGTGGGTGCGTGGAGCAGGAGGTGAGTGGGACTGGAGGTGGGTATATGAAGAAGGAGGTGTGTGGACATAGGTGGCAGCATTGTTGATGCATCATATCCCATCATGCCCCCGAGATTTCTGCACTGACAGTGTGGGGTGAGGCACAGGATGGGAAAACTCAGTGCTGCTGCCACTACTGCTGCCAGGAGCTCTGTGCCAGCCATGCTGCCATGGCCACCAAGGTGATGTGCCTCCTTCCCACTGCCATAGTGGGGGGACACTGCCACCGCCACCCCCGCTGCTGCCAGGAGGGCAGGGTGTGCCTCACCTCCCCCCCTGCCCCACTCCACCCTCCTGTGGTAGGTTCCACCTGCTGGGCTGCAGAGGCAGCTCCTGGCCAGTTCTGGTTCAGTGCTAGAGTCTAATCAGTGTCCTGCCCCCATCCCCCAACTGTTAGCGCAGAAATCTGGGGGGGCATGTATCCAACCATGCCTCCCCAGTGCATGGCTAACAGGTATGCCCAGACCATGTCCAGGTTGTCCCAAAGCCCTGGCCCTCCAACTCTCCCCCTTCCCCCTACTCCTAGACTTACCTGTATCCAGCCACCAGGACTCTTCCTACCACCCTGCCTGGCTGTATTGCAGGCCATGTGTGTATGTGCTCGTACATGCACCGCCTGCCACATGCACATGGTGGCCCCTGCTTTTGATTGCCCTCCCCTTCACCCCCGCCCCCCCCGCAGCCAACTTGTTGCAGACTGAAACTCTGCTGGCCTAGAAAAGGAAACGCACATTTTCCCATGTCAAAGGGGGAAAACCTGGGTTTTTCTCCTTTAAAAGGGAAAATCCACATTGTTCTATGGAAACAGAAAACCTGGATCCCTGGTAATGAGCCCAAGTCTATTATGGATGTATCCTAAAGGTCTGCAGTGTTACTCTGTGCTTGGGTGTAATTTCACCTACTTTGATTTTATGCCTTTCTCACTTTAAATATCAAACCCAGGGTTGGTGATTAACATGATTTACAAAGGTGTGAGAACATAGTATGGCCCTGAATGTAGTTTTAACATTTGCAGAAATCTGTTGCAGTATTTTTAAATGTTCTATAGTGTGTTATATAAGGACCATAGAATTGTATAACTATTTATTAACCAGTTATGTGCATTCCTCTGTATACATCAGGCAACTTGGGGTAAACTTCAGCAATGATGGATATGGAAGTTAAATTATGCATTACATGACTAAGGTTTCTTCTATTACAACGGTTTAAATCTGGGTAAGTTCTAATGAAATAAATGGAGTAAATCAAATTATACTAGTGAATATAAATGATTTTAACCAGATAGAAGTCAGGAAGTACATGGACTTAGTATAGGATGTCAACTTGGAAGAACTGGGTATCCTGCAAAAAACACATTCAACCCTAACATAATCTCACTCAATTCTCATTTTGGTCAGATTCTGTTATCATTTAAACATGTTGGCAAAGATCAATTTTGGAGCCAAATTAAGATCTTTTTCTATAAGAAGAGGCAACTCACTAAAATGAATGGAATTGTACTCAGTCACATCAGGTATGCCGTTGTTTCACTAGGTTCTACCTCATAATTTGTAGCTGTATATTGTTTCACATGTCCACTAAATACTACCATGTTATTATTGTATTTACAATATCTGCTGCATGGCCAAATTAGGCCAGGTAATTTACAAACGCTGTTCATCCCATTGCTTAATCCAGCCCAGTGTAGCATGCAGCTGTTGATCCTCTGGATAATGGCGTACACATAAGGAGTCTAATCAGATGCCTGAGGAATCCGTTTGTGGCTGACAAGCCTAATTCGAGAGTGACACAGCTTGTTACAAGTTTCACAGATCCATGTGTTGTCTGAGTCAGAGTCCAAGTTTACAGCATACTGCTTCTTTCTCACTTTGTTTCCATCCTCTGGATCAAAGCTTCTTCATGTTGAGCTTCACCTAGTGCCAGATGTTTCTTCTAGTTCAGATGGGATCCTGTGCACTCTTCCCAGCTTTTTTCATTGATACTGAATAACTTCATATCATTATGCACACATGGTACCACCATAGAGGGGAAGCCCACTTTCTAGCATGGTCTTGAATCTCACTATACATAATATTCTTGGGGATACATTCTTCTGCCATTCCCTTGACATGGCTGATCCATCACAACCTCCTGTTCTTGATGGTGGTTTTTAGGTGTGTCTGTCCTGCATACTCTAGTACCTCTGTGTTTGGTATTCTGTCTTCCCACTTTATTTTCAGGATCTTGTACAGACACCTTATGTGAAAGCTGTTCACTCTCTTGATGTGCTTAGCATATGCAGTCCATATTTCTGAACCATAAAGCAGGAAAGACAGCATGCAAATCTTGTAGTTTTTCATCTTCATCTTAGCTGATAGTTTGCTGTTATTCCATGAACATTTCTCTTACAGCCTGACATTCTTAGCTACTTTTATGATTCTGTGGGTGTGACTACACGAGATGCTACTGCACGCTAACCATGATGCGACGTTACTGAACAGTAGTAACAAGCTACTGCACAGTAACTCATTGCGACTGCACAGTAATACAAGTTACTGTGCAGTCATTTAATACTTGCTTATTGATGCAATGAGCAACTGATGTTCAGCAATTTAGGGGGGCAAGCCAGTTTCCTCAGAACAGTAAAAAGACCTTGTCAATTGACTATGTCAAAGGCCTTCATCAAATCAATGAAGGCTTTGTACAGTGGTATTCATTTTTCTCTATACTTCTCTTACAGTTGTTTAACCAAAACCAGCATATCAATAGTGGAGTATCATGAGTGAAAACGGTCTTGACTTTCAGGATAGATTCTTTCACGTAGAGATTGTAAACCAGGGAGCGTGGTGTGATTGACAATTTTTCCAATGATGTTCAGCAGGAAGATACCTCTATAATTGTCACAGTTGCTTCTATCTCCTTTGTTTTTGTGTAATTGTACAGAGCATCTCAGAGATCTTGCAGTACCACTTCCTCTTTCCAACAGAGCAGTATACCTTCATGAAGCTTTCAGAATAATTAGTTGTTGGCACATTTGTAGATTTCAGCAGGCAATCAGTTGTTGCCCTGTGTCTTGTTCCTGGGAATTGATTTAATGGCTTTCTGCAAATCTTCAAATGTAGGCTCATTGTCCAAATTCATTATAACTTTGGACTGTGGTAATCCTTTGAGCTCCTTGTGTTTGATTTCAGTCTCACTGGAGTATAAAATTCCATAGTGTTTAATCCAATGCTTGAGTTGTTTTTGTATATCAGTAATAACATTTCCATTTGTGTCTTTCAGAGGAGATATTTTCTTCTTGACTGAACCAATTGCTCATTTGATGCCTTTGTATATGACAGGCCTATCAGCTGCTTTCTGAATATCATTACAGAATTTCAACCAAAAGTTGTGGGCATACCTCCTAGCCTCCTTTTGCATTTCTCTTCAAGCCTTTGTCAGATTTTCCAGATTTATGGCATTGGGAGATTTCTTATACTTGGTTAGCACTGTCCTTTTGTTCTCAACCAGTGGCAGAAGGGTTTCAGAGTGCTCTTCAAACTGGTCTGCATTTTTCTTGTATTTTTTGCCAAACGCTATTACAGCAGCATTGTATATGGTAGTTTTTAAGCTTTTCCAAGCTTCAGTGGCTGAATTGTTAGAAAATCTTGTGTTCTAAACTCATCGAATAGTGTGACGGGGGCCTTCCTGGAGGTTAGATCTCAATTTACCCCGCCCACCTGCTTAAGGCAGTTGGCCCTGACTCGCCTGCCACAACTTGAACGTTACTCTGCTATATTAAGTGGGAGGCTGCCCGTGTGTGTGTGTGTGTGTGTGTGTGTGTGTATATATATATATATATATGTATGTTTAAGACATGTTGTATATGTAGCTTTGCCATACATCACTTTCATGTTGTTAAACAAAAAAATTAACTTGGATGGTCTATTTATTTTTGGCTTAGTCCATCCTTTTCTTATTCATAAAATAATTAAGCTGTTTGATTGGTTTCTGCTGATTTACACAAACTGTTCATGCCTGTTTGAAGCAGACACAAGTAACATTTAAATAAGTATTAACTAACTAAGCTAAACCTTCCCTTCCTAAAATCGTACCAGTTTTTCCTTTGTCTCCAAGATACTCGAACAAAATCAAGTCACAGAGGATCAAAAGAGAAATAGCCCTTCTTGAATTCTCGAGAAAGTATTTCTCAACATCAGCCTATCTGGCAATCTAGGGCACTGAGTGAGCAACAGAGGGCTAACAATTTATGGTTGAATTTAGTGCTTATTTTTAGCATGTCGATATTCTTTGACAGTTACCACACAGTTATCAGAAATATATCGTCTATTAGGGAAAACTGTGAAACATTTGACCCCACTTCAGATGTAATGAATGCAGCATATAGACATGTGTGAAACTGGCTGAACTCTGTGTCTATATAAGGTTGTAGATTTTAGACTTTATTTTAATTGAGCAGCTTTAAACAGCTATCTGTCTTCACATTGATCAAAAATGAAGGAGACAGGCTTAAATTTGCTTGTGTATATTAGTTAGCTAATCTTTTTCTCGAGTAGATCAGAAATAGCTTACATTATTAATTAAACAAGATTTGTTTTTATTGCCGTTTACTGCATCTTTTTACTTGCCAGAAAACCACTCATTTTGGCACCATAAAATTGGATGCATTTCTTATATGATGTCATTGAAGGGTTAAATTGTGTACTTTAAGGACAGGAATATACCTAAACAAGGAGGCATACGTTAGGTTTGATCAAAAACATTTTATTTAATTTTCCATGCAACAGTACCCCTCTCCTCACCCCTCTGAAAAAAAACTTTTTTTTTTGTCTTGTAAACAGATCTGGCCTTCATTACACATAGTCATGCTAACAATTTAAACATTAGAATTTATTTCCCAGAACCATTTCATAAAGGTATTCATTCATCCCCCTGAAATGGGAAACATTTGTGGACTGTATATCTCTAATATGAGAAGTGCTGATGGCTGGCAGCTCTTTCTGCTCATCAGTTGATTTAATTAAGAAGAGACTTCATGTTTAGCCTATGAACAGCTCAATTAGGCAATTAGCTACTGACAGGGAATAGTTGTGACCTCTTGTGACATTTTGCAGATTAGCATCTCTGAAGAAAAGTTAGACCTTTCAGCCTGGTCTTCCAGGAGTTTTCCATTGCATTCCTGATGGCCATTGGATAAACACAGGGAAGCATGCAAAGAGCATCATCCTCCAATGCTACACAAATTGGGCCTGATTTTACACTCACTCACAGCAATCAAATACTAGTGTCTTCACTGTGGTTGGGGAAGTGAGAGTGATGAGAGTAGCATCATTAGTGAGAGCAGTATCATGCCCAAGCTCCTCAAAACTGCATTATGCACTATTAACATACACTCTGCATAACTCTATGTCTGCTGCTGATATAGTGTGGAGGAGTGGTAAGTGATGCCTGGCAGACAATCTTTTTCCACACAAAGCAGGACATTAGTTCCACCCTTCAGCAGAGCTTGAAGAAAACATTTTCAGCCATTTTTTAAATTTAATAAAGATGGAGTTGGGTGTTTTCCAGGTATTAGGTTACATGAGCAATTAAAATAGCAAACTGCTTCTATAAGAAAGAGGGAGAGAGAAAGAAAACACATGATATATCTGAATGAAAAGATAGGCATATAGAATAATCCCAAATAATTCATTTATTCTTCAGCCACTTTTCCTTCTTGTTGTCATGGACATTTTCAAGATAAAATGGATTATATGAAATTGTGAATTTTAATTTTTTAACCAAAACCATTGGAGCTTATTGACAATGTCTGATACTTAAAGGCAGATTTAATAAAAAAGGGGTTTTGACGTAGTGAATATTCTGATTTCTCATAAATGAAGCCCTCATGCCTTGAATTGATGATGGGTCATTTATTCTGCCCATTTAAAAAAGATACATCACATTGTGGGTTGGAAAGCACTCTGGGGCAAGATTGAATCTTGAGGCCTTGGTATCTGAATGTGGAAGCTGTGAATAAGTCTGGGTGGTGGGGATGGTGGTGTTGGAGGATCATATTCTTATTTTCCTTATGCCTAGACAGGATGGGGATCTTAAATGTGTTTCTATTGTAACTTGGGATCATGAGAGAGAAAAACCTGGGAACACCAGTTTAGTTTATTCCCCTTCATCTAACTGGAATTATCCTACTTTGTTTTTGTTATCAATCTATCTAACTTTACCCTTTTATAACCCAAATGATTTTGAAGTATAATCAGGGGATGCCTACAATTTAGCATGTGGTTGTCAGCCTTAAATTGTACCTAGATACTTTATCATTGCTCAACACACAGCTTGCCAATCTCTGGTATTTATTAAACAATCAGAAGATAATCTCTATAATCATTTAATCTAAATTTAATGAATGTTGGCCTACTATAACCTCCTTGTCATAATACATTACTGATCTCCAAATAGGTGAAAAAAAAACATTTATTTTCTGTAGTTGTACTGCTTTACTAATTAAGTTTACTAACTGACAAGGACAAACTTAACTGGAGTTTGTATCCTAAATTTCTGCTCATTTACATGGACGCTTCATCATCCCCAGACAACTGCAGAGATTCTCAGCAAAGGCTTTTTATTTTCTCCTTCTTTTATTTATCTGGCTGAAATGAGGCTTGCCTGAGTTTGGCAGTAGACTCTAGCCTGCAATTTAAGCCCAGGAGGAAATCCTCACTTTGCCTCTTTGTAAATTCGCTACCACATAGAAGTCCCACTGAGAAGTGGGCATCTTAAATGGACAGTGCTTTACTTGTGCTTTTGTAGTGTTTTGCCTTTTCTTTCTGGTGTCAGTTTTATAGCCTTTTGCCACCTTTATTCAGGTCCCATAAATAGATCAACTAAACCCAAGGGCAATACATATTCTATTCTACTTCTTGGAATGGTACAAAAGGGCCTTGACTGTGATTTAAAAATGTAATATTATGTTTGAAGTGTAACTGAGAAAAGGCATCATGTACAGTTGGATTTCAGACGTTGACATTTTGGGGCAGTGCAGGGAGGTTATTGCCACAGTCCCCACAGTAAGTATATGTTTATGTCCCAAATGGAAAATTTCAAGGCTGCCTTAGGCACAGTTGTTCTTCTGTGACTGGCTATCATTGTCATTATAATTGTTCTCTGTCAGTCCTTGCTGTCCTGGCACACTAACTCTTACCTATGTCTTCCACCGTATGCATGTGTTAACATCTACACCATCCCCCACAAACTGGAACTGTATCAGTTCTTTTAAATTGTTTCTCTTTCCATTACTCTGGTCCCCCACAGGCAGAAGGCAGGGTAGAGTGGAACCTTAGAGACTAACTGGTTCAGACAGCTATCAGCTATGTAGGCAACAGCTGCTTTAAACAGACTTGCTGAAAGTAGGAGTACTAAACAGGAAGGAGTCTAAATATACAGGATAGCAAGAGGGGGCGTTGCTGAGAGACACAAAGGTGGGCTGAACAGGTTAATAGGGATAAATAGGATAGTTCACCCACTGAAGGTTGTATGGGTTATAAAAGCTAGTCCAGGTGATGGGATGAGAATCCATAGTCTCTGTTGAGTCCGTGCTTACACAATCCAGTCTGGGATGACTTCTTTTTTCAAAATTGTGTGTCCAAGTCCGTTTTTAAAGTTTTGTTGTTTAAGAACAGCTACTCTGAGTTTAGTGGAAGGTCGAGGGAGACTGAAATGTGATGCCATGGGTTTTTGTGTCTTTTTAGAATTGATGTCAAATTGGTGTCCATTCATTATTTCACATAGGGATTGCCCATCTTTCCAAAGCAGAAAGTAGAGGGGCACTGTAAGCAGGTGATGGCATATATGATATTGTTAGTGCAGGTAAATGAAATCTGGATAATTTATGTTGTTTGGCCCAGTGATGATGTGGTCTGCTTTGATGACAGGGCACAGATGGCATCTAGGTCTGTAGAAAGGCCTGGTAGGAATTAGAGTTAGGTAGTCTATTGCTGGGGAGATGTCGTTTGAGGTTGGGAGGCTGCCTGTAAGCAGGACCAGCATGTCCCTTAAGGGTACCTAGAGATGGTCATCATCCTCCAGGAGGGATTGCAGGTCGTTAATGATGTGTTCAAGCTGGAGGCTGCAGATAACTACAGAGGGGTTCTATTGTCCTTGTCATGGGGTTGGTAATGTAGTAAGTCAGAGTGGGGCTCATCTGACTATTTATTTTAGTGTCTAGGGTTTTGGGAATGTATTATAAATGTAGGAAGCCTTGCTTCTAAACCCTAAGGATCTCCTAGCTGGTGGAGTCATAACAGATATGATTATAACAGAGGTTACCTGTAAACAGTGGACCTAGTGTTGTGCTTAGGACAAAAGCTGGTGGTGTGGAAGTAGCTGCGGAGGTTGGTTGGCTTCCAAAACAGTGTTGTGGTGATGTGGTGTCTGAGACATGAATTCATGGAGTGAAATATTCAACTTCTTATCTTCAGACTAACACGGCTAACTACTACTCTCTACACCTTCCAGGCAATGATGAAATGACCATTTCTCTGAGTTACTGGATACGGATACTAATGATGCTTGTTTGTTTTTAATTTCAATTTGCATTTCATTTCTTTCATTTTGGGTGATAAGAGGTCTTGTTGTTGAACTTGGCTCAGATGTTACCCTGGATTCCCCTTTGTGTAAGCAGAAGAATGGTCTGTTTTGGGCAAGGCATACCTCATGAGACACAGTGAATGTGGATTAAATACATTTGCCCTGGAATTAGGGCCTTGTTCTTGCACCATATGCTACAGGGTGCAATATTGGTAGGTAGAGTGTAAGCTAGTGTCAGGGTGTGGCCTTGATTTGTCCAACACAGATGTTCATCCCAGTCTGCCACCTCCTCAATAGAGTACTGGATTGGGCACAAGTGGCTAGAACCCTCTAGCTAGGCCTAGCCACACACCTACTTTCTGCCACCAGAATGGCCAGCTTTGGTCAGCCTTCACCCCTTCCAATATAAACCTCTGACCTGGAAGAGGAAGTGTTTGGCAACAAAGTTCAATCCTGTATCCAGGCTGCTGCATCCCTGGCTCTTGCTGCTACTGGCTTTCTGAGACTCCCTGGATTCCTGACCTGGCTTGCTCATAGATATCCAGTTTGGCCTGAACCTTTGGATACCTGGCCTGATCCTTCTTTGATTTACTGGATTCCTGACCTCATGCTCTGTCTGATTTTCTGGATCTCAGATTCAGTTCCCCAGGTGGATCTCCTGACATTTGGCTTCCTGGCTTCTCTACCCTGTGACTTGACACACTCCCCTCCAGATCTCAGCTGCTTCTTGTGATCCTGAGGTGACCCCAAATCTGACCACCCATGGCTTGGCATGGTAGCTAGGCCCACTGTTTGTGGAAGCCCTTGAGACTGAATTACATAAGACTTCACTCATTCAGGAGAGACTAAGTGCAGCAGAACACAGAAGAGCACATATTCTGAGTACAGCTTCTGTTTGTGAATACATCTTAAGTTACTTCAAGTACACACTTCTGGAAAGATTTTTCTATGAAATATGACCATCCTTTGTGCCTCTAGAAACATCATTGAGGCATAAGAAAACAAATGGATGTTGACAAGCCAGAGAAATGCGCAATTTAGTCTTGAAAATCCAGTCCCATACAGTTACATCACACATGAATTTGAAAAACAGCCTTATCTGAACACCTCGGAGTTATGCATAGGTCCAACACTTAAGTAAGCTAGAAACTACCTTAGGGTTCAAATACACAGTCCAGGTTTAATATTAGAGGGAAACAAATTAGCTACCAGTCAGTTAATAGATGACACAATGACTTTAAACTGTTTAATCCTCAAACAATGACGTATACATGAAACTATAGCATTATTTTAGCATGTACTATATGTGCAGTGTTCATTGTCATCAGTGAGCTATCTAAGCTGTTAGTTATAGGCTTAAGAACTCCACACTAATTATGTTAATGAGCATAACATTTTCTAATGTAAAGGCAATATGTTTTTACTACTTTATTTTTAAAGTTAACAGGGTCATACTACTTCCTAGGGGGATAAGTATGCATCATAATCCTCTATGGAAATATGAAAGGTTTTTTTTAACTTTTGAAAAATACAGAGCCTCACCCATTAAAGGTGCCACTAGTAAGTGGACATGAATGGTTTGTTTCTGAAAAATCCCAAGGGTACTGCTTAATCTAGCAATGCATTTAAGCACAAGCACAACTTTAGGCATATGGGTAGACCTGCTGACTTCAGAAAACCTATCTAGAAGTATAAAATAAATGCTTAGGTATTCTCAGAATTGGAGTTTTAGAGTACGTGTGGCACACTAATGAGACACCTGAGCTAGCTTTATGTGCACTAGCTCTGGTACCAGAAGTGCAAGACGTCTTATTAACCTAGGCACAGCATTGAACTAATGTAATTATACTGCTCTTGTTTCAGGAGCTAGCATAAGCAGAACTAGTTCAGGGGATCTCTGCTAATGCTGCCTTGTGCCATGCCTTCATATGCAGTTATTTTTTCCTTCCTAAATTTTAGCTTTTGTGCCACAATGTGAAGCTGATCCTTCTGCCAGACTGAGGCTTTGAACACACAAAATGTTTACAGTGGTTTAATCAGTGAAGACCAGTGTAAGCAAAAACAGGCAGCAGTGATATAAAACTTTGCACCATTATAACTTATTTGATTTGGTGTAGAATTCCATGAGGAAAAACCAGCCCTAGTATTACACTGATGTAAGTTACACTGGTGTAAGTGCCATGTGTCTGGAAATATCCTTGGGTAGCTATTTCTTGCAGACAAACTGGCTCTTTTAATGAAGGGCAGATGTTGGTAGTTAGGTCAATGAATGGTATATATTCAATATCCAGACTTTTTGATATAGTGGTTTGAACCTTTTGTAACTTTTTATGGATAAATGTCAGCCCTGCCAACTGAAGAAAAAAAAAAAATCAACATTTTCAGGCCGGCAGTTGTAGACAGAAGTTATTGAACTGCTGAAGGTGAATTTCCCAAATGTTTAGATAACATTTCATCGTATTGGGGTTCATTGTGAATCTGGCTGGGACCAGGTGGGGAAGTTCAAGATACCTTGAGAGAAGTTCTTTTACAAAACCTAATGGATACAATGTTTGTACTTTTTAAATAATTAGCCTCTCACGTATTATTTCTCTAACTGGACAATAATTATAATTAACAATTTTTAATTAAAATATGTTTTAGAAAATGACCTATTGGAAAAAGGTCAGGATGATCCTGTTAGACTGTTACATGCCTTTTAAAGGATCCATCACCAAAATGTCTCGACAAGATTAGTTCACATTTAGACCAAAAGGACTGACTGAACAGAGAATAACTTTTCCATCTCTTTTGGTCCTTTTGGAGTGTCATATTTCTAGTGGAGTTGGGAGCCATGCATGTCCATTTTAAAAGTATGCACTGGAAGCTGTATCTTATAACATGCCCAGAAGATGGTAAGACTCACATCCAGACTAATTCCAGGTGAAAGTAGACAAGGTGCAATGAATGGCTATACATACTCTAAGTTAAATATTTAGATAAGCACCAGACATTTTCAAACAGTGTTCTCAGTCTCATTGTACAATCCTGGAAAGTTTTTGTGTCTTATCAACCATGCCTAAGCTATGTGTGCATCTGTTTTTCTGATCTGTGTTGCTGCTGTGCTAACCAATAGCTCAAAGATACTACAAAGACACATTGGGTGTATCCACTCATGAAAGTACGTGCGCTTGCAGCAGCTCAAATAGAAGTGGTGTGAATTTGAGCTGGGGCTTTTTGCCTCAGCACACGTGCTTGGACATGCACTTTGTTGTAAAGCGAATTGTGCTGCTTGGGGCAAAATAACCCTGCCTGGCTCCTCCCGGATCTGCAGCCAGGGGGAACTATTGCCAGGGGCTAGCACCTGTGCTGTCCCCAGGAGTATAAAAAGCTGCCCTGTCCTGGCCCCATCAATATAAAAAGGCACCCTGGCAAGTTGCTCAGGACTACTTGCTCTCAGGAGCTTCTGGGGCCCAGCCAATTGGTAGCTGGGACACTACCCCTTGTGCCAGCTGGACTGCTGAAGCAGCTCTGAGAGCTCCCTGCACCCTCTACCTGCTGCAGCAGTCTGGCAGTGAGGACTGCTGCCTGACTGTAACCTCCTAAGCACCTGCCACACCTGGATGGGGACTGCACAGCCAGTAGAGGCACCTGCCCCTCTGGACCAGCTGCCAGTTGGCTGTGGCTGCAGAATTGGCCTTTGTGTGGCACTACGGCCATGTGTGTCTCCTGCCCAGCCATCTTGGCAGCTATCACCTGGAAGATGTTCTGGGTGTGGTGGCCTGCTTTGAACTGTCAAAGCATGTCCTCCTGGCCCCATTTGGCTAGGAGGTCAGCCACAGCTAGCTGGGTTCAAGGTGCCAGATCTGAGAGAGAGTGAGACAGAGACAGTGATCAGTTGGGCAATGTTTTATTGATATATCTATAGTGTTAAAGCAATTTGAAAGACTACCAGTGTTTCTATCATCATAATAAAGTGAACTCTAAATACATGTTTAATGAATACATATTTTGCTGCCCTTGCACAGAGGCTACAGCTCTCACAGGGGCCATCGCCCCCCAACAAGTGTTACAGGCCCCCAACAGGGGCTATGGTCCCCCTTTAGGGGCTATGGCCACCCCCAACAGGGGCCAAATGGCTTCCAAAGGGGCTACCACCCCCCTTTCAGGGCCCACATGCCCTACCCCAGCCCCCCCGATTGCTGCCCCAAATGGCCTTATCC
>NW_017728912.1:10641255-10647361 GCF_001723895.1 Crocodylus porosus | reverse complement strand
GGCAGGGATTGGGGGTGCACTGCCTGCCCTACATGGCAGCCACAGCATCTCTGTGGAGGATCCAATCTCTGGTTGCCTCAGGGCACAGTCCAGAACCATGCCCTGCCCCACTTTTTTTAACTCCATTTTTTTTTAGAACCCTGGATATCCAGGGGTCTAATTTTGCCCCCGTGCTGCAAACTTGCAGCAGAGGGAACCTTTTCCTGTTCCTGCACGTGCCTCTTGCAGCATCTCAAAGGGGTTTGAGATGCTGCAAGAGGCACATGCAGGCTCATCTGGATGCACCCATTGAAGGCATACCTCAAGAAAAACTGATGCTAACATCAAGCATTGGCAGGAGCTAGCTGTCAGTTGATTGTAAAGGCACCACAATCTCAGCCCATTTGGAGGTAAAGCATCTTGCCCTTGAAGCAGAGAGGAGAAAGCAGAGGAAGGAAAAGGAGAGGAATCACAGACTACAGCCTACTCTCCCCTGTGGAAAGACCTGCAATATTTGCAGATGGATCTGTGGCTCAAGGATTGAACTCTAAAGTTGTCTTAGGATCCATCAATGAGCCATGGTAGAGATCATCCTCATATGGAGTGATTGCCACTGCCACCGCTAATCAATAAAAGATTCAGAGCCTCACATTGACAGCAGCAGTCAGGCTGACTACCTGTTGAACGGTATGCACAGAGAAATGGAGGCACCCTGTCTCTTTCTTCCTGTTCTCCCCAAAAAACTGATTGGGAACAAAGAAGGGCTACTGAAGAAATAAGTGGTAAAATCATAAAACAGGTGTTATACTTGTGTGATTTCCTTAAGGACAAGATAGCCTCTTGTCTCTAAATTCTAACAGCACAACTGATATTTGAAGAAACCATTCGCCTTTCCTAAGTTACTCTGAGAAACACAGTCTCAGAATTATTCTTTCAAATTAATCATGGCACCATTGGTTTATATCATAGCTTTGTAAATTATACAGAATGAGTTTTCAGAGGTTTTCTTTTCACAAAATATTTGTCTCATTAAGTTAGGAGTCAAACAATGTGCATTTTTATGGCCTGAAATCCCAAACTTATTATCATGCTCTTCTCCTCCCTTTGCAGAAAACTGTAGTTTTGTTTATGGTAGATGTTGTATGTGCAATATTTTCTAGCCACACAATGTCAGAGAGACATATTTGAGAAATCCGTTATCATGTATCAGCTCTCAAATCAGTAGTTAAAGAACAGTGCCAGGTACATTTGAGGGTTTTTTGTACTGTTTTTCTCCAGAGTAGGCTTATAGTGATATAAATAGAAGGTACATTTTTGGATGGAAAATACACAATTCATTATGTGGACCAGCATAACACTCTGGCCATGGGCCACAATTCACTAATGGTGTAATTTCCATACCCCACATGATATGGTCATATATCCTTCTCTTTATTTTGAATACTCTAATCATAAACAGATGTCTAGACTGGATACCTTCATAGCTGTCTTTTCTGTAGTGGTAGGGGATATGTACTGCAGCATAATATCCAAGCATGCCAACTGCAATGCTGTGCATTGTTTGAGAGAGTGGTTTGGACTTGGCCAACACACAACTGTTGCTAGATTTATACCTGAGACTACAGATGTGGTGATTCTAGTGGAATACTGATGAATGTAAATTGATTAAATTGATTCTTCCTCTTGCTTTAACTAAATCCAGCACATACCAAAAAGATTGTTTCATACCGATCCTCAAGTAAACTTCTTGGCCCCTACATGGGCATCACTACATTGAAGTCCCTGTATATTATGTCTCTGTATCAAAAGTCAGAATAAAAGTATACATATCTTGGTTGATAAAAATACCTACACTCTTAATTCATGAACTATACAACCATGAAGAATCAGTATTGTTGAAGGGAATTGCATCACAGGTACATTGGTGCCAATTTTGATATCGTTCAGAGATAATGTGGAAGCATTCTTAAACTCATTTAATAATTGTGCTTGTTGCAAGTAAGCATGGTACAGTTTAGCAAAAATGTATGATAGTAAATAAATCTTACAAATAGTATGCTCTTCAAAAAACATTAACGCACCAGTGTAGTAGAACTGGAGAGAATATAGATTCAAGTTCCTCATGACAGATGAGTAAGAAATGTGCTGCAGACAAAACCTCAGAAACATTGAAAGACAAGTTACTAATAGGCAAATAGGGAATTGGACACATAGCAGTTGCCATTACTTGTAGCTAGAGCTGAGTGTCCAGTCCTCTTGGCTTTCTTTTTTTAAGAGAGCACTAGAAACAGTACTCTTTGAAGGCTCCCAATTCAACATCTTAATATTTTATATTAATAAAAGTAATTTAGCTCCTTCCCATGATATTGAATACCCCAGGTAGGCAAAATGAGAATGCAGTGGTCATTTAATCAGATCCCCTCTTCTTTCTCCTAGCTCACCTGTAGTAGAAATCCATGCTTGATATCTACCCTGACTTCATTTTTGGGTTAAAATGTTTTACTAGACAGCTGAACTGGTAGATGGTTGAAGGTTCCCCCTGCCCCCCCCTTTTTTTTTTTTTAAAAAAAGGGGAGGTCAGAAAGGAAACAAAAAAAGTACAGAGTCAAAAAGCCTGAGGATGAATCAATTCTATCTTTGCAGGTTACTCTAAACTGCAGAAATTAAACTGAGAAACAACTGGACGCATTTACTTTTGATTCAGGAAAGGCAGTCACATGCCTGCAGTGGCTCAGGTCAGAAGCTGGGGGGTGCTACAGTACACCTCTCTGGCAGTCAGCCAGCATGGGTTGTGTGTTTGCTTCCTCTTCCTGCTGCTACTGAGGTCTTTGGGATTTGCAGTCCAGAACCACAGGAGCAGAACTCTGCACGGTTGCTCATCTCTTCCTCTTTCTCCTTTCAGGCACCTTTGGGATTTGTAGTCCACAGTCACAGCCAGCAGTAACAGACCAGGGATAGAAAGCATGCTGGGGGACTGTGATTTAATTTGAACTAGGAAGGGGTCTGGGACAGATGTTTCATAGACCAGTTTGACCCAAAGCAGTTAAGTCTGATACTACATTTAACAAAGTTTATTTTAAACCAGTTTCAGCCATTGGAAACTGCTTTTTGTGCACTGAACTTCTTTTCTCTTACAAGTCTAAACCAGTTTCTGATGACTTAAGCCAGTTTATGTGTAACTTCTGTCCCTAGCTGAAGGGTCTGCAGATCATCTGATTAGGCATTTTGTGTCTCGCCTTCATTTAGAGCGGCAGCCTGCAAGGTTCTGCTAAAGAATTTAACTCCTTCAGACAATTCTTGTTATATACAGACAGAGAAGTGTGTGAGTGTTAGGAAGGAAGGAAAAAACAAACAAACAAGCCAAAACAGTCCACTGCTCATAATTTCAGGGAGATAAGGGAAAATTGAACAATGTATGATGGTTGTTAGACATTCTATAGAATACACTACCAGATCCTGCTCAGAAGCTATGATGTCAATTAAAGAGAATACCCATTATAGAAAAGAATACCTATTATATTCAATTGAAGTGAGAAAGAAAATCATGATGCGTGACACATTTGGAACTTCCCTGTAAAAATGTATTAATATAATATAGAAGGTGACCTAGCTTTTGGGGTATTTTCTGTACGATTATATTGTTCATCTGAAAACCATATAAGAAGGGAAAGAATGGTTCTAGTTAGCTACCTTTTCAACATAGTGTCAAGCATTGATGTAACAGGGGGCCTCTCCAGGGCTGATTTCCCTGTAGCCTGCCCACCTGTTTCTAGGCTAACTGCCTGCCTTCTCACCCACCATGCCTTGTTGGTAATTGATTAATTGTTGTTAATAAAGCAGGAGGCTACCCATTTCTTGTCCCAATACCAGGGGGTGCTATCTGTGGCTCCATTCCTCCTCTACACCACAGCCCAAGCCTCACAGATGGCATCCAGATGTTCTCACAATCACTGGCCCCACTCTGGACCCCATAATCCTAGTGTTGAACCCCTCTATGATCCCTCCATTCTGGCAGTCTACTCCACCCTTATCCTGAGCAGCATAGCTCCCAGAACTGCTTCCCCTTCTGGGTGTGGTCCCCCTGGGACCTTCAGCTCTACTGGCCCTGGCCCACCTCTAGGAGAGTTGGAACCCCAGGTCCTCAGCTATTGGGCATTCCTCACCGTGGGCCCCTATGCCTTTGACCCTTCCAGTCCTGGCCCCAGCATTGACCAGTCAGGGGAACTCCAGACAGGCATGCATCTATGGCCTCACTCTCTTTCTCTGGGGGTCCACCTTCCAGACCATACAAAGAGGTAGCCCACCCAGTTGTGAGAGCTAGGGGAAACGCATTTCCTGGGGGCTCCTGCACTACTGGGAGCCCCACCAGGCCACCCACTCCCAGCAGGGTGCAGTTTTAGGTCATGCCTAGGACCAGGAGCCTCCTGACCATCCCCTACAGCTCCTCCCTTACCTCCAGATAATACCAGCAGCCCTCCAGCCAGGTGATGTTGTTGCCTGGCCTCCAGCAGCAAAACTACCCTGTTTATATAGGCAGCCCTGAATCTAAAATGGCTGCTCTAATCAGGCACCTGCCGGCTGCTGCCTTCTGGCCCTTAAAGTGGCAGACACATATAGTGCCCTGCCACAATTGGCATGTGGCAAATTTAAATTTATTAGCTTTGATTTCTCTTTCTCCTTCTCCTTTCAGCCAGCCTGAACATCTGGTTTGGACTAGAACAGAAAAAAGGAGGGGAACAAAAGAATTAAGAAGTCCTTTCCCTCTGAGAGATGTGGTACTTGGTTATAGGTAGACTGAGACCCAGGACCCTACTGGGTTTTCTGGAGAAGCTGGATATGTTTAGCTAGCTATCTGCAAGACTTTAGGTAAGACGTGTGTATGTGTGAACTCTTATTTACATTTTTTCTAACTGTTAAAATAAACAGGTGTAGCAAGCAGAGGTGCCCAAGGCAAACCCTGCCAGAGAGCTGTGGGTGCATAGGTTCCAAACGCAGGGGGGCATTAGTTATGTCAGGAATTCCTAAACAGTCTTTGGCTATGCTGCTGTAGCCACCACATGCTCTGCCTGTCTCAGCTATTGCTGGGGCCTGTTTTGTAGTTCTGAATATGGGTATACTGCTGAGGCATGGACTTCGTGGTGTGGAAGCAATTCTGGAGCTCCCCCTCCCCCCCACAACTTGGTACCCCTCTCACCCACCCCTAATTCTGAAAATAAACAATACTTTTCCTTGTCTATCATATATTACAGATTACTGAAGGGATAAACTACCAGGCTAGGGACAGAAATTACACATAAACCCATATAAGTGATGGGAAACTGGTTCAAACAGAAGAGACGTTCAGTGCATATAAACCACTTTCAAAATGGCCAAAACAGGTTTAAGATAAACCTGGATGAATGTAGTACCAAATTTAACTGATTTAAGTTAAATTGATTTATTGAACTTCTGTCCCAGATCCCTTTCAGATTCAAGTTAACTTACAGTCCCCCAGCATCCCAAGATGCTTTGCACCTCCCCAAAAAATCTCACCTAACATGGTGAGTGGGCTATCCATGGCCCACACTATCTGCAACAGCCAAGCAGGGAGATGTGTTCTAGCTTCTGGCCTGGGCTACTGCAGGGATGTGGCTCCATTTCTGGAATCAAAAGTAAATGCTTGTTCAGTTGCTTATTGGTTAAATCTATGCAGCTGGAACAGAAGTAGGGCACTCTTCTGTTGGGGCAACCCATTTCCCTGTTGCCTGCCATGTCTATGTAATATTTAGATGAAAAGGATCATGTGGGAGGCTGTCTTACATATGTGGTCTTAGGATTCGTGGCATAAAGTACATGGCCACACTTTTATTTACACCATGTCTGTTTCCACCCTTGGGTCTTAATAGCACTGGTTGACTAATGAAGTCCTCAGTGGGGACTCCTTGTGTTCTTGTTCACACTCTGAATGTGGATGCTCAGTTCAGAACACCTGTCCATCCTTAGTCTTCTTACTTAAATTCATAGATTCATAGATTCATAGATGCTAGGGTCGGAAGGGACCTCAATGGATCATCGAGTCCGACCCCCTGCATAAGCAGGAAAGAGTGCTGGGCCTACATTACCCCAGCTAGATACACATCCAACCTTC
>NW_017728912.1:10636706-10640795 GCF_001723895.1 Crocodylus porosus | reverse complement strand
GTTATAATGAAGTAAAAGTCATTGGCCGTACTTAACCAGCTTATACTTTTTGAACTCAGTTTCTGTTTTCATCATAGATACTTTCCCGTGCTGTTATTCCTCACAGCATGGGTCTAATCCTCTCATCACCAGGACCAGGGCTATGTTGTTTTGCATCCTGAGGCTAGCTCCTGCCCCACAGTCACAGTCCTTCCTGCCTGGATCTTCACTACCCAGGTTGTGTCTCACCCTATGGCAAAAGCCTAATTCTTTATTTACTTTTTTCTTGTCTGAAAACTGTCTTTCTCTTTCACTTTCCTCTTGCAGGTCTGGATGATATCTCCCCTCTGGCATTCAGGAAATACCATCAAAGATCCAGTATCTTTCAGCATCACTCCCCAGGAGGGCTATTCCAACGCTTATTCCCCAAAGCCTCCACACTGACCTGGGTAAATTGTTACTCCCAGTCTCATCCTCTTTTCAGGGGTCACTCTTTCCTCCTCTCTGGCTTGGAGTCTTTTTTTCTTCCTGAGCTGTCTCTTGTTTCCTATTCCTTTCCCCTTTTTTCTCTTCCAACACTTCCCCATACCATCTTTAAAGGGCCTGCATCCCCTATAATCTCACCTTGCTGTCGGATCCCTGGTGTTGGCTCATCTGTAGGACAAGTTTAGCAGGGGCAAACTCTGACTCCCTGCTACAGCAGCTTAGACTGATCTGTGAAGATTGAATCAATTCAGCTTTGGGCTTTTTGACTGTCTTTACTTAGCTCCAGAGACAAGTAGGATAAAGTAGCACAGGGCCCATTTCAATTGTGAGAGAACTGGGATACATCTCAGCAACACTCCAACCCTTTCACAGAAAAGATAAAAGCATGAAGTATGACACAGGAAGCAGGTGAATCAGAGACTTAGCAAGCCCTGTGACCATGACCAACTTAAAATCTCCCCATCCTTATTTCCCTTAATTTTTAATTATTATTTTTTTATTATACCTATTCAGTAAATTTGTATAAATAAAACAGAAGAGATCGAATAATGTTTCATTATAACATATATGGACAAAAATCAAGGTAACTTTGAATGTAGCAGGTTTTATGAAAATAAACCTGAAACCCAACAATATTTCCAGTAAAGAATTTGTGCACTTAATTTTTCTGTTGGTGAAAACAATCAAAGTATAGATAAATAACCTTAAGATTTGACATGCATACACTTTATTCTGAAAAGTTAAATAGAAAATGAGTGGGTGGTTGGGTGGACTGGAGAAGAGAAGGATGACTGGACTCAAGAAAGATAACTTGCAAAAGATCTGAAGTGATCTTACACCCCGTCCTTACACCAACCAGATTTTATTACCCTTGCCAGGCTGCTAGCCACCTGGTAGAACGATGGTATTGTTAGCAAGCCACTCAAATGGCTGGTCTCAAACCTGGTTAGTCATCTTGAATTATGTTGGGGAAAGCCTTTCTCTGTTCTGTCCTGTCCTGTCCATTGCTATGTCTAGCTGAACAAGGCATCCATGCTTGGATTCTGCTCCAAGCGTGCAGGTGCTTTTTTTATTCTCACGCCACCAGGAGGTATCTGTCCTCTTTTCTCACCCCAGCATCTAGCTATCAGTTCTGTGTCTTCTCAGACCCAGTGGTTAGGGTCTCTACCCCTTCAATCACAGTCCATGAAGCTTTTACTACAAGGCCCAATCAGGACTAGCTTAGCAAGACTTTAATTCTGAATGCTAACACTTATTAATCTTATAGTCGATATGAAGCCCCAGATTCCCACTTCCTAGAGTAAACTCACAATTGGAAAGCTTGCCTATCTCTCTCTCTCAACTATATAGTTAGTTCAGTAAAAGATACCAGGGCTGTGCAAAGCTTTGGTCCCTGATTTGATTTGGTGGAGATTTGGCCTGATTTGGTGGCAAAATCTCCAAATCTGAATCAAATGAGATGACACTTTAATTTCTCTGAATCAAACTGGAAGCCTTTGAATTGATTTGGAGAGATTCGGAAAGATTAGGGGATTCAGACAGAAAGACAGCTTTAAATGTTTTTTCTACATACCTCTAGGTAGCAGGGGCTTGCGAATGCTGTGATGCTGGGGTGTATGCAGTGTGCCACAGAAGCACAGAGCGCTCCCCAGTGTGCTCATCAGCGAACCCGGAAGTGGACCAGAAGCACTTCTGATCCGCTTCTGGGTCCACTGGGGAGCATGCCCCCCACCCTCCCAGCTCAGTGACTGGTGCCTCCTGGGTCTTGAGGTGGGGCACCACCTGCGGCCGATCGCTGCACTTCCAGCCCACTTCTGGGTCTGGAAGCATGTGGAGGGCCCCATTGCAGTCCTGTGGGATGCTCCGTGTACCCCAGCATCGCAGCGATCACGAGCCACACCTGCTACCTCAAGGCATGTAGAAAAAACGTTTAAAACTGTGTCTATGTCTGAATTCTAAAGCTGTGTCTTCAGATTCAGCTGAATCAAACACCTCTAAAAGATATCACCCACACAAATCCTTGCCTCACATTTTTGCTGGACTGACATTACCACAATTGATATAGTTTGTCATTTCTCATTACCACTGTTTTTTGATAGCAACACTTGTAGTGTTTTCTGTATTGAGAAAGTTTCTGATTTTTTAGGCAATAAAGGAATGCTACTGAGTTCTCAGAAATATTTTTTAAAAAATGCTATAGCTGCTTTCCTTGATTTAAACTTACTACATTTAATAACTTGTGACACAAAGTTCATAGAGGTTTTTGCATATTTGTTTTCTTGATTGGACTCATATGTATATCATTGGGAATTCATCACTGGTGCATAGGTATGACATCATTTGAAAGATCTTACCTGTCTGTAAGCACGTGGCTTTGGGTAATCAACTCTAAAATTATATTTTGATTAGAAACATGAGTCAAAGTCAAATATCAGCCCAAGCCTAACAGCCCACTGGATTTCTGTAGCCATTGGATCATAAAGCAGTGATATTAGTAGCATCATATCTGGCCACCTTTGACACTCATCCTGAATGACAGGCAGCCTTTGGCAGGAGTCCAGAGCAGGGCTTGAACTCACGTCTTCAGAGCTGTAGAGAGATGTCTTAACATCTTTTACATTGCAGCCTCTGCTTATACATACGCTGATCATATAACAATCATTCATAAGCATAGAAACTTACGTTTTCATCAAATGCCTAAGTAGTAACACTTTGCAGCTGTAGTGCCTTTGAGACTTCAGTTTGTTTTACAAATATGAAGGAAGTCCTACCGCATTCCTGTCAGTTAGGCATTATTGACAAAGCTCTTCCTTACCAGATGACTAAAACTGGGCTTCTTACCCTGTGTTTAAACAACTCTGTAAGTGGCCTGATTAGCCAAGGGGCTGAGCACCCACCAACTCTCACTGAAACAGCAGTGTGCATGTTGTCTATGTCTGGTTGAAATGAAGTCCAAAACAGCTGTTATATACTTGACCCTTTTATAAATCAGACCAGTAAGTTCCCTAAATAGGGATTATTGAAGCTAACTTCTGCATTCAGTTTTGAAGAACTTGGCCATTTCTCTTTATTTTAAACATGAGGAAACTAAGGCAGAGAGAGGAAGGGAGACTTGCTCAGAATCATGCAGGAAGCCAAGATCATCACAGAGCCAAGAATAAACTCATTTCCTTACTACCAGTCATGGAAATCTATGAATTTTGACAGAGTCAAAGCAGTGGTTTTCACCTCCACAAACAAAACCCAGATTCTACTTCCCAGCAATAACCAGCTCATTTAAGATGCAATAAAAGAAAATGATGAGAGGAAAGATACACATGAACGCTGATTCATTTGCCAGGATTTCTCTTGTTTGCAATCTTTCCTCATGAGATATAACAATGTTGAAATTTCATACAGCCACAGAATTTTTGAAGCCAACACTTTCCACTCAGCAATTTACTTAAAAAAACAGATGGGTGACCATCTTTCTTGGTTAATGATACAGGTGGCCAAGTACTGTCAACTACTTATCTTCTTTGTTTTATGTTGACTGAAGTGGAAGAAAGAAGGTGGAATTTCTTTGTAGTATGCAACTTGGAAATGTATCTTATATTTCATTTTTGCCTATCTAAATCTAAGCCA
>NW_017728912.1:10631575-10635871 GCF_001723895.1 Crocodylus porosus | reverse complement strand
TAGGGGGAGGAGATGCAGCCCTGCACCCCTGCATTAGAAATTCTGTCAGCTGATCAGGGCTCACAATCAAGGAAATTGAGTATCTTCCCCCGGTGGGCAGCTGACCAGTGCTTCCAGCTTCCATAGCACAGAGGAGTGTGCTCTGAGGCTGGGAATACTAGCCATGCATTCAATTAAAGGCATAATAGGAACCAGCAACCAAGTCATTACATTTATTTGTGTAATATTTTTTCTCATATTCCTAGTTTTATCATGCCCTTAACTGGATGAGCGTTTAGCCAGGTCACTTCTTAAGATGTGATTAACCAGTTAATTATGTCTGAAGTGGGCTTTTGATAGGTCTTTGGTACCCTCTCCTTCCCTCCTGCCATTCTCCTCTCTCATTTATTTTTTCCTGTGTCTTGTCTGTGTCTCCTCTTCATTTCCACCCCCTAGTTTTCCTTTTTTATTTTAAATTTATACAACACGATGAAGTTTAATGACTTCTTTCTCCTACAAAAGTTTGTAATTGGCTTCTATATTTAAGCTATATATTTTTAAAGTATTATTTCATTTTGGTCTGTACAAAGAGTCTAGGAGAGCTCTGTTTGCTTTATGGTCAAGATTAAGCATGCAAAGTGTTTATAAATCATTTAAATTATTTTCATAGTAGTACATGGGGCTCAGGGTGGAGCATATAATCTTAATAACAAGTAAACTGACCAAAGGAATGCTGTGACACATTTTTTAAAAGGAGATATTTAAAGAGCAAATGAATTTCCACACTGAGTTCATGCTACCAAAGTTCAGTTTTACCTGCTTTCATGTGGCCTGTAATATATTATCTTTTATAGGTTTTATTTTCCATAAGTTACTGGTAATTTGTAAGCATAATTGAAGAACTTCTTTAGGATAAAAGAAATTAGTATTTACTTTGAACAGTGCATTACTTTTGCACATTAGTTTTGATATGATTGTAGTCTTCCATCTGAATGAATTATGCTTTCTTACTCAAAGAAACCTAAGTCAACTTGCTGAAGATAAATGAACAAGAAAACAAAGAAAACTAATCTATTAAAGCAATCCAGTACTGTTTATGAGAGATTTGAATGTTGCTAGACATTTTTTGGGCCCAGCCTTAATTTGAGCTTACAGTTTGATAGTTTCCCACTGAAGGCAAAGTTAATTTTTTCCATTTTAGGTCAGAAGGTATTTTTGGGTCAGACTTCCTTGAGGTATTGGCTTAGAAAGGAAACTAAACTTTAGGAATGTTTCTGCCTAAGGAAAGTGTCATGTTTTGCTATCAGTACAAGACATTCCTGCTCCCTCCAAAATGCATGTAGCTGAATATATTTATAGGCTGAGTTGCTGTCTTTTTCAGATTATTATTACTTGCATCATGGTAGTACCTGGAAAGCCCCAGCTTCACTCCACTTGAGTTGTACACATACTTAATAAGGAAAAAGCCCCTGCTCCAAACACTTGTTATTCCAAGATGAGAAACTCCATTACCTTCAGAAGTAGGTGCAACCTGCTCTGAAATCTTAGGGATCTGTTTCTACATTGTCTTGTTCTGGGTGTATGCATGTGCAACTCCATTGATTACTATGACATTGTTTCTCTTGAGAGCGAGGTCTGAACTTGTCTCTAGGAAGCAGCTAAGATGTAAGGATTTCTCATATTTTTTAAGCATAGCTTAGAAAGTGCAACTCCTTTTTCAACGGTGTGTGTAAAGCTGTCAGTTTAATCAGTGTACATGCACAAAGGGATGAGGCTTTCTTCCAGTTGCTGCTGGGACTCTTCCTCAGCTTGCTATTGTATATTGGTTCTCAAACCAATGATGTGTGAACTGCTGCTGCCACTTTGGTTTCCAAATAAGGCTCTGCTTATGCATTCAAAACAGCACCTGAGAGTGAGGGTACATACAAGCACTGCATTTATATTGACCTAACCAAAGTTAGGTCGATCTAAATGGCCAGTTGTGCAGGTGTTTGCAAGGCTTGGTCACCCTAACAGTGGGATGCCAAACCTAAAGCTAGTTCACTTCTGAGGTTTGCTTGAATTAACTTAACTAAAATGGGTTAATCTGGGCTAATGAACATGTTCATTGCACAGCCTTGGGGATGGGAAAACCCACACATTCACCACAGACCTGGGGCTGTGCTGTTCCTGCCCCACCCCCACCAACCCTGACCAAGCTGTTTTTAGCTTCTGAATTATCCCCTATCCAGGCAACAACACCCTCCCCACCCCCCCATCAGACCCACCAGTCCCTCCTTGACTTAGGCCCTCTCTCTCTTTCTGCAGGTCCACCAGCCTTCCTCCCAATCCTGCCAGGCCTCTGCTCCACCACATTACTTATCTTGGGTAGCTTGCTCTGCTCCTGGTAAGCAGTCTATACACACTGCTCTTGGTTTAGGTTTTGGTGGCTTAAAATAAACCACCTACAACTAAATCAGGTCTCACAAATGCTTGTTCATACCCTTAGCTGGTTGCATATCTGGGATTTGGAGAAATGTGTTTGATTGCAGATGCACGTGTGGACAATTCAATGGATGGTTATAATAATAATTAGTTATTAACTTATGAAATAGGTGTGTGTCTATAGTACATATATGCTGCTAAAATGGGGGTTGACTGCTGTATGGGCTTGCTTTGGTAAATCTCATGAGCAAATCTTCCTGCTCCCTACAAAAGATAGCTTGGTGCTGTCTGTGAATGTTTCAGGAGACTAAGGATGAAAAGCTCTATTTTTAGTGTAAAGTCATAAAAAATCTTCATCAAATGAGTTTGTTTTTCAAATGTTTTGCATGGATTCATGTCTTAAACTGTATAACAGATTGAGATGCTTAAGAAGCACAACTGGTTTCTAGCTGACGATCAGGACTTTATGAAGTGATTGATCACAGCTGCCAATTGTCAACGTCAGAAGGATGTTCCAAATTGGCAGTCCCCAAAGTGCTTGAATGGATTAGTCTAAAAAGAGAAAAGAAACGAGGGTGTGGAGAGAACCAGTTTTCAAGTCTTTTAATGTGATTTTTAAATACACTGTACACACAAAAATTTCCATTTTGTAAAAATAACTCCAAGGCTTTGAGGGCTGATCATGCTCTCACTATATCTTTTTTTTTTTTTGGGGGGGGGGAGGGGGAAGGAAGGGGGATTTTGTTTTTATTAAGGTTTCCAAGGAAAAATCACAAACTGAGTCCAAGGATGGAAAAAGAAATATGTAGTGACAGTTGTGTATGTTTTTTCATCATTATTTATAAAGGAAAAAGATAGTTATTAAACTTGCATGATTATTGGCTTCTACTGGGGAAGCAGGGAGGGGAAGGAAGCCAAGGGCTGAAGTTAATAGAAGTTTGCTGTGAGCTTCAATGGAAGCAGATTCAGCTGCTGAAAGAATGATCAAGTAATGGTAGCAACGTAGTTTGTTATTGATTGCTGTAATTTTTGTATCCTTAATGCTGAGAGAAGGTTGGAGAATATAATTTTTATAGGGATGGATTGTTTTGATACTCAGGAGACCTGGACTCCAGCCTTAGCTCTGTCACTGACCTGAAGGGGAGGGAACATCTGGGAATAGGTGCTCAAAGCTTACAGAAATTCTCCTAATGTGCAGTATGTAGAGAAGCAGCATGTAGAAGTGGGAGGCAAAATAGTGGGTTGTGCTGGTAGGGGGCAGAAAAGCAGATAATTTTCTGAGTTTATGGGGCAGTCAACATAGGTTTACTCATTCTGAGGGATCTTGACAAAAACATGAATTATGCCACCTTGGTACGAACATGTGATTGCATTGCATGTAAAGTTTCAACAGGGCTTTTACGTTCTCGGAAATTGACCAGTGCTGTATTGCCCAGTTGTACTCAGACAAAACTGTGGTGTACTCCTGTGAAATAAGATTGTGAACTGCTTTCTGTATACATTTAATTTGCTCTCAGTTGCATGGGGGTTCTCCAGTAAGAGAGGAGGAGTCATTTATTTTGTGGAATATGCCCCCTCTTGAGTATTCTCTCTGATACAAAGCAGAGGGAGGTAGATAGCTCTGTTAGTCTGAAGTCAGGCATAAGTAGATTAATCTTGTGTTTACACTATTGCAATATTTTCATAAAAGCTAATTTGACTCAAAACTTGAGCATATTCCCTAACGTAACTCAAAAACTTAGGACTGAGCATCACTTGGAACTGGTTTCGGAACACCCAAAGATTCTTTGGTGTATCCAGATCAATGTAATTGGAGTACAACAGATTGGTACTTTGTGTGAAGGGGAATGACCTGGTGAGGGGGCTGCAGGTGCTCCACCACCTGGGTGACAG
>NW_017728912.1:10623922-10631475 GCF_001723895.1 Crocodylus porosus | reverse complement strand
GAGGTTAGATGAACACCTTGCTGGGGTCATTTGACCCCAGTATTCTTTCCTGCCATGGCAGGGGGTCGGACTAGATGATCTGTTCAGGTCTCTTCCGACCCTAGAAATTATGAAACTATGAATTTGGGTACAGTTGTGGGACTACCTGAGCCTCAGACACTGAGTCTGGCTGAGACTACAGTATATGTTGTACCCTTTTCCTTAGAAGTGGGCATCATGTGAAAGGGGCAGATCTCTTAGTAATGAACGCAGGTATGAGATCCTCTTGTGTGGGTGGAAGGCAAAGATTTGCAGATGTTTGTTCTGTATGAGAAATACATCTAGCTGTGTGATCATAGTCAAAGGTAAGCACTACAAAATGAGGCTGATTTTCTTGAGAATAGTGCATGTGCAGAAGGAAATGAACAGATGTTTATATGAACTGCTGATGGTTTCGTAGTAGCATTCATACACATCTACATACAACCTATTCACTTTCATCCTGGCCTGCTGATACGTGTGGATAAGAGATATTATCCTAATCAGTCTGATTCATTTTTATTGGCTTTCGAACCTGATCCAGTTCCCACTGAAGTCAGCTGGAGTTCTTCCAGCGAGTGCAGGATTGCTCTCTTAACAAATAATACTATAAACCAAAATAAAGTAAGTTAATACTCGAAGTCTAGAAAAGTCTTACCTATTTATTTATTTTAGCATTCTAAAGTATAAAATCCATGTTCTTTGGCTTTCAAATATAAACACTTTTCATAAAAACTGGAATATAAGGTTTGCAAGTTTAATTTTAGCTCTTTTTGTTGACCTGCAGTAATGTGCAAGAGCCCTTCTCACCTTGCTATCATGACACCTTAAATCCTAAATTTATTTGGGTGAGATTATATGTTAGAATTAGCAGTTGCTAACTGTAAGGAATGCTAGAGTATGTTAAGGTTAACAGATGCTAGAGATCAGTTGTGTATTAAGGGTTCATACTCTCTGTAGCATGCACTGCTCAGACCGGCAGCTAGAGGGCTTGTGAGCAGGGACATGACTAGGGGATGCAAGTGTGCTCCATGCCTGCCCTACTGACTGTAGCTACACTATAGGTCCAGGATAAGAAGGGGAGTGGGCCCCCCCATGCCACCTGGATCACAACTTCTACCCCACATTGGACTCCAGATTCTCCTCTTCCCCATTAGGCCCCTTCAGCTGCAGATCACCAACCTGCCACCCTGATCATCCCAAGAGCCCTGCAACTGCCCAGCAGCAATTCACTCTCTTGCCCCTTTCCCCCTCTGCTCCTCCTTCAGTTGCAGGACCTGGCAGAGACTGTATCTAGGCACATGGGGTGGCACAGTCTGTAGTGGGCCCAGAAGTAGTCAGGGAGGGAAACCTCACTCCATTGACTTCTCTGCTGCTCTCAGGCTGATCAAGGCAGATGGTTCAGGGGGGTATGAGGGCAGTGATCCAGGTGGCAGGACAACAGGCTAGTAGTGGAAGAGGCAACTGGGGGGAGTAATTCCGGGAGAAGAGAAGGCAACAGCTCCCTGCTGGCAGCAATCTGCTGCTTCCTCTCTCCCTGTTGTCTTCCCCTCTCCACTTCTGCCCCCACTCCTCCTCCCCTTTTCTATGCCCCCAGCCCCTGTGCCTCTTACCCTCTTTCCCCTCCCCACACTCCTACTGCCTGGCTGTCCATGGCCATAGAGCCCTATATGATAGCTAGTCCACCTGGAAGAAAAGTCTCCTAGGATACTGGTGGACCACAAATTGGTGGTTGTATCTCAGGTGAACAACCAGATGTTATATTAACTTGAGTTGAGTAGCGCAGCTCAAAGATAATTCTTGCATGAAGTGGTGTATCACAGAGATGCATAAAGGTCACTTAGCACTTGTTAATGAGCCTTAAAGTGTGATCATTGAAGGTTTAAGTGCCCTTAATTTGGTCTAATTGTAAAGTGTAATCTCACCCTTTACGATTAAAACATTCATGTTAAAGTAAATTTATTAAAAACTGACAGGAGGGCATTTGATCTCTAATAGACCCTTAATGAACATGTTATTCAAACAATCACTTAAGAGTAAATAAGTATAATTTTATTGATTACAGGGGAAGTATGCCAGTTTATGTCAGCTGAAAACCTGGCCAATAGACTGGGGTGAAGGAAAGAGAATTAAAAGCACAAGCCTTTGAAATCAGGGAAAAGTGAAAGTGTAGGATTTGTGATTCCTGGCCTTTAGACAACTGTGCATTCTTCCTCTCTTTTTTTAGACATTATTTGTTTTACATGTTATTTTTTTCTCCTCATAACATTGGAGTTGCCTGGAGCTTTTTAATGCTACTTTAGTGTTTTTTCTACTACCTAGATAACTCGCATAGTGCAATGCTCATGCAGTACATAAACCTCTTTTCCCCTCGTTGGTCTTTGGATCACCAAAGACAAAAAATTCAGTCAGCTGACCAACTTAACCAACCATATTTCTCCAACTTTAGAAGGCTCAGTAAATAGATGAAAGTTCAAGAATGGTTCTTATTTTATCCTACCTGTTTCACACATTCTTAGTTACATTAGTTTCTACAAATAACTGCTTCTGTCTCACTTTTAGAAACCTCCTTGCAGGAGTTCAGAAGCAGCTGAGTATGCTGGAAAGTGGGACACATAGAGGAGTGTCCCATTTTTAGACCCAAGAAAGTATGGTCATCCTACTCTGAAAGACTGTTGATATTGTTTGTGAACATCAGAATTGTCTCTGATCATGCTCACTTGATTTATAGTCTTGATTATTCAAAATTACTCCTTGTTTGGAAGTGCTTTCCTCTTTGAAAGAACTCTGTCTCATGTATTTCAACAGACTATATCCCAAAGGCAAGAGAATCCCCTGTAAAACAGATAGAGCTGGAAGTGGTCGGAAGAGCGGTGTACGATATATGTAGGCCACCTTCTGTAGGGACTTCTTGTTCCACGTTGAGCTGCCAGAATTAAAAAGGAAACAGGAAGAAAGGAGAGAAATTCCTGTTTTCTGAGTCAGACTTAAGGATTATCCATAAGCGCACCATGGGTGCCCTTTGCGTCTGTCTAGCTAAGACCATGGAAATTGGATACTTGAGTAAATGAGCTCTTGGTTAAGGGAAAAGCCATAATCTTGAGTCATGCGGGGTTCATTTGCCCATTTTCATTCAAAAGCCTTGTCCAAAAAGTTTGATATCTCTCCCATCACCAGTCTAACTGGAGGAATTTTGCCTTCAGTAGAGGTTGTTTAAGCCCAGAGGGAAGGTTGCTTTTGAGACCCCTTACAGGATAATGTTCTGAGAAAATTGCTCTTTTGATGCCTTGATTTGAAACTCATGCTTCTCATTAACACAAGCGGCAGGGTGCCTTGAGATCTGTCACTGACAAGGATTTGCTATAGCTGAAGAAACAGTGTGAATCCACCACATGGGTATGCAGGGTTAAAAGTAATGCAGAGGAAGAAACAAGAGACTGAAATTATGTATCTGTTAGTAATTTCAGAGCCACATGACTTAGAGAAAAATATGTAATGTGCTGATTTTCAGGAAACCAACTATCTGACAGATTGACCAATGCACTATGACACTAGAACCTTAACTCCTAATTTTTTCTCTTGTATTTAGAGCAATATTTTTCTTCCTGATTGTGCATATGGTATATAAACATTCCCATGAAACCTATCAGTCAGAAAATAAAAAACCATTGCAAATACAATAATATCCCCCTCCCTTCTCTAAAGAAACATAGGAACTACAAGGGATTTTCTCTCTGTGTCCCTTGGGGTTATACAGAAAAGCATAATTTTATTTAAGATGTGAATTCTCTGGACTGGAGGTTTAGGCTCTTGCCTGTCTGTAGAAGAGTTACTAGAGGTTTGTTTAAGTTGGCATTGGTCATGTTTAGTCTGACAGCCATGGTAGTGATGTTCATTTGGTAGGGAATGGGAAAAGGTACACTACTGTTGATATAAAGCAAAGGACTGAGATTAATAACAAGCTTAGTGACTACTTAATTCTCAACACTGCCCTACAATGCTTTGTGTGGTAGTATACTAGTGATGAGCAGGCACTTATTTTCTATTTATTTTCCGATACTCGCTGATTCTTTTTTTGCCCCTTTGGCTTGAGCATTTAGCAGCCATCAAGCTGAGCAACAGGTTGTTTCACAGTTTCCCTTCCCCCACAAATTGTTTTAGAGGTGCTGTATTTTGTTGCTAATTTAGTAATGCAAGAAGGCAATAAGAAAGCCAACATGATCCCAGCATATGATGTGACAGCTTGCATCTTATTACAGCTAGTATCTTGATAAAATGTCAGGTTATCACACACGGTTGAACCATAACACACAAAAACTTGATGCTTGAAAATGCAGCAGCTAGGTGAAAATCTGTTACTCAGTATATTTCATTTCATATATGCCACAACACATGGAAACCAGAGATGTCAGGTTTTAGATGGGGACCTTTTGGGCTTTAATTTGATGAGACTTGATGGTGGCAGTGGTAGTAGTAGTAGCAGTAATAATATTAATAATAAAAAATGCTTCATTAAAATATAGCACAAAAATGTCTCCCCTCAGAGCTTCCCAGTAGATCCTGATTACAAAATTTTTACTCCCCTTACTGTCTAAAAAAATCCAATTGGTTAATGGGAATCCCAAGCATATTAGGAGAAAATAATGTCAGATCTGAGCTTAAAGTTAAAAAGTTCATTTTCTAGAATGTATTAAAATAATACAAACTTAAAGAACAAAACCTTAGTTTTGGGCTGGATACCTTGTGGGCTAATGGTTATTTGCTTATCCAGATATAACTATCCCTCTCTGATATCAAATTGTTGCTGTACTTGCCCAGTTCACTCTCTAATGCCCTGTCACTATAGAAAAAAGGAACATTCTTTACTTCTGTTAGCTAATATAAGAGAACTAACATGAGGAAAACTTCTAGTTTCATAAGCATGTTTTAGGTTGTGCACAAATTAGTAGGTTATGATAAGACTGATGGGAAGCCTCAAGGTTACCCTAATTGCCAATTTGTGTTAAAACTATAAACTACTTCGTCTTGCTAGGGTTTCACCTCATGTTTGTCATCTTAGACATCTCATGTTAAGAAAGCACAAGCATTTCCCAGTGAACACAAGAACTTTAAGAGTTGTCTGGCTAAAAAATTAATCTTGGTTAGTTTAGCAACATTATAAAAAATTAAAGAAGTTTGACCAGTGTGGCAGTATACTAGTTGTACCTGCCACTTTGCTGTGGAGCAGCTGGCAGGTGGTTGTAGGCCCAATTAGGTAATCACCTGATTGCAGGGAGCCACCTGATTGGAGGAGATCTGGGCAGACAGAGTAGAAGCCCACATTCTGGGAGCAGGGCTGGCAGTTACATCTGGGGAGCTGGAGGAATAACATTGCACAGCCTGGGGATGGCAGCTCCTCTAACACCTGGAGGTTAGAGTAGAAGCTATGGGGATGGAGGAGGTTCCTTTTGGTCCTGGATAAGAGCTAAAAATACATCATGCTGGGGTTGGATGGTGTGGTGTGGTGAGGCTGCCTGTGGTGGGGCAGTCCCCAGAAATGCCATACCTGTGCCTCTCCAGTGAAAGGTGAGGATGGTGTGCTGGAAAGTGTCACCCCCACTGCCTTGTGGGTCATTCTGTAGAGGGTAAAGCTTTGGGCCCAAGGTCCATTGGGAGGGACAGGAGACCTACAGACCATGAAATAGGGTCCAGTAAGGGGCTGGACTGAGTGAGTGCAGCACGGTGAGGGGCCAAGGACCACTAAGTGGGGCTTGAGGCCTGAGTGGGCCAAAGGCCAAATGTGACCCAGTAAGGGATTGGGGGAGTAGCAAGGAGAATAAGATGTCATCTGCAAGGCATGGAACACAGTGTAGGAGCTGTTTAGAGCTGTGTGATTGACTCAGTACACCAGAGCCACAAATGGAGCAGCCTTCCACGTTACAGCTATTCATTTTATTTCAAAGGCATGGCAGGCAAGAGCAGGGCAGACCACCTTGAAGGGGGAGGGCATCAATCTCTTCAGATGCCCAGGGACCCCTCCCCACCACTACAATCAGTTTTGAGCCCCAACTAATTTATTTTTATTCCTTTTTGTAAGTATAGCATAGGAACACAGGAATTACTGTAACTAAAACAAGCATAACTACAATTTGTATATCTTAGTATCTTGTTTCTGATGTGGGCCAGGTACTTCAGGGAAAAAAATTATAATCTCCATAGAAGGATTAATTCAGTATTATTCTGTTGTACGAACAGAGGGTTACCTTTTTAACTCCGGATGATTAGTGGCTGGCTTACTCCCAAACGCTGATGTTTGGTATCTCTTAAATATTTTCATCTCACTTAGATTGAGGAATAATCCTCTTTTAGATCTTACTAAACTCCTTACTTAGGTGTCTCATGAGCTCTACAAAGGAATGAGCTGTCCTTTTATCTTTTTTAACTTTTTCTGCCTTTGTCATTTCATAGAGTATTGCTTTCAGATTGCAATCTGAGAATAATGTACATTAACACCCACTTAAGAAGAAACAGAAGGAATTCTCATTGTTTTGCCTTTAGTGGACAAGTACGCTATACAAAATTTTACTTTGTGAAATTAAAGTATGCCAGCTTAAATAATGAGTATGTAGATACCTTGTTATTGACTTCCTAAAGAGCATTTGAAAAGTGAGAATTTTGAATTATTGGGCCCAGTTTTGCTATGCCTGGTTTGTGTTCTAGGTTACCACCTGCTCCTCTGGGGCATTCAACTATGCTATGCATGGCTGCCTGATGTAGCTGTTACAGCAAAAAAAAAAAAATTAAAATTTTGCATTAACAAGTGTTTTTGTGAGTGTCTGGGGTATACTCCATTTGATAGCAGCTATTAATTGGAGTTTTATGAATTTTAATCATTAGAATAATTATAATACATTGATTTAGAATCTTTTGATGTATCTTATGATCAGAGAAGAACTCTAAAGGGACATGACAAGTTCATTTAACATCTCTGAAGTCAATCTAGTTTAAGACTAAATGTATTAACAAAATATGTTTTGTTTCTTTATGATCCACTGTTATGTGCTTACAAGTTATGTTTTTCCAACACATACTTGCAGACTTGTTTGTCTCTTTTGATGACATTTAATGTGGGATGTGGATAGACAAAGGCAATACCATAATCATGTCCATCCTGAGGTTAAGGCAACAAACCTTCCAGCTTAATATTATATTCCTTCTCCTTCTTTTTTTTCACATCTTACACATAAGTGCTGCCGGATTTCAGAGATGATTAACATTTATGAACAAATATGATGGAGATTACATTACAATATGGCAAATGGCACATAATAGCAAGTGAGGTGCATAAGCTTCATTTGATTTATTGCTTGCTGAAGTATTTTGCTATGTTTGTTTTTGCTACATTGCACATTTCTTTGGTAAGCTCTGTTTTACTTATTGAAAGTCAATGGCAAAAATGAGTGGATCAGGATTTCATCATCACCAAGCACATTAATGTATACTTGCTAGGAGAAAATTCATTGGACCACCCTCAAAAAGTCTTTCTACATAGCTCA
>NW_017728912.1:10617382-10623822 GCF_001723895.1 Crocodylus porosus | reverse complement strand
TTGGGGGAGTAGCAAGGAGAATAAGATGTCATCTGCAAGGCATGGAACACAGTGTAGGAGCTGTTTAGAGCTGTGTGATTGACTCAGTACACCAGAGCCACAAATGGAGCAGCCTTCCACGTTACAGCTATTCATTTTATTTCAAAGGCATGGCAGGCAAGAGCAGGGCAGACCACCTTGAAGGGGGAGGGCATCAATCTCTTCAGATGCCCAGGGACCCCTCCCCACCACTACAATCAGTTTTGAGCCCCAACTAATTTATTTTTATTCCTTTTTGTAAGTATAGCATAGGAACACAGGAATTACTGTAACTAAAACAAGCATAACTACAATTTGTATATCTTAGTATCTTGTTTCTGATGTGGGCCAGGTACTTCAGGGAAAAAAATTATAATCTCCATAGAAGGATTAATTCAGTATTATTCTGTTGTACGAACAGAGGGTTACCTTTTTAACTCCGGATGATTAGTGGCTGGCTTACTCCCAAACGCTGATGTTTGGTATCTCTTAAATATTTTCATCTCACTTAGATTGAGGAATAATCCTCTTTTAGATCTTACTAAACTCCTTACTTAGGTGTCTCATGAGCTCTACAAAGGAATGAGCTGTCCTTTTATCTTTTTTAACTTTTTCTGCCTTTGTCATTTCATAGAGTATTGCTTTCAGATTGCAATCTGAGAATAATGTACATTAACACCCACTTAAGAAGAAACAGAAGGAATTCTCATTGTTTTGCCTTTAGTGGACAAGTACGCTATACAAAATTTTACTTTGTGAAATTAAAGTATGCCAGCTTAAATAATGAGTATGTAGATACCTTGTTATTGACTTCCTAAAGAGCATTTGAAAAGTGAGAATTTTGAATTATTGGGCCCAGTTTTGCTATGCCTGGTTTGTGTTCTAGGTTACCACCTGCTCCTCTGGGGCATTCAACTATGCTATGCATGGCTGCCTGATGTAGCTGTTACAGCAAAAAAAAAAAAATTAAAATTTTGCATTAACAAGTGTTTTTGTGAGTGTCTGGGGTATACTCCATTTGATAGCAGCTATTAATTGGAGTTTTATGAATTTTAATCATTAGAATAATTATAATACATTGATTTAGAATCTTTTGATGTATCTTATGATCAGAGAAGAACTCTAAAGGGACATGACAAGTTCATTTAACATCTCTGAAGTCAATCTAGTTTAAGACTAAATGTATTAACAAAATATGTTTTGTTTCTTTATGATCCACTGTTATGTGCTTACAAGTTATGTTTTTCCAACACATACTTGCAGACTTGTTTGTCTCTTTTGATGACATTTAATGTGGGATGTGGATAGACAAAGGCAATACCATAATCATGTCCATCCTGAGGTTAAGGCAACAAACCTTCCAGCTTAATATTATATTCCTTCTCCTTCTTTTTTTTCACATCTTACACATAAGTGCTGCCGGATTTCAGAGATGATTAACATTTATGAACAAATATGATGGAGATTACATTACAATATGGCAAATGGCACATAATAGCAAGTGAGGTGCATAAGCTTCATTTGATTTATTGCTTGCTGAAGTATTTTGCTATGTTTGTTTTTGCTACATTGCACATTTCTTTGGTAAGCTCTGTTTTACTTATTGAAAGTCAATGGCAAAAATGAGTGGATCAGGATTTCATCATCACCAAGCACATTAATGTATACTTGCTAGGAGAAAATTCATTGGACCACCCTCAAAAAGTCTTTCTACATAGCTCACTTGAAATTTTTTTAATAACAAAACCTGCTCCTTTATTTTCACCATTTGGTACTCCTGGTTGCAGGTGGCTCATGTTTATTCTTCCTAATACATTTTTATTTGGCTTGATAGTGTAGGAAGTTTTTAAAGCATACTGCAGACATTTTCACTCTTCCTGAAACTTTTTCAAAAACATCCACATGCAAGTGACTAAATTAAATGTGTAATGGCCTGTGCCAGTACCTGATCCTCCCAGTCTGTGAGTATGTGATATGGCCACCGGAGTTAGAAACCAAATGGACTAAACAGTTCAAGTCCATTGCTTGCATACTAAACTTGATCAGACACAGAACAGCACATTCAAGATAAAACTTTTAATTGTACAAATCATAATTCTTCTGTTTCTGGTATTGTTTAATCTGTAGCTCCCTTTTCCATCTCCTGAGTAACCATGCAAGCTCATTACTTTCACAGTGACGGTGCCACCAGCTAGCATCTTTAGTTGTAGTATTAAGGTTACTTCATTTCTGCAGCTATTTTAGAGGCATGCTGCTCTTGCACCCTGATTCACCAGTTGCAACCACCTTTCACTTATGAAAAGCTCCCCTCATGCTTGGCTCAGCTGTCTGGTTTTTTTTAAATTCATCTGAAACATTTTAGCTTTGATTGACTGAACTTTTGATCTCTCCACACCTTGTAGGTAGCCCAGAAATCTCTACGTTTTCCTCCCTTCCCTTAATTAAAACATGCTGCAGAATAGAGTAATATAAAAAAAAATCAATCCAGTGCTCATATAAGGTTTCATTTTCATTTCTCTTGCTTTGAACTCCATGCAGTTAAAATTATGATTTAAATAAATCCAAATACATTTCATACATGCCAGAAACAGCAGAAATCTCCCTTGCAATCCAAAAATGTCTATCTCAAATTCAGTTTTAATTAAAAAATATTATATTCTTTGAAAATGTGTAGCCTTCTCTTTCAGAGTACTTTTTAATGCTAGCTCTGTGTGGTCTGCAAAATTAAATAAAAGTAGGGACATGAGTCCTAATTGAGACCTCAAGGTCTTGAAGAGCAAGCTAACTATTTCCTCATGAGATAGTGTCAACTGAATCCCTTTTCCCTAACTCTTCTTTGAATCCTGAATGGATGCTTCTATTTTTTAGATAACTTGCATGAGAAATTAAGCATCTAAGCATCTTTAGTTGCCTGAATTAGGAAAACTACACTGCGTGGAAGAGAGGGGAATGAATATAATACCTAACAAAAATAAAAGTGATCATGTCATAATGTTTACTGATCCAGTTATGGAGGATTACTTTACAAGGTATTTAATTAAACTTAATCTGCAGCTTCTCAATACCCAGTAGCTGTCTGGAAAGGTTTTGTTTCTAATGTCTATTTAATTATTAAAATAGTGGTTCCAAATATCAGCCTGCTATTGAAAAGCAGAAAGTGATGCTAAAAGTTGATCACCTGATTAATAGCTTGCCTGAGGATATTAGCTTAATCTTCTGAACTAGTGCATTTACACTCTCCATCTACCTTAGTTCTATTTTTGCTTCACAACTTTTTTTTTTAAGTCAGCTGCTGCTCACCTCAAGAGAAATGATAAAGCCAAGCTACTAAATGTGGTATAAAGAAATCTTGAATGCTATTGAGACATCAACACCTGCTTCCATATGGAGATTTGAAACAGCTATCACAGCATTCGTCAGACAGAGGGTGTTTTTAAAATCCCACTGAAGGAAATCTTGTGCTAAGAATCTGATAAAGTGTCACACAATGCAAAAATAAAATATTAAATGGTGAGACTTGAGAAAGTGATGTCCAAAGGATTCTAAGTAACTTACAATTTAATAAAGTTGACAATTAAGTAAATAAGTTAATACACTTGAAGAAATGTGAAATCTGGAATAAAAATAGTGAAAGGGTTCAATAAATCTTTATCCTAACACTGTAAAACAGTCAAATGATGCAACAAAAAATCAGGATAAAAAAAAGAAGTCATCATACCTGCCTTCAAGACTGCCAAAGTTTTGCTTTGGGTGCCCAGATTCTGGGATAGCCATTTTTTCATTTGGAGAAATTAAAGAAAATTAATGCCTCCACTCCATTGCCCTTAGATCAGACCTCACAGCTGCATCAGGGAAATCTCTGCCAGCTCCACATGGCTTTCTTTTGTGATGTGAAAGTATTTTTGGTTCCCCTTCCATAGATTGGGTTAGCCTGGAATATCATTAGCCCTGAGATCATGAAGCCCTGATTGCTGGGAGTTGCACCCTACCCCAGGAAAGGGAAAATCCGAAGACCCTGGCCACTTCACAGATAGCCTTTAAAATACTCTAAGCCAGGCCTTTCCCATCAATATTGTCTTAATTTCTCATGAGTCTCAAAATCCTCCACAGATTTCTCTCCCTAGGACACCCGGCATCTCTCTGGCCATTGACCTCTTATTCTAAGATGCCTTTTCTATTGAGAGGTTGAATTTTCTATTACAGTCAGAGAATGCCTTGGAAACCCATCCCAATATTGGTTCTTTCCATCTGTGATTGGGAGTGGCAATTCTCCTTGACCTACAGCACAGTGGCTTGAGTTATTTACTTACTACCTTTTTCTTCAGTATGCATCCCTCAGTCCATTTGATTAAACCACATCCAAAATCATGAAGTTATATACAGATGGCATAACATAATCTATACAGTGATAAAAGTGGCGTAAATGTTCAGAGCATAACATGGATTTTCAGTGAGATCACACTCGCCATATCAGTACAGTATACACAAAAAAATTTGGATGACAACTCATGGACCAACCCCCCAAGATTTGGCAGGGGAGGGGTTGTGAAAGCATTGTGGAAACATGGCACAGGAAAAAGCTTCTGGCTCAAATAGATTTCATGCAAGAAGACAGGCTGGCAGGTTCTGCATTGGGGCTTTTGAACCTACTGGTGGCATCCACAGCTCATGCTACCACCTGCCTGCTGCAGCAGAAGCCCTTGCCCTGTTCCACAGCTGATGCTGCTATATTAAGGGCTGAGGTTGCCGGGAGGAAGAAGTCCTACCTGACTGCCCATCATGACAGAAACAGCCCTGCCAACCTACCCGACAGCACATGGCAGCTGGAGCCAGAGCCGCCAGCTGCCTGTGGACCAGATCCAATGAGTTGGTGGCCACCTGCCCTATATCAAATCTGTTGGTGGGCCACATTTGGCCCAAGCCTGCCTTACCCCGTCCCCTTCCTCTGCCCAATCTGCTGCTCGGTTTTTTGCTGTCTGACCTTCTGCCACTATACTGCCTGCCTCCCCACTAATGTGCTACATGCCAAACACAGGCATGCTACAAGTTTGTCAAACTTGCCTTAAGGTATTTCAATACAATTTTTATGTCTGCATGATTCTATAATGATATAAGTGTAGCAAAACCACCCTGCCTTTAAAAGTTTGCTTCATGCAGGGTCAACTTTAGGAGGATATTGCTCATTTATATTGCTAAAGGATCATGCAGGCATAACAGTTAGATAATAAAAGCTTCTGTGCACTCACAAGCAGAATCTCCCCTTTCCATTTGAAGTGGCTAAAATATAAGTTTGTCCATACCATTAGTTCCTGTGGGAGTTAATTCCACAGTCTGTGATTGGCCCCCTGAGAAACCTCTGTCTCCTACACAAATAAGATTTATACTTGTGGTAGGAAGTTCCATTATGTCAGAGGAGCAGTGTTGTTGACTACACTCTTTATTTATACTTACATGATTTTTCATATATTCTCAGCCTGGGCTACTGAACTCTAGGAAGATAAAGACCAACAGCTTGAACTTCATTTATCTGGTCAAGCTGACCCACTACTCCGCAAAACAACTCTCTTTGATATGTGAGTAACAGAAACACCAGGCCACGCAGATAAGGTTCTGTTAGTACTGATTGGCCCCACTGATCTGCTTAAGGCCTAAATATGATAGGAAAATCTCTCTGTCCTCTGCTTTTCATTTTGAGTTGGTATATATTATGGACTCCAATCATTAATGCATTGGAGAGATGCTTTCCATTTCAGCCTTGGCACAGGAGTACCATATTTATTTGAATATAAGATTACCATGAATATAAGATGACCCCCCCCCCAATAATTAGATTATTTTTTTTTTATAATTTTCAAGGTATAGAAACTAATTATTGGAGACTTGCCTTGAATGCATCCCCTCTCACTGCTACAGCAGGGAAAATAAATCTAGGGGCTCAGATAGCCTTCTTGTCCCCCCAGCTTGTTCCCTTTTCAGCTCCTTCCTCCTCTCCTTACTGTCAGAACCTGCTCTCCTTGAGCACATGGAAATGAGGGGCAGATTTGAAAACCATGATCTTGAAATAAAACATACTATACTAATTTGTACATTGGCAAATTATTACAGGTGCCCATAGACTTAGTTCATGCAGAATTGATGCATTCATATTTTTTGAAACTTCTGAAAGTTTCAGCATAGTTACTCCATAAACATACTTTTAAGCAGCATTTTTGTTCTGACATATATATATATATATATATATATAATACAAGCCGCATGATCTTATTCCAAAGCAAAAAAGAATCCTGATACAGTTCATTAGGCTTGGCTCCACCAGAGTCAACAGCATTTCAAGCCATGGTGACCTCACAATTTAGCACTGCTCAGTATGTGTGTGTATTCCAGATACCTCCCTACAAAGGATCCATGTTCTAATTAGCACC
>NW_017728912.1:10597888-10617282 GCF_001723895.1 Crocodylus porosus | reverse complement strand
CGGTTATGACTAGAACTGGATGTTCTTGTTTTGAGTCCTGGGTTGCTCAAAAAATTATATGCAGATGAAGTGCAGGGCAACCTAGTTTGGCTTTACCTCATGGAGGGTAGGACCACACATCATATAGGACAAGCTGAGAAAGGGGGGTAACAGAGGAATTCTGAGTAAACAGTTTGGGGCCTCATTTGGTGATGTTTGCCATATATTTAAGACTGGTAAACAAACAGGAATCATTGGAAAGAGGAAAGAAAGGCACAGCTCAGTTGCATAGTGGTTCACTATGACTTGAAAAAAGAGCCACCACTGAGGGAGGATAATATGTTATGGGTACTACCATATACTTTATTCAGATGGGCTGCACTCACTTATTCTTGTGGTAGGTTCCCATCAGTACATTTGCCCAATATGGGCCATGTGTTTTAGTCATGCTCAGTGTTGGATAGATTTAATCAGCTTTATAGCTGGTTTCCATTACTGAGCACATGCTGCTTTTGGCAGTAGTTTAATGATACACATTGTATTTAATGAGGTTATCTTTTATATAAATATAAGACGAGGGCTTCCCCCCCAATCTTGTATTTGAGTAAATATGGTAATTAATGAACTAGAGAAAAATATCACTATCCACATCATAAGTCAGACCACATACTTAATGAATTTGCATGAACATCTTTAGTGGTGACAAAAATTGCAGATCAGTAAAAGCAAAGTACATGTATACATTGCATGGAATACTGACTGACACAGCATGAGACAAAGTTCCCACAAACAGTCCAGATACCTTGGTAGAGAAGAAGTTAATAAATCTTTCCCAATCCATCCCTATCCAATCCATTTCAACCCAATCTACTTCTCTCCCCATGAGGTGTGCAAGGTGAAGAAAGGCTTTCACCAACCAATCCTGCCCTAGTCTATATCCTTTAATTTATTCAAGTAGGAGCCTGTTACTTTGGATCTTGAGTTCATCAGGGAAATTTCTCTTCCTTTTTGCCTTGGGGCTGCTAAAATATGTCTTTTGAGGAGCCTGTTAGCTGGCACACTCAGAATGTGCTAAGGTTAAACCATTTTAAGATTTAAATTGTCAGCACAGCAGTCAGTAACTATGAATCCTCTACAAGAGACGAGTGTTCCTTATTCTGTCTGACCATTTTGCTCTGAATATATGTTGTAGCCATCTACATTTAAAGCAGTTTAACTTCCTCTCAATAGACTTGTTAAATTTCCATGATTCCAATCAGCATGGAGGTATACTACCATAAGCATCAGCACTACGTTATCCCATGTAGAGTGCCACACTGAAAAGCAGCACTTGCCTTGCTCACGCAGTCACTGGAGTTGCGGAAGGTGATGCCTAGGTAAATACACACATTAACAACACTCAAAGTTGTTGTGGCTAGATAGATAGAATCAACTGCTGTCATACTGACTTTCATAACTTTAATTTTAACTTATTGATTAGAAGACAACTTGTTTAGCAGTTTTAAACCAGGCTTTTCATCTTAAGAGGTATTTTAAAGGCAGAGTATGAACCCTGGACTTCAGAAAAGACGACTTTGACTCCCTCGGGGAACTGATAAGCGGGATCCCCTGGGAGGCCAATCTGAGGGGGAAACGTGTCTAGGATATCTGGTTGTATTTTAAAGAAATCTTATTGAGGGTGCAGGAATTGAACCATCCTGATGTGCAGAAAGAAAAGCAAATATGGCAGCTGACCGGCTTGGCTTAGCAGATAACTCTTTTGTGAGCTTAAACACAAAAAGGAAGCTTATAAGAAGTGGAAGCTTGGACATATGACTAGGGAGGAGTATAAGAATATTGCTCGGGCATTCAGGGATGAAATCAGGGAGGCAAAAGCACAACTGGAGTTGCAGCTAGCAAGGGACATGAAAGATAACAAGAAATGTTTCTACAAATACGTTAGCAACAAGAGGAAGGTCAGAGACAGTGTGGCTCCCTTAATGAATGGGGGCGGTAACCTAGTGATGTATGTTGAGGAAAAGGCTGAAATACTCAATGCCTTTTATACCTTGGTCTTCACAGGCAAGGCCACTCCCAGGCTACTATGGCAGGCAGCACAGTTTGGGAAGAAGGTAAGAAGCACTTGATAGTGAAAGAACAAGTTAAGGACTATTTAGAAAAGCTGGATATGTATAATTCCATGGAGCCAGATGTAATGTATCCAAGGGTGCTGAGGGAGTTAGTTGATAGGATTGCAGAGTTGCTGGTCATTATCTTTGAAAACTCATGGTGATCAGGAGAGGTCCTGGATGGTTGGAAAAGGGAAAACATAGTGACCATATCTAAGACAGGGAAGAAGGAGGATCTAGGGAACTAGAGACTAGTCAGCCTCACCTTAGTCCTTAGAAATATCATGTAGCAGGTCCTCAAAGAATCCATTTCTAAGCACTTGCAGGGGAAAAAGTTATCAGGAACAGTCGGCATGGATTAATCAAGGGCAAATCATGCCTGACCACCCTGATTGCCTTCTATGATGAGATGATCATCTGTGTGGGTGCAGGGAAAGCAGTGGATGTGCTACACCTTGACTTTAGCCAGCCTTTTGATATGGTCTCCCACTGCATTCTTGCAAGCAAGTTAAGGAAGTATGGTTGGATGAATGGACTGTAAGGTGGATAGAAAGCTGGCTGGATCATCAGGCTCAATGGGTAATGATAAGTGGCTCAAGGTTTAGTTGGCAGTTGGTATCAAGTAGAGTACCCCAGGAATCAGTCCTGGGGCTGGTTTTGTTCAATATTCACAGATTCACTGATTTCCAGAAGTTTAGGGCTAGAAGGTACCTCCTGAGATCATCAGGTCAAGCCCCGCTGCTCTAGGCAGAAAAGACTGCTGGGGTCAAATAACTCCAGCAAGGCATGTATCCAGTCTGTTTTTGAAGATTTCCATGGCAGGTGTCTGCAGCACACCTGCTGGGAATTCTAGAGTCTGGTCACACAAGCCGTGAAGAAGTTTTACCTTATATCCAGTCTCAAACCTTCTTCTAGGAGTTTATGATTGTTGCTCCTGGTTTTCCCCTGGGGCACTTTGGTGAATAGTTGTTCACCAGGAGTGTGTGAAGCGGGCAGTATTTGATTTGGATTTGTATTTGGCCCAATTTGGGGGGACAGTGATTTGATTTGCTGATTCACATCACAGTCTTGGTTCAATTCAGCTGAATCTGAAGATTCAATTCTGATTCAGAGAATCAGTGATTCAGAAATAGACACAGCTTTGTATGTTTTTTCTAAGTACCTCAAGGTACGGCTCGTGAATGCTGAGATGGTGGGGTGGATGGAGCATCCCACAAGAGCGCGGGGGGGGGTCCCCTGCATGCTCGGGGTGGACCCAGAAGTGGATCAGGAGTACTTCCAGTCCACTTCTGGGTCTGCCACTGAGCATGTGGGGACTCCCCCCGTGCTTCCCCAGCTCAGTGATCAGACATGGGGAGACCCCAGGTACCCCTTCCAGACCCAGGAGGCACCAGTTACCGAGCTGGGAGGAAAGGGAGTCCCCTACATGCTCCATGGTGGACCCAGAAGTGGACTGGAAGTACTTTTGATCCACTTCTGGGTCTGCTGCCAAGCATGTGGGGGACCACTTCATGCTCCAGGGGGGTGCTCCATGCACCCCAGCATTGCAGCATTCACAAGCTGCACCTGGTACCTCGAGGTACTTACACAAAACATATAAATGATTCCATATAATGTATACCATGTGTCTATAGTCAAATCACCGAATCTCTCCAAATCGAATCGGAGTCTTCTGATTCTATTCAGAGAGATTAATGGATCTCCTAATTCAATTCAGATTTGGAGATTCATCTGATAAATCAGGTTGAATCTACTCCAAATTGAATCAGTAACTGAAGCTTCACGCTATTGTTCATCTAGCTCCTGATGCTCTCCTCTGATATATTTGTAAGCTGCCACCAAATCCCTCCAAAGTATTCTCTTTACTAAGCTGAACAGTCCCATATATGTCAGCCTTTCCTTGTATGGCTTGCTCTTCAGGCCTCTAATCATACATATGGCTCTTTTCTGGACTTTCTCAAGATTCTCCACATCGTTCTTGAAGTGTGGCGCCCAGAACTGGATGCAGTACTCCAGCTGTGGCCTCACCAATGCTGAGTAGACCAGAAGAATAACTTCCTTAGTTTTGCTTGAGATGCATCAGTTGATGCATGCCAGCATATTGTTTGCTTTGCTAACTGTAGCATCACACTGGTGGCTCATATTCATTTTATGGCCTATTATGACCCACAGGTCCCTTTTGGATGTGGTGCTAGCTACCATAGCACCATCAAGCCTGTAAGTTTGTTGCAAATTTTTCTTCCATAGATGGAGCACTTTACACTTCTCAGTGTTGAACAGCATCTGGTTCTGGTCCACCCATCTAAGACCCATCTGTCTAAGTCTGCCTGGATTGTCAGCCTACCTTGATGTGTGGCCACACTTCCCCAGAGCTTAGTGTCACTGGCAAACTTTTCCAGTGTGCTTTTCACCTCAACATCTAGATCACTGATGAAGAAGTTGAAAAGCACTGGTCCAAGTACCAAACCCTGGGGGACCCCACTGGCTGCCTTCTACCAGGTTGACACAGATCCATCTATTAGTACTCTCTGGGTCTGACCCTGCAGCCAGTTTCCCACTGATCTGACCATTGATTTATTGAATACATAGTCCCTTAGTTTTACTTTGAGAGCCTTATGGGACACCAAGTGAAAGACCTTCCTAAAGTCCAAATAAATGATGTCAACCTCATCTCCCTTATCCAGGTGGTGAGTAACTTGGTTGTGAAAGGAAATTAGGTTAGTTGACCTACCTACGACAAAATTGTGCTGGCTGTTGTTCATAATTTTGCCTTCTACTAACTTAACTCATATGGACTCCTTGAGAAATTTTTCAAGGAGTTTTCCTGAGATTGAGGTAAAGCTAATCAGCCTGCAGTCCCTTGGGTCCTCTCTCCTCCCCTTGTTAAAGATGCACACAACATTGGCCCTCTTCTGGTCTTCTGGGGCCTCTCCTGAGTGCCACGAATTCTCAAAGAGGTTTGCCAGCAGTCCTGCAATGACTTTGGCTAGTTCATTCAGCACACTTGGATGGAGTTCATCCGGTCCTGCTGACTTATAGATATCCAGCATCTCTAGCTGTTCTTTCACCAGTTCTGCATTGACTGTTGGTAGGTGATCATCCCTACTGTGTTGATTCTGCATCACATTTGCATTTGGAAGGCTATCACTCTTAAACTGGTGGAATACAGATGCAAAGTATTCAGTCAGGAGTTCAGTTTTCTCCTTGGTGATATCTTCATTAATAATCTGGAAGATGAGATGGATTGCACCCTCAGCAAGTTTGTGGATGACACAATGCTGGAGGGTGTAGTGAATATGCTAGGGGGTAGGGCTGGGCTTTAAAGTGACCTAGACAAATGGGAGGATTGGGCCAAAAGAAATCTCATGAAGTTCAATAAGGATAAGTGCTAAGTCCTGCACTTAGAATGGAACAATCCCATGCACCGCTACAGGCTTGGAACCAACTAGCTAAGCAGCAACTCTGCAGAAACAGGTTTACAGTGGACAATAAGCTGAATATGAGCCAACAATGTGCTCTTGTTGCCACAAATGCTAACAGCATACTAGGCTGCATTACTAGAAGCATTGCCAGGAGATCAAAGGGAAGTAATTATTCCTCTCTATTCTGTACTGGTGAGGCCACACCTCGAGTACTGTGTCCAGTTTTGCCCCCTCCCCTTTACAGAAATGATATGGACAAGTTGGAGAGAGTCCAGCAGAGTACAATAAAAATGGTAAGGGGCTGAGGCACTTAACTTCTGAGAAGATGCTGAAGGAGCTGGGCTTATTTAGTCTAGAGAAGAGAAGACTGAGGGTTTGATAGCATCCTTGAACTACCTGAAGGTTGGTTCCAAGAGGATAGAGCGAGACTGTTCTCAGTGGTGAAAGATGACAGAACAAGGAGCAGCAGTCTCAAGTTGCCACACAGGAAGTTTAGGTTGGATATCAGGAAAGTGATGAAGCACTGGAAGGGGTTACCTAGAGAGGTGGTGGAATTTCTATCCTTAGAGGTTTTAAGGCCAAGATTGACAAAGCCTTGGCTAGAATGATCTAGATTAGGATGCTCCTGCTTTGAGCAGGGGATTGGACTGGATGACCTCCTGATGTCCCATCCAACCCTAATTTTCTATGATTATATGATTTTGCTTGTCCATGTGTTCAGGAGGTTGGGTTTATCAGCAAAACCCAGATCTCCAAGTACTGCATTTACTTATTAATTTCTGGTTTCCAGTGCAGAGGTCTGTCACATAGCATAGTCAATGGCAACACCAAGCAATGAAGGGGAAAGGACAAACCGTTGCCTAACTCTAGTAACATCAAACCAGTCTGCTAATTTCAACACATTTCATATCTTGATGCCCTGGAAGATATAATATGCTGTAGGGGATTTTGGAAAAGGTGTTGGGCTATGGCTAGTCTCCCCATGCTGCTGTGGAAAAAGTGGCATTGGAGGCTGGGTCCTACTGTACAGCCACCTGTTCTGACCCAGACTGGGTCAACCTGCCTAGAAGCCTTAAAAAGTTTCCAACCACTGGCCTAGGCTATAAAAGTAATTCTGAAAGTCAGTTAAATTTGAAATGAACAATACATACTATTGATTACTGTGTTTGATATATACATCTCTAAAACAATGCAAAGAAAAAAGTTCATTGTGGGCAATGAGAAAGACTGATTATCTTGCAGCTAGACAAGATTAACTAGGCAAAATTAACTTCTGGCATACTTATTTTAAATGGCACAGTTAATTATCTCACTGACTTAAGTCATTCAGTTAGGACAGTGGTCATGGCGGTGGAAAAGCAGACACTTGAACTAGAAAGAAGTTTTCCACTAAACTGTGACCATAGAGAAAAGTCTTATTAAATACCACTTTCCATCTAAACTGGACCCTTATTTACATGTCTGTAGACACGAGTTGAATAAGCTCAGTAGAAATGTGATGCTACTTGTTTTAGGATACTTTAGCTAGAAATACACAGCTATTCTTTAATTGTAGTATTATAGATCAGTCAAAGCATATGTATACATACATGCTTCATACAGAACAAAATTTAAAAAAATAGAGGACTGCTGCTTTCTATATTGGTGCAGGTAGGATTTTCTTGGTGGTAAAAACAAGAATATTAGCTATTTGCCTGACCTGTAATCCTCACTCCAAAATTTTATGGAAGGGGTGAACAAACAAAAGGAACTTAAACATCATTTTTTGTTATTGGAAAACTAATGATCTACTTTTGAAGCCCAGCTCAAATAAAGTCTTTTTTAAAGTTGTTCAGCATAAATAAATTCTCAGATGTTTTGGTTGAAATGGGTAGCAGGTTATGAAGTTGATTCGTGAGGTCTCTAACCATGAGTAGATGCATTCTAATAAAGTATGCTTTCCAAGGTAGCGAGACAAAAATAACTTGTTATGATAGCAAATTCAGGATGAAGTCATAAAGGGTTTTAACCTTCAGTGGTTGCCAATGAAAACAAGAGCTGTAAAATTGCTTTCTCTGACCCGCTCTCTCACAGGCAATCTTACACTCATTTACAAAAGTTACTGCAGAATCCAACAATTATGTTTGGTAAAATGCATACAGGCATTGAAGCCCCCTTAAACTCCTCTACTTAGTCCAGCATCCTTTTTCCTCTCCCCATCTTACTACTCCTTACTCCCCTCAAAAGACATACATAGAGCTCATCAATAAATTTCAGTTGGCTATCTGGTTAGAAATAATTTTGAAGAATAAAATGATAAGGATAAAAATACCCCATAGCAGTTTGTTTGATAAATACTGCCTTACATATGTCTTAAACAATGAGGCTTAACAATCATTATGGCAGTGCCAACTTTTCTTCTGTCAAAGAGAATTTTAGCTGTCTCTTGGACCTGTGTTTAATAACAATATCACACTTATTAAAAGGAAGACCTATGCAGCTAAACTTTTCCCTCACTGTCAACAAAGAATGTGCCAGTTGCAACGTATTAAGCTTTTCTTTGACAAGTTTAAGGCATAGTAATGAAACAGTTGCATGTGAAAGGCTGATAAAGTAATCCACCAGATAAATCAGACTTACATTCTATTCAGGCTTGTACTCAAAGTTGAGGCTAAGGAAAAAGAACTTCAGGAAGAAATAGATGTCTTCATTGTTCATTGATATGTCAAGGCTCTAGTTTTTCCTGGTGTTTTCTATGTATGCACTTTAGAAATGGAGTGGTAATGTGACTGTCTTCAGATCAAACATTATACCCTGCTCAGTATAATACAAAGAATAGTATTGTGAACTTTTCTAGGGATCATAGTTCAAGACACTGAAAGTGTTTTATGAAGAATGAAAAATTAAGCCATAGTTTTATTTATAAGTATCATGAAGTTTTATTTTTTATATATGAATAACATTTTAGAGTTCCCAACATTCATGATACATCCAACACAAAATCTGACAACTCCCCCTCACAGTGAATTATGAATATGTGAAGATAGGCATATATTTTACTTTATAATTTATATTTTGTATGTAAGCAAACATAATACTTAAGAAATTATGTTGCAAAATAGTTTTCTTCCTTGGTAATTTTCATTATTATTATTATTACTGTTATTATAATATACTAACAGTGGTGGTGGTGGTGGTATCAAGAACATTTACAATGTGTTCATCTATAAATAATTCCTTATTATATAATGATAATGATCACTCCAAAAACAGTTTCCATTGCCTTTAGACTAATAATCAGTATAGTACACATATGAGCTGTTTTGTCTCTGCTTTTGATGAGCAGTTCTTTAAGAATAAAATATTCTCTTTCATGGAGTGCAGGGCAATGAACAGTGCATTGGCATTCAACTAGTAATAATAAATAATCAACCTGCTAAGGATGGATGCAAATCTTGAAAGCTGAAGGATCTCAAAGGAAAATTCCCTATTATTTATCTTGCCACTCAGTTACAGAGATGTAAATCAACTCTGATGCTGCAGAGGGTTCTAAGGATTTCATCATTTTTTTTTCACTTGGTCTGCACTGGTGGTATCAAGAAGATTTACAGTGTGTTCACGTATAAATAATTCCTTGCTTATTGGGATTTGGCTACTACTAATTTTCCACACACACCAGGTGCAATCTTCAGTGGCACAATTTAATCAATACCAGAAGTGTCAAATATTTTCCTTACGTCTTCCACATTCTAATTTCACTCTCTTACGAGTATGGGTGACCTAAACTACCTGGACATCTGTTGGGAAGAGCACTCAGCCAGGTCTGACCACTCACATAGGTTCCTAGCCGAGTTACAGGACCTCCATGTAACCCAGGAGGTGCACAGTTCCACCAGTGGAAATGCCTTGTTGAACCTGGTCTTGGCCACGGGTGACGACCTGGTGAGCGGACTGCGGGTTCTTGACTATCTGGGCGATAGTGATCATCGCCTACTGGAATTCACCATCCAGTGCAGGGTGTCCAAGGCCTGCAGCAAGGCAACAGCCCTAGAGTTCAGGAGGGTGGATTTCAATGAGGTAAGGAAACTAGTCAGGGAGGCACTGAGGTCCCACAGGGGAGGGGAGTTGGGAGTCCAGGAAGAGTGGTCATTCTTTAAGGAGACGATTTTCCAAGCCCAAAGGATGACAATCCCCACATGGAACAAAGGGGGCAGGAGAGCTCAAAAGCCCCCATGGCTCACCAGAAGCATCCACGAATGTCTCAAAGCTAAAAAGCAGGTGTACACCCAATGGAAGGGATGGGCCATCACCAAGGGGGATTAAACCTCCATTGCTTGAGACTGTAGGAGGGCTGTTAGGAAGGCCAAGGTGGAGATGGAACTGGGACTAGCGGATCAAGGATAACAAGAAATCCCATTTTAAATACATAGGGGGTAAAAAGAAGATACCTGGTAATGTAGGGCCTCTGCAGGCTATGCTAGGAAATCTGGTGGTCACACCAGATGACAACACTAACCTCTTTAAAATTTCTTTGCCTCCATCTTTTTGAGCAGGGACTGGGGCATCCCCTGCACTGGGATCCCTGATGGACATAGGGGAGGTGCTGCCAGGCCCAGGTCAGTGAGGACCTAGTCAGGGAACTTTTGGTGGGTCTAGATGTGTTCAAATCAGCAGGTCCTGATGATCTCCACCCCAGAGTGCTGAGGGAATTAGCAGAGGTCATTGTGGGACCCCTGGCATGGCTTTACGAACATGTGTGGTGCTCTGATGAGGTGCCGGAGGACTGAAAAAGGGCCAGTGTGGTCCCCATTTTCAATAAGGGAGGAAGGAGGACCCAGGAAACTACAGGCATGTTAGTCTTACCTCGGTCCTGGGGAAGCTCTTTGAGAAAATTATCCATGAGCACATCTGCAAGGGACCAACAGGTGAGATCATGCTTAGGGGCAACCAACATGGGTTCATTTGAGGCAGGTCCTGTTAGACCAACCTGGTAGCCTTCTATTACCAGGTCACAAAATCCTTGGATGCAGGTGTTGAGGTGGATGTAGTCTTCCTGGACTTTAGGAAGGCCTTTGGCATTGTCTCTTACCCCATTCTCATTAAGAAATCAGGTGACTTTGGCGTCGATGCCTACATGGTTAGATGGGTCACAAATTGGCTGGAGGGCCACACCCAGAGAGTGGTGGTGGACAAGTCTTTATCAACCTGGAGAGATGTGGGCAGTGGGGTCCCCCAGGGTTAAGTCCTCAGGCCCGCACTGTTCAACATCTTCATCGGTGACTTGGACGAGAGGGTGAAAAGCAACTTGTTCAAATTCATGGATAACACTAAGATGTGGGGAGAGGTGAGTAAGCTGGAGGAGAGGGAGAGGCTGCAACTAGATGTAGACAGGTCACAGGGGTGGGCAGATGAGAACAGGATGGGATTCAATACTGACAAGTGCAGGGTACTACATCTAGGAAGGAAGAACCAGCAGCATACCTACAAGCTGGGGAACTCCCTTCTCATCAGCACAGAGGCAGAAAAGGATCTTGGTGTCATTATTGATTCCAAAATGAACATGGGCCACCAGTGTGAAGATGCAGTCAGGAAGGCTAACTGCACCTTGTCATGCATCCACAGATGCATCACGAGCGGGTCCAAGGAGGTGATCCTCCCCCTCTATGCCACACTGGTCAGGCCACAGTTGGAGTACTGTGTCCAGTTCTGGGGGCTGCACTTCAGGAAGGATGTGGTCCCCTGAGCACTACTGGGAGTAACGAAGAACAACAGCCATAAGTTGACAGAGAGTAGATTCAGGCTAGATATCAGGAGGCACTACTTCACAGTCAGGGAGTCTAGGATCTGGAACCAACTTCTAAGGGAAGTGGTGCTCGCTCCTACCTTGGGAGTCTTCAGAAAGAGTCTTCAGTCATCTAGCCGGGGTCGTTTGACCCCAGCATTCTTTCCTGTCCAGAGCAGGGGGTCAGACTTGATGGTCTGCTTGGGTCACTTCTGACCCTACCAACTATGAAACTACTTCTGGGAAAAGAAGTTGTTCATTATTTTCCAGAGTTTTACACGTGATTTGGTGCTAACAGAACCACTACCAGGATCTGTGATTCTTTCCCATTTGCTAAAGTATCTGACCCAAAGAAGAACAAACACCCACATGGTTTTCTGCTTTTTGTGAATGCTTGATTTTGGGGATTGGAGAGTTATGGGATGATAAATAAGCATGCATCTATTGCAAAACCTCTTATTTATATGATTGCAATACTTTGTAACAGTTGCATGATTGTTCCAAATAAAAGCTGTCTTTCTAACCAGATCCATTACAGACTTGCATATTTTATGACCAACATGTTTGTGCATCCTAAGTATCAGCATAGAGCTATCTCAGCCCAAGAACACTTTTTAAACTGTATAAAATCTGAAAAAAATGCTGTATGCTCATAACTCCAAACATAGAAGTTAGTCTTTTAGATGTTTTTTTTTAAGAATACTATTAACAATCAAAATAACTTTGCTTTATTTAATTTGTGACTCAGATTATTTGCGCTCTTTGGGGGACAATAAATGCAGTTTACATAAGCAGCTGGCTCCATATTAATTTCCCACCCAAATATACTAAGGTGCATTCACTTGTAGATATTGGGATTATACATTCCACCTGACTAATGTTCACACCTATTTGTGTTGCTAGGAATGTTTCTTGTATTATGTGTATATTTTATACTATAATATAATGTAATGAAGGCATCTTAGAAGGCATAATCAGTTACAAATGGGAACCGAGACTTGCAGGTCAAATTATGCATTTTGTTTAATAAATTGACTCTGGGGCAAAATCCTAGGAATATGGGTGAAATGGAAAACAAGGACCACTACATATAAACATTTGGGTAAACAAAGAGATAATAGTTCTCCCTTTTCCAGGAACTTTCTTTAGACTTTTCAGATACAAAAATAGACTTAATCTCTAAAACCAGGATTTAGTTCACTAGAGTCCAGGACTAATCCAAAAAACCTTGCTCAGCAGCATCCTCACTCTAGAGGTGCATTGGGTGTTTACTTTTCTGACCTGACAGTTCCATAGGCACCTGCTTTTGGGGCACCTTTAGAACTGCTCCAGTAGGTATAAGCCCCAGGAAGTTTCAGAAATGAAGAGGAGCACCTAGGATCCATTGAGAGATGCTTTCTGGCACATTTGTTCAGAACCTGCCCAACCTGCAGTGATGGCCCTGAGCTCAGTACAAAGCACACCAGTCATGGACACTTCCATTTTAAAACATGGCTGATAATGGTGGTAACACCACCTGCTGTCAGGGGCTGTAATAGGCAGCTCGGTCTGGGATAATGGCTTAGTTGGCCACACCTGCCCTGGGCTTTGATTCACAGAACTAACCTTGCTAATGACTAGATAGCCCAGGAGCAGACAATTATTTGAGGTGGAGGGCAGCGTGGATAGTTCCATCCCTTGATAGTTGCCCCACCCACTGGTTGCCATCTTGGAACTGGAAGTCCCACCCCTACCCCTGACCTTTGCCACCAGAAGTCTGTCCCCTTGGACCCCAGAAATACTCCTTGGAGGTAGGGCTTGCCATCTTAGAACCAGAAAAAAACCCTATCACACACTAAAAGTCAAACACCTACTATAACACATTTTAATTTTATTACAAACATATTTTTGTCATGGTTTGTATTTACACAACATATATAGAGATGATTGTATAAAAACTGAAAAATAAATTATTAGTCTTGTACATTGTGGGATATGTGTGTGTGTGTGTGGGAGTGTATGGTGGGGTGTCAGGGGCTGTGGGTATGTGTATGGTAGGGTGTGTGTGTCGGGGAGTTGTGCGGGAGAGCTATGTGTGGAGGGCATAGGGTATACTGGAGGGTTGTGTATATGTGGGGAGTTGTGGGGACAGAGTGTGAGTGTGTGGCATTTGTGGGGTGTGACAGAGTGTGAGGTACATGGGGACCCCACTACATTCCCCCCATGGTGCAGCAGCAGTGGGGCAGGGTGGGGTGCTCAGGGCACTGGTGCCCAGCAGGCTGCAGTTCCTGCCAGCACTGCACATCACGGTGAGGGGAGCAGCATCTGCCAGGCCATCTCTATTGCCAGCACTCCCCACACTTGACTGGGCACAGGAGGGAAGCCCTAGGTGCTGGAGCTGGCTGTCTTTCCTACCTCTCAGGGGAAGGCACCTGGAGTTTCCTTCCCATGCCATGCAGCCCTAGTGGGGAAGGCAGTCAGCTCCTGCACCTGGGACTTCCTGTGGGGGGGCTGTGTGTGCATGGTGGGGATCACTGGCAATACAGATTGCCCAGCAGAGGCTGTGACCCTCACCACAATGTGCAGTGCTGGCCAGAGCCATGCTTTGCTGGGCACCAGTGCCTGCCCTGGGCACAAGCACCCTGAGCACCCCCACCTGCTGCTGTTGCAACTGCCACCACCTGCCAGAGCTGTGCACTATGGGAAGAGTAGCATGGGGTCCCCATGCTGCCCTACCCTCCTTCACACCCACACACTGCCCACCCGAGCTCTGCACTGCCACCACCCTCCTGGGCATGGGTTCTGTGCTCCTGCCCAGCTGCAGCCCCACCCCTTCCCTCACCCCTGTTGCTTTCCTACCTGCTGCTTGGAGTGATCTGGAGACAGGGGAAGCAGAGCAGGCCCCTGGGGGTTGTAGCAGTGGCAGCAGCAGCCCCGCCTGGAAGCTGTCTGCTGGCCAGGCCAGGCCCTTCTGCCCACAAGGGTGGGAGTGAAGCACAACAGGCTATGTTTCAGGGTATGTGTACACATAGGTGCCTTGCTCCCACCCTGGTGAGCGGAAGGGCTGGGCAGGACACAATTTGTTGGTGGACTCCATGGCCTGGATGGAAGTGCTTGGCAGGCCAGATCTGGCCTGTGGGCCATATTTTGCCTGCTTCTGAGGTATTCACTGTCTGGGACTTATGATTGGCTGCTAGGAGAACAGCCTCCTCATTTAGCCCCAGCTGTGGCAACAGACTCCAGGCTAACTAATAGTTGTTGCAGAAGGTTTGCTCTGGCAGGTCTAGTACTCCTAGACCCTGCTTGCTCTGTTCCTGGACTTTGGCTTCTGCCTTTTTCCTCAGATATGGTAATTTGGCCTGAGCTCCTGATCTTCAGTGTGGCTTGTGATTTGGATCTTACCTCTGAATTCTGTCTCAGTCTTGTAACTTAGTATCCATTTCCTGACCCCAGACTGGCCTGTATGTTGGACTCTTTCCCTGTCTCTGTGTTTCCTTTGGGGGGCTAACTATTAGGAAAGACTGTCTAGGATATGGTCCCGTATGCTAATTCTGTATATAATAGCTCACTGGCCTTGGAACTGGGAGACCTGTGTTCTAGGTGCCACAAAGAATGCTAATTTAATGGGATCACAAAAGAATGTAACCCTATAACCTAGTTGGCTAGGAGGAGTCTTGGGTTCAGGTCTCTTCTCCCAGGACTAATTTGTGTTCTTTCTGACATAAAATGCAAAAGTAGTGTCTGTAGCAGGGAGCAGAACCCAGGCCTCAGTCTATTTTGCTTTTCTTATGTGATCCTAAGAATGCTCTTGAGACAGGGTTAATTGCCCATGTATACTGGTCTCTCTGTCTTGTTCCTCAACAGAGATTTAGCATAGTTAGACACTCATTAGAAGGACTGAGCCAGAGCATGCTCACAACTCATCATATGCTAGAGAATTGCCAGCATACGCAGACTGGACTCAAGCCCTGCTATGAGTCAGCCAGCCTTGATCTCAGCGCATCTTGTGCTGTGGCTTCATTCCCACCCCTGCTGCCTTCTCTTTTGCTACAGAGGTAAAGGAAAGGAAAGAAAAGGCCCACCTCCTGGCAGAGTGTGTTCCCCAAGAATTGATGTGGCTCTATATACTCCATGTAAGCAACTGCAGCAGGTTCTGGAGTTTCCAGGGTATTCAATATGCAGCCAGGGGGTAGGCTGATATTCCTGGCTGATAGTGTGTTGGCCTCTCCTGCTCCAGCACTTGAGCAATGTTCATAATCGTGGCACAGCGGGGACTAGGGAAGCAAGGGCCTGAGCTGAGGGTAGGACACATACTATACTGTAAATATTGCCTTTTCCCTCTACCTGGGTTCCCTGTACCCAGGCTTCCACTATGAAGCCCCTTTCACCCTGATTTAATGCCATGCAATTCATTCCTTTCTCATTTCACTCTTTTGGTCCCTTCACTCCTGCTGTTGCTTCACCTCCACATTTCAATATAAAGCCTATTCTTAAAATCAGTTCTCATCTTGTCTTGAAGTTGTACCATGAGTGCTTTTCACATAATCCCATCATGGATTGGCTTTAGAACACAAAAGAATACCCATGCTTTCATGAGCCCGCTTTGACTGAAGGCTCCATTTTCTTTCCCCTCACCCATAGTTCCTGTGGCATGTTGTGCCATGACAGGCTCTGATTGGGGAGCCTCTATAATGAGATCCAGAAATACAGGAAGCTGGTTTTGGGGCCTCAATATTGATAGACTTTCAGGAAAAGACTCTTAAAAGGTAAAATTTCTTCTCTACTGCCAACAAAGCCTGAAGCTGTTAATTAGATTTCACCTGCAACAGCATAGCATGTTCAAGGACACCACTGGCAGCCAGAAACTTTTTCATAATGTGCAAACATGCAAAAAAGAAGGTTGTTCTTTTTAACTGCACTGTAAACTTTTAAATCAAATTGCCACTACAGGAAGAAATTTCTCTGTACCACTACAGGAAGAAATCTGCTTTCAGGGTGGAGATAGCTTTGTAATCCCCCCATATAACTTCAAAAAGTTAAACCAACCAGTTGCCAGCTAAATATGCAGTTGTTTTTCCCATCAAGGCTTAGCTAAGGAATTTTTTTATGTAAGAACACAAGGCATTTCTAATGGCACCTGCTTTAATAGATCTGCAGTCCAAACTTTGAAAGGTGCTTTCTGGCTGGCAGTGGTGGGCTTGGGGTGTTCATGTCCCACTAACATCCTTTATTTTAATTCAATGCGGTATATTATAGGAAGCAAGGACATGCTCTGTATTGGGAATGCTGATGTCCAAACAGTCCTTCAGGTTTCATAGATTTCATAGACATTAGGTCTGGAAGGGACCTCGGAAGATTGAGTCCAGCCCCCTGCCCCAGGGGCAGGAAGTCAGCAGAGGTTAAAGGATCCCAGCAAGATAAACATCCAAATGTTTCTTAAAGGAGTCCAGAGTAGGTGCTTGCATCACCTCTGGAGGCAGTCGGTTCCAGATCTTGGGGGCTCGAACAGTAAAGAAGTTCTTCCTTATCTCCAGCCTGAAATGGTATTGGAGGAGTTTGTGACCATTTGACCTTGTCATCCCTTGGGACACTCTGGTGAACAGGCATTCCTCCAAATCCTGATGTACACCTCTTATATTCTTATAGGCAGTCACCAGGTCCCCCCTAAGCCTGTGCTTTTCCAGGCTGAAGGGTCGCATAGCTCTCAGCCTCTCATCATAAGGTCTGTTCTCCTGCCCTCTGATCATGCACATGGCTCTCTCAAGCATTGCCACATCCTTTATAAATTGTGGAGCCCAGAACTGGATGCAGAACTCCAGCTGTGGAGCCAGAACTGGATGCAGAGCTCCAGCTGTGACCTCACCAAGGCTGAGTACAGTGAGAGGATGACAACCTGGGATTTACTTGAGAAGCATCTGTTTGATGCTAGCCAGAGTTGTGTTCACTTTACTAGCTGTGACATTGCATTGGTGGCTCATATTCATCTTGTGGTCAATCATGACTCCCTTTTGACCGTGGTGCTAGCAAGCATAGCACTGCCAAGCCTATAAGCGTGCTGCAGGGTTTTTTTCCCCCCAAGGTGGAGTACCTTGTATTTTTTGGTATTGAACACGATCAGGTTTTCATCCACACATTTTCTGAGCCTGTCTAGGTCAGCCTGGATCACTGTCCTGTCCTTAGGTGTGGACAGTTTACCCCATAGTTTGGTGTTATGGGCAAAGTTGGCAAGTCTGCTTCTGATACCAATGTCCACATCATTGATAAAGATGTTAAAGAGTATACGCCCAAGGATGAAGCCTTGGGGGACCCCACTGGTCATGATGCACTGCAGTGATTTACTTCTGTTGACTACCGCTCTCTGGGTCCTACCTCAGAGCCAATTCCCCAGCCATTGGACTGTGAGATAGCTGAGGCCACAGTTGGCCAATTTTTCCATGACATGATCCAGGGGCACCAGATCGAAGGCTTTTTAAAAATCAAGATATATGATGTCAATCTGTTCTCCCTTGTCCAAGTGATACGTTACCTGATCATAAAAGGAGATGAGGTTGGTTAGGCAAGACGTACCTGCAACAAACCTGTGCTTTTTCCTGGGTCTTTTTTGTCAGTTGTCTCATATGGTTTAGCAGGATTCCAGTGTTACCCTTGCTTTTCCTCTGGCTCCCCACATATCTAAAAAGGACTTTTTATTGTCTTTGATATGTGTAACCAGTTGGAGTTCAGTCACAGCCTTGGCTTTCTTGGTTCACGCCCTACAGGTCCAGACCGGTGTGGAGTACTCCTCCTTTGAGGTGGATCCAGTCTTCTTTCCTTTATAGGTTTTTCTTTTGAGATGCAGAAGGTCCACAAGTTCCCTGCAGAGCCAAGGAGGCTGCTGTGCCCTTTTGCTGCCTTTCCTCCGAGGTGGGATAGACATTGCTTGTGCTTTCAGCATCACTTCCTTGAGGAGCAACCGCTTATCCTGAACTCCCCTCCCATATGGGTCATAGTCCCTTAGGGCCTCACCAAAAAGCCTCCTGAAGCTTTCTTGAAGACTTCTGCATTGCTGCATTGCTGACTGACTTGCGTGCTTTACAGTGGATTCATTAACCTCCAAAATGCCCATTCATCAGCCATTCTATAGCTATGAGCTGTAGAAGGAAAAAATCATGGCAGGATGCTGGCAATAGAATAAGTTTTGATGTGCCCAGAAAGTTATCCATATATGGTTTCATTAGCCACAGCATCAATTGATAGGCAGAATTCTCCAAAATGCAGAAGGATGCAGGCCCAATTGATGACAATGTCATTAGGGCGAAGAGAGATCTGTTCTGGCCAAGCATGTAAGCAACTGATGGTCTCAGAAAAAAAGTTTCATGATGTCAAACCTCCCCAGCAGGTTTCACCACAATTGCCTTGTGTGACCAGAAGGCTGAGCAGTTTGGGATTGCTATCTTCCAAACTGTCATAGAAGTCTATCTCCTTATACATAAATTACAGAGCCACAGTCAGCGGTGATGGGAGAAAATATAATTTGTGGGGACTGGATGTACAGGGGATGGTGCAGGATGGTGCAGGGCTTTCCCTCCCTCCTACCGGGCAGTTGTGAGACTGTCGCATGGTGGGGGGGCTGGGCATGATGCTGCAGCAGCATGGCATGGCGATGGTGCTGGAGCAGTGGAGCCACATTTGTGGGTGCTAAGTCCCATTAGCTCTGGGACTATGGCCACCATCTATAGCCGCTATTAATCATCCCATGTCAGCCAAATAATCTTGTCTTATCAGTGAGCTGCCTCTCCTGGTTATGAATGCCAACAACCAGCAGGGGTTAGGCTAGTAAGGAGAGCTTGCAGCAGCTAAGATTTGCTGGTTAAGTAGGTTTCCACATTCATGTTCATTGTCTCATCGACTTTGTTCTTCTCTGAGGCTGCTTCAGAATGCCTGGGTATTCTTTGATTGCTGGGTCTCATTCAGAATGTCTCTCTCCACACTATTCCCATGAAACAAGAATGTTTGGGTGGGTCACAACTTGTAGAAACTCCCAAAGGACTTCCATGGGTACCATACATGAAATCATAGTGTTGGTGTCACTGGGCATAACCCCAGGTAACTCAGAGGGATGGAAGACCACGAGCGTCGAGGAAGTCCTTCTGCTCTGGGCTCAGA
>NW_017728912.1:10580193-10597398 GCF_001723895.1 Crocodylus porosus | reverse complement strand
TATACATATTTTTATAACTTTTGGATGTGGGGTGAGGAGAGCTAAATACAGTATTAATGGCATCAAATTTTATAATGGTGGCCTAATATTTTTAAATATTATTCTTATACCTGATATCTTATTTGCTTCAATTGTTGTGGCAGTTTGAGTTGGCACAGTTAATTTACAATCCATCTATATAAGAGTAAGTCAGTCTGTTCTTTTCAAATGTGCATTAGTTCCTGCATGTCTACACTTAATTTCATAGATTCACAGATTCATAGATTGTTAGAGGCCAAGGGAGACCTTGCAGATCATTGGGTCCAGTTCCCTTGCTCTAAGCAAGAAGACAACTGGGGTCAAGTGACCCCAGTGAGGTGACAGTCCAGTCTCCTCTTAAAAAACTCCAGGGTAAGTGACTGCACCACCCGTGGATGGAGTTGGTTCCACAGTCTGGACACCCTGACTGTGAAGGAGTTTTTCCTGGCATTAAGCCTGAAGTGGCTTTCCAGGAATTTATATCCATTGGTCTTGGTCTTCCTCAGGGATGCCCTAGTGAACAGTTGTTCACCGAGCTCCTAATCATATGAGTGGCTCTTTTCTAAACCCTCTCAAGCTTTTCCACATAAAGTTTGCATGCTTGGCCGGAGTTCCCTCTCAAGTTTTTCATCTGCCATCATGTTGCCCAGACACCTAAGGCACTTTTATGTGTGCTCTAAGGGAGGGTAGGGTGGGGGTTTAAATAGAGTGGCTCTGAGACCCGCTGTAATTAAGGCACCACAACATCTTGTGTATCAGTGTCCCTGCACTTCAAAATGGTGTCAGGGGCGCTTGAATTAAAGCCTGTTGAACAAGCCAGAATTCAATCACCCCTGCTGCCATTTTGAAATGTAGGAACACTGATACATGAGACATGGAGGCTGGTTGGAGCACGCTAATTATCACACTCCATCAGACTCGATTAATTGAGTCTGCTCTGACATGCTGCATTTACAGCATGTCGGAGCCTCTGTGCTCATGCCTCTGTGCTCATGTACAGGCACTCCTAGATTTCTTGGCTGTTTCTGAAATTCCTCCATGTTCTCTCATCTTGGTTTACATAAATAATTAAGTCACATACTGATATTTTGAGTGGGGGTCTGCTATAGACCACCAGATCAGGAGGAAGTGGTGGATAAGGCTTCTTCAAACAGCTAGTAGAAGTCTCCTTATCACATGCCCTGGTTCTCATGGGGGACTTCAGTCACCCTGACATCTGCTGGGACGGCTGTACAGCAGTGTGCAGGCATTCCAGGAAGTTTTTGAAGAATACTGGGGACAACTTCCTGGTGTAAATGCTGAAGCAGCCAACTAGGGGCCATGCTCTTCTTGACCTGCTGCTCACAGGGAAGATTCAGTGAGGAATGTAGTAGTGGATGGCAACTTGGGCAGCAGTGACCATAAGAAGATTGATTTCAGGATCTTGAGGAAAGGAAGGATGGAGAGCAGCAGAATAAGGACCCTGGACTTCAGAAAAGCAGACTTCAACCCACTCAGGGATCCCATGGGCAGGATTCCTGGGAAGCCAGAGTACAGGGGAGAGGAGTCTAGGAGAACAAGCTGTACTTCAAAGAAGCTGTACTGAGAGTGCAGGAACAAACCATCCAGATGTGCAGAAATACTAGCAATATGGCAGAAGGCCAGCTTGGCTTAGCAAGGAACTCTTCAGTAAACTAAATCACAAAAAGGAAGCTTATAGAAATGGAAACTTGGACAAATAACTAGGGAAGAATATAAGAGCATTGCTTGGACATGCAGGGATGAAGTCAGAGGGCCAAAGCACAATTGGAGATGCAGCTAGCAAGGGATGTGAAGGGTAATAAGAAGGGTTTCTACAAGTATGTTGGTAGCAAGAAGAGGATTAGGGAAAGTGTGGATCCCTTACTGAATTGGGGATTGTCTGATTGAAATGCCCTGCTCCTAGAAAGTGGGACAGGTGCTGGCTGCCGGGGCAACCGCAGTTTGGGTCAGCTGACCAGAAGGGGGCAGGGCCTGGCCTATATAAACAAGCCAAGCTGAGGAAGTTGGAGCTCTGTTGAAGCAGGCAGAGTAGAGAAGCCCGATGGCCTGAGCAGCTTCCATGTGAGAAGACTGGGTGGAGGAAGCCCCTGATAGGGAGTGGGATGATGATTAGCCAGGTGGCTTACAGATTGCATTTTAACTAGAAGGCTTAGTTTGAGTTATAGCTGGTTGGCTCGTGTTATTGTGTTTGTTTGTTATTACACCGGAGGACTGCGTGACGCTAATAGGGGTTGGAGGAGACCTCATTAGGGGCTCCACAGCAGTGTGGGGAACCCGGTGCCAGGGAGGGTACAGCAGTCAGGGGTGCACTGACCCCAGCCCTGAGAAAGGGCCCAGTGGATTGAGGGCCAGGTAAGGCCGAGGCCGTCTGAGCCGTATAGGAATTGTAGACCCGAGGAGGGGATTTAGGGGCCAGGCATGGCTACGGCCACCTGAGCCCCAATTGTGAGGAGCACCAGAGTGGGCACCAGTGAGAAGCCCAGAGGGTGCTCTGCGTTAAGCCCCAGGGAGGGGATTTGGGGGCCAGGCAAGGCTACAGGCACCTGAGCCCTTTTTGTGAGACAGGGCCCCAGTGCGGGTGGGATCATGAGAGTGCCCTGGTGAAGCACGGCCGCAAGAGAGAGAGTATCCACGGGGAACGCGGGCATCGGTGAGAGGAGAGAGACCAAGGAGTGCTTGTGAGAGAACGCAGGCTAAACAGCCACGAGAGAGGCCAGGGAACCCGCGAGGGTGTGTGCAACTAAGATGAGCCCAGACGACGTTCGTGAGGACGTGGGCTATAGCAAGGGAGCCTCCGTGACGGCACGGTAAGGGATTTGCCTAGACAATGGCTGGTACATCTGCAAGGCTTGGGGTGTGGTATCAGGGGTGGTAGGAGCCACGCGTAGCTCTTAAGGCTTTAGTGCATGGGGTCAGCTGAGGCGGGGCACTGATGGGATACATCAGGGGTACCATGTCCAAGGGGTTGAAAAGGCAGCCTCCCATAACACTAATACCATCAAAGACATGGCGGGTGAAAATGAGGGTTCATTTATACCAACTTGGCACGGTAGGGGGTGCTAGGAGAGATCACGGCCACTCCTGGGTCCCCACCCTGTGACAGGGATGCAGAAAAGGCTGAAGCGTCCAATGCCTTTTTTGCCTCAGCCTTCACAGGCAAGGTCATCTCATAGACTACTGCACTGGGCAGCATAGTTTTGGGGAGGAGGTGAGAAACCCTCAGTGCTGAAAGAACAGGTTAGGGACTGCTTAGAAAAGCTGGCCATATACAAGTCCATTAGGGCTGTGCAAAGCTTTGCTCGCTGATTCAGTTCGGCAGAGATTCAGCAGCCTAATCTCTGAATCTGAATTGAATCAGGAGACCTTTTAATCTCTCTGAATCAGAAATCTCCAAATCAATTCAGAGAGATTCAAAAAGATTCAATAATTTGGACATAAACACAGCTTTAAATGTTTTTTCTACATACCTCATGAGCCATCTGGTGCTTTGAATGCTGAGATGGTGATGCAGATGGAGCATCTACAGGATGGATTGGTGACTGGTGCATCTTGGGTCTGGGAGGGCACCTGGAGTCCCCCTGTGGCTGATTGTTGAGATGGGAGAGTGTGAAGGCCCCCCAGTGTGCTCCCTGGCAGACCCTTGGTTCACTGCCAAGCACACGGGGGGGCAGCGCTCATGTGGGACACTTTATTCACCCCACCATTGCAGCATTTGTGAGCCTTGCCTTGTACCTTGAGGTATGTAGAAAAAATATTTAAAGCTGTGTCCATGGCCGAATTGCTGATTCTCCAAATCAGCATTGAATCTTCAGATTCAGCTTCAGCTGAATTGAATTGGGGACAGTGATCCAAATCAACGAATCAAATCACTGTCCCTGATTCAGGCTGAATCCAAATCTGAATTGAATACAGCCCATTTTGCATACTCCTAAAGTCCATGGGGCTGGATGGGATGCACCTGAAGGTGCACGTGGAGCAGTTGGAAGAGAATAAGGCATTAGGAATAGTCAGCATGGTTTCAGCAGGGATGTCATGCTTGACCAACCTGATTGCCTTCTATGATGAGGCAACTGGCTCTGTGAATGTGGGGAGACCAGTGGATGTGATGTACCTTGATTTTTAGCAAGATATTTTACCACAGCATTCCCCAAATCCTTTGTAATTTTATTAAGCAGACAACAGTGATCACATGAATGGTTGGGGTAGTTTACTTTTACCCCACTTTTAGGCTGCAATTATTAAAAATAAAGTGTGTGTGTATGTGTGTGTGTGCGCGCGCGCGCACATACATACATATCTGTCTGTCTATATATGTACTAAAGCCAGTTAATTTTGACTGACACATTGATTAAATGAGCCCATTAACAGTACTCTGTACCCTGGATTTATTTGCTGCCAAAAAGCTTGATAATACGTTGCTTACCATCAGCAAGTATTTTTCAAACCAATGAACACTAGAGGCTATCCTTGCTTCTAAATCCAGAGTCCGTGCTTTGAGCTTTCAAAACAGTATTGTTAAAAGAAAGCAGAATTTCCCTCTGAACACATGTATGGCCAGTAGGTGTTTTTGAGAAATAATGGAGGGCAACAGAAATCCTCATTGCTGTGTTAACTCCCCCTCAGCTATTTGAATGAAAAATGAGGCAGCTAGCACTAAACAGTCACTGGTGACCCGTCCACTATGATCCATATGTTTTTCTTCTAATGCTTACTCTCTCAATTACCTTTCAGTAGAACACCAGGGAAGTAGCATGCTGTACCCATTCTCTCTATGAACTAGCTGTAAAAGGAAAAATCTTGGTAGGCAGTGGAGGTTCAGACCAGTCTCCAGCAAACACAATTAGATCACAGCATCCACCCCCAACTACATGTTTTCTGTTTAGTTATTTCTTTTTCTTCCCTTCTCTGAAGGAAAGGAGGAAAAGATTGTTAAAATGTAGGCCTCTGTATAAAGAATATATTGAACCAGACTTCTGAGATGAAACTATGCAGGGGTTCATTTTACTTGTCATCTACTATTCACAGGTCTTTTAGAGATACTTGAACTAATTCATTATGAAAAATTACTGCTGGTCTTTTGAGTGAGGGAAGAGATCCAGAGCAGAAATGATTATTTTATTTTGCTATGAATCGTACAACAGCATAGTCGTTCCTCTCAAAACACAGCCTGCCTACTTGCCCTTAAGTGCTAATAGCACTTGCCATTAAGTGCTAAGGAAATTGTTTTAGTATTGCTTCCCCCTTTTCCCAGCATCACTCTCCAGGTCTGATCCTTCAAATAGGGTGGAGACAAGCAGCTGCAGCCCTAGAGTAGCTATCTAATCAGTGGCTGCTGCTTGTTTCACTCTGACAAGTGTTTAGCTGGTAAGCATGGTTAACCTCAGTTATATACTTATCTGTTCTGTTTCAGAGATTTTTCTTCATATAATGTTATCTAATGCTCTAGGTTGTTTCAAAGTTGTACATAAACGGAAAGTTCTAGTTAAAGCACTTGATGTATTGCTGTGATCTCTCTGCTCTTGACTTCTCTGCTCAACTCATAGGCTAAGTACAGACAATTAAAAAGCCCATGGTCAAATTGATTCAATTTTCACAGGTTTCTCTAAGCTGAATAGATCGGACATAATTAAATGAATTGATGTTCACTTTTTAGTTGGGGAAGGCAGTTTGATGCTTGCACCAGTCCAGGCTAGAAGGCAGGGGGAGCCAGAAAATGCCTCCCAGCCTTTCTGTTATTGCTGAACTCAGCTAAGTGGGGGCCATCCCTGATTAGCTGCCCAGCACCCCCCAACTCCCTGCTGTCTCCCCACAGAAGGGGAAGGAGCCCCTGTCCAGGTGCTGGCTCCCACAGCTGGGGGTCTGCCCACACATGGAGAACTCCTGCCTCAAGTGACTTCTCCTGGCTTGCCTGGGGTCCCCCAAACCTTGGTCTGCCCTGCCATGGGAGGGGCTTCCCCTTAAGCCCCTCCCATGGGGCATGGCCGGGGGGTGGGGAAGCAGTCCCCTATTCCTGCAGCTGGGGGACTCCCCATGCATGGTGAGCTGCCTCAGGGGTTTCCCCTATCTTCCTGGGGGTCCCCAATCCCAAGTCTTGCTAATTTCAGACAGATTGCTTCTTGCTAATTTGATTTTCAGATGCTATATACAGATTGTGCTAGGTAGGTAGTGCCACTGTGAGAAGGGCAGAAAACTCAGATAAGTCTAATGCAAGAAGAGGTTAATGGTGTTTCTTGGGGGACTTCTGTCCTACCCTAAGTGTGAGATATCGAGGGAGAGTTGTTCACCTGCACTTAATCAAGAGGTAGATGATGGTAAAGGTGTGAAGGCATGTTTCATAAGGGAATGCATCTGGCAATGACAAGAAAAATCTCTTCCAAGGTACTGAGTTCATAAGGTCTTGGGGACTGACCTGCTGATGTCTGTAGGGAATAAGACATTGCTATAAAAAGGAATTATTTCAATAAATTGATTGCCCTGTGACCGCAAAAACTCACAAGCTTCAAAATGAAATATTGGCTGAAGGCAGGGTGGGGTGATACCTTAGAGTAGTGAGTCTCAACCAGGGTGCCACAGCACCTTGGGATGCTGGGAAGTCTTTTAAAAAGTGCCATGGGGTGCTGCACTTTATTAGTGCTGTTAGATATGCAGCACCTACACCTGATTTACACAATAACCCCAGAAATTTCAAATGGGAATCCTTAGCATCAAAAACAGTCTGACCTGCTGTGGTCTTTCTGGGCACATCTACATGTGCAATTAATGCACTTGAATTTTCTGCAAAAAAAATTCAGGCTTATCAAAATTCTCCCAGACATGCAGCTGAACACATGCCTGTTGGAAGCAAATTTGGACCCAACCTCTGGGGGGTGGAGGGAGCTGTCCAGGCTCTAGGGGCAGCTGCCTCTGAGCCATATGGATCAGTCCTAATTTCCATGTGGCTGGGAGGCAGCTTCCCCTGGAACTGGGACAGCTTCCCCTACCCTGCAGAGAACAGGGCTTAGCCAGGTACCAGCTCTGGCCTTCTGCTTCCTGGGCTGACTAGGAGCAATTTGCAACTTACAACTTGCTCCTGGACAGGATCTATATGTGCATCTTCTTGTACCTGTATGTATTGATACTAGCAAACAGTGGATTAGACTAATGCACTGTAATTGCCAGACATGTGTAGAGAGTGATGCTTTACTCTGCATTCAGTTAGTATAATACACAGGAAAGCCTCTCATGTAAATGCTTGCTAGCAAGGAAGGTCATTCCAGAGAAAATTGAGACTTGGTGCTTTTTTTTTTTTTCTATCCTTAAGTGACTTCAACTGGGGGGTGAGGTATGAAACATTGTTTAGATGGTTGATTTTTCAATAAAGCATCTTTCTTATTGTTGCTTCAAGTTATATTTCTCCTTGCTATCCTTCATTCATTTCCAGTTGTTCCTTAACTGTAGTAGTGACTTCTGCATGTAGAATGAGAGATAATGAAACTGTCAACAAATATCAGCAGATGGTTTATTGAGCAAAGGTCTAACTCTTTTCAGAAATACTGGTATCCTGCTTTCCAAAAGGAATGTACCTACTCTCATCAAAAGATGGATAAGATAACCTTCCTTGGATCTATCTAATTAAAAGACCAAATTATTTGACTTGAGTCCACAGTTCTTCAAGCACTTCCAGATCTTGAGTAGTGACCAGAATCACTCACTCAAGCAAAGAGAACTTTTATGTTTTTCTTTCCCTAATACAGTTTTGACATCAGATTGGCAAAATCTCTGGTGTAGCACTGTATTGCCTCACTACAAAGCAGAGGACAATTCCTGTGTGTGTCAAATATTCCATTTTGCAACCCAGCTGGAGAAATTGGTGCAGAGAGACAACTTTCTATACCTTAAGGACAGCAGAATTAAGATAGTAAGAATAATTTTAGTTCTTGTTTCTGATCTTGACCCATATCTATGGTCTTTCTCCTTTTAAGCATTCCTTTAAATGGGTTGCTTTGGATTGGTGCAAACTGCTGGGAGCAGTTCCTCTTCAAACAGCTGTTCTCAGGAGAACTTGGTAATCCTTGAAACTGGCATAATTTTCTGCTGTTTGCCTTAAATTTTACAGCTGCTGTGGCAGCTACTTTGCCTCATATATCTGTGTTAAGACAGCTCCTGCATCTGATGCTCTTACCATGTGCAGCCTGAAGTATCTTGGTCTGAAAACACTAAGACAGCTGATAAAGTACATTGCTGAAATTACAGCTCTTTTCCTAAAAATGTATCTAAATATGCATAATTCATGACACCTTTAAAACAAACAGCCAAACAAAAAACCCTGGAACATATTGTATCGAGTTTACAGTCCAAAAGTATTTTCCTAGTTACTTAGGAATTATGGAAGAGTTTTTCTCCAGTTTCTATTATTATTAGTTTACAGAGAGCTTCTGATAGGAATTGACTTAATCCCTCCTGGGATTAAATATAATACATGCTACCTGAAACTGAATATAATTTATCAGAATGACACTGCACCCTACCTCAAACAAAAACAGAAAACAACCCCCTTCCACAACCCTATGCTGTCCTGATATTGCAGGACTTGTTACTGGTTTGCGAAAAGTAGGGGAACCTTCCCCCTGAAGAACAGCTGTATATTGTTTGGATTACCTTTTCTTAGGCAAATGAAAATATCAAGAGAACACAAAATTTACCTTGGAGAAACCCATCTGGATGTATCTTTGTATGTGATTACCTGCAACAACTACAGCAAAAATGCTGCTGTCTGTGAACACAAGCAGAATTCCTAAATGTTGAGCACAGCATGTAGTAATCTCATAAATGTATAGATAAATATATATCCATGGTCATCTCTCAATAGAATAGTACTCAAAATGAAACAGAGATATCTGCTGTGATTTAGAAAGGATTTCCCATCATGATAAAAGGGAGCATGATAAAAATGGGAAGATATAGTAACCAAAACTGAAATAAAATTAAACCACTCCTCAGCTTGCTTGGACAGGTGTTTCTAGCTATCATTTCAAAGCAGGCGAATCATTATTAAATGTAGCAATTACATTTAATCCATAGCATTTCAATAAAAAATAAAGTTGAAATGGAGAAATGGCTGTGCAGGCCATTTGGTTTTCTAAAACTCTTATAAACTCAACATAATATTATACCCTTTCAGAATGTTTTCAAGGAAGGAACGGGCAGGATTTTAAGCATAGATTCAGTCTGGAGGGAGAGGATGTTAACATGATTGAGAGGTATAGATGTGCCTTGCTGAATTCCAGTGGAGAGTGCCTGGTCTCCATTATTCACCACCATGCCTTTTACATGTGGGATCATACATATGTTTCTTAGGTTCATCTATAGCAAGAATGTGACATCAGCTGTACAGTTCACCATGTATTCCTCTGGCACCAATTTATAAGGAAATGCTTATACCCAGATACCTGTCAATAACATCATTATAATTGCCTTTGAAATTGCCTGTTACCTGTCATCACAGACTTTCTTTTATAAAAAAAACTCCACACAGGAAGTTGAGATCTTGTTCTTAGGTCATCTATATTATGCAATAAAAGCTGCAAGCAGATCGAATGTGTTCAGTGCAGCTCATGTATTGCATTCAGTTATTATTCCCAAATGTTTGCTTGGATTTGTTGCTCTTTGTATATTTTAAATCTTATTCAACTGCTTTTATTTTTTCAGGCAATACGTTCTGCTGCCAGATTGGCATGCTTCAAGGGGGTTTCAAGCAGAAGGGTCAAAGACAAAAATTAACAGAGGATCTGAAGAATTTAGAGATCGTTCTTCCAGATTTGGGTTGGAATATATTACCAGGGCACTATGGGGAAGCGTTAAGAGCTCATTTGCTCTGTGGGTAAATACAGAAGTTGAGTCTTCAGGCTGTTAATAACAGGTTGTTTCACCAGTACTAATTAAAAAATATGGGATAAAAGTTGCATTACTGTAGCTTCCAATCAGAGGTCCTAACTGTGATGCGTGCAGCGTACAGGTATATATGGAAATCTGCTAAACTCCAAAAGACTCCTGGATAGGGGGAGGGGTGTAAAAATAGTGTGGTTTGGCGGGGGGGGAAGGAGGGTAGTAAAAATAGCAGCCCTGGGGCTGTCCTGGGAACACATGCAAGTCTTTGCTGCATCAGGTTAACTCAGGGGTGGGCAAAGTACAATCTGTGGGCTGAATCCAGCCCACCAGGCCATTCTATCTGGCCTGCAGAGCCCCTAAAAAAATAGGAAATGAATATTTGTCTTTCCCTGGATCTTGTCAAAGATGACAGGACCCAGGGGAAGCCATGGAAGGCTCCTACAACAGCTCCACCCCCCTAGCCTGGGACCATGGGGTTGTTTGTGGCTGCCCTGGGGTGGGAAATTCAGGTAAGAAGTGGGGCGGGGGGAGGGAGGCAGGGAAGGACTGTGTGGATTTCCCCAGTCCTCAGGGCTGAGCCAGCTTCTGCTGAGCCCCACAGTCTGGCCACGCAGCTGGGAGCTGGTGGGTGGGCAGGTGGGATAGTGATGGGGTGTTGGGGCATGGAAGTGAGCAGGAGCATGGGGCTTGTGCTGATGTCCCAGGGCCAGGGCCTGTGGGACCCAGAGTGGAGCATAGGAACATGGGTTCAGGCTAGCAGAGGTCTGTGAAGCTGGGCTGGGCTGCATCAGCAGTGAGAGGGGGGAGCTGACTTGGCTCCATAGAGCTCCTGCTGGTTAAGACCCTGCACTCCTGGTGCACTGCTCTGAGCTCTGCCAGTGATGGCCCTGGGACAGCGGCATAGGCCCCACACTCCCTCCAGGCTGCCACTGTGTCCCACGTGCCCACTCACTCCCAGTGCCCCTGCCCCAGCCCTGCAGTACAGGTGGAGGTGAGTGTGCAACCCTGACCCTGCGTGCCCCATGCTAGCCCATCTGGGCTGAGCAGTGGCTGCTGGGATGGTGCTCAGCATGAGGAAAAAGTGCCCTCCCCGATCACTGGTGCTGTCTGCTGCAGCCAGCCAGAGCCCACACGGGGCTGTCCTGCCTCTTTACTATGTCACCACTGGCTCACAGGGCAGTGGTTGCAACAGAGATCAGGTACAGGCAGATCTGTGCAGGCTCCAAGTGGCTGCAGCAAAGGGCACCGGTCATGAGGAGAGGGAGTGGCCAAGTTCCCCCCCTGCTGAACACCAGTTCATTCCCCACCACCGCTGCTTACTGGGCCCTTGCGCTAGCTCTAGGTTCCCTGTTGGGGCTGAGCCATGGCAGCAGCAGCTGGGCAGAAAATGCTGCTTGGTGCAGAGGAAAGTGGCCCCCCCTGCTTGCTGTCACTGGGCAGTGTTTGCTGCTGCTGCCTGCCTGGAGCGCGTGCTGCACTAGGCTGCACTGCAGCTGCTTCGTTGCTGCCTCTGCGTTCCATGTGGCCACTGCTGCTGTGCTGGACATCACAGAGGCAGGAGACATGGCAGAGAGGCAGGACAACCCTGCATTGGCTCTGGCCGGTTGCAGCAGGGAATGCCGGTGGTGGGGGGAGGGAGGGTGCTTTTGCCCTGTGCAGATACCATCCCAGCCACTGCTGCTCAGCCCAGATGGGTGAGTGTGGGGCATGCATGGCTGGGGTTGCATGCTCACTCCCACCTATGCTGCAGAGCTGGGGCAGGGGCACTGGGAATGAGTGGGTGTGTGGGAGCCAATGGCAGCTGGGCAGGAATGTGGGACCCATGCCGATATCCCAGGGCCAGCACCAGTGGGGCCCAGAACAGGGTGCCAGGAGCGTGAGGTCTCAGCTGGAAGGGGCTTTATGGAGCCAGGTAAGCTCACTCCTCTCCCTGCTGGTGCAGCCCAGCCTAGCTCCACAGACCCCTGCCAGCCCACCCCTGCTCTCCCACTGTCCCACTCTGAGTCCTGCTGGTGCTGGCCCCAGGACATTGGTGCAGGCCCCACGCTCCTGCTCACTTCCACTTCCCGCCTTCCCCACCCCCCTGCACTTTTCCCACTTTCCTGCCCACCCAGTGGCCACTGCATTACATGGCTCCCATACCCACCTACACACTTCCACAGCCCCCCACAAACCCCTATATGCAATCACTTCTGCATAGACAGCACAAACACACACAAATCAGGACAAAAATAATTTTTCAAATTCAATTAAAAGACGTTATTATGGATGTTTGATTTTTAGTATGTAATTTTGTTTTTTTCCCCCTAAGATGGTAAACCCTCTTCCCTAAAGGAGTACTTCCAGGCGCAAGGGGAAGAACTTCTGGTGGCAAAGGTCAGAAAAATGGGAGTAGATGGAAAGAGAAGGAAAACAGGAAGGAGAAGTTATGTTTCATAGGTCAAACATTTTCTGAAACAAAGAGACAAAAGCTCCTTGTGGCAGTGATATGGGTTCACAGAGAGAAATGAACACTGTTTCCTTCACTTGGTCCCTCCCATGGTGGCCTCCACAGCAGAACCCTTGCTCCTAGTCGGTCGTTTGCATTCAATTGCTAACCACTTAATCTCTCTGTGCCTCACTAACAAAACAAGTGGTGTAATACTTACCTATAGTATGTCATTGTGGAATTGGGAGGTTTGTCAAAACACTGTATAAACATGAATTACCCTTGGATCAAAGATACTATGGAGAAATGGAAAATAGTGTTTTAATAAACTTGAGCAACAGCTTGCGATTTAATGATTATTTTTAGCAGAAGAGCCCTGTCTGCAACATCATCTAGTTTTAAAACCTAATCTCCATCTTACACTTTTATGGCATACACAGTTATACTGATGTCTGACTTTTGACTTCTTATGGGCAAATATCAAACAGTTCATATTCATTCAAAGGATTTTACTCATGAAAACACATGGCCAGATGGGACCATGACATCATTTAGTCTGACCTCCACATGCCAAGCCATTTCATTTCACCCAGTTTACCCTGTTTAAATCCAATAATTTGTTTGGCTAAAGTGTATTTTCCAGAAGGGTATCCAATCTTGTTAGGTGATATTGAATCCACTATTCCCATTTCGCTTTGGAGTTTATTTTAGTGATTAATCACCCTTGCAGTTAAAAAGTTTTGCCTTACTTTTAATTTGAATTAGTCTGGCATCAGCTTTCAGTCACTGTTTCTTGCCACGTCTTTCTGTGCTATATTTTCTACTGGTGGAAGTACTGAGAAGTAATCAAGTCACCTAGGAGTTTTCCCTTGCATGGTAAAGCAAAAAGATTGAGCTCTTTAAGTGTTACATTTCTTCTAGTCCTCTAATTTCTGTTTCCATTCCAATTTTTCAATATCTTTTTAAAGAATGTGGACATCCATATTTTTAAGCAATGTCCTATACAGAAACAGCTGCTTACTCCTACCTGCTGCTCCTTAGTAAATTAGGATTGCATTAGTGTTCTTTGCTTCAGTATTGCATGGCCATTCCATAAATTTCTTATTCACTATAACCCCTGACTCCCTCTGCATCACTACTTTCCAGGATATAGTCTCCCTGCTGTAAGTAAGGCCTGCCTTTCTTGTTTGAAGATGTGTAATCTGGCTACTAGAATTTATTAAAATGCATTGTGTTTGAATGGGTTCAGTTTACCAAGCAAACTGCATTGCTTGACAGGCTGGTCTCACTGCTGTTTTCATTGTGCCAATCTTTTTCACCAATAAATTTAATTTTTAGCCATCTTGGGAGGTGGGGGTGGGTTGGGGTTGGCATTAAAGAGTTGCTATTGAAGAGTTTTTATTAATACAATTATATAACTCAAGAAGGTGTTTTAAAGTGTATTTTATGGCTAGGTAGAGAGTCTAGTAATGCTGGGTAAAAACCCAAGAAAATACAAATAGACTCCAAAATATCTATTCTGTTTCTGAAATTTAAGGGGAAAAGAAAGATTAAGGATGTGGAGAATAATGTAATAAATCATGAGCTATTAACAAGACTATTTACCTGTCAAAATCCCCATTAAACACACATACCACTAATAGGATTGGTAAATTAGGAGCTGTATAAACTGAGATTTTACTTTCACTCTGGGGGGAAAAATGCAAGATTAAGCCAATTTCTCACTGGTGATACACCTTGCATCATGCTACACTTATTATACTTAAAGTTTTATGATATATCTAGTATGACTAGTCTGTCATGTTTAGAGATGGTACTTTAATAACCACTGTTTTAAAGAGATAAATACAAAAATGTTAAAGGAAATACATATGTAACTAAAAAGTTCAGTGGTTCTTTACTATATTTATTCTAATATCATGGGTGTGTGCATGTGTAGTTGTCAATTGTTGGATTTGCTGTAATAGTATGTTGATCTCTGAATTTCCTAGATTTTACAATTACTAAAGTATAAAACATTGGAAATTCCTAATCTACTGAGAAGGATAGAAGACCTCCAAGGAAATTTATATGCTGCAAGAAGTATGTTGCAACACTTTTATATAATGCTGTATTGAATGAATGCTCCAGTCGGCGACCAAAAGATTTTGTGCTACAGCAGGGATTATATTCAGTGTTGAGTTACAAACAATGGGATACTGAACATTTGCAGTTATCATTTGTCTGATGTCACTCCTTGCTTTTATATTGGCCTTCCCTCCCTCCTACCTTAAAATCCCTCATTGAAATTTGCTGTTCTTGGACTCCATTATAACAATTCAGAAGGCCTGAAAAAATAAATAATCAGATAGTATATTATTTGGTTTTGTTTATCAGCATTTGAGACAGCATTTACATCTAGAATATTTAAACTGATTCCTGAAGGATGCCTCCCAGAAAACAAAAGCTTTGCCAGAATACAAAGAACTGGGGATTTCTGTCTACACCTTTCCACACATCAATTTGAAAACCAGGCCCTAACTAGTCATTTTTACTTCTCATGGACATATTAAATTCTTGGATTGCAATTTAACATGGCATATATAAATAAAAGTTGTTTATTCCTCTGCTGTGGCCAATTTCATTGCTTGACTCTTGGGCTCCTTCATCTGTGTGGAGGAAAGAACCAGAAAGGGCAATGGAGCCATTCTGTGACTTAATCAGGAGCCAAGTTAATATCAGTTGGTACTTGGCTTCTTTTCTAATCTAAATAAGGCAGGTGGAGACCAATGAGCCAGGGGAAAAAAGGAGTCTTGCCCTTAAGGATTTGTGCTCAAAATTTCTGGAGATTTGCCTCATGCTCAGAGATTTACTACTGTTCTTCAATGCTGTTCTTTCACCCTATTAGGCTTTAGACTCAAGACTTCTATATAGGCCTTTTGTTTCGACTGTCCGACCTATTCGGTCTGGGGCTTTAGATTCTTTTTCTTCTGTCAGTGCTGTCAGAAACTTTACTAGGGCATTTTTTATGTAGAAAATGGAGCTTTTTCAACACTCGGTCCAAGACCCTGAAACTTTCCTGGTGTGCGCTTGAACCACAGGGTTGGAAAGGAAAATATAGTGCATCATAAAAAAATTACTGCCTCACAATGAAGGAATGGCACATAATGGGTGCTAACCCTGTTGTTTAGTGCATTGCTGGAAGGAATTCAGAAACTATTGATGGGGTAGAAGAGCCAAATAGAAAAGAACTTAGACAATCTTAAAGGCTACTGTGTAGTGATTGATAGCAAATGCTGATTTCTTTTAACATTCAACCAATCTGCATGTATTTTATTTAATAAAAAAAAATCAGAACTAATACTAAGAAGTGGTTTGCCTGGACTGGATGGGAAAAATGAGCAGTAAGCACACTGGCAAGAAAGATGGAAAAACTGAGTTATATGTTGATAGAAAGTACAGACTTAAGCATTTTCTTGATATATTTTATTTTAAGGTGCAAATTGTGAAAACCACATTTTATCTGATGAGATTTATATATTGGGTGACTTTGATTTTCATGGCAAAGTGTATGCTATGTGATAAAGCTCAGGGAGTCTCCCATAGAAATTGAGTGCATTTCTAGAGGGCTTTTTCTTTCCTGACCTGTTCGTTGTGATATTTGGCAAGTTGAATTTAAATGATGATCTACAGGGAATAGTGAGGTCATTCATATTTCCTGGTGTGGATTCTCCAGAGAAGACTTTTGCTTAGGAGTTCTAGCCTTAACATCTGAGAACTTCTTGAAGCCAGCACCAAGTGCAGCTTTCAGAGTAGGTGAATCTCATGCACTTCTGGTCCCTGCACCTTTTGGCTAGCTCTGTGCTTATAGTATACTCCCCTGAGCCACTGGAGAAGTTTTTTACGATTTTAAGGGGAAGGAGTTAAATCCTTTTTTAAATACAGAGGGGGTAAAAAGAAGGTTCTGGGTAACGTGGAGCCTCTGCAGGACACACTAGGAAATCTGGTGGTCTCACCAGATGACAGAGCTAACCTATTTAACAATTTCTTTGCCTCCATTTTTCTGAGCAGGGACCAAACCAGCAGGATCCTCATTGGTCCCAGGGGAGGCACAGCCAGGCCCAGGGTCAGAGAGGACCTAGTCAGGGAACTTCTGGTGGGACTGGACGTGTTCAAATCAGCAGGTCCTGACGATCTCCACCCCAGAGTGCTCAGGGAATTAGCACAGGTCATTGTGGGACCCCTGGATCAGCTTTACAAGCACTCATGGTGCTCTGGCAAGGTGCCAGAGGACTGGAAAAGGGCCAATGTGGTCCCCATTTTCAAAAAAGGGAAGAAGGAGGACCCAGGAAATTATAGGTCTGTTAGTCTTACCTCGGTCCTGGGGAAGCTCTTTGAAAAAATTATCCAGGTGCACATCTGCAAGGGGCAAGCAGGGGAGATTATGCTTAGGGGCAACCAACATGGGTTCATTAGAGGCAGGTCCTGTCAGACCAACCTGGTTGCCTTTTACAACCAAGTCACAAAATCTTGGGATGCAGGTGTCACAGTGGACGTAGTCTTTCTTTGGCTGGAGGGCCGCACCCAGAGATTCGTGGTGGATGGGTCATTTTCGACCTGGAGGGATGTGGGCAGTGGGGTCCCCCAGAGCTTGGTCCTTGGCCCACAGTGTTCAACATCTGCATCAGCGACTTGGACAAGGGGGTGAAATGTACCTGTCGCAGATGACACTAAGATGTGGGGAGAAGTGGGCACGCTAGAAGGGAGGGACTGGCTGCAATTGGATCTGGACAGGGTTACAGGGATGGGCGGATGAGAACAAGATGGGATTCAATACTGACAAGTGCAAGGTATTGCACCTAGGCAGAAAGAACCAGCAGCATACCTACAGG
>NW_017728912.1:10557115-10580093 GCF_001723895.1 Crocodylus porosus | reverse complement strand
TCCAAGATGAACATGGGCTGCCAATGTGAGGATGCAGTCAGGAAGGCTAACTGCACCTTGTCATGCATCCACGAGCACGTCCAAGGAGGTGATCCTCCCCCTCTATATGACATTGGTCAGGCCACAGTTGGAGTGCTGCATCCAGTTCTGGGTGCCGCACTTCAGGAGGGATGTGGCCAGCATTGAGAGGGTCCAGAGAAGGGCCACTCGCATGATCGGGGGCATCAAGGCAGGTCCTACAAGGAGAGGCTACGGGACCTGAACCTGTTCAGCCTCCACAAGAGAAGGCTGAGAGGGGATCTGGTGGCTATCTATAAACTGGCCAAGGGGGACCAGCAGGCAATGGGAGAGTCTCTGTTCCCCTCAGCACTACTGGGAGTAACAAGGAATAATGGCCAAGAGTAGTTAACCGAGAGTAGATTCAGGGTAGATATCAGGAGGCGCTACTTCACAGTCAGGGTGACTAGGATCAGGAACCAACTTCCAAGGGAAGTGGTGCTCGCTCCTACCCTGGAGGTCTTTAAAAGAAGGCTAGATAGACACCTTGCCAGGGTTGTCTGATCCCAGTACTCTTTCCTGCCATGGCAGGGGGTTGGACTTGATGATCTGCTCAGGTCCCTTCCAACCCTACCAACTATGAAACTATGAGTGCACACCATCAGCATATGCAAAGCAGACAGTCCCTATATCAGAATGCCCAGACCACATAATGGGCAGAGTTCAGGGCAGAAGTCAGTCATACTGTTTTGTTCAGAAATTCAGTTTCTCCATCCTGCTTTTCTCTTTCTTCTCTTGTATATGTGGATATCTGCTTTTCAAGCTAGACCCTCTAATTGGATAGTCTTTGATGTTCCTCCCGCCAGAGACAGCAGGGACCATCTATTGTATCTATACTATGGCCCTCCAGAGGGCCTTACTGGAGGTCTCCTAGTATGTGGAACCTCTACAGTGCTCGGCTAGTAGTGTGCTGAGCCTGCCAACAGTGTCTAAAAGGAACTGATGTGCTGCAATATTTGGTGAGATCCTGCACTTAAGTTTATAATGAGTTTGGATCTTTCTGCTCTGGGTCATTATCTGAGGCTTGTTTAAGGAATCCCCTCAAGATTCTTTACTTTGCAAGAAGAGTCATTCTCCCAGAGACGTTTAAATTGTTAGGTCCCATTATAAACTTAACTGCAGGACCTCACCAAATATTGGGCATAGACTAACAGGCCAGGTTAGCCAGATGGGGGCTCAGGGGATAAATAGACTTGCCCTCAGGCTGGAGGGACACTCTAGCTCTGGCTGGGGAAGGGTCAGGATCCCCCAGGCAGGCTGCAATGAGGCCTGGGAGCAATAGGGGAAGTCCTGGGGAGTAAGGGCTAACAGATTTTTTCTTTGTGGTTTTTTCCTTTTTTCCTGCAGTGCATAGGACCCAGAAGGGATAAAGGGAAGCACTTGTTTGTGAGAGCCCAGTTTTTGGTTGAAAGTGGTTGCTTGCACTTTTTTTCCAGCTTGTCCAGGGGACTGAAAGCAACTGACAAGGGAATCGCATTGTAAGTGCCTTCAAGCACCCTGTGAGATTCATCCCTTGTGGGCAAGGGGTGTTCCTGCTACCTCGGAGCCCAGGCTGGACTAAGTGGGCCTGGGGCTACAGGGAGCACCTAGAGCAAAATAGTCCCCAGCCAAAAAGGTAAAAGTATAAAATTGGGGAAGCCAAGTGACCCAAAAGAACACCCCACTCTAAGGCCCAGGACACCTCCTGCATAGTTGCTTCCATCAAGATGTGACAGGTGAGATATAGGGTGGCAGTTTGAAAGGGGAGGAAGTGAAGACTTAGCAGTCACTGGGGTTTATAACTCCTGCCAGGGTTAGGCCTGCCACACTCAGGGAGTAGCTCCAGGTATCTATAAAGTGATCTGAACCTTATTTAGAATCCTCCTTGGCATCCACCATTACTGGTTTAGAGATGCCAGAGAAAACATCTCCAACCATTCTGTTCAATAACCAGTAACCTATCATCCATGGATCTATCCAGTCCCTTGCTGAACCTGGCTGTAATGTTTGCCTTCATGCTACACGTGGCATTCAACACCCTCTCTCTTTGGCTGTTTCTTAGACTTCTGAATCTCACTAGACTATACAACAATATAGGAAAAAAGAACGTAGGGGTAATTATTTCAAGATAACTATAAATACTTGTCCCAAAAATGTGCTGAGTAAATATGAAGCTACTGACAGGAACTTTTGAAAACTGGCACAGAAAATCATTTTTCTATTTTTTTTTTTTTTTACTGAAACCTTTCATTTTAATCAATATATAATATGTGTGTCCGTGTATGTGCACACACACAAACTTTTTAATGGTGGACTGCTCAATGTGTCTAATGGGCAAATCAGGCAGGATTGGATTAGAGTTCTGTGCAAAAGTTCCCAGGTGTTTGAATTGCATGAGAATTTCAGTTTTCCTTTAAAAGTTTCTAGTTCCTATGGATACAAAGGAAAGCTGGAACATTTAATCCAAGTGTAAATGATATACTTGTGTATGCCAGATTCTACAGAGACAGAATCAATGGCTCTAAGAAGTCTGAACCTGCTGCCCTGATCTTAATTTTGAAATAGGTTTCCACACTAATCTACTGCTGCTCTGCCTTCTCTCAGGGTATAAATAGGCATTACATTTAGAATCACCTAAACAGGGTCAACCAGGTTGTTCTAAATGCCCAATTGTGTAGGTAACCAGAAAGCTTAATTCACCAAAAAAAATAGTGTACCTGATCTAAGTTAATTCACTTGCGCAAGCACACTAATTTAGATTAAGAACAGGTTAACCTGATCTAAGAAAGGGTTAACTCAACCTAGGAAAAACCTGCACACATTTGCAGCATGGACCTTTGGCTAGGAAAGCCCAGCTGTCCTCCTCAGCCCCTGTGGACCCACCAGCCTGCTCCCGAACCCTCCAACCTCCCCCCCGCAACTATGGACCCAGCGTATGTTCAGGCAGCTTGAAGTAAACTTCATGTACATAGGCTGGGTGTGGCAAACAACTGTATGAACCCTCGGGTTGAATTTATCTGGAGATCTGCTGGAGAGGGTATACCTAAGGTCCCAGACTGCTTTAGTTCATCCTTGAAATAAATAGCTTAAAGGACTGGTGCCATTCAGGTAGACTATGTCTAAACATTGAAGCACAACAATTGTAAATAGAATAGTCTCATTTTTTAAATCAAATCTGCTACCGGATAATTACATTACAGTAATGCCACTCCTTCTGGGGTATTACTATCTGAGTATTTAATAGATTTAATATATTTCATAGACATTAGGGCTGGAAGGGACCTCAAAAGATCAACAAGTCCAGCCCCCTGCCCCAGAGGCAGGAAGTCAGCTAGGTCATAGGATCCCAGCAAGAAAAACATCCAGGTTTCTCTTGAAGGCATTCAAAGTAGGTGCTTGAACCATCTCCGGCGGCAGGCCATTCCGGACCCTGGGGACTTAGACAGTAAAGAAGTTCTTCCTTGTGTCTATCCTGAAATGGTCTTGCAGGAGTTTATAACCATTCGACCTTGTCATCCCTTGGGGCGCTCTCGTGAACAAACGTTCCCCCAGATCCTGGTGAACACCCCTTATAAACTTATAGGTGGCCATCAGATTGCCCCTGAGCCTGTGCTTTTCCAGGCTGAAGAGTCCCATAGCTCTCAGCCTCTCGTCATAAGGTCTGTTTTCCTGACCTCTGATCATGCGCATGGCTCTCTTCTGGACTCTCTCAAGCTTCTCCACATCCTTTTTGAATTGTGGAGCCCAAAACTGGACACAGTACTCCAGCTGCGGCCTCACCAAGGCCAAGTACAAGGGGAGAATGACGTCCCGGGATTGCTTGAGAAGCATCTATGGATGCAAGCCAGGGTGTTGCTCCCTTTACTAGCTGCAGCATCACATTGAAGGCTCATGTTCATCTTGTGGTCAATCCTGACCCCCAAGTCCTGGATTCAAGGTCAGCCTGGATTACCCTCCTCTCCTCAGGTGTGGATGCTTTACCCCAGAGTTTGGTATCATCGGCAAACTTGGCCAGTCCGCTTCTGATTCCCATGTCCCCATCATTAATGAAGAGGTTGAACAAAATAGATCCAAGGACAGAGTCTTGAGGGACCCCACTGGTTACAGGGCACCATGACAATTGACTTCCGTCAACCACCACCCTCCAGGTCTGACCACACAGCCAATTCCTCAGCCAGTGGATCACGGTGGACCGGAAGCTTCAGTTGGCCAGTTTTGCCAAAGGTGATCATGGGATACCAGATCAAAGTCAAGATATATGACATCAATCTCTTCCCCCGTGTTCAGGTGATAGGCCACCTGGTTGTAAAAGGAAATGAGATTGGTCAAGCACAACCTACCTGCAACAAACCCATGCTGGCTATCCCTCAGAGTATTGCCAGCAGCCAGTCCATTAAGATTGGCCTTTTTGATAATCTTTTCTAAGACCTTCCCCAGGATAGAGGTCAGGCGAATGGGCCTGTAGTTTGCCAGATCCACTTTCCTCCCTTTCTTGAAGATAGGCACCATATTAGCCTTCTTCTAGTCATCAGGCATTAGCTTAATTAATTATGTTGTATGGCTACTAGTTGTTATTAGGTAGCTAGGTTTTTTTTCCAGGAGCTTTGAAGGTGTTAGAGTGATTTACAATGAAAAGATGTTTCTTTTCAGTAGAATAAAAGGAAGGGCCTGATATGCTCTCTTTTATGTCAAGTTATATCTCCACTGAAGTCAGTAAGAGTTTTGTCTGAGCAGTAAACAATTTGTGAAATCATAACTCATCACAGGTTACAACCCTGGGATTCACAGAGTGCTGGTACCAGGAGAAAAGTAAATGGTTTAACACTTATTGAGGTTAAAGTCACAGCCCTAATCCTTTAATCTCATTATGTTAAAATATGTGTAATTCTACTTCTTAATAAATCCACAAAGCCTTTTATTGGTTTTATGTACACTTACTACTTCAAGACACACCAAAGCTTTAGCCATAATTAGACAAAACCTTTTTCATCTAAGTCTTTTTGCACATTAAGACAACAAACATTTTCTTTCTCGAAGAAAGATAAAGGTTTATAGTTGCACTTCAGTACAGAACTTTCTGGTGTTGTCCGGGGGGAATCGTGCTAACTTAACCAAACATCAAGGATAATTTATCTTGGCAAAATGGTCCATTTCAGAAAGAGAAGAAAATCCCAGAAATATACAGAGAACTAATCGCTTTGGAGAACCTGACCCTAGGGGCTAAATTCTGTCCTCAGGTGAATGGGAGGGAGAAGAGGGGTCCCTGTGAGGAAAAATGCACCCGTAGGTTTTAAACTATTAACCTCCTCTCTATTTATAAAGACCTTGGGTGGTTGAGTTTATGAGAAGAGGGAACAGTAAAGAAAACAAACTAAGTTTATTTTTTCAACGTTACGAAAATTAGAACTGTTGTTTGCAGCTTTACCAAAGCCTCTCATGTGTCTGTTTATGTGAGATTCTCCAAATTTGTGTGGTTTCAGTTGAACAAAAAGGGACCCGAGCTTTAAGTTTCCTTCAGCCAAAGAATACGTTGGACATCCACAGGGGCAGGGGAGGAAGCCATGAAAAATAAGCTTCTGTGAAGCTTGGAAGCCTATCATAATTTTTCTGTCCTTTGGGCCAAATTCAGCACTGACTTGCCCCCGTTGCAATCCCATCATTTTCAGTGAGGTTGCACAGGATGTAACCCAACCCAGAATTCAGCAATTTATTTATTTTTACGTTGGTGCTAGGTTTTAAAAATCTTTGATATAGAAGAAATTGGAGATGGTTTGGTTTTGAGCATGTACCTGATACTCCAGGAACTGTGAAATTTCAACAAATCTGGTTACACGATAAGAAAACTTGCTCTGTTATTTTTAGAAAAATGCCAGATTTTGTTGTAATGTCACTCTGCTGTCAGCAAAAGAAAAAAGCACTTCTCTCTCTCTCTTTTTAACAATGATACCAAAGTGCAGTATTGTCAATGTTGTACAGATAATTAGTTGGTATGGGTTACAGTTATGATTTATTTCTTTGTAAGATCTTAAATTCCAGAAAAGCATCATCTACAAAGTGTTGAAAAGGAGGTAAGTACTCTTAATTTCCAAATTTAGATTGAAGAGTTCTCTATTTTTGTAATTGAATTCTTTGGATCAAAATAGATAAAAGAAACCTGCCTTTAAAAGAATTACAATCGGGAAAATCTACTGTAGACAGTTTTAAAATTTGTTACTTTTGTCTGAAATTTCTAGATAATATAGCTGTGATATTAAAACTGAAAATGTTGAGATAACTTGTAGTCTATCAGCACTGTCAAAAAACTGCAGTAAGGAGTGTCATAGTAAATCAAGCTGGGCCTGCCCCACAAATTCAACACCTCGCAATGGATGCAATGTAGCTACCTTAGGTGACCAGTGGGCATGTCCCTGCAAGGTCTGTTGTCAGGAGACCCTATTGGTGCATACTCAGTACTGCCCTAAAGCCTCTATCTGACAAGCATTTCAGGGGTTGCATGTGTGGAACAGGTATGGCATTGGTTTATTGTAATGGTCCCTAGCCATGCTCCTTTAATGGTGTAGACGTGCCCATAGTTAAATGAGTTTATTCAAAAAGTTCTTTAAGGTCAACAATTGAATGCGCACAGCAAAGGAATTCTCTTAAACCAGTGGTGCTTAACCTTTTGGTCCCACAGGCTGGATGAGTGGTGCAAGGCTGGTTCTTAGGCTGGATTGGGCCCCACTCTGCCTCAACTTGGCTCTACACTGTCTCTGGCTGGCCTCTGTGAACCCAGATTGGTCCTGCACTGCTGGATCAGGCCCTGTTCCTGTGTGCCTGGATTGGGCTGCATGCCACCTTGGCCTGGACCTATACATCGTATCTATCATGCAGGGCAACACTGTCCAGTTCACCGGGCTTCACATGGGTCTGGAAATTTGGCAGCAGGGGAGTGAGAATTAATGTTGCCACCTCTCCCCTACCACCAATTTTTCAGACCCGTGGGAAGCCATACAGGGTAGATCACACAGCTCTACATGCCAAATCTGGTCTGAAGACCAGGGGATGAAAATTCTTGTCTTGAACAATATGGCCCAGTCAATACAGCATAAAGGATTCAGGAATATTGGACTATGTGTACATGGCACAATTAGGGTGACTGACTACCTGTCCCTAATTGGGTGGGACAGTCCAGAATGGGACCATCAAGTCCCAGTCCTGGACTGCATGACTCCAGGACACCATTTGTCCCAGATTCACAGTATCATGCAGGGATCTGGGTTTGGGAGGTGGTGGGTTCCCCCTTGTAGGCTGCTTGGGGCTGCCAGGAGAAGGATGCAGACGGTGCCATGTGCAAGCCCAGACACATGCATATGGATGAGAATACTGCTAGGCAGCGTGGAGAGCAGCTCCCTGCAAGTACTTCTATGGTGGGGGAAAGGGGTATAGAGCAGCAGGTGAGGCAGGTTGAGGCCTCCATGGTGAGGGAGAGAGTGCAGCAGGGGCTGGGGCTGGGCCTGGGACCGCTGCCCAACCAGAATGGTACATGACACTTGGGGCTGGTGTGGGGAGTGGGCTGCCCACTCCATGCTTGGGTCTCATACCCTGCTGCCCTCCCCTGGGAGCCCCATGCTGGCTGCACCACCATGGTGAGGCACTCCTTGATGGCCTGGTAGAAGCAGGGGTGGCAGCGTAGAGTTGTCCCCCCACTGCTACCTGCTGGACAGGGAGTATGCAGCTGGTGCAGTGCTCCCAAGGGAAAGACAGCAGGATGGAGAGCTTCATGTTCACGGCGGGCTGTCCAAATCTGCATCTGCTTGCTTGGCTCTTTTCCATCCATGCTCCCGGTGAGGGCTGGGAGAGGGGAGGAGAGGCAGACATGCATCCTGCATTTCCATTTTGAAAAGGTGGTCACCCTAGTCATAGTGCAATGTCCTGCCAAGATACCTCAGGTACTTAAAGTAATATAGCAGGGTTAGCATAGTGTGTCACCTAAATGGCGCTGCTGGAAGGGATGTCCCATTAGTCTGGGTGGAGTGACATGGTAACTTCTGATACCCAAACTAGCTTATTCAGAATGAGATTGGATATCTTTGCATGGCCAAGAATTAAGTAATGGAGACATACCTTTGAGCTTTGTGTTTGTTTCCTGGGTAACTTGGAACAACTGCTTTACTTTCTGTGGCGCTAATGTCTCATCTGTGAAATGAAAATAATATCATTTGCTGAATATTTTGAGATTGGCACGTAGAAAGCATTGAGTAAAAGCTGGTTGGTCTAATAAAATAACTTTACAACTCTTCTAGAACTAGAATCATGATTCACTATAACCAGAATTTCTGCTTGCTTATTGCTATCTCAGTCATGGTGGCCAACCTGCACCATGTGTGCCACAAGAGCAGGAGCAGGCAAAATACAGCCCAGGGGCTGGATCTGGTCCACCAGGCCATTTCATCTAGCCTGCAGGCACCCATAAACTAATTGAACCTTCCTGGCTTGTGCACTTCATGCACACCCTGGTGCACAGAAGGGTCTGGCCCAGCCAGCAAGCAGCTCCTTGTGCCCCCACACACAGCCACACCCCCTCACAATCCCCACAAACACCCCCCATACCCCACTGTACACACACACCCACCCAAACCACACCCTACACCAGTGGCAATGCACAGGGCATGACCTAAATTAGATTCACAGGGGGTCTGCCCTTCATTCTGCCCCTCCCACCTGTGGGGCTCTGCTGGTGCACAGTCTTCCTGGTTCTTGCTGCCATTGCCCTCTACGATTCTGGCCTGACCTGGGCTTTGCTGGCACCGCCAGGCGTGAGTGAGTCAGGGGTGGGGGTGGTGACCCAGATTTAGGGTCAGATCAAAAAAAAGGTTTGGAGCCACTGTAGTAGGTGTTTGATTTTTGTATATGATTTATTTATTTTCTGGTTCCAAGATGGCACCCCCCGCAAAGTAGTACTTCTGGGGGCAAGGGGAGGAGCTTCTGGTAGAAAAGCTTAGGGTTTAGGGGGTGGGACTTCTGCTCCCAAGATAGTGATCTGGGGCCAGGGCATATCTCATGGGGTGGTGTTACCTTTGCAGTCCTCTAGAGATCATCAAAACTCATTAAGCAGCCCTCCAGCGGAAATAATTGCACAAGAGGAATGACCAGCTACCTTCTGTGAGATCCATATCCAGCAGGGAGTGGAGAGAACTGAGGCAGATGGGGAGAAAGAAGAGAGCAGAGCAAGATATGCAGCAGCCAGGGCAGGAAGGAGAGAGCATAGCAGCAGATCAAACAGGAACAGGGTTTTGGAGAGGCACTCAGGAAACTGGTGGGACTTGCCTTGGTGTATACCTGCCAAAAAGTTTGCCCTCTCCACTCCAGATAACCACTTCTCATTTTGTGAGCAGTGAACTGAATGTAAGGTTTTGTACTATACTGCTATAAATATTATCTTGAACAAATTCCACTTCATTAAATTAAGTTTCACTATTTCACAGTTGACTACATGTGGGCTCCACTGAATATGGCTCAGTCCTCTTAAAGTATTCATACCTTTATTAATAGTACTTCCATATTTCTCATTTCCTAATGCACTGTGCAATGAAGAATAATACAAGTCCTCTTGTTTTTGTTTGTATTCCAATAGCGGGTTCACTAGCTCCAGTAGCTTCCAGGTAGGGGACTAGTCCCTTTGCTCTGTAGGTACCGTACTCAGACAGAACAAAATGGGTTTTTCCCCAAAGAGCTGGTTCTCAGTTTTTCTATTGCAGCTACCTACTTTTCATGCAAATAAACAGAAGTAAAGAATTGTGTTAATTAAGCACTGGCTCTTCTTGCATTTAGCCAAATGTTGTGTAAGGGAGCAGCTATGTCATTATTGGTTAATTATATTGTTAGCCTGTGGAGACTTGAATTAGGAATATATTTGTCACAGTGAAGAGTGAATTTGTGGGTCCATTTTCATAGTAATCATTTATTTGACTAGCAAAACCACTAACCAATTCATCACAACTTGTTGTCTGCATTTAATAGGAGAGTCTGATGCCTCTAATGTTATTGTTTTATCACCTTGGCAAAAAACTGTACAGGGTTTGTACCCCTAGCAATCAGACAAATCTACTCAGCAATTGATGCTGTATTTAACTTTTGCTGAGATTTTTTTAACTACAACCTAATACAGATACTTTTCGAGTGATTTAAAACATGCTTTAAGTACAAACTTTTGCAACAACCTCTGGGTTGAGAGATATTGATTTAAATATCTAAATATGTCCCTTTTGGAAGTAAAAGAATGTGATGTGAGCATGTGAGACAACTTTCCTTTCATGAATTACTTGACTATAATCTAACAAGATAAACGTGTAGTCCTTGGATTGTATTGGGTAGGACCTAAAACTGCAACCTACTGGGGCTGGCTAGAGTTGGGGACTACCTGTGGCAGGGTAGTTCCTACTAAATATTATACATTGTGACTCCAGGGAAAGGTGAGCAGGAGGCACCTGAAAACCTCTGCTCCCATGGCCCTGGTGGGTTATCCCTGTGATAGGGGAAAAGGGGAAAAGGCAGGGGGGGAAAACCCCATAGGAGAAACACTCAGTGGCATGCTACAGCAAAGACTTCTCCAGTTGAGTAGTGGGTAAAGACAGGGCAATGTGTAGCAGGGAATTGGGGTGTTTAAAGGGAGCTAGTAAGGAAGCTGTAAGGCTGTTTGCAGGTGGTGTAGGGGGCTAACAAGAGACTCATTTGACTGAAAGAAGGCTCATTATTGGTTAATTATAGAGGGTCCTGGTGCCCAGGGAAGGGCTAAGCTAGACCAGAGGGTCCCTGAGGTTAGTGAAGGGCTGCAAGGTGGGCCAGGGAGCCTGGAGAAGAGGTGGTCTGCAGGTCCAGGAGTCTGAGAGTCTAGGAGGAGACTGTGTAAAGTACCAGGGGTTCAAAGGCCTAAGAGGGCCAAGCGTGTGAATAGACAACATCATACAGAGAAAATATCCGCAAGGTTTTGGGGCATGGTGTAATGGAGGTACAGAACCATACATGGAGACACCAGTTTCCCAGCAGGGGTACAGACAGGCTAAGAGGGCCTGCTAGCCTGGGGTGCAAAACTGTGACTGAGGGATCCCAGGAGAGGCCCAGTGGGGATTAACACAAGCTCAACCTTGTACAGAGCCCACAGGCAGCCTCTCTTCTATAACATTTAATAAGAGCAAGGTGTGGTGGGTAAGTGATCAGAAGTGTGCTTGAGCTAAGCAAAGGCTGAACATCCATAGGGGGCACCAGGGCTGCCCTGTGGCTGTGGACTTGCTACACACACCAACTCACCCATCCTCAGAGACATTCCTAGGGCTCCCACTGAAGCCTGGCCTAGAATCTCAGGCTTGGCGTGGCATGCTGAAACCCCATGCCATACCAAGACCTATATCTTTGCAGGCCAGAGCCTTGCCACTGATCTGATGAGCTCTGAAGTGCATCTCAACATGGCATGTCTTGAGGTGGAAAAAACTTCCAAACCCAGCAAGGGCCACAAATTGAGACTGAAGATCACTTGCTCACACCAAGACATGAACTTTTAACCTTACTGGTACCAGACCAACATTCAGGTTCTTTAGCTACAAAACAGTCCTGCCTCCTTACCCCCCTACAGACTGAGGGCTTAAGCTACCACCTATGAGAAACATGCATTCACACTCTACTACTCTCAGCTGCTCCCCCCACCCAAAAAAAATTGATGGGTCATGTGAAAGGGCTGTCTGCTCAGCAGAAACAGGCCATGAGAAGCCACAAACTCTCCCCTTTATCTGTCTGCCTTAGAGATGCTTTGCAAGCCCACAGGTCCACTGCCTTCTTATCCATTAGGGCCTGAATGCTATCAGCTGCTGCCTGAGGGCCATGTTCTTGTACAAAAGGAAACAGTACTACTTATTTAGCCTGTCTGAGGGAAGATTTTTATATTGCAAATTTCTGGAAGGCAATAAGGCAATATGGCAATTTCTGGAATGCAATATGGCAATTTTTTGGATTGGTAGGAAAGTTTAGTAGAATAACTAGTGCAAAGGACCAATAATTCCTTTTGCTCAAGGGACATAAAAATCAAGGGCTTGGTTTTTGACATAATGGCCCAAATCCTCAGGAGTGTTTAAGGCTAGGGACAGAAGTTATTCATAAACTGGTTTTAAGTGATCAGAAACTGGTTTAAATCTGTAAAAGAACAGACGCTCAGTGAACATAAACCAGTTTCAAAATGGCTGAAACTGGTTTAAGATACACCTTGTTGAATGTAGTATCAGATTTAACTGATTTGGGTCAACCTGGTTTTTGAAACCTCTGTTCCAGACCCCTTTCTGGTTCAAGTTAAATCATAGTCCCCCAGCTTTTTGCAGACCTGAGTTGGGCTGGGCTAGGTTGTCTGCTCCAGAGAGCAGGGCTGGCCCTGCCCCTTTGCTCACCAGCTGGAGCAGTGTGGGGCAGCTGACAAGGTGGTGGGGAGGGCAAGCCTGGCTGGCGATGCAGCCCAGTCTGCAGGAGAGGGGGACTGCCTCCGCCACAGGTGAATCCTGGCTGGGGTTCGGAGCCAGCAAGGGGATTAAGCACCCCTTCCCTTGCTTAAACTTACTCCTGGCTACAACTATGGACTACGACTCCCAGAGGCACCTGGAAGCAGGAGGAGGAAGTGATGAGCATCCCTGCATAGTTCTGCTGTTGTAATTGTGGACTGCAAATCCCAGAGACCTTGGGGGCAGTAGGAAAAGGAAGTGAGCACACAGTCCATGCTGGCTACATGCCAGAGAGCTGTGCTGTAGTACTGTTGGCTTCTGACCTGAGCAGGCATGTGGCTGCATTTCCTGGATCAAAAGTAAATGTCTGTTCACTTCTGGTGCAATTTAATCTCTGCATTCTGGACTAACTTGCAAATACTGAATTGATTCAGCCTCCAACTTTTTGACTGGCTGTATTTAGCTTCAAGTCATAATTCCTCCTATTGGTTTCAATGAGTGAGTACTTATTTGGAGAGAAGGTTTTTCAACCTTGGAAGATGCAGCTTGACTTTTTAACCAAAGATGTATTATGGAGAAGAGGTGGATTTGCATAATCCACCAGGCACTGCTTTGAAGGCATTATGTTTTGAAGGAAGGCAAAATGACTGGAGGGGGAATATTGGCTTGTTTACTGTACCAGCAGCAGTAACTTCTATAAAACAAGTTTAACATTCTCACCCATCACAGTCCTATGGTTGTTTGCCTCACATGGTGGAAGAAAAGCCACCATAAACTCTGGAGGATTAAGGTATAGTGAACCAACAGGTGAATGAGAGGTTTTTTATAAGGTGTGAAGACACTTGAACTAATAATGTGTTTAATGAGTCTTAACTTTCCTGAGCTAAAGCCAGGTCTGCATGGAAATAGTGTGCTTGGTGTTACAAGAGTATCTTAGCGGCTCTGCCAGTACTGAGGTAATTAATCCAAACAGTCAGTTGACAGTTACTAACTATACTAACCACGATGAAGAGTTTTGTTGGACAGGAAGAAAAGGGGTTTGCTTTTTTTCACCTTACAAGTGGAGGGTGTGTGAACATAAGGCCTGCTGTTTCTTGCTACAGTAAGATGGGTAAGCTGGGGTGTGGCAAGGAACCACGAAACATGGGGCATTTATATGTATACCTTTCTGTCCCACAACATGCCAGAGATCTGCTGATTTGGAGAGCTGATGCGCAATTGTGCTGCACCGTGTTCAGTTGTATAAGTGGCGAAATGCGTGTCAGCATGCAGAAAATGGCACTGGTGTACCTTTGATCTAAAGCATCTCTGATGTGTTTTAGTTCAAAAGTGCACCACTGCCATTTTCTTTGCAGTGACGTGCATTTCGCTGCTTACACAACTGCATGCATCATAGCGCCGGGCACTTTCCAAAGCACCCAGCATTGAGGTGCTTGCACACGTAAAAAAGCCCCTGGCTTCTATCCCTGCTCTGGGTGTGAGGTGGGGAGGGCTGGAAGTGGTGTATCTTTGGATGCTGGGGGACTACAAATTATTCATTTTATCTCCATTTAGCAGACTGAAATTACCCTAACATGATTTGGGCATCGGATGCAGACTGGTAAAGTTTGTGGGTGACACTAAACTATGGGGGAAGGCGGCCACACTAGAAGACAGGCTGGGGACACAGGCTGTCCTGAACATGCTTGCAAGGTGAGCAGATCAAAAACTGATGACATTTAATGTAGAGAAGTGCAGGGTGCTCCACTTCGGAAGGAACAACCAGCATCATATTCATAGGCCTGGCAGTGCTATGCTTGCTAGCACCATAACTGAAAGAGACATGGGAATCTTGATTGACCACATGAGCCACCAATGCAATGCCATGGCCGGCAAAGCTAAGCAAACTCTGGCATGCATCCGTCGATGCATCTCTAGCAAAACCAGGGATGTCATCCTCCCGCTTTACTCAGCATTGGTGAGGCTGCAACTGGTGTACTGCATCTAGTTTTGGGCCCCCAGTTCAGGAGGGATGTGGATAAGCTCGAGAGTCCAGAGGAGAGCCACCCATATATTCAAAGGCCAAGAGAGCTAACTTTACAAGGAGAGGCTGAGGGACTTGGGACTCTTCAGCCTGGAGAAGAGAAAACTCAGGGAGGACTTGGTGGCAGCCTACATAAGAGGTGTGCATCAGGATCTGGGAGAGCAGTTATTCACCAGAGCTCCTCAAGGACTAACAAGGTCTGATGGCCACAAACTGCTAGAAGGCCAATTTAGATTGAACATAAGGAAAAACTTCTTTACAATCCAAGTGCCTAGGGTCTGGACTTCCTCCAGAGGTGGTGCAAGCACCTACTCTAGATTCTTTCAAAAGACATTTGGATGTTTATTTTGCTGGGATCATTTGATCCCCACAGACTTCCTGACTATGGCAGGGGGGCTGGACTTGATCTTGCAAGGTCCCTTCCAGCCCCCAATGTCTATGAAATCTATGAAATCTATTTTCCAAACCAAGCAAGCACCTCCAGCAATGCTAAACATATCCAATTAACTTGATGTGTTTGTTTGCATTCAGTTCAGTGGGGAATCCAAAGGTAAGAGACCAATAATATTTCTGACAGGTGAGAAGTGTGGAGCAATGGCAATCTTCTCAAATTGTACAAAAAACAAGTAGCTTAAAGTTCTGTTTGTATTTACCAACATTTCCCAGTCAATTCAGTTACCTGGACATGAATAAGGGCTTCCCTCTCCCAATTAAATCAATTCTTTCTAAACCAAAAGTAAGAATGAATCTGATCCAGGTTTGACTTAACTATAACCTCTAGTTTCAAGATTATTTTTCCCCCAACAAACATTTCCCCCACCCACTCCTCCATATTGTCAATAGCATAATTAGACATATTAAAAGCCTGATGACATCTTTATAAGGCATTTTTAGCTTTATCTAGATAAATGAGAATTGTCCAAGTAAACTTTGGGGAACACACTACCATTTCCTTAAAATATAATTCCTGAAAATGCTCATACCTGGAGTCATTTTTCCTGTAAATAGTCCCATTTGAAGTACATTTATATTTACAGACGTTCACAAGATGTTCTGAGCTAAAGATTTCATTTTCCCTATGCCACTGCTCATCAACATATCCATTTTCCTGCAATCCCCTGAGCCACTAGCGTATAAACAAGCTGCAGAAGTATGAGCAAAAATATGGAAATTATATAAGATTGCTCATTTCTCTGCAGCACCCTTGGAGCCCTAATTATAAGCCAAGTTCCCCTTGTGGCAGGGGCTAAACAGGTAGTGAACAAAGCAATAGCCCCTTTACCTAATAGCCTAGCATGCAAGTACAACCAGAGAGACAACAAACAGATATGGTTGGGGGTGCAAGGAAACCAAGAGACAATATTGAGTGGCATCATAGATGGTGGTAAGTAAAATTTTCATGTGAAGAGAAGTTGCAGCACTAACTGATGTTTGTAAAAGGAAAGTCATTAAAAAACAATAAGAAGGAGACTAGTTCATGAAAGTTCTCCAGTTCTTCTCTTCCTCTTGCAAACAAAATGATTTAGACCAAGTAATTAAATATTCCACACAATATTAGATCTTGTCTGGCAACAATGCTGTTAGGAACCAGAACAAAGCCTTATGGTTGGAACATCTTTAACGTACACATGAATGGTTTCCTCTTCCCAAGGAAACAAGTATTAGGTCAGATTCATATATAATACTTTTCTCATTTATTAAACTCAGGCCCAACATTGGTAAAAGTTGAGAGATGGGCCAAGATCCCAGCAAGCTGAGGTTCACCAGGATTTCGAGATAACTGGTTTTTAAGTGCCTATTTTGCAGAGGCCTCTACCTGTTGAATGTTCAGCAGTTTTATCTTTTTCTAAAGCATGCTTGTGCTTCACTCTCTGTAAAACAAAGCTAATTTGGGGCCGGAAGGTTTCAGGGAACTTCTTTATTCTCCTATACAAATACAAAGTTCCCTGAATCCTTCCGGCCCCAAATTAGCCAGGGAAGGAAGTGGGGCAGGGAAATATAAAAGGAAAAAGATATAAGCTTACTTTTGTATTAGTCTGAGTTTACTTTCAAAATTGTTATGCTTTTCTGCTGTAAAATGCTAGATATGTTTAGTAAAAATTAAGGTGTAATGGAAAAAAATACTTTCACTAAGGAATGTATATCTATGCTACTAGTGGTAGATGCCCATTTAAAAAAAAAGAAATAGATACCTTTTACTAAATTTGTATTAACTGTTGAGTAGGTGTTTAATCATTTGCAGTTCTTGGATGGACATCGTTTTTTTTTTATAGCTTTCTACTAGGGCTTAATTGGGCATGTAGAATCGTCAATTTAAACTGCTTTTTATAAAGTGCTAAGTTGGATATAGCCGCCTGCCTTACAGTAGTGCTCATATCTTCATGGTATGGATGTGGATGCAATATTTTCTGAATCTTGCAGTGAGCTGCTGTCTTTTTTTTCACCAGCCATAATAGGCATTTGGGTGCAGATAGAAGTACAGCTTTCCTCTGTAACTGAGAACGTTTTGCAGGAAGTGTTCTAAGTTGCAACAATCTCCTGGAACAAACAGAAGTTCACTGTTGATTCCATGGGGGACAGGAATGTTGTTGCTGGCCCCCAGCTTGCAGCCAGTTTTCCTTGGCAATGGCCCTTCCTCCTTGCCAGCCCATGCTGTTCTTAGAAGGGGAGGAGGGAAGGCGACCAGAGGGAGCTCCTTCTAGGGGTTCCTCTAGCGCTTGGGGGGCGGATATTCCACACCACCCTCCAATGGGGACTGAAAAAAATCCCAGACTGAGCTCCCTCTGTTCTTCCCCCCTCCCCTGTTCTGAAAACAGCAACAGGCTGGGAGGCAGCACAGACACAAGTAACAGAAGACACTATGTTTTGAAACGTCTTAATCTTAACCCTCATGCAATGGGGGTTCACATTTTCACCCAATTGGCCACTTTCGAAGCAGTTTACAGCTTTGCATTTGTGTTTGCTCATGGCTATAGACTGCTTTCAGTGGTCAGATTCAGCAAAAATTGTCATTTCTATCCCTGCTACTTGGCTAAGTACAGAAGGTCAAATAGCCTGAGGCTAAATTGATTAAATCTTTGCAAGTTAGTCTAAGCTGAGTAGAGCGGTCCAATAAAAAAGTGAACAGACATTCACTTCTGAATCCATAAATGCAGCCACATGCCTGTAGTAGCCTAGGCCAGAAGCTGAGGGGTGCTAGAGCATACGTTCCTGCTTGATTGGAGGAGACAGATTGAGTCAAGGCTAGCCAGCACACCCGGTGGGGGGGATTTGCAGGGAGGTGCAAAGCATTCTGAGATGTTGGGGGACTGTGAGTTAACTTGAATCTGGGTAGGATCTTGGACAGAAGTTCAATAAACCAGTTTAACCGAAGTCAGTTAAGTCTGATACTACGTCCATCCAGGTTTATTTTAAACCAGTTTTGGCAATTTTGAAAGCAGTTTACATGCTCTGAATTTTTGTTGTGTTACAGATTTAAACTGGTTTCTGAGCACTTATACCAGTTTATCTGTCATTTCTGTCCTGGCCTTTGTGTATCTTGTTTGAAAGAAAGTATATGCAAGCATGTCAGGAAGAAACCTATGCAACTGACAGAATGAATGTTACTATACTAGTTGGAGTAAAAAACACATACAGTTGGTATCCGCTTTATTTCAATAATTTATTACTGAGATCAAAGGACTCCTGGTAGTCACAATAGCTTAGAAGTAAAAATGTGCTCTACTGGTGTTTAGTTACTCACTATTACAAGTATGGGAGATGAAGATTCAGAAGCCAAGGGTATACAGTATTGGAGGTCCAGGAGCTGAAGCTGAGGGTCAGAGTACTGGGCATCAATCTGAGCCTGCAGGATCACACTGGGGGTTGAGATGGGTTCATGGCTGAGGCCAGGCAAGAAATTAGGACCTGGGGAATCCAAGTGGCACAAGGAGGTAGGAAAGAGTGAGGTACCAGGACTCCAAGGCATGGATGAGGCAGGAAAAAGGCTAGAGATCTGGCACAAAGGTCTGAGGCAGAGACCAGATAGGACCGAGGTGAAAACAGGAGGAACCCAAATAACCAGGTTACCAAAACTGCTGCCAGGATATGGCCCCAGAGGGAGTTAGGAGGGTTTTTAGAGCTCTTTGATCAAGGGCTTGTGCCTTCCATTGGTTCCCCTGGCTTCCATAGTTCCCATTCCCCCTGTGGAGAGCCTCACAGGAGGATCCAGGCTGGGCTGGGTCTGCTGCTTGATGGGGCCCCAGCCTAGGCCTCTGCCCATTAGCTCAGAAGACCTGCATTTGAGCTTCAGGAGCCTGGACACACTCAAGATAACCAACATACCAACACATTTCCAGGTCCGTTGTATTTAAAATGTGTATGTAATTTAACAGAGACAGTAACATTCCTAATTGTTTACAGGTATTAGCTCTCCATGTACACAAAGCTGACATTGACAGTAATAACACTTTTCAATGTTCGGCCATCATAAGACAGAGAGCCAAACCTCAGCACTTCGGCACTTTTGCGAAACACTGTTCCCCATCTTTAATACTTTTCTTAAAATTAACATAACTCCACCCAAGTACTCTGGGTAGCTATACTTTAATAGTAAATGGAATCTGTGGACAAATGTAGCATGTAGCAAGCTTATGCGAGTGTTCTGTTGTCCACGTGGTAAGTAGAGTTAATGTTTGCACATGGAAGTGTATGAAAGATAAGTTGGATTGAAGCTGTTGGATCGACTGGCCTAATTCCAACACAGAGCTGAAACACAGGCAGTGCAGATATTGTTGAAATGGCTGCAGAGAACTTTTTTTGACTCTGAGACTGAGGACAAAGGGAAAGAATTGCTGAAAGAATCCCTTATGCCTGGTGCCAGATTATTTATACTTGTCATGGGGATCAGACTTTGATCTTAAATTGTTTTGGATTAGTGTTACTGACGTTTCAGCAGGAACCATGGGTTGACCTCACTAATCTTGCAGCTATTTACAGGCATCAAATGTTTTATGTAAAGAAGTCTAGTATCTGTATGAAGATGCATGAATTCTATTGGCATTATAAGCTGGACAGATCTACTTGTATTGAGGGGGAAGAACTAGTTATTCAGCTACTTTTAGAAAAGAGTGTATTTTTGTTTTTGTTTTGGAAAAGTAAAATTTTGTTCTTCAGCTCAACATTTACTGGAGGCACAATTTCTGCAGATGGAAATTTAGAGCTTCCTAGGCTGGTAAAGCTCTGCTCTTGGACTGTCTATTCATTTCATGATTCACTTGTAGTTCAACATGAACTCTTTGCAGACAACAAGCAGTTGGAAAATTTACTGTCACCATCAAGCATAGTTTCTATAATTTCTTACAATATTTAGATGTTGTTGCTGCAAACTTTGGAGTGCATTCACAATCAAGAGTAATGAAGTAGTGATTTTGCTAATGGAAGACAGTGGTATGAAGTCAATTATAAAAGCTATAACACAGATTAAAAATATATTTACTATAAAGCCAATCTGTTGGAAGAAAAGTCAGTAGTCATGTGATAACTGACTACAGTTAACATTTTTCTACCTGCTTCTTTGCTTTAGTCTTGTGCCAGTATCTATATTGATCCATGCCTTATTCCATGTGGCATTTGTTCTCCTGGCCCCTGTTTGCACAGTTCTGCTCTTCTGTCCCACCGTATTAATTTCACTATATTTTGTGGACAAACTAAATTGAGTCCTCCCTCTAATGATTGTACTATAATCCTTGTTTTACCTCACAGTGGAGGTATCTACATGTGCATTAACATGTTTTAGTTAATGCACATTAAATCTAGTGTCCCCATTTTGTGAAGTACTAGGAAAATGCACATTAACCTGTATTTAATGCACACTAATTAAATAGCCAAGGGCATTTTTACATGTGTTGGGATGTGGTGCTGAGCTGAGTGCTTTTAATTAGTGAGCCATGCTAATTAGAAGTGCTCATGTGCATCAGCGTCACAGTGTGTCCTTGCACCAAAAAAATGGTGGCCTGTATGCATGCATAGTTTGTATGGTGGCCTATATGCATGTATAGTTTGTACAAACATGACCTACTCTCCTGTGCTAATGCTATATATGGGGTTAAAAGCCAAATACAAGCCTGTTTTGTTCCTTCTTTCTTCATGTTATACATTCCTGTGCCTTGCCCTGAACTCATTTTACATTTCAGGTATTGAGCCAGACCAGGGATATAAACACGTCTCTCACAGATCAGATGAAATCTTTAATAACAAGCCTGTCTGTGTGTTGGGATGTTCTCTTTTTTCATGGGGAAACAATTTTTAAAGGGTTTTTTTTGTCTTGATGCAGAATGAGGGAAATGTTTTTAAACACTTACGTTTCAAGTGACTGAAAAAATTGCAGCTGTTGCTTGAGCTGTGAACCTACAACTTCCCTTGCATACATTTACTACTGGTATCTGGTGGTAAAAGTGCTATTTCTTTGCCTAGCTGCTAATTGAGCTATGACTTTTTCACATGTGAATTGTGGAAGAGCTTGTTTACCCTTTCTTGGTAGCAGGAGGCAGATTTGTAGGAAAGTACTGAAGAATTAGCACCCAATTGGATTTAGCCTTTGCAGAGAGGTCATTTTAGCAGGTAACAAGTCAGGTGAGCTCTGGCTTTAGTCTGTTCTGACTTAATGGACTAGTTTACTTTGGTCAAAAGCTGCACCACTCAAGTTGCAAGGAGGAAAAGGGGAGGTTGTGTGTGAGAATGGGACATGAGTTAAACTTGAGTTTGCCTTTGCAGTGAAGTAAGGTTTAACATGGATATGCTTTTGGGTGGACTTAGAAGTTAACAAAATAGACTGAGAATAACTTTCCCCCAAATCGTAGAACACTGTGGTTATATGATGAGGGTGCTGCAGGTTCAAAATTATTCCAGCAGGGAAGAGAAATGAAATCAGGTCTCTAGCATCCTTGGTGAGTGCCCTGATAACCAAGTATGTTTCTCGCTGGTCTTGTATCAAAGACTAATTCTTTATTTCTATTTCTGGTGTTTTTGTCAAAAGTAAAGCAGTGTGGTATGTGATGAAGAAAAGTATTTTTTGTTTGGATTTAATCAAAATACTATTTTATTTTCCTGGTTGCATTTGTAACCATCAATTTCTTAGCCTTAGTCCTTTCTACACTGGAAGCTTGTTAGGAAAACTGAATGTAAACCTGAAATGGCTAAAGTGCTGTCTAGTCCTGGAGTGTGAATGGGGTGCAACAAGTTCTTGTGTTTCTAAACAGCTACAGTCCAGATAGGGCAGGGACAGGGAAGTATTTGGGCCCATGGGCCACATAGGCAGTTCTGGGGAGCTGGTGCAGGCCGGTCAGCATTCCCCCACTCTCCCCTCCCCTGGAACCTATGCTTTACTGCCAACAGTGCACAGCCCAAGCCCCGACCCTGACCCTGGCCCACCCCACACTGCCCTGCCTTTCTAAGCAGCCCAGGTGGCAGCAGTGGCTCCTTCTGGCTCCCACTGCCACTGGCCTCAGCCCTGTGGTACTGGCAGGAACCTGCATGCACAGCCCCAACCCCAGCTTGCCCCATGCCTGCTCTGGACTCAGCCTTCTGGGGTGGATCAGCTCCAGACTAGCCAGAACCTGCATGCACAGCCCTGACCTGGCCTGCCATGCACCTGCTCCACACTGCCTGGTCATGCTGAGCAGCTGTAGCAGCCAAACAGAATCTGCTGCTAGTCCCAGGGGAAAACCACCCCTCTCACACCACTCCTAGGCACTTGTTGCTACAGCCTCCTGGAGCTCATGCCCAGGCTTCCCTGCTGCTCCTTGCCACCACTGCCATTGCTGCTACCCAGTGAGGCAACAGTGGCAGTACAAAGGAGTCACAGGACAGCCCAGGTGCAGGCTCCGGGTGGCTGCAGCAAGAAGGGCCTGGCAGCAGTGAAGCGGGGAGAGGTACTTTTATTCCTCTGTTTCTGCCTGGCCACCATAGCTGCTGCCACTGCTCAGCATGGACAGATGAGTCTCAAGCAGGTGCGGGGCAGCCCAGGATCAGGACTGTACACATGGGTTCCAGCTGGTCCAGAGCCAGTCCACTCAATCCAAGGTAAGTCCAGAGCTGGAGTGGGGAGGGCCAGGGTCGGGACTGTGCATGAGTGTCTCTGCCAGTACCGTGGGGCTGGGGCCAGTGGTGGCAGCTGTCAGAAGGAGCTGCTGCCATCTAGGATGCCTAGAGAGGCAGCTGTGGTGCTACCCCAGCCCTGCTCCATGCTGAGGGGGTGGTGAGATGTGCCATGGGCCAGATGGTGCCTGGGCCATGTGGAACCAACAGACCTGCCATAGACCAGACAAAGTTCCTCTGCCCACCCCTGAGATACGGTATGTACAGTTTAGAAGTATTATTTTTGTTGGGAAATCTCTCAGCCCTGCCTTATAAGCAATGCAAATCAACTCCCACTGGGAGGTCTCCCAAAATTTTTCAGTGTAAACTGTGGTTGAGATTCAGA
>NW_017728912.1:10427899-10556380 GCF_001723895.1 Crocodylus porosus | reverse complement strand
TGGGGGAGTGGGTGGGGCCATCAGGGGTCCCCCCCATGGTCTCCTCCCCCTTCCTCCAGCCCCCCTGACTCCTTACTCACCAGCACTAAAGGCCTGGCTGGCTGTGTGTTGCAGCACCAGGGCAAGGGGCCAACCCCTGGATATCCAGGGGTCTAATTTTCTCCCCACGCTACAAACTTGCAGTGCAAGGAATATTTTTTCATTCCCGCACATGACTGTTGCCCTGCCTCAAAGAGGATTGAGATGGGGCAAGAGGCACATGTGAGCTCGTCTGGATGTGCCCTATTAGTTGTACAAAATCAGTAGTATGGGTTGTAAACTAGTTAACTATCATGGTTAGGTTTCATTTACAATAGTCATTGAAAATGTGTTATCTTCTGTTGAGAAGTATTACTGCTAGTTAAAGAGGCAGAAATGTGGTTTCCATGGCCACCATGTACATGGCCTGTTCCTACTTGATAATTGTCTTGCAGCATTGCCTACCTGCAGATGTTTGCTAAAATTTCCTGTGGCTACTACTGGCATTTCAGATTCACTGGTGGTAGTGATGTTGGGAGAGCTAGGGTATTTTTTTGGGTTTTTTTTAAGGGCTGCTGTCATCACTTGAGCAGTGAGCTGACACAGTGCTAAAATGTCTGCTAGTCCCTAGGGTTTTCATTATTGCCACCACTTGAAGGAATGAAATGTAGTGGGAACTGCAAGCTTAAGTAAATGTATCTTAGTGTAGGTAAGAAAGAGAACATGCTAGCCTCTCAGTATTGCCATGCTGAAGGACTCAAAAATAAGTTGGACTTCCAAAATAAAGAGATATATGAGTTTTATTTGTATAAAAACAATATATTTGGGTTCACTTGTGTTCTTAGGGTGCGTTCTAGTTAGTTTTTCGGGTTTTCTCTACAACAGTGAGGACGAAGAACTGCTTTTTATAAATGAAACGTGGTAAGTTTGTACAATAACACTTTCAGTAGCTTGGGCTTTAAAGAAAATAGACTTGTGAGACAACTGCATCAAATGCTGAGAGAATGTTCTTGTGTAGCAATATTGAATTCCCTCTCCTGCCCCTTCCCCATCTTTGTGATATACTTGGAGAATATGGCATGTCAAAGTGCTGCAGTTTAGCCTGTCTGTAGAACTTGGGATTCACTTTTTGGGTCACTACTTGGGTCAGGCATTTCAATTACAAAATTAGCAGTCGGTTTCCACATGTTGGCTTGTCGAGCAACCTGTACCTTGAAAGGGAGAGGGAGAGATTCTAGCCATGTACCATGGAAACATGATTTGCTTTTATCTAAACAGCTGATAGATTGAATTTGCATCATGGAAGAGTTTTATTCCGGCGGTGGGGAACAGTAGCTGTTGTAGCTCCAGTTATTAGTGACTCTTTTGACAAGAAGTGGTACAGGAGCCAATCCACAAGATGGGCAAAAAAAATGTGGAACTGTATGAAAAGATCTTTACTCCTTCTACAACCCCCTTGTGTATCCTGCCTTTTCTTATCCAGATGTGTAGACTCAGACTGGGGTCTGAATGCTCCTTGCGTAATATGTCTCAAATGTGACATATAATGGTTCTATTATACAGTATCTCAACGTGTGTGGGGTACAGTTCCCACTTGAAAGTGTTAAAAATCTTTCTTTTATATTATTTGGTCATTAAAGTATTATTCTTTTTCAGCTCTTTCATTACTCAAATTCCCTTCTGAGAAATCTTTTAAATGTGTTTGTTTGCTCAGCCTTGACTTGTACAGGAAAGTTGAATCGTCAGCTGGATTTTTAACAGGTTCTCACTAACAGCTTGAAAACAGTAGATGGCACCCAAGAAGTGAGAATAAAGTAAGAATAGGCTGTTAATAGAAGCCTGTGAATACATCTTTGAGCTGTTTAAAAATACAAATAACCCTATTTAGAAAGTTGTTATCCAGCCTCTGGAAAGACTAAATCCCCACATTAATTTGGTCTGCTATCCTAAATTAACTAGAATTTTAGCTGTAAGTGTAATCCCTTTCCACAACGAAACATTTCTTTTAGCCTGAGTTGTATGTTCTGGTGAATGAAAAATGAATTCTGTGTATGAATGCATTGAAAACGCATCTGAATTACATGTTCATCCATCTTTTCTGATTTATGGTGGAAAATAAATGCTGAACTTTCATAGCATTCATCAGGAAACAGATCACATGAGCATAGATGTTCTGCTGTGGTGGGCTAATGATCAGAAAACCATCAAAAGCTTTTTCTCAGTCCATTTACTACATACTACATGCCCCAGGAAGCTTACTGGGTATTTCTAAGCACTAACATTTTTTTTATTGTTTTCTTTGAGGAGTGAAAAACTACGTTATAACCAGGTATCCAAATAATGATCGTAAAAAATCTCTGTTCTTCTCCAACAAGGCACTGTTGTGTGTTGGGAAAATGTTGCATGTTGAAGCCTTCGTGGGATCCTGTTCTTTTGGTTTGTAGGGTATCAGGAGTAGGTAAATCAGTTCTGTTTTTAGCTTGCTGTGTGCTGGTGGGCAAGTCACATGCCCCTTGAGAGTCTTGTTCTTTCCTGCTTTGCCATAGTCCACTGTTCTGCTTTGGTGCATATTAACACTGCAGCAGCAGTGTGCCTTGGCTGGGATGACTCCAAGCATGCTCTGTGAAGATAATCCAGGGTATCTGTATGTGTTCAGGGTATCTGTATGTATTGACATTATGTCGACATTGTGAGCCACTCTCTTTTGCTCCCCACTTACGTATTTTCTCTATCAGACCTGGAGTAAAATATGAGCCAGCAGCTTTTTCATCCCAGGCACTGAGGCAATTGGGTGGTGATAAACCTAACTTAAACAAAGTGAAGTCTCTGGGAATCTTTTCCCTGATTTTAGTGGGCTATGGATAAGGAGCATTGTTTGCTGCTGTTTTAAATGGGGACTTAAAATTGAGTGTCATGGTCTTATTTCTCATGGTGCTACGATTTTTGCAGAACTTTTTTTTTTTCACTGGGCATTTCTTAGCTGTTGGGGCCTTTCTGAGCGGGGAAAAAAAAATTAGTTCGTGATGTCTTTAACTTCTGAGACGTTCCTTGTTTTTCTTTGCCAAACCTGAGGAAACAGTTTGCATGTTGAGCAATAAACATCTTCAAATGTCTCTAGAGTCCTTCTTTAAGTAATTGATTTGAATGTGGATGGGAGTGTGGAGTCTCCATTGGGCAGCAATCACAGTGCAATCACAGACAAGCTCTGGTTTCAGCTGTACTGTTTTAAAATTATCTAAATTTACTGCCTCTGCATTCTTCCTCATGTCTTAAAATCATGATTCTAGTAAAGCACGGAGTAATACCTTGTTTTTCACAGCTTCTCTTACTTCCATTTAGAACAATGATTCTGCACTATGAACCCTGAACATTTGGATGACACTATAATACAACCCCCCCCCCCCGTTACTTATGGACACGACCTTGAAAATATCTGTCTGTCAGTCTGTCTATCTAGATATATCTAGATACACACACAGTTTTATCTATATAGCTAGATAGATATAAAAAACTGGGTAGATAGATATAGATATACTTTTTTGTAAAACTTTTTAAAAATATTACTATACTGTAGCTTTAAAAAAGACGCTTATTTTCTTGGAAGCATTTCATCTAAACTAGGCAGCAGATTAAAGACTTCCCATACGGATGAAATACTTTTCATAGAGTGCAAGTACAATAGGTTTTCTTTTTGAGATCCACAATCATCTTCAGAGTGCTTTCCAAGCTAAACAGGTATCCAATAAAAAGAGAACAAAGGACCTCAACTTGCATTCCTTGCACATGTAGTATAATGGGTTTTGGGGGAAAACAAGGAATATAGAAGCAGGCCATAATGTTTTGCACTTTATGTATAATGGCATAATAAGAAAAGAAGCAAAAGAAACCTGGAGAAGAAAGAGGAACTTCTAGGTTTTACAAAGTTTTTCACAATTCTGTTTGTTTTTCTTTTCTGTTAGCAGGATGCTCAAACTAATTTGTAAGTAGTGTCTGTTTATCATTAATTGCCACTGCTGTGTGATTGCCTACCCCCCTCTAGGACTTCCATGAAAAATACAATGCTGTTGGCCAAACAATTCCACTGGGGGGTGGGGCTGGGGGTAGGTTAGAGGTGAACAATTAGGAACAGGGTAGGGCTTAAAACATGTAAAACATGCAAACAGTAAAGAGAAAGAATGTTGCAAGATAACTATGAGAGTGAACCTTTTCTGCTGCAGCAGAAGGGAATTAAGAACTATGTAAATAATTGAATAGCTAACACTCTGGAAGCCATCTTAATTGGCATGATATGTACAAGAAGGGCAGAATTCCCGTTGGTGGCAGAAATGACTGTTCTGGAGCCCAGCTGACATGACTGGCAAGCATATGCAAACACCCCATCTTGCCTTGCCAAGATTCATGGAAGTGCTGTCTTGGCTTCTCTACTTTTCCTTTTTCCTGTTTCCTTTTTCTCTTTCTCTTTTTTTTCTTTTTTTGGCTCTGAGTTCTTACCATATTGCCGAATCTGTTTAAAAAGCAATTGTGAGCACTAGAAAAATATAATCATGCTGCTAATGTGCCATTGCATTTCTTAAATCAAGACAATGGAAGAACAGAGCCATTTTAGATTAACTAATATTCTTGGACTCAGTTTCTTTGGTGCCTTTTTGTGACCAAAATTATTGAAAAAATAAAATGAAATTAAAAAAAAATCCTTTTACTCTTAATGTTCTTTAAAGAAATATGCATAGACTCAAAAAGTCAGAACATTACCATGGAATCAATGAATTTAGGGTTTGTTTTAGGTTTTTGGGTTTTTTTTTGAGGGGGGGGGAGGTTGTTAAATTTGATTTACCAAGATTGAACTTGGCCCAATACCTCCCTTTTTTTTAAAGTCAACTTTAAATTGCATGCTTAAAATAGCAAATCTGAAAGTATTGGACATTAGAATTCAGCACTATTCAGTGTTTTTTAGTGATGAAGGATGGGGTGGTTTATGACTAAAAGAATGTAGCACTGTGCTACACTCGCATTTATTTTAAATGTATTCTTTCCACTCTGTAGCACCAAAGTCATCAAAGCACATTGCAACTGTTTAAAAACCCTCACTTTAGAATTCTCTTTATATAGATGGTAAACTGAGGCACAGTGAAGTAACTTGTTGTGTTAAAAGCTTGTAACATCTAGGAATTAAAAGCTGTCTTGCCTTCTTTAAAGCTTTGATGTCTTGAGAACAACTAGCTTGATTAATTAAGGTTATCAGTTCTCAGAATAACTGGTGAACTCATACAATATAGACCTCAGCAACACAAATTTTCACACTCCAGTTTGTCAATGTACATCAGCCCTAAAATAGGTGGCATTGAAGCATTCACCTATACTTACTATTTCCCATAGGTGGATCTATGATTTTGAAAAGGGAGAGTGCAGTTGATGTGACACATCATCACATATAACACAGATTTTTCTCCAGTTAAGGAAAAACTCGAGGATTTACTAATATGCTAGGCCCCAGTGCTATATTATTCCATTTAAGATCAAAGCAAAAACAAATATAACTTCACTGGAATGTGCACTAATTTGCTAGGTTAATATATTAAGTTTAAAAACCACAACAAACAAAACCAAAATACTCAAAAGAGATTGCTTTATTAGTCCTGTAGTCATTATAGTTAAATGTACATCTATTACTTAGATTCATAACCTAGACTTCTTGAGCATCTTGACAGTGCATCCAAAACTTTACTGTCAATTACTTCCACACCTGAGTTAATGTTCACCGGAGTTTAATATTACCACAACTGAATTAAGGTTTTAAGCTAGAATGAAAAAGTGTGGAGGGCTGTGAATAGATGAGATACTACCAGGAATAGCTAACAGCAAAATTGCAGATAAAGGGTAACTTGATTAATGGAACATCCAGACCATTAAGAAGGAGAGAGAGTCATTATTGCCTGTGGAGTGGAGAGAGACTAACAGTACTCCAGTATATTAGAAGAGCCTTGTTACAGGGATATGGGTTGTAGCCACATTGGTCTAAGGACATAGGCAGACTTAATTTACGTCTTCACTGACTAGCTTTCTTGCATGCAGCCCAGCCTCTGGTTTCTTTACTATGCACACACCAACTGCAAATGCTTCCCCAGCCTGGCAAAGGGTATTTATATCTGAAAGCTTGCAAAGAAGAATTTTTCCAATATTTGAGTTGGTCTAATAAAAGATATCAGATTTACCCAGAGAACCTTGTCTGCCTTAGAACAGCCATGAAATTCAATAGACTCCCTTAATGCTGCTTGAATAGAAATGCTACTGCCCCTCCAAGGCAGTTGGTTTTAAAGTCTGGATGGAGCAGGAACAAAAGGCATGGTGCAGTTGCACTCCCTGGATCCACTCCCACTCTCTTCTGTTCAGCTGGGTAATGAGAGACTATTAGTGTCAGTTCACAAGCAACAATACTATAACCATTCATATATTCTTCCCAAAGGGCCATTGATGTTGACTTTAAAATTGACCCCTATAAAAAGAATTGAATTTCTGGGCCATAGCAACTGTTCATATGTCAAAGGAGAGTTTGAAATGAAATTGTGTGAGTTTTTTCTTGGGATCACTTTAAATATAAGCAAGACTTGTGTACTGAAGTGTTTATTCCTTCTTTTTGCTGGAACTATAAAACAGTACATTATTTTTAAAATCGACTTTCTCATAATTATAATAAAAATACCCAGAACATTAGTGGATGTGGAAAGGATGAAATCAAAGAATTTGTTTAACTGAAGAAGCAGCTTGCTTCTGCTTGGTTCCTCCATTTGGCTCCAGATAAGAGACTGCTACAGTTATGAAAGATGCTTAGTTCTCTGTTAGTAAAACATTTGTTTCATCAAATAGCACTCACTTCATAGTGGAAAAAATATTCCTAGACTTTGAAGAAGACAGCTACATATTGTAATATAGGTTTTGGAAATGAGAGTGCTGACACAATGGAGGGTATTTTCTGTTTTGTTTCTTATGAATTATTTTCATTTACATCTAGCAGCATTTGAAATAGTTCTGCTTTTGTATATTTAGATGACTGAAGGTCTTTCTTGGCTGCCAAGATAGAGGGAACAATTAAAAGCATTGTTAAAAGTATTGATAAGAATATGCAGAAAGTAATGATTTGTTGTTTTTGGAGGCTGGAAAAGAAACAAGCAAAGCAAGCTGCTTCTTTTTGCAAAGGTGACGTTGGCATCTACTGGATCAAAACAGCTTAAAATACATAACCTGGAATATAGTAGTCTATTCTAATGCTCATAAACTGAAACTTTGTCTTGATTCCCCATCAGCTTCTTTCCCCCAGTATAAACTTTCTATTTCAGCTCTGCAGTGAATTCCATAATTAAATCCAAGAATTTTCTCTTCTGGAACTTTCTCCTTTCAGCGCACCCATAGGGATTGTGACATTCAAAATAATTCAAGGAGTTATGCTAAAGGATGTAAAAATTGAAAGATTTTTAAATATGTAAGGTTTGTCCCAGGAACTGGTGACATGGGGGAATGTTTCCACCTGAAATAATCTTATTTTTTTCTTTAAAAGATTATCATATTTGAATTAAGCTAACATGATTAGAAAAGAGACTTTTGCAGCTAGTTAACTTCATTAACGTGGGAGACCAGCAATTAATTTTCGAATCTTCTACTTTGGAAATACCAAAGACTCAATTATTTAGGATTTCCAGGTATACAAAAGAATCCTGTGATACAAACCTATACACCTTATTTAGTTTCAAATTTCTATTAAACACGATTTAATTACTATATTAAGGCAAGATTTGGAGGACAGAGGAAGAGGGCAACATAGCATAACATAACAGAGCATATCTCTGAGTATGGACTGTTTCAAACCTGGCCTGGGCTGCTACTGCTCTCAAACTGCAGTGCCACCACTGCTGCTCTTCTCTGCCACCTGGGTAAAGCCCTTCACCATTGAAATGCTGTGCAAGCTCCCTCCACAATCTATGGGCCAGATAAAAATGGCTCTGTGGGCTGGATCAAGCCTGTGGGCTATATATTGCTGACCCCTGATATAATATAATGGTTGGCCAATGACATTTTTTGAGCTATTCAGATGAAATGAAGTAAAGGTTAAAGAATCAATGGGAATAAAAGGATAATAAATAAAGTAACATTTCTAATGAATGCAGCCTTGTCCAATTCCCTGTTGTTGTTCCACTTCCTCATATAGTCTTCTCTTGTAGAAGAAAATCATTCAAGGATACTACGTTTAATGTCACTAGACAGCATTGCAGAAATGGAGGTTTTAAGTTCATCACTAAGTCAATCTTTATGCATAGTGTTTTTATTAACATATGACATTGAAGAACATCATGTTAAATGAATTTATTTCCCAAGGATAGCATGAGTTTACCTGGAGAACAACACTCAAAATCTTGAAAAGATCCAATTATTGAAAGCTGAATACCATTCACAGCTGACTGAGGAGGTAAGAAGTCAAGATGCTTGCCAAATTTGATTTGTTAGCTAGGGCATGCAAAGAAAATGGTATTCAGAAAATAACCTTCCACTTCACCCCAGCCTCTTATGAGCCAAGATGTTCAGGGCGAGCATACAAAATAGCTCTACTTTCCAATGCTAGCTATTTTTAGAAATGGTTAAATTTACTTAGTTTGTTTTACTTAAAAATTTTGGCTTTCCCATGTTCTTGGGCTATATACAGAAATAACAGATTGATGGTGTGTTTGTTATGTCATTCACACACTATTATAATTTTAGCTTTTTAAATTAAAATTCACGGCATAATACATGTTTTTACTGACCACTGTTGTTTATTGTGTATTAGTAATAAGCTCTAGGTTCCTTAGTTTTAAGGTTGCATCTTATGTTTTCCATCCTTAGTGGGAGGCAATTTTAAATATTCACTTCAATATTTTCTCAATAGTAAGGACTGGCAATAAAAATACATTGTTCCAATCACAGGAGTACTTAGATGAAAAGCATGTGAAAACTGTTTGTTACTCATGCCATGTACAGAGATGTTAGAATGGAGTAAAACTGTTCATAAGTAGCAAGGAAATAGTAGTTTGCACATTTCAAAATATTAGTTGATCCAATTTTGAAGATATCTTTCAATGACCTTAATTTAGCAGCAGGTGAATTGTTTTCATCACAAATGATTTGTGTTCCAAATTTGCTACTTTTCTCCATATCAATAATGTTTACTATCTGTCAGTATATGAACTTGCATTAAAAGAGTTGGCATATTAGATGATTGAAAATATATTGTGGCATACTTTTTTGTGTTTGTTTTTTATATCTTGGCACATTTGTACTGGTTGGGACTGGTTTTAAGTCTTGATACATTGGTTCTTGTTCCTTGACAAGTTGAGCCCTGTTTTAAAGGGAAGGAGAAAGTATGTGTGAAAAGGTCAAGATCAGCTCCCCTCCTGTGCTAAAAGGAAGATCCCCTACTTTTCTTATATAGCTTATGTAATCAATGCTGCCTATAATTCCCTTTTAATTTATTTTTGATTGGTATGATGAGGTGTCCTTCCTTGTCTTTCTGTCTTATTTAACTGATGACCAAATGCCCTGTAAAGTAGTGAGGCCTATCAGTGATTCTGTCTTACATTTTCTGAGAGCGTGCTGTAAAAGGTGCTCATACATCTTGTCGGGTTTTTTTTAAGGTCACTCAGTTAACCTTAGAACTGGATTGAGGAACTTTGCCTATCGGCTGCCTGGTTGGCGGGTTAGCTTTCTCACTTATAGGCAGACTGAGTGCTAGCTAGTCTACTACGCTTAGTTGCTATTGAAAATGTTGACAAAACCCATGAATTCCTGCAGGATCTTTTGATTCCATCAAATCAGCATTTTAAACTGAAACTATTCCATCAAAAGTTTTTGATCAACTCACTCCAAACAGCATTAGAAGCTACAAAAGAGACCAGTATTGATGTGCTTTATTGGTTGGACAATTATCTTTCCTGATAGCTCTTTTCCCCACCTCCACTCAAAATGGAAAGTTAGTTTCTCAATTGGAGGTAGTGTGTCAAGCACCAAAAATCTTCCTTACAAGATGAAAATATATTGCATGACTAGAATAGTTTTGTGTAGTTAGAAAATAGTGTAGTTGCCTTAAGAGCATAGTCTTGTATTTAGAATCTGAATAGAACAGGCCTTTAGAATTTCCACATCACTATCATGCAGGTTTAGTTTTGCTCCTTGGTGAACTTCCTGATCAAAAAACCCCCTAAAATCAAAAGAAATACTTAATTTACTTTTAACAGACTTGGATCAAAGCACAAAAGGGCTTCCCAGATTAGAAGTAATATAGCAGAGTCTCCATGGCAGTGAGGGCATTGGCAATGCTAAAGAGACTGCCATTGGTGCCGACATGACTGCACCGCTTCTGGTCTGAAATGGAGGCACATACAAGTGTAGTGATTTACACTGGATGTGTCTATACGAGACGCTGACTGCACAGTTGTTACTGCGCAGTCATTTAGTATTTGCATACACAAGTACTAAATGACTCCACAGTTACAGTATTACCACACAGTAGCGTCCCCAAATGGCTTTCTGGTGATGCTGACTGCACAGCAGCTGATTATGACTGTGCAGTAGCATCATGTCACACTTCATGACACGTGGCAGTACTGCACAGCCATTGTCTCGTGTAGATGCGGCCACAGTGTCTTTAAGAGAACTTATTTATAACGACTACGTGCCAGAAATTTCTGAAAAAATTGCCCATACTTAAAGGGTCCTGAATTTCAGAAAGAGAAGAAAACTTTACCCTTGCAAATGTAAGCCTATATGAGCTGTCTATCTGTTTAGAAATACATCAGTGGAGGTCAACCTTTTGGCCCTTTGGGGCAGATGACTGGTGTGGGGTTAGTCCATCAGCCAGATAGGCCCCTGCCTATCAATGGGAAATCTGCCAGTATTGGGCCTCAGCTGACTTCTTTGTGCTGAGATTGGGCCTTGCACCACCCCTGGGTGCTGGAATCCCATGCTTCTCCTGCATGCCTTATCTAGTGTGCAGGGCCATATTATCCAGACTACAGGGCTGTCTGCACAGGTCCAGGATTTTGCAGCATGCCAGTGGTATTATCTCACTCCTGCTTTCAAATTTTTAGATTTGTAAGTAGCTCCATAGGCTGGGTCACATGATGCCAGGGACAAGAACAGATTCACAGGTCAGGGGTTAAGCACTCTTGATTTATGTTTATCTAGGGGGTGGAGGGGGGAACTTACCGATTACTGTCCAGTTAGTACTTTATTTTGTATCGCATGTCTATTAATTCTCATATTCTACAACAAAAACCATGCAGACAGTTGTGCGTGAGTGTGTGTATGTATATATATATATGTATATATCTTTGTGTGGGTGTGGGTATATTACATGTATATTATATATGTATATAATACATACATATATATATGGGTATGAGGCTTTTTATGTCTTGTTCTGTCTCTCACCAGCCAAAATTATCATGGCAATTATTTCTGGCAATTTTCATAGTTTCAACAGGAGAATCAATAAAACTTCGAATAAGAAATGAATTTTATGAGGTGATCTATTTAATAAAAATGGGGTTTATGATATGCATTGGAGAACGTTTTGAGGAGAAAATGAAAGTGAAGTGCACCTCATAAGGCTCTGTGCATCAGTATGGTCTGTCCATATGGTTTTCTTTGTAGAATCTGGGTATTAAATTAATTAAATTAAATAAGCACACAATAGAGAAGAAAGCACTAACTGGACAAACACTTTGGTATTGCATTTAACAGGTATGCACAGAAGATGTTGCAATGTCTTTCTGGTCTACTTCTGCAGTAAATTATGCACATACGAAAGAATAGATTCTGGCTATTCTTAATCAATGAAATCTCTGCCAGTACCCAAAAAGTATATTATATTTTTCACACAGTTTTACAAGGCCAAACTTAAACCTTTGTTGGTAAATCTGGCTCTGATTAAGCACAGACTTCAGAATCTATAGATAATGTATTTGCCAAACCTAATGGATTTGGGAATAACAGAAAAACATTCTTCTCCAGTATATTCCTGTCTGCAAGCACAGAAACCAATTCCAGAGACACCCACCCAGTAGAGACTAGAGGAGAGTGCAGCATCATTAGCATGCTGCATTACTGACAATCTCTTGGTGTGCTCTAACTCATTAATTATTTTCCCCAGTACAGTTTCTTGGCATTTTGAGTGCAACTAATTACTTGCAAGTCTTAATCTGTGGGGGGGTTTAAGCTTGCAATTTGTTTTCTTTGTTATCTTTTAACAATTTGACCAGCAGTCAATACCCTGTTTTCCACACTTCTTTAGCAGATGTCCTCTTAAGAAGCAGATGTTGCCACATTTAAAAACAGGAAATCCATCCTTCTGGAAGGGAAGAGATCTGCCCTTGAAAATATTCAAGAACATCAGTTAAGGGGCACGGCCTTCTGTGTTAAGCTGAAATCAACATAGTTTAATGTGGCCACTGATAAGGTTTCTGATCCTTTAAAACTGTATACGTATATAGAGCACTGAATATAGCACACAAAGCAGCAATGTTCTCTGTAGGATCTTCCAGGTTATTTAAGCTCCATCTTGCAATTGCTTTTAAACTACATGATAGTGAAGATGTAAGGGTTATTTTTTTTTTTTTTGACAATAAAACATATCTCACTGGAAAAGTAGCTTCTAAGGCCATATGATAACTTAGATTAGTTTTTGATAGATAACGATTTAGAGCAGATTTAGAAATAGTTCTTAAGTAGGATTTATTTGCCTTCTGCCAGTACGTGAACACCAGCATTAGTATTTGATTAATCTAATATCATTAAATCTTTCTATATCTGTCTGGCTAATAAAGAGGATTGCTGCTTATTAAAGACCTAGTCCTGTTTCAATTAAATCAATGGTAGCTTAACCCTGTAACTTGCATTGTTTTCAAAATACATCAGTTGGTTCCTACATATTTGGGTGGAAGACTTTTTCTCTAATTGAAAGTTTTGCTTTTTTTACCTGTTTTGAGAGATTGAGGCAAGATGGTAGATGAATGCTCAGTTAAGAACTCATTTTCACTACAAAAAATCTCTTACAACTTGTAGCAAATTTTATATTTGAGACAACAAGCAATAGCAAGTTAGAGGCGTGAAACAATATGGAGACATTTCAAGTGTGATGTTGCTTAAATAGGTAATTTTATGTTAAATTTGGAGGATAAAATGAATCTAACATTGGATATCAGATCCAGACCTTGCTGCCACTGTACATCTGGTAACTAATTTATGTGTTCAGGACAACATTTTGATGTTCTTACTGACATTGAACTAAGAAGGCATGCATCTACAAAGCTTTTAAGCCTCTTATTAAGGCACCTGCATCACTGAGAGAGAAGCACTTAAGTACCTCTCTGGCTCTTGCCCTTAGTCCTTGAATTTTCCAGTTAATTTTAATACCAGTTTTATAGACATTATTGGGTAGGCATTTTCAGTGGGACAGCTGAAAGGATTAAGCTATTTTACTCAATGCCAGTGAAATGACCATTTGTGAAGAAAGAGAAGTTAATTTGGGTTTTGGAGATGGTTAATATGTCAAAATATTCCTTTCACTTCAAATGGGGAACACTAACAGAACTAATGTCATCTCTAGAACTTGCCTGAACTTTAAGTGTGTCCAAGGTAGGCAATACATGTAGAATGGGCGTCAATAGACAAGTCTTACTGAGTGTAGTGCTTACCACCAGTATGAGCAGTTCAAGAACTTGTCTTGCTAGTAAGACTATATAAGTGTCTCCAGCATAGGTCTATATGTTTTCCACCTCTTTGTAGGCTTCAGGAGTCATTATCTCCTGTACAAAATCTTTATATTATTACCGGATAGTGACAGAAGTAGTATAAGAGGAGGGTTGAATCACTTGGACAATGGAATCAGACACTCCAGTTGTGTGTTATCACTCTGATTTTTAATTGTTCCTTTTGGGAATTTTTTTCCCCTTGGATTCTCTCATCCAAAAAGCAGTTGTAGCAAAATGTAAATGACTAGTTCTGCTTTCAGAGACGTTCTAAATTAGTTTCTGCTATCGGAGCCCTGATAAACTAGGAATTTACTTAAGAAGTCTCCAGAACTTCTGCTCTCTGAATTGCAGCCCCCTGGTGAGCAATCACTTGGTCATGAGATCCTCGGTTTTAGTTTGACTGTGTCGGGCCACTGCCCTGGTGGTAAAGCAGATGAGCTTACTGGGTGCCTATACATGAGTGCGGAGGCTGTCCCAATGTGCTGGATTAATTGAGTCTGCTGGAGTATGATAGTTGCTGCACTCCAGCAGCCTCCTGCATCTCATGTATCTGTGTCCCCATGCTTAAAAATTGCAGTGTGGGCATTTGAACTAAAGCTCATTGAATAAGCAGAGCCAGTTTAATTAAAGCGCCACCTCTCCCAATCCCTGGAGCACGTGTAAAAGTTCCCATTGGTACCTCTCAAGCATTTAGCTACTCTGCTGGATTAAGGTTTAAGGATGGATACTTGTAAGAATCTAGACCCACACCTTCCAAAATGCAATGAAGTACTTATATGTAGTAGAACAAGAGCCAGGTTACACAATGTTTTCTCTAAAAGACTTGAAGGAGAGTAATTGTTGCCAGTGAAGGGAAAGGCTCTTCATAAGGAATGTACAGACACAGATGTTGGGCTCTGTTGAAACACCATTTGATTTAGGATTAAAATATGGTGTTAATAAAGGGTGTCTTATAAACTGGGATGAGTGCTGCAGCTGTCTGCTGCATCTGCCAAATGGTGGCCTTGCATGAAAGAGGACTTAACCAATTAGTATGCAGTGGGTGTAGCTGTACTTGCTGACATTCTCACCCAGTGTTCCAGTTCTTAAAGAAGTACCTCCTGATTCAGCCTATAGAAAATGCATTAAACTTGTCCTAGCTCACATAGTTTCCCCTCTACCTGTGGTGGTGAATGCTCTTCATGAAATACAATTTAAAAATACACGCAAGTATGTGCAGCATATGGATACATTCTTCTTATTACACGGTATGTTTCTACAAAGCATCTTCTATGAGGTTAAGATGTATTATTGCTAGAATTTGAAATAAAAATACTAAGTAGAACTCATTCTTTTCATGTGAAATGACCATTAAAAATGAATAGATTAAGTCATAAATTCATCAGCTCACAAGATGGTGGCTTAAAACTACATGTGTAAGTGAATACTATGAATTTAAAACATTTTAAAAACGTAATTTCCTCATAAATCAAACTGAAAGATGTAGAAAACTAACTTTGCTATATTTGTATTTTTACTTTCTGTGTTTTAATACTCTCACAGTTTTATCTTTTGGTTCTTAATGGAATCATATCAAACAATTCTGACTCCTCTCAGGTGCTGTTGCAGTGCTGCAATGTCTGAATTACAAATGTCCCTGATAACATTTATATATTTTAAATCTGCTTCCACTGGAAACAGTATCATTTGTTCTTTTACAATATATGGGAAATATTACTGTCAGAATTGCTGCTTGAACCTGGGACCTTGGTTATCCCATAGCAGCACCTTGCCCTCACCTGCAAACCCCCACTGCAGTTGCCAGTGAATGAACATGATCTGTTTAACTGTGCAAGGCTCTGCCTTTTCATTATTATCTAGTTACCTGCACAGAAACAGCACCTGACCAACCACTTCCTGTTCCTTTCCCTGCCTCAAACAGGAGAAGCAACCCTAACTCAATCCCAGGGGGTCTTTCTGATCCTTGACTGTTACTGCAAGTTGCTAGTCCCCTCACCCAGCCTACTCTTGGAGTTTACTTGCCAATCCTAACCTTGGCTTTTGCTCCATGGCTTTGCAGCCCTGTCTCTGAGACCAGAGGCCTCTAATCTGGTGGTCCCAATAAAGCAGTCCACAACCCTGACTGCCAAAATCCCTGCACCTGAAAGTTACTGGCAAATCTTATACTTTGGTTTATTTTAGTATTTTGGCTGGGAGGCATGGCTGCTGGTATGATTCAAAGTCAAAATCCAAAAGAAACATGACAGCATGCTCTTTTTATTTCTTTTTATAAAATCTATTATGTTGGAACTGGGATGCAGGTTAGAAAAAGAAATGAGAGTTCTAAATCTATCCATCTTTGAAGTTTTGAATTCACAGCCAGACTAAATTTCTGTTGCTTAAACCTACTTTTCTCTGAAGTGAAACATTAAAATCTCGACACTTCTGATCTTGGAAGAAATTTGGACTTTGATTTGGAGACAGATTCTTGCCTGTGAATACATTATTTGGGGTGCACTGGTACTACCAACCAGACTTAAAGCTTCTGAGGTATCTGTTTGTCTTGTTCACATGCCCAGAGTAAAAAAGATTGAAAGATTTATAATTGAAGAAATATATTTTCCCCATGGCTAGACTGCTAAGATCCATATCTTTTTCTTGTCTACCCCAGTGAGATGGGGCAGGATCCTCTTTTAGGACTATCTAAGCATATTTTAACCTATCAAATTCCTTGCCTTTGGACTGCTCAGTGGACTGATGTCACCTTTGTTTTCCCCCATACTTTAGCTCTAGCACATTGTAGATTTTTTGTGCCTGTGATGTCCATATGGATACCTTATGCACAACCTCTTGTACTTTTTTGGACAAGTGCCAGCACAGAGAATACTAGACTTTTCATGGCCCAGGGAACCTACAGGCCTAGATGCTATGGATCATACATCTATTGAATGTAATGGTTGAGGGAAAAGTATGAGCAGTTATGGAGTAGAATATGGTAGCTTACTCCGATACATGTCCAGTTTGACATTATCATTAGGCTGATCAGCCAGTTTGATAGCTGATCATTAGGGGTTTGCGAAATGGACCATATTCAGTTTGGATTTGGATTTGGATTCAGGCTCAGTCAGGGAAAGTGATTCAATTAGTTGATTCAGGTCATCATCCCAATTCAATTCAGCCCAAACCAAATCTGAAGATTCAATGCTGATTCGGAGAATCAGTGATTTGGCAATAGACATAGCTTTAAATGTTTTCTCTACATACCTCGATATACCAGACATGGCTCATGAATGCTGTGATGCTGGGGCAGATGGAACATCCCACAGGAGTGTGTGTGTTTTGTGGGGGGAAGGGGGAATGCCCTGCATGCTTGGCAGTGAACCCAAAAGTAGACTGGAAGTACTTCCGGTCCACTTCACGGTTCACCAGGGAGTGTGCTGGTGGGCCCCCCCTCATCCTCCCAACTCATTGATTGGCTGTAGGGGGACCCTGAGTGCCCCCCCAGACCCAGGAGGCACTAGTCGCTGAGCCGAGGTGGGGCAGGGGGCCCCCAGTGCACTCCCTGGTGGACCCAGAAGTGGATCGGAAGTGTTTCTGGTCCACTTCTGGGTCTGCTACTAAGCACATTAGGAACACCCCCGTGCTCCATACACCCCAGCATCTCAGCATTCATGAGTCGCCTGGTACCTTGAGGTGTGTTGAAAAAACATTTAAAGCTGTGTCTATGTCCAAACTGTCAAATATCTCCGAATCTCCAAGTTTGTTCCAGTGGCTAATAAATACTGATTTCAATTCTGTTCTACATCTGAAAGATGAGTGTTCCAGCTGATGTAAACTGACACCCTTGCTGGCAAATTCAGCAAAGGGATCAGAAGAGGAGGATGAAGTACTATCTTGCCCATAAGTGGGACTCTTCTAGCCTGGGTGGTGCATCCTGCTAGGACTGAATGTAGAATCTGGCACTGTCCCTGCTAATTCCATTCCTCCTCTAAGGGCCCTCTGAGATGATCACTTCCATTCTTTTTACAAGTACTAAAAGATGTTAAAAATTGAAAGCATTCCTAATACACAGCAACATAAATATAAACAATTTGGACATTTAATGAATTCATTAACAAATTCCACAGCTAATTAAAATAATGAGTAGCAGGCACAATAGCACCATGCACTATATAAATGTCATCGAATGACTCAAAATGTGGAAGCATTTTATTGTAAAGCACAATCCTTAACACAACATTTAAGTGTTAATTAGAATCATACAAAATTAGGGTTGGAAGGACCTTGGGAGGCCATCTGCTCAAAGCAGGACCATCCCCAACTGGATCACCACAGCCAAGCCTTGTCTAGTCAGGCCTTAAAAACTTCTGAGGATGGAGATTCCAGAGCATCACTGAGTAGCCTGTTCCAGTTTTTTATTATCCTTCTAGTGGGAAAGTTGTTCCTAATATCTAACCTAAACTTCCCTTGCTGCAACTTGAGACTATTTTGCTCTTTGTTCTGTTATATGCCACCACTGAGAACAGTCCAGCTCCATCTTTTTGGGAACCAGCCTTCAGGTAGTTGAAAGCTGCTATTAAGTGTCCCTTCAGTCTTCTCTTCTCCAAACTAAATAAGCCCAGTTCCATCTGCCTCTCCTCAGAAGTCATGTGCCCCAGCCCTATAACCATTTTCATTGCCGTCTCTTGGACTCTCCAAATTATCCATTTCCTTTCTGTACTGGGGGGGAAGGCAGGGGAACAAAATTGGACACAGTACTCCAGATGTGGCCTCACAGATGTGGAATAATCACTTCCCTTGATCTGCTGGCAACATTCCTACCAGTGCAGCCCAGTATGCTGTTAGCCTTCTTGGCAACATGGGCATGCTTGGCTCATATTCAGGTTACTGACCACTGTAACCTCCAAGTCCTTTTCTGCAGAGCTGCTGCTTAGCCAATTGGTCCCCAGCCTGTGCTAGTGCATAGGACTTTGCACCTTTCCTTACTGAACCTCATGAGATTTCTTTTAGTCCAGTCTTCCAGTTTGTCAAAGTCTCTCTGAATCCTAGTACTACCCTTCAGTGTATGTATTATTCTCCCAAGCTTAGTGTCTTTTCTAATGATAAAGTAATATTTTCATTTTATTTTCCCAGTTAGAAACTTTTCCTCAAGTATGTTGGCATTAGGATTAAGGTGTACCTCTGGTTTTGAGATTTCTGTGGGTAGGATGCAGTTCCTGATTATATACCAGGCTGGAATAGAATGCATCTTTATGTGAAAGAGGAAAGTCTTTGTTGTTGTGCGACCTGACTCTTCACTGAAATACATGCGGCATTAGCTCAGAGAATCCAGACTTTTTGAGATTCAGCCTGTAGCACAAATGTTGATGTGCTGGAGGTACAGGCTCCCATTTCAGTTGCTTTCAAAAATATTTCTCACTCGCCATCAGAGGATCTAAAGAAATTAGTTTAAACAAACACTACTTCATTTATTTCATACAGATGTTTAAACAACTGAGAGCTTGTTTTTGTCAAAGATAACCTTTTTTTGAAGTAGTGATAAACTGTGATTATTCACAATCATCTGAGAAAAGAGTTAAGTTTTAATATTTAGTTTTCAAAGCGAGACATTTTGGAAGGCCATGCTGCCTCTTCATATGTTATATATTAACCAGAATTAATGGGATAATTCTTGTTATGTCATTACTGTTGCTTGTTACTGTGTTGTTACTGTTAGCACTAGAGGGTGCATGAGCTATGTCTTTTAGTTCACTATGAAACTTCAGAATTTTATGTGGCTTGTCTCTAACTTTTAGACCCAAAAATTGCTAAGGGAAATTAATAGGAAAAAGTCCACAATACTTGGCCTGAGCTAACTTTGTTAAGATCTGCACCCAAACCGTTCAAGAGCATTGTTGGTTTAACAACTGCTTCTAACACACTAGCTTTTATAAATGTAAATGGAGATCACTTTGTAATTTTTTAATTTTATATAAAAAACTAGTTTTCATTAGATCTAAAAGGTCCCATGGGTGAATGGGGAGGTAAGTGAAATATTTTGTTGTTTGCTGCTGCTCAAGATCACATGACCCATTTCAAATGAATACCATGTCATCAACTATTTGTTATGTATAATATAGTAAAAACAGAAGCAATTAAAACAATAAAACAGTCAAAAAAGACAAATGCTAATGTAATACAAATTTACTTCAAACTGCTTTGGCACAAAAACTTTGATAATCTGTGCTATAATCTGTTTTGACAGATGCTTAGAGAAAAGTACTCTAACAGTTGATTTTCTAACTCAAATCAGGAGAGAGGAGTTAGATTATCTTTTAATAGCTGCTTGTCTATTTAAACCTATTTAGAAACTTAGGATTTAAAAATATCCCCCCAGCCCCCTTTCTTCCTCTCTCTACCACCCCAGAGAACCCACCTTCTGTGGTGGCTTGACAGATGCAGTAAGAAATTCAGATATAATAATTATTTACTGCCCAGACTCCCTTGGATTGTCAGCCTCAGTCTGAGATCTGTTTTAGTTACCATATTATTCTGGCTCAGGAAAGATTTGTGACGTTATTGCTCCATTAGTCAGAACAGTCTGGTCAACTCAGTTGCTTTTATTAAAGCAAACTGAACATAGCGCTTAGCCACAAACAAACCTCTCAGGGAATTAAAGCATGATCCTATTAAAACATACTTAACCTTTGCCAGCTCTTTTAATTTAATTATCTGTTCAAATTGAAATCTTTCCTATTATGGAGAGATAATGAGTAAGATGAGAGTTTTGTCTGTCAGGGGTGGGAGAAGACTCTAATTGTGTACACTAACGTAAGCTGGTTACAGCATTCCAGTTGAGGCCTTTCGTCTCGAGACGTTTGTATAACACCGAGTATCTTGAACTGGAACTGTTCTGCAAATAAGAAGTAAATATGTTGCAACCGTGATCTGTGCTTACATGATAACCTTCCATGAACTGAGTAATACAAAATGTATACAGAACCTAACACAGGAATGATTCAGGTTCCCACCTCAGGAAGTTGCTCACAATAATTGCAAATTGCTATCAGATAAAAAATTGCCCTACCTATTATATTCTCACCCATTTATTTTGTTTCAAAATCCCAGTGTCAGACATCTGTCTTGCAATTATAAATGGGCACATTATGGTCATGAGAATCGGGCCCATTGTTTGCCAGTATTTTAGTTTTTATATTTTAGTTTTATTTTATATTTTAGTTTTTATATATATTTTATATTTTAGTTGCTCTCTAATTATGCTTACTATATGACAAATATGAACAAATTACTCAGTAATGTGGGATGAACACAGACAGATTTTGGAAGAGCTTAAGGTTAACTTTTTAAATTAAAAAAATGCCAATATAATTACTTGTGAGGTGATACAAAAGTTACTACGTGGCTGGTGAGAAGCAGAATAGAATTGTCTGTGTGTGTGCACATGTGTCTAAAAATCTACTAGAAGATTTCTGTACATTATAGAAGAATCCTTCATTTTCAAGAAGTAGGCTTAGACAATCAAACTATTTAGTTAGTCCTGCACAAACTCAGAACACAAAGAAAGCTCTTGCCTCAAAGGCATCTTTCTACATTTTTAATGTTGAGGTCCTATAGGAAATGTAGGTAATTTTGCACATTCTGTCTTTCTCACTGGCAAGAGACAGCAACTGTGGTTGCATCAGATCAGGCTGTTGCTTTAAGAATATCTGTTTAGTTTTTATTAGATCCTCTGTGGGGGTTTTGCCCTGCCTTTTACAGTATATATGAAATATTTGCCTAAAGATACCAAGTTTAATGTTATTTCTTGTATTCCCCCTTTTTTGGCTTTTTATACTGTAAGATCTTTATGGCACTACATGTTGTTAGACCATACATAGGACACAATTAGTGCTACACTGAGAATTGAACTAATTTCATGCCTGTGTTCTTTCTAGTTTTTAGTTTAGCTAAATACTGTCCTGCTGACAGATGCTCTGTGATTCTAGATGAGTAATTATTCTTCCCCTCCCCAAAACTGCTGTGTAAAAACCCCGTGTTCTATATTAATATTTCATTATGACAATGGACTGTAATTGATGTTGAGATATGGTTACACACAGACAGATAACCTGTTTAAAGATCAGGTCTTTAACTGAACTCTGTAGCTGGAAGTAGAATTCGGAATTCTCCCAGGACAAAGCCTTTTGCCCTGGGGTCCTACCCACTATTTTCCCACATCAAATACCTGTGAAGTACCCAAATTCCACTTTATCTCACGACACTAGTAGCTAATTGGAGTGAATTGCCATTCAAGATGCATATGAAAACAACTGGAATGATCTTGGCTGGGCTGATCTCTTTGGGGATGGTCCTGCTTTGAGCAGAGGGTTGGATTAGATCAGTGGTTCACAACACTTTTTGTATCAGGACCCATTTGTAAATATCAATGGCCAGTCCCAAAGTAGTGTCCCTCATTCCTGACCCACTGCCCCCTCCAGGCAGCCACACTAATTAAAATGCCTCCGTGTCATGTGTATTAAGCCCCCACACACTTAAAAATGGCTGCAGGATGCTTTGTCTAAACCTCATCCAATGACTCAATTAATCAAGTCTGCTCTGATGCATTCTAACTGAATGCCAATGAGCATATGTATAGGCAGCCTCAGTTTCTCCTGGGTGAGTTACTGCTCTCCCCAGAGAAACCGTAAGTTCAAGGTTTCTCTCCCAGAGGAAAAATGGCCACTCCAGGAGAACAATAACTTGGGAACAACCAGAGTTAAATTGCTCAAAGGAAAGTGAAACCCTGTACACATTCTCTTCTGAGAGAAACCACAACAATTCAATAGTATCCCAGAGTGCTTTTCTCTCCCACCTTTCCCCAGAGACCCAGTATGTTGCTCCCTGGATGGCTGCTTCAGTTAAGTAGGGTACAGAACATGCTTCCTTCACAATCAGGTCATTTGTGTGCATTGCTGCCTTTCTGTTTCTGGGCAGACTGGGGGAGTCTGCACGCTGCCTGCACAGCATCATCACTAAAGCCTATATACCTGTCCTGAAGGTGGAAAGCATCTAGCAGGAGCATGGAAAGTAAAGTCCCTTTGTGAAGTTGATTAAAATCTGTAGATCTTGATGATCAAGTCCCTATTTAACCTCTGTCTCTGAGCAATTTGTCTCACTCTCAGAGTGGTCAATACCTTGTAGATGCTTAAAGGAATAGACAGGCTGAGACTGACCTTTAAAATAAGTGAGTAATGTTTTGACTGTGAATCTGCAGTAGTGTATGGTGATATAGCTCTCTTCCCACTGGATGCATCTAATTTACTGCACAGTAACTGAAATTACTGTGCGGTACAGGCACACATCTACATGTGCGTGCCTGTACTACACAGTAAGTATGTCAATTTATGATGAATTGAGTGTAAATTTGATACCTGTATCATACAGGTATCAAACTTATGACCATTTAGTTACTGCATAGTAACACTGTGTGTGTGGACTAACTTGGGTCTAAATTTAGTCCCAAGTCAGTCCATGCACAGCGTTAATGTGCTTTAATGCCTGCACATGTAGACACCAGCCTATTCCCATTTACTGCACAGTAAATTACTGTGCAGTAAATTTAAGACAAGGTAAATGCACGTGTAGACATGCCCACTGTCTAGGAGAATTGACAAACAAGAAGTAGACTGCCCTGTGTTTTCCCAATTGTCAAGTTTCTTTAAAAACAATTCTTTGTCTCCTGAGTGAAAAAAAGAGTTTAAGGGCTGTTCAAGATGATTATGACTTTTTACTATGGCCTAATCCACTTCAATATCCTCCTACACATATGATCTAATACATGCCTGTCATAAGCTTCATACTTTGGAACATAAAACAGCACACAGATCATAGCCATAATAATTATATATGGAAAAGACTTATTAGGTTACCTAATCCAGTGTTTCCCAACCTTTTCCAGCCCAATGCATACTTGCATTAATAAAAATGTTCTGTGGCACACCTGTTACGATTTTCAGATGTGGAATACCATTGCTGGCACAGTGGGGTGGGCAAGGAATCCAGGGCACAGACAGTCTTTGCTGGTGCTTGACTTCAATGTTAATAGGCCATTTCTATGCCCCACATGAGGAAACAACCTTCCTTCCAGTGAGGACACCCCTGTTTTACCTGTCCAGGAGAGAAGTGGGCTGGCATAGAATCACAGCATCCTAGAACTGGGGAGCTGGCAGGAACCTAGCCCAAGCGCAGCCTGCAGGAAGATCAGCCCTGTGTGAACCATCCCAGACAAACCTTGTGTCTGGAAACTACACCGCTGCCACAGCAGCACATAAAGCAGGAGGACTATAGCAGCCAGCTGCAAATGTGGTTAATAGATGCTTGAGATACTCCAGGCAAAGACTGTGCCTCACTGCAGAGGAAGATAAAACCCCCACAGTGTGCACCAATTTGAGCAGGGCGTAAGATCCCTTCCTGCCCCCATTGCAGGGTTAGTCTGACCCTAAGCAGAGGGGCAAGACCCTCCAGCCAGGGCCTGGCAGAGCTGGTGCCAGCAGGACTGATGCCAGGTGGTGCATTGGCACAGCCCAGTCCAGTCCCCACCCCTAGCCTCACTACAGCCATCACCCAGTGCCCCTGGAAAGCACCTAGTGCCATCAGCCTTACAGAGTCTAACATGGTTCCTCTAAGAGCCCAAGGGGGTGGTGCCTCATGCTGTATGGGGCCTGTGAGGCCTCCCCGCTTGCTCCAGGCCAGCCCCAACTCTAAAGGAGGCTCTGGCACCATCGCCCTTCAGCACCCAGCATCTTGGCAGGGCCAGGCCTGGCAGTGGCTTCTTCCCCCTTCTGAGGTGGTTCTCACTGGTGCCAGGCCTGACTCTCCATGTGTTCACATGTGTGGAGCCATGCCACAGTGCTGTGCCTTCCTGCCCCTGGCTTTGCCTGGGGGCACTGCCCCCTGCCTGGCCCAAGACCATATCCAGTTCCTTTGGGTAAACTCTGCATCCAGGGCCAGCAAAGGATCTGAATCGGATTCAGCTCTTTCAGATTCTTCCCTGGGCCTCAGTGTACAATGAGTGAGAAGTGAATTCAAAGGAGCTGAGTTTAGGATCCTTCCTGGGACCAATTAGGAGCAGATTAAGACCCTTCCTGGGACTTGGATGCAGGACAAGGAATGGATCCAAATCAGATTCAGTTCATTCGCATTCAGTTCTCATGGCACACCAGGGAGCTCTTCATGCCGTGGCACACTGGTTGAAAAGTGCGGACCTAATCCATGAGTCTGTCAGTGCAGGATCATTCCTCATTGTATATTATGTCTTTGGTCCACTCCAGTATTGCTTTAGTCAATGCAAATCCACTAGGCACAACCTTTGGCTGAATATTGGACCTTCAACTACTTGTGCTACTTGGATGAGTTCCCTTTCTTCCTTCCTCTCACAGAGATCTGCAATTTTGTTCTTCCTAATATTAGGATCTTTCTTCCATCTTTCTGTAAGCTACATGTTTTAGGGCTTCCAGGCATATAGAACTGCAAGTGCCGGTTATTTACTCAATTTTTTTCAGGAGATGCAAAGACCTTGCGTCAACTAGTCTGTGTGAAATAGTGATGCATGATGTCTCTGTAAACTTTGCTGTATAAAGAAAAAATAGCAATTATTGCTAATGTACTATAAATGTGTTGTCTGATCTTTTCAAACAGGAATAGGTGCAGCATATTAATATCTATAGTGTATTTTTTTCTTTAATAAGCTGAGTAAGAGGACTCATGATGGAATTTGGAGTTTCTGGATGTCCTATCCATAATAAGACGTGGCTCCTTCAGGGTCCAGGCCAAAGGGAGGTGGTAGGGTCACCAAGTTTCTAGTCCCAGCACTAAGCAGGACAGTCAGGGATTCTTGTGGGAGACAGGGTGGCGGAAAGACCTATTTAGTGTGGCTAAGCTACAGGCAAATATCTAAAACTTACCAATACTTTTAAAAATCTGGATCAGCACTGAACCTTTAGACTCTCCAATTATTACTTTGAGCAACTTTCTCCTCAAGATGCATTTATTTTACACTCATTGGAGGTGTCTGTGCATGATGATAAATTTGAGTGGGGTAGTATGACTTGTAGATAAATAAAGAGAATATGGTTTGAGTGAACTTCCGTGGGTTCATACTTATGAGGTGGAAAAACTACAGAAATGAGTTCTAGGTAGGTTTAATATTATATTCTTTACTGTCCTTCCGGACATTTCCTTGTTTTCATGTTTTCTAATTCCAAAGAGCCAGTGCTAAATGGCAGCTGACGGCTTTGTTAAGCATTGCACTTTGAGCTCCTGAGATATTGATTGGTGTTATTGTGGCCTTGAGTTTGGAGCAGTTGCAGCTTAAGGCTAAAACCCTTCTCTGACTGTCTCCCACCTGCACAACTGTGACTCGCCCAGAGAGGGCTGACTGGCAGGGTCTGACAAAGAGCTACAGCTGTGAGTTTGCCATTCCAGGGCTGGTGAGCCAGGAGAGGCTCCTATCCTTGCTCTAGATGGAGGGACTGAGAAAGGGGTCCAGTACATGATGCTGGGAGGCAGAGTGTTAATGGGATGGGGGTGGGTAATGAATGGAAAGTGGAAAGCAAGAGGGGCAAGGGAAGAGGGTGAAATGAATTAAGTCAACCACTGAACAATGAAAAAAAAAGACTTCAAACGTAAATGAAGAGGAAGTAAATTGAAGATCGGCTCATGTTTTAATGAATTAGGATTTGAGATGGGGGTGTGAGGAGTGCTGGTTGTGCTTCCCAAGGTGGCTGGGAGGTGGGAGTGGTGAAAGAAGGTGCTCTTTGGGGAGCTCCTGCCCCTGCTCTGGGAAGGAAACCCCGGCTCATGGGGACGTGATCTGGCCCCCTACCTTGTTCCCCCAGTCCCCATCATTACCCTCAGACCATACTCCTGGGTCTATCTATGCCCTACAACCAGGATAGCTGGAATGTGCTCTATAGGCTGTTTGTATGAGCTTGCACCCCAGGGGGATGGAAAGGTCACCACTGTGGAAGTGGGAGGGGGCGTTGGCTTGATGTCGGACTGCACCCCCTGCCTGACAGTAGAGTTCAGGGATGGAAAATTTGTCCACTCAGAACTCAGGGGTGGGTGAGGGGACACTGCATCCTGGGATGCTAGAGGACTGCAACTTGGGTGGCTCATCTGTGGGGAGTGGCCACACATTAATGGAACCTGAGCTGGGTAACATGGATCAGTTGAGCACCTGTGAATTAGATGATTACAGTCAGGTGGGTGGCATATTGGCTAATGGGATGCACCCAGAGAGTGGTTGTGGACCAGTTCATATCAACCTGGAAGGATGTGGGCAGTGGAGTCCCCCAGGGCTTGGGCCACAGGTCAGTGCTCTTCAACATCGTCATCAGTGATTTGGACAAGGTCATAGTGAACACATTGTCCAAATTTATGGATGATACTAAAGTATGGGGCAAAGCAGCCACAGTGAGGGCAGGGAGCAGATTCAGGTGGCTTTAGACAATCTGGAAAAGTGGGCAGAACAAAATAGCATGCAGTTTAACAAGGATAAATGCAGAATACTGCACCTAGGGAGAAGGAATCACCAACACACATACAGATTGGGGGAGGACTTTCTAAGCAGCACAGCAGTGGAAAGCCATCTTGGAATCATAGTTTATTCGAAGATGAACATGAGTCGGCAATGTGACAAAATGATCAATAGAGCTAACTGCACTTTATCATGCATTAATAGATAATCACAAACAGGTCTAGGGAGGTGATACTTCCCCTCTGTGTGACACTGGTAAGGCTGCAGATGGAGTACTGCATTAAATTTTGAGTGCTGCACTTCAAGAGGGATGTGGATATCCTTGCGAGAGTCCAGAGGAGGGCCACGTGTATGATTAGGGGCCTGCAGGATAAGTCCTATGAGGAGAGGCTGAGGGACCTAGATGTCTTCAGCTTCCATGAGAGAAGGGTGAGAAGGGATTTGGTGGCTGTCTACAAATTTGTTGGGGGGAGGAGGCAGCAAGGAATAAGAGAGACTCTGTTTACCAGGGTGCCCCTTTGAGTAACTAGAAACAATGGCCACAAACTGACAGTGACAGATTTAGACTAGACATTAGGAAGAACTTCTTTACGGTAAGGGTTACCAGAATCAGGAATGGGCTTCAAAGGGAGGTGGTGCTCTCCCCTTCCTTGGGGGTCTTTAAGAAGAGACTGGAAAAACACCTGGCTGGGGTCATCTGACCCCAGCACTCTTTGCTGCCCAGGGCAGGGGGTCAGACTCAATGATCTGCTGAGGTTCCTTCTGACCCTGAAAATCTATGAAATCTATAATATCTATAGATCGGAGAAACCCGCCCTAGAGTGGTGTAACTGTAAACTGACTATGGTGTGCTTAAACATAGCTTCTGGTGTTAATGTATGGACAATCCAGGGGTAAAGAACCCCAGGATCTGCCTAAAATTAATGTGTAACAAACCCCTAATAGACTTAGTTAGCAGAAATGCACAGATGTTCTGTTAGTCTTGCACTGGTTGTTGAATTATAATGTAAATCACATCACTGAAAGAGTTTTTATTATCCATCTGATTTCCAGCTGTGAATAGTAACGGTCTTAGTGGCATTATCATGATTATCCCATCTTTTCCCAAATCAAATAAATATCACAGGTAAGTTGAGATTTGCCTTTTTTTTTGTTCTAGGCCACTTTGCTGGCAATTGATGTTTCTCATCAGTGCAACTGAGACAAAGATTGTCTTTCAGAGAACTGTTTAAACAAAAGAGTTAGAAAAATAGTTTACAGAAGTGTTTGAAAGCATTTAAGTTGTAGTTTACATATCGGCAATGCCTATGTTTTTTTAAACTGTTTTTTTTTTCTGTATGTGTTTTGTATCTCTTCACACCCAGTGGACAAAGAGAACATCTTAGACTTTCAGAGTAACAGCAGAAGAGTATGAGGGAAACATGTTGACACAGATGGCTGAAGGCTTGCATTTATGGTATACTATTTAAAAAATATATATTTTCAGTATATGCACTGGGTGCACTCCCTTTCATCTGCAGGTCATACATCCAAATATGGCTCTATGAGGACCAGTTAATAGATGAGTGTCCCACTACAGGCTGTGAACTGTATTGGTCTTAGTCCAGTTTATAATAGTATCTGTAGGAAGCACTGAACTTAAGTCTTTAGCATTCTGCAAATACTGACAATTATCCAAAGATTGAATTAAGTTGGTGAATGTCCCTTCAGATAAACTATCAGACCCATGTGAAAAGGTTTGTGATGCTGCTGCTGTTAATCTTGTACCTGTTCAATGGATAAACCAAGCTGTTTAGTCTTCAGGGCTATAAAATGAAGACTGTTCAAGACTACTTAATATATTAGATTGAAAAATAATTTATAGTTTTCTGAATTTCTTTTGAATGCTACATATATATTTAACTTTGTTAAATATATTTTGTTAAATATAGGTTTGGAGCTGGGGCTAGACTAATTCCAGCACTAGTATTTTAGCAAGTTCTCCATGGCCCCCAAATCCTTAAACAGTGACAGTCAAAGGCCTCCTCCGGAGGGAGTAGAAACTAGGACTCCCTGTGCAAGACACAATGAGAAAATAGTGCCTCTGAGCTGGGCACTAGCAATGCAGCCAGCTTTGGACAAAGAACAGCCAAGTGCAGGATCAGAGCTTTCTTTAACACTGATATAGGGCGATACAAGTTCAGACAGCATTGCATCAATTCCAGTACTAAAATGTATGGCTTGTGGCACCATTAAGTCTTAGTCCTACTAATAAAGGCTTCAGTTGTTCATTGGATAAAGTAATATTTATGCAAATTACAGCATAAGTTTACTTGCATGAATCTTCTACATTGACTCTTTATCTAAGGGACTCGGGCAGGGCTTGATATCTGGGAGCAGTTGGGCTGAGACGCCAATGATGTGTACTGGAGTAATGGCCCAGTGGGTGAGGTACCTGACAGGTTGGGAAGCCAGGATTCCAGACTGGAGTGGAGCCTAGCAGGGGAACTACCCACAGGGTTGTCTAAGTTGTTGAGTAGCCTGCTGAACACTGAGAGGGCTGTTGCCAATATGCAGGCAGTCATGCCCATAGAAGTAACTGAGACCAGTTGGAGGTAATTAAGCAGCACATGGCAACCGGGCCCCCTGGAGTAGTAGGAGCCAGTTGGGATGCCAATCATGTTGTCTACTCCCCTGGATTCTGACATTTCAGCCTTAACATATTTGATATAGGGTCATGGGAAGCTGATGGCTTGATAGCAGTTCTTGAATTAAACCATGCTCTGTTATTCCAGTGTGGAATATAAGACCATTCACTCATTATATATCTTTTTACCACTTGACTCTGTTTGTTTGTTTTTATGAACCATGTCCTTTTTTCCTGTAGCCTAAAATATTATCAAATGTTTCACTTAAAAGTTACTACCTGTTTTTAACACTTTGCAAGTGGGGTGTTTTCTTAATAATAATTACACACAAAATAGCATACATATATGCTTCTCAGAACAAGCATTCCTCAAATCCTCCTAACTTTGGCATATGTGACAGACTTCAGGGTTTATTGTATTAACTGTATTCATGTTGTTATAATGTTGCACTACTTAGTTTATCTATAACGATGCACATGGCGGGGTGGGGGGGGAGGCTAATAAAGCTGAGCATCAAGGTTTTCTACCTGTGTGAGGACCTAGATGGACCTCTAGCATCTACAGAATCTTAAGCAACTTTGTTGAGATAGGAACAAAGGTGAGATGACTTGTATCAGGAGGATGAGGGGACGCTGAGTGAAATGAGTGTAATAATGGAGGGGGGACTGTGAACAAGAGCTTGTCGGCTTCTGGGAGAGGAAGTCTGGGGTTGGAAGCCGGGAAAGGAACTCTGGGGGCTCAGGGCCTGGAGAGATTAGAAAAAGACCAGCAGAGCAATCTCTAGGAGTATTCTGGGCTATGATTAGGATAGAGGAACTGCTAAACCCTTTGGAGGGGGGCAGAGAACCTCTCAGTGGCCTGAGCCCAAATAAATGCCTTTATTGAAGAGGCTGCCTGGTTTGCTGCCTGAAACTTTGGGGTGCCTATACATGGGGAGGGAGGCTACGCCAACATGCAGAAATTCTAGCACGTCAGAGGAGGCTTGATTAATTGAGTCCGTTGGAATGTGTTAATTATCGTGCTTCAACAGTCCTGCAGTTTGTTTATCATTGTCCCCATGCTTCAAAATGGTGGTGGGGGCACTTTCTCTACAGCTCAGTTGATGAGCTTTAGATGAAATGTGCCCATTGCTATTTTGAAGTGCAGGGATACTGATACATGAGATGCTCCGGGCGCTTCAATTAGAGCAGCTCTCAGAAGCACTCTAATGAAACTTCCCCTGCCCCCTCTGCTCCTGGAGCATGTAATACATGTCCTTGGGTTGCTCTGGTTCTCCCCAAAAGGAAGTAGAGTGTCTCTCTGAAGCAGAACTGAAAGTTAGCTCTTTGAGTCGGGGCCACAGAGAAACAGGGTGAGAGATGGGTCAGAGATGGGTCAGAGGCTTCCCTCACCTGCTCTTGAAGCCAGGCCTGGTCTAGCTTCCATGGGGGAGGCAAGGGTGAACAGAGAAGACAAGAATTCATTGGTCTCAAGCAAGCAGCCCTTGGAGGGCACTCTGTGACAGCATATAATTAGGAGATCACTATACGTGTCATTTGTGTGTACCCACTTACGAATTATTAATAAGTGCTCATAATGGGGTTACCTGGGTTAGTCGGGACTTTCCTTTTTCTGTTTTGTGAATTGGTCACCTCTCATTCTCTCTGAAGTTAAATGAATCAGGCAGTTCCAGCGTGTAGTGTTATGAGGGATAGTTTGTTTAAACTGACTGGAACAATACACATACAAAACAGAAGAGTAGGAAGAAAAGGAATTTAGGGTGATTCATATAAAGTTTAATTGTATTTATATTTATTTGTGACAAAGAGATTTAATCCATTTTTAGATAGTGAACTGTCCAAGGCAAAATGTTTCAAATTGAAACAAACTCAGTTAAACTACATACGGACCTGAAAATTCCTTAAATTCCTGGCCTGTGTCTGAACGCTGAATATTGGGAAGTGGTACTTGATCTGGAACAAGATTTGGCAGCAGGACCTTTTTGACAATGAACCAGTCTAAAACTCTTGCTTTTAACAACCCAGATCAGAGTTTTGAAGTTCAAGTTTGTCTCTATACAAAACAATATTGAAAAGCCTGCAAAGCATTATTTCAGAAGGTTGGCCCATAATCCCCAGGGCCTTTCTTCTAGAATCCATCCTTCCTGACATCTGCTTTGATTTTTCTCTAGGCTGTGTACTACAGTGCCTGTCCAAAAACCTATTACCGTTACTTGTAAAATGATACTAAGATTAGTATAGTAAGAACACATGTCAATATATTATTAGCAAAGAAGGTTTATTAAAGATAAATTAGCGTGTTTAATTTTCTACTGACTTTTTTGTCAGGGAAACATAGTAATTTCTTTTCCTTATGTCATTTTACTTATCTCTGAACTAAAAGGCCAGAGTTTCATACAGTAAGATAATGGATGATCTTGCCACCCTTTATAGTCATTCCTTGCTGCTAGTTCAGGAGTGTTCTGCTCTTCTTTGTAAGTACATGGTGTTGATTTGTAGGGGCTTAGCTAGGAGATATAATAATATAGACAATGATATGTGTTCTTCAATAGATAGGAAGCACCACAGGTCCTGGGATTCCTAAATTACAGGCATTTTTTTTTCAGTAAGTGGATGCTGGGTAACTACACTTCCATAAATACACAAAGAGTTGAAACCTGAAAGTATGGATGTTTTACTTAAATCGAGTGTGTTACTGTTACCAAGGTTAGTAGCCACTTTACTCAGCTTCATAGGTGCTTGATATACTGGTAACTTTTTTCCACTGTATTGTGGGTACTTAAACAAATTATCCTGTTTTTGATGTTGGATTTTGGCAACATTGATTTATGACAGGCAGTACAGCATCTGCATATCGCTACAAAAGGCAGGGTCAGGTGGAGTGCTTCTGTTAACAATCCCTACATTAGAGTATAGGTAGGTGGGAGACATGGTCTTTGTCCTACTAATGCATTGGCACTAAAATCTGTTGACTTGTAGGGCATGATGTGGCACTAAAATCTGTTGACTTGTAGGGCATGATGTCAGGTTGGTTTGTGAAAAGGGAAATTCTAAAAAGGTTTTTCTTATACAATGTTTTATTTGCAGGTCTTAAAGTGATCTACAAAAAAAGGTAACCACCACTTAATAGAATATAGGCACAGAGAGGACTTCACCAGGTGATGTGAGAAAAGTGAGAGTAGTGGCAAAGATGAGAAGAGAATCTGGCTCTTCTTTGACTCCCACTGTGGTGACTTTTCCAATGCACCCTATTCCCTTCACTTAGAGCAGGGGTGGGCAAAATGGTGGATCCAGCTGGCAGCCAGAGTCCATTTCCCAGCAGCCCTCACCCACATGGCTGGGTCAGGCCTCCAGTGGTGACAGCCTCGTCCTGAGTCAGAGCAGCGCTGCGAACTACTGCCTGCATGCGTGGGCTGCAGATCGTAGCTCTGTCTTGGCCCCGAACCAAGGTGGCCCCTCCACAAGATCCCAGCAGCTTCAGAGCAGCCCTCTGCCCTCCCCTGCCACGTGCTCTGCCAGCATGGCTGGGCCGGTCTCCATTGCAACCCCAGCCTTGTACTATCACAGCACAGGTGTGGCTGGGGTCCCCAAAGAGACTGGCCCCAGCCACGTGGTCAGGGTCTGCTGGGAAATGGAGATCACTGTTGGCCCACACGCTGGACTTTTCCCACCTCTGACTTAGAAAGATTTGCTTTTTCCATAGGATTAAATGTATTTCATTTTACTTTAAAAAAAAGCTGTATATTGTTCTTGCATGACTTGTCTATGCACGATAGTCTGAATGGGTCCACTTCATACAGCAAGAAGTAAATATGTTGTGAAGATGGGTCAAACCATAAAATTTAGCTCTAAAATTTACATACCCCAAACATTTTGCCAGTTCCATCCAGACTTCTACGCTAAGCATCAGAAGTATAACAAGACAACTGCACACCCTGGGCAGCGGTGGTGCGTTGGGTAGCCCTGGCTGATGAGCTGGCAGCAGCAGCAATGCAGCCAGCTGCCAGATGTGGTTGTGGCTCTTTTTGTATCCCTGTTCCTAAAGGTGATGCCTGGGGATGATGTCCTGGTTGCCACCACTCAGTTGCACATTGCAAATATTTTTGTAAATTTTAAGGTTTCGGATTTTGAATGGCTCTGCAGAATGTGGTTATTTTGGGCCTAGATGCTTGTTTAGTTTGTTGTTGTTGTTGTTGTTTTTTAAACAAAATATTTCCGTGAATTGAGAAACTGAACAATGATTGTTTAACTTCTCCTATTTAATGACATATTTTCTGCCAATTAGAGCCTTATATGAGAATAAATTGGTGCTAACTGGAGTAGTGAATATTCATTTAAATAAACTTTTAAGTGCAGAAAGGAAACTGCCATTGGTGATTGGCAATTGGTGATTGGTTTTATTCTGAAAAGAAGTGATTATAATAGGAGGAGAGTTCTAACCTTAGCCATGACATTCATTTGCTGCTACAAGCATGAAAGTATTCAAAAAGTTACCTTGCTTGTCTATGATTCACAGGTGCATTGAGTGGTATAAGCACTGCTTTCTTTAGCATACTGATTTTTTCCTTGCAGGTTTCCTAGTCATGTGCCAACTTTGCCAGCCCTTGTTTATTTTGTGAGACCAAACAGTGTCAAAGGCCAGGATGATGCCAAAAAGCTTACAAATGCCTCAAAGGAAGTAAACTTCCATTATTAACATGTTGCTTCAAATAAAGCACTAAATGAGATTAAAAAGAATGTATCTTCTATAGTGCTCTACCACAGCATTTCTCAACCTGTGGGTCACAAGAATATATGCTAGGGTCATGAGTTAACTTTAAAAATGGATCAACAACCTTTAAGAATGGATTCTCCTTTAAAGGAGAAAAATGTGGAAAACTGTGGCTTTTGCCTTGAAGGTTGGCAGAGTTCTAGCCTGCGAGGGGCTGCTTGGGGCCCCCACTGCTCCCCCCTCCATGCTCTTGGGGGCTGAGACCTGGGGGCAGGGGGCAGCAGGTCGGGTGTGAGGGACACTGGGTTGGGACTGTCCATCAATGTTTACAAATAGGCTGAGAACCACTGCTCTACAGCATTGTAGTAAAATGTGTGGTTTAGAGACAAGTCTTAAGGGGATTTCAATGGTATCTGGTTGAGATAGTAATATGAGGACAGTACTATTGTTATATGAAATTTGAGATTAATGTTTTGTGTAACTGTGCTGGTCCTTTACATTTTCCCCAAAGGCACCTGGCACACGTGCTATTTAAGATGCAATTAATAGGTTAATCATGGTTTAAATAATAACCTGGCCAAACATTCAAGTCAATTTAAGGCATGATAATACAGTAAATGAGCCAAAAGTTATTCCACAAAGAAAGTATAGCAACTTTGTGGCTTGTTTGCATTGCAATTTAAATAGAAGGTATGGCTAGTTGGAGCTGGCCTATGAGGGATCTTGACATTCAGCTGAGTGCCATAGGGCAGCTCCAGCATACAGATGGATCTCAACCTGCTCTTCCTTCCCTTCCAACTCTGGAGGGACGGATGTAGTGAGACTGATATTGGTAAGCACCTCCCTGATTTTAGGTTCACTGAGCCCCAGACCTTTAAAAACTGCGCGCAGCTGGATTTCATACATCACTTTCTGATATCTCCATTGACTGGGGATCATGAGATCAAGGATTTTTTTTTTTTTTTTTTTACAGGTCCTGGCATATAGGGGAGCTAAGATTGGGCTGTGGCAGCTTGATCCTAGGGTACCTCAGCTGGGCAGCACAGGCAGTTTTTACTCAGCTCCAGGCATAGGAACCCCAGGATCAAGCTGCCACAGCCCAATCTTAGCTCCCCTATATGCTGGGACCTGTAAAAAAAACCAAAACAAAAAAACCAAAACAAAACAAAAAAAAAGAAAAAAAAAATCAACCAGTGCCATCCAGCTGGGCAGCATACGTTATTTTATTGGTCTCTGTGCCCACAGATTAGTGAAAACTACATGCGCTTCTAGCTGTGGTTTTGACAATCAGCTGATTGTTGGCTGGCCAGGGCCCAGGCTGGGGCCATTTCAAGATCCTGGTTTGGTCCCTGGCCCCAACTAATAATCAGCTGACTGTCAGCAACTGGGTTTCAATTTTCTGGTACATGGGGAGCCCAGGATCAGCCTGCATTGGTAAAGCATGATTGTGACCTAATCTTCATTCCCAAAATTGCATGTTCTGCCATGCATGAGGTGCATGGCAGGATGTGTGATTGCTGGGATCACAGATTAAATCCCATCATGCATTAAACTGAATGTCTGTCAGCAGCCTAAGAATTACAGTATTTTGTTTCTTATTTTGCAATAGTAATAATGACTTCATATTATTTTAGGATCAGTAATCTCACAAAACAATTTTAATATCAGTATAAGATAAGCAAGTTTTAGTTTGGTTTAGAAATATATTTGAATAATTTGGAAATCATTCTTGTTCCAAGAGGTAATTATAATGAACTGTCTCTTAGTCATAGCAAATAAACTATGTAGAGTCAGTTCTTTCAATTGGCAACAGAAACATTTGTCTGTGGATTAGAAACTTCTAAACCTTGGAAATTCTCCTGAAGTTTGAGTAGAGTATATTAACTCTTTTTCATATGAAGCCAATGCATGGTATGCTATGTATTCACATACATCCCTGTTGATCCTGGATAAACTTTTTCTCATTTCGTAATAACTTGAGTTTGCTGTTAGATGATCCAGTATATTTTCTCTGGGGGTTGGTGTTCTTAATAGGTGCTGTATGTGGAATTTAAGAGGCTACTTTTCCCCCTCCCCCAAGTTCTTGTCACTGAGATGATCATTCCAGTTCAGTGTGACTTCCTTTAGCCATTGCATTCATGCCTGCAGCAGATATAAGCTTACCAGACAGATGATAAAGCTCCCTGCTGGGAACTCTTTGCAAAAGAGTAACATACTGAAAACTATTGAAATATTCAAGGCATCCAATATATGACCCCTATTTTACTTCTGAAGAGATTGATAAAGTCCATAAAAGCAAATCTGACCTCCCAAATTTTTCCCTACTAAACATTTTCTTAATTCTTCAGTGTGTAGAATGGGAGACACTACAGATCTATTGTATCTCTTTTTCCCTTTCTCCATCTTGAATGTCAGGTTTTTGGAGTTTTTATCTCTTCGCTAAAAATGGCTACAGTAGTCTCCAGAGAAGATGGTGAATAAACATTGCATAATCTGTCCCTCCACTGATAAGAATTTAGACGTGTTTGAAATTGTCATATGAGTGCAGGAATGGCTAATTAAGACATGCACCAAGGGTACTTTAATGCCTTATGGAAAACTTTAGAAAGAAAACTCTTTAGAAACAATTTGGATGATAAATCCAATTTCTTTTTTCCTGCTTCATGTTCTGAAATCCACTTTGTAACAGAATCTGAGGCCCAGATCCCTAGTGAAAGACAGGTGCTTAAATCAACTTGGTTTAAATTGTGAGTTTTTCCTATAAATATCTTTTCAGGATATGGGCTTTAGAAATTGTGTGGGTGAACAGTTACCTTTAACGCCCATGCAGCTGCAACTGAGATTCAGAATAAGAAATGACTCTTCTGTTTGGGTGATTAGTGAATGCTGCAGTATAGATATACTCAGTGAATGCTAGTAAAAAAAAGGATAACAGTCAAAGTTTTTTAAAATAGTGACAATATCAGAAACGCTTAATATACTCAATGGGGTTTATTTAACTCAAAAAACAGAGCCTAGCTGTGAAACCCTAACAGAACAATTTGAGAACGACTATAATCTATGTAAGAATAAAACATTTAAAATCATAGTAATGACCAACAGAAGAACAGGGGACTGATCTGAGGCTGAAGACAACATTTCTCTTGGTGGCTATATTTGGCATCCATGCTGTCACTGGGAAAAAGAAGAAAATGCATGGTGAAGAGATTAATAAGGGACTTGTAATAAGGTGCATGGTTCAGAGGCTGGAGCCCAGCTGCAAGAGCTGCAGCTCCTGCCTGCCTAGGAGTGCTGATCCAGCTGATGGAGATGATTCTCTGGCCCTGGAGGAAGTTAAAGGCTCACAGAGAGATGCTGGGGAGGAGGGAAGCTGATAAGAAAGGCAACATTGATGGAGCCCTTTTCCCTAGATAGGAGAGGTGGAGGGGAGCTTGTTGATATTTTGATTATTCTGTTTAGTTTGAGGGAGGAAAGTTGGCTTCAGGGCCTGACTAAAGGGGTAACAACTGCTGCAGTCCTACATTGGTGTTTTGATTTTGGAAATAGTGATAGAACGTGACCAGAGCTCTGGGAAGCTCTGGGGACAGCAAGAGCTACTGGAGTACAGCTAAACAAAGAAATGTAAATACCATATAGTAATAATGACATGACTTACAAGAGAAATCAGCTGAACAGAATGTGTGGGTAGATCAGGGGTTACCAAGCCAGGGGCTGACCTAATATTGTGGCACACATGCCACAAGTGGTATTGGCATGTGACAGATCAGGGAAGGGGAGAGAGCATGCTGGCAGAAAGCAGAGCAGCAGAATGGGCAGGGAATGGAAAGCAGAACAGAAGAGTGGGTATAGATCATAGGATAGGGAACAGAAAGCATAGCAGAAGATTGAGCGAGAGAAAGAGTGTTGCTGCATGTTACAATTTGTATATACTATCTCTAAAGAATATTAGGTGTTATTAAAGTTAGCACATGTTGTGAACAGTCTCATGTTAAGGGTTAATAACCTCTCTAATGTGCACAGCTCTGACTTGCTGCTGGAGGCATGTTGAGCTCGGATATGCCCAGGAGCTGCTAAGTCTGCCCCGTGGCTGCCTGGTGACACAACTCTCCAGTGTTTCCCTACAATTCCCCGGTAGCTTCCACTCACCTGCCCTTCCCCCTGTTCCCATGGCTCCTTCCTCACTTTCAGCTGCCTGGCTCTCCCCAGCTGTCTGTCAGTCCACAGCAAGAGAGTTCTGGATGATAAACTGTTCATGTGGGCAATAGATCATCCCCAGTGTGTGTAGAGGGGTAGAGGAGGGATGGGTGCTGGAAGAAGCATGTCTTGGGGTACTGAAGGACCACAAATTGCTGATATTGGCTCTGTGGAACAGACTGATGTTACTTCAATGTGAGCTAACACCAGCTGGAGATGATTCTCATCCAAAGAGGTATACCTTTGAAATGCTCAGAGGGCACTCGTCTGTCTTGTCCTGCCCCAACTCGCAGACACTCCCATCTTAAGAGCACTTAACACATGGGAAAGGTAACATCTAACAACACCTTTGGGGAGGTGTGTGGCTTAATCTGTTGCATGACTACCATAAAAGCTGGCCCACACTGAGGTAGATCAGTTAGATTGAGGCCATCAACCACTAGCCAAAGGAAGGGTACACGTTTCTCTGGAACGGTTGATCTATGCAGACATGGTTCTTTGGGCAAAGTAACTTTTATGCCTTGAACCTGCAACTTGAATGCTACTTTCCAAAGCTATACAATAGATAGGGGATACAAATACTAAGAAAGAGATGAGAAACTAGAGGGGGTCATATGTTGGTAAAAAGCTGTGGTATCTGCAGATGCCTCCAAATAATGTATTGGCACAGTCCTCTTGGATCAGTAAGGGCAAAACTATACACCAGTGTCTTATGTACCACAAAAACTTGCAAAAATGAGTTTAAATATACTCAGATAAAAGAGCATTTGGCCTTAGTTCATGTCTTTAGAAAGTATCATATAAGCCAGTATTTGCTAAAAGTGACCCTATTCTGCATAATGTCATTGTCAAAAAGCGATTGGCAAATACCTCCTTTTATGCCTCTGTGAATGGATATCACTTTTTCACTTTTTTCATAAATGTATGACTTCTGTACTGAGTAGAAACCTTGAAGAGATTTGGTAGTTATACATAATCAGGGAAGGGATGGATCATTTGACAAAAATAGTTGTAATGAGACATAGATTTTATTTATATATATATAAAAATTCATTAAAAACAGTGTCTGGTTGTGGACAATAATTGCCTCCATGACGTCTTGATTTTGTCTAAATCATAGAATCATAGAAGTAGGGTCGGAAGGGACCTTGTAGATCTTCAAGTCCGACCCCCTGCCTGGGCAGGAGAAAAAACTGGGCTCAAATGATCCCAGCTAGGTAGGCATCAAGCCTCCTCTTAAAGACCCTCAGGGTAGGAATCAGCACCACTTCCCTTGGAGGTTGGTTCCAGATCCTAGCTGCCCTGACAGTGAAGTAGTTCTTATGGTTGTCTAGCTGTTAACAGAGAGAGGCCAAGGCAATGTGTTCCCAGTCTCTTTCAATTTAAAGAGGAGGCCTCAGTATTACACAGGATTGTGATCCCTAATGGTGTTACTAAAAGCATGTTTAAAAATGTATGCTTACATTTCATCCTGGCCTCAAATGAATAGTGATACTGAGAAAATGTTGAAGGTTTGCTGCAAATGCCAACAGTGCAGGCCAAGGAGAATGATTCTAGCAGTAATTGACCCCCTAAAACAAACAGGCATGGATCAGTTTGTTGGCTAGAAAAACAACGTGCTTCTTTTTGAGAGCCTTGCTGGAAGATACTACAGTGAAACATATCAAATCTATTTCTGCTTGATTTGATACAACTGCTGTAGTGATTCTGGTGACTGTTGAGGGATGCACACTGAGGCGGTATATGTGACATGTCTCACTTGAAGCAAGAATTTAGATAAAAGGTATAGAGTCTACCATTTTGCCTGAGGAGGTACTAGAGGGGTAACACCTAAATTTAGTATCAGTGTTTGACTTAAAAAGATAGAGATCCCCACATCTTTTCTAAGAGATGTACATTATATAATAAGGAGATGGTTGTAACTGGGTCACTGAATGAAACAGCTCTGGCAAGCCAGAATGATCAGTTAGTTAGACTGAGAGTTAATAAATGATTTAGTAGTGGGTTGTTTTTTTTTTGCTGCCTTTTCTAGCAATGTTGGTGGTTGATTTTTCTTATTTCATTAGAGAACTCACATTTCAGGGAGAAGGAGAGATAGTGAGAGTACAAGTAAACTGAGCTTGCAAATCCTTGTACAGTGGTTGTTTTCAAATTGAAAAACTGAAAACAATATTTTCCTTGATTTTTTTTTTAACTTGCTTGTGCTTTCACAACTTTTTAGAAAAGTGGGACTTTCAGATATGCATTGACATTCTCACGTGCATAATATTAATTCCCAAAGAGTGTTTAAGTATCTTGGTGCATGGGCAGAGGAAATAATAAATAATCACTAGGTAACAAGGATATAATAAAAGAGGATATAGATCCCTTATTATAACAATATCTTTCATCTCCGTATTAGCACCTAAAAATAATTGAAATCTTGTGTCTTATTTCAATGGTTGACCTAATATTTATTCTTCTTTCTTCCCCCTTTTTCATGCAATACATGTTATGGCAGAAAAAAAGATTTTTGGTGCTTTTGTGTAGCATATCGTAAGTCTATCTTTTTAATAATTTGGCTTAATCATGACTAAAGACATCTGGCTTTTAGAAACAACAGTGATTGTGGTTTTGGAGTGAATACTTCGGTATACTTTTGTATATGTGTGATTTCCATTTTGAGGTATAGTAGAAAACAAAAAAGCACTGAAATCTTAATCAGTAGCTTTTTCTCTTCAAGGGCAACATTATTCCTTTAACTCATCTACTTCCGTAGGAAGCTCAATAGGATGCCAGGATGCCTGGCTGCTTGTACAGTAACCGCAGACGCATCGTCTGTAGCGTTAAGAGGCAAATAATATGTTACTGGCTACAGTTTTAATCTCTTGATTGGCATTCAGATCTATGCAGTCATTTCTGTGGTAGTCATAAACTGAATCAGTAGTAGTTTCTTCCCAAAATGTATGGTAGCTCACATGTTTATTACACTTTATAAAATAGTATTGTGTAACAAAAAGTTATAAATGAGATCATTTGGGTTACATTTTTACCTTTGGTAGGAGCTTTAAAGTAATGAAATATCACACAGTACTAATACCAATAAAGATAATGCAACAGTCAGAATAAGATGTACTTTCAAGTCCCTACTAAATTCAGGATTTCACAGAGGCCTTGGTAGAGGTTTTTCCTGAGCTCTTTTGTATAACATTCTCAGATATATACAAGTTTTAGGCTCAGACTTGTTTTAGTTTAAATATAGGTTTTTGTAGAGAACTAACAAGCAATAATCTCTACTGGATTTTGTGAGGTAGATTTTCGGAGTTGTTTTGTTCCCGTTGGGGGGAGGGACGGACGACAGCACATTTTACTTGAGACTTCAAAGCAGGATGAGATTCTGAATCTAATCAGTACCCAGAAAATCATGCACTGCATGTGAGAGACAGCTAGGGGATGGAAGAGAAAAAGGGGATATGGTTAATAATACTATACCAACAGTCTCATTTAGGCCACATACAGACAATACACTTTGGCCGGCAGTATAAGTGATTGGAAACCAGTCTATACCTGTAACAGAACAGAAGTTTGGCACAGAGGCTTGTTTAAAAATGGCAAAACCCAGTCTAAGATTTGTTTCTCCATCAACGTCTGTCCTGATGGCTACCAATCTGAACTACACCTCTTACAGAAAGCCATGCAATTTAGACTGATTTCACATCAGGCTTTTTGAATGTCTGTATCTAGCTCTACTCTCGATTCTATCCTTTCTATTCTCTGAAAGAGAATATGCAATTGAGTAGAGCTTCCTAGCCACAGACTCTGCCGATGGATTGCTGACCCAGAATTCAGTGAATGATAACTACTTGCATTGTACTCATCAATCATTCATTAAGTCAGCTGAGGAATCCTTCCTTTCTAGTATACGAAATGTAGAGGTAGCTTTCGATTCAATCAGTGGTGGCAGGATACCACCAAGAAGAACACAGGTAGCTTCTGGTCACAGCACATAAAATGTGGATGAAGATGTGTAGAGTACAGATGCATCACTTCAGCCTCAGATAATGTGATCTCAGCATTAGAGAGGGCTAAAATTCAGGATTTCAGTTTCATGGGAAAATTTCTAGGTTCCAGGAAATTTTAAAAAGCTGGCAGCTCTGGTAGCTACTTGATTCAGTAAGTCAAAAACCCTAATGTCTGATACCTGGATGATTTAAGTTTCCTGGTATTGCAAACCTAGGAAATTCATTCTGGATTTTCTGCTGAAGAGCTGAGAGGTAAGCCCCAGTTAGAAGCAGCGCTTTCGGGCTTCTAGCTCCATGGCAAAGATCATGGAAGCTCTACATGATGGAGCTGTCTTGGATCTATAATTCTGTAAGCCCATAGTGTTTAGCGACTCTGAGATACTCCATTACAACTTCTGATCTCCTTTACCCAGCTGAAATACTGTATAACTAAGGTCAGGTATAGTAGCAAAGTATTATTTTGCATAGCATGATGAGCTAATTTAGTCCAGTGAATAATCCTCCTTCCAGCTGGTTCAGCTCTGTATTTCTGCCTGGAGGCATATTGATCAATATCACAGATTATTCCTCCTTCCACATGTGACTTTACCAAAGAGTTTTAGCAGCTGCGCTTCTTTACTTTCAGGAGCTAGTCCTGGAAGTTCTTTATTCACCATGGTCATTGAGATAAAGTTAGCATTCCTATGAAGTACTGAATATTATATTTTCAAGCTCTACATCAGTTGATCTGTGCTTTGCTATGACAAATGTAATATAAATCAGATGTCTGCTAATTTTAACCTCAGCAGGTAGAATTCCTTTCTGACCTTAAAACAGCAAAACAAAATACTGCCCCCACAACCCAATGAAACAACACAGAAAAAAGCAGCAGTTGGTTAGACCTACAGCATCCTAAAAACACAACTCAACTCATTTTACAGCTATGGAGAAGGAGCATAGGTGGGCAGTCACGGAAACCAGGAAGCTCCACATTTCCAGATAAAAGTTGAATATAAAGTTTGGGAAGTGTAGAGCTAGTCAGTGTCACTCTTCCTCCAACAAGCCTTTGTTCCACTCCTTCTGTAGTCACTTTGTTACCTGCAGGTTGAGGGCCTTGTTACACCTTACACTGTGAGCTGCACACATGGTGATGGGTGTTAGTGCTAGCCCCATGGCTCTTGTGGTTTCCACCTCCCTCCTGGCTGCTCCCACTCCCAGGGTATTACTTACTTGTAGCTGCCTGTGCTGTCTGTCCCAGGGAAACACACAGGGAAGGGTTTGCCTGCCTGCCTGGCCCCAGCTGTTGCTGGGCTGCTGCTCTTTTGGCCCAGAGAGCAGCGGAGGCTGGCAGGTTTACCCTTCCCTGCCTACTCCCCTGGCACAGACAGCATGGGCATCCACAAGTAAGCAAGGTGTGGGGTGGGGTGTAGGAGATGGTGGGGTAGAGGAGGCAGTTTACAGGATCCAGGCTTGCAGGGGAGAGGGGGTGGCAGGTGGGGTGTTTACACTAAGGTGTAGCATAGAGTGGTGCTACTTTAGTATAACATAAACTGGGTAACATGGAGAGGGACTCCTACCCTGGAGTGGCATAACTGAGCTGCCTAACAAGTACTTAAAATTAGTTTCATTTGTTAATGTGCAGACAGTCCAGGGGTCAGGGGCTCTAGGAGCTGCCCAAAATGACGGTGTAACAAGGCCCTGAGACACACCCATCTGATTAGCACACATGATGGTGCAACACAGCAGCTGAATTTCAATCTATGTGGTTAGGATAGCCTTGGGGTTTACATTTTGTGGGGTAGGGTCATTTATTTTCAGAAAATATGACTAAAGATGTAATGCTAGAAATTGTATTGCATCAATGCAATGCTACATTCTTACTTCTTCTCATTTTTGTCAGTTAATGAGAAGATAGAATTTCCCTACAGCTGGTTTGATATATCATAGGATAATCCGTGAAACATTGTCAGGATCCCTTTAAATAAGAATTTCAGAAACTGCAAGACAATGAATAGTAAATGTGTTTGCTTTTAATTGCATAAGATGTTTGAGATGTAAGTCTGTGTAACATGCTTAGTCTTCTGGTTTTCATCTCTTTGCTTTTTTATCCCCTTTGTTGATATATTTCCAAAATATGACAGACTTGTGATTCCTTTAACTGTCTCATTCATAATATCTGCAGATTATTCATTGTATTCAGATGATTGAACTACTTGACATGCAGGGTAGAATAAATTTGCATGTATAATAATAATGCAGGTTGAATCTTCTCCCTACTAGGGATACACTACAAAAGGAGAAAGTACTGACTATTGTTGAAATTCACAGATACTCTTTATTTTACTCAGGGCTCTGGAACATGGGGTTTTGTGCCAATGAATCAAAATATCTAGTCAGAGTAGACTGGCAGGAAATGCATATGATGATGAAAGCATCCTAGCTTCTCCAGTAATCAGCCCATATTTTATCTTGGCTCTGCCAGAAAAAAAATCTGTGCCATTACACCCCACACAATTTGTATTTAGCACAATGAAGGCTACATAAAGCTTAAAATGTGAACACATTTATAATAGTGCAACATGGCAACTTAATTTTAAGTGGTAGGATAGCCCTGGAGTTTACATTTTGGGGGGGAAAAAATTATTGTGGAGAAGCAAAATGAATTTAGACTTGCTTGTATTATGCACTGTCTCTCTTGTTCAGAATTCAGCAAAAGGCTAGATCTTGTATAATAATCATGAATGCAGCGAGAACTATTGCTTGCCAAGGGTGACAATTATCTTATTTTGGTCTTTGTTTTATTGCTTGAAGTCACTGTAGTCCAATGATATGACACAGATCCTTTTTTGGCAGCTGGTATTCAGTATTCCCTGAATATTCATAGAATAACACTAACGTAAAAACTGGAAAAATAACCAGCATAAAGATATCAGTTTCCCTTTATTAATTATGTGTATTTCAATACACTTGGGAGCCAGATCATTTCATTTCTTTCATACATTTCTGACTTTTTATGGACCACTTGTTTGAACTTTGATTACTTGTTCTGCTTGTTCTGTTTTACAATTAGCTGCTTGTAGCTATTGCATTTGGATGCGATCTGGGTTGTTCATTAATCCATAGACTGGCAGCTTACTTGGCTTTGGTACCATATTCATGTTAAGCATTTATATAGTGCTGTGATTTTCATGGTCCTCTGCAGGAGACATGCTTTTTGCCACAGGCAGCTCACAATCTTGAGACCACCAAGAATTTCATTTTACAAATGAAAAAAAGCAATACTACTGATTCCCCGCCCCCCCCACCCCCCCGCCAAAGATTGTTTATGATGAGGGCACTCATACAGGCCTATGGCACTGGAATAGCTAGACTGCCAAAACTGAAGGTTCAAGTAGCTACTTCTATCCAAAAACATTGCCCACAGTGAAAACGGGCCTGTGCTAGAAGGGAAGAAGAGGGGGAATGTGATTGCCACTCTACACTAGAAGGCTTGAGAGTGGATGAGTGAAGGTAGGGAGATAGTTGAGAAACTTGGAAGGGGGCAAGGTGGTGGGATTTGTATTTGGAGGTGTTAAGTTGATACGGGATATGGGTTTCTGACAGGAAGTGCACAAAAATGCCCTATCCAGTTATAACAACTGAAACAAGAGTTCTCCTTTGAGCAAATTTACATATACATTGTATTGCATCCATTGCTTGCCAGGGTGAGGTGTGGGTAGCCAAAGGCAAATAAATTGCGGGGGGGAGGGAGGGCAAGTGCTGGTGGGTTCACAGTGGGAAGGGCTGGCAGGGCTTCCCGTGGGAGGATAGCTGGGTTTAAAAAAAAAAAATCAGAGCCTCAGGACTGTACTAAGTGGCTGGGCTTTCCCAGACCCAGAACTGCATTTTGTCCAGGCATTCACTAGGCTGGGTTAACCCTCGCTAAATCTTGCCAGTCATTTAGATTGCTAACCCTTGCTGGTCTAAACTAGGTCCACCTCAAATGAGAACTAACTTTAGATCAAGTGTGTCATTTTAGGGTGACCTAAGCACTGCAGTTGCTTATACACTCAGTCATTTAGATCTATGTAATCTAAATATAAAGCTTGTACAAACACAGTATCTTCCTCAGTGTCCCAAAGACCCCCCTTTAGTCAGTGGGTCAAAGTGTCTTATTTTTATACTGAATTAGGCATTAAGATAATTTTGACTTGCTTCTATTAAAAACTTGGAGTGCATAGGTAGGTGTGTGACTTTTCCTTGCTTTACACTCCATTTTGGAGTGAAACAGCAGCCTACTGTGATCCCTTTCTAATTATCATCTTCAAGAAAGGAGAAGCTTTCTTGCAAAGAGCCATTGCTGTAAATATTTATGGTTGGGGTGATGCTCTGCTGGTAAAAGGATTATTTTAATTACAAGCTATTCATCTGAACATATAGCAAAGTGCAAATACAATGGATATAATCTAAGAAGCATTCAAGTCATCCAGAATCTTAAAACTCAAAGTAGTTTTACCTATAGAAATATGGTGTAGGAATTGGGGCAGGAAGATGTGCCAAGAGTTAAGCTATGAATGTATCATGGATTCACATCTACAGTTTTGGAGAGTTCCTTGATAATTTTTAATTGCTGTTCACAATTATGTACGTTTTACATGAGACTTTGAGTAACTATGAAACTTTAGTAAAGCTGGAACGTTTCATGAAAAGCGGAATTCTGTTTGCTTTAAATTGATCAGACTAAATTCATCTCCTGTGCTTCTAGTTTTGGGTTTTTTGTGAGGTTTGTTGAGGAACTGCACAGTGGAGCATATGGTAGTTTTATAGCTCACCATAATATAGCAATGATTGTTCCTCCCTAGCAAGCTATATGTAGGATAGTATTATATTGATATGTGTACAGATCTAAGATAAACATTAAAAATTTGAAAAATTGAGAATACAATTTATAGTCTATGAATTTTGGTCAATGTCTATTTTCCTGGGTGTGGATGTCAAAATATTTCACTTCTTCAAAACCACTTTTTTACCCGCTAACTGACTAATACATGCAAGAAGGACAAGATCATTTTACTTTGATGATTTCAATGCTAGAGTCAGATGTGACCTGGAAATCTGAAGTGCCACTAATGAAGGCAATGCTAAGCAACTCTGGAAGAGGTTTAAAGCCACCATCCATATGGCCTGTGCTGAATCCATTGGCTGAACTACCAGTCAAAGCCAAGACTGGTTTGATGAGTGATGCTGAGCTCCAAGCCCTCCTTGACCAGAAAAGAGTGGCTCTTTCCACTTGGCAAGATGACACCTCATCTTGGCACAAGGAGATGTATCAGCTTATCAAAGCCAAAGCTCAAAGAAGGATCCAGGAAATCAAAATTCAGTGGTGGTAAGATAAAGCCAAAGAGATTCAGTTCTGTGCTAATAAATGTGACATGATTCACTTAGCTTTTTGGGCAATGAAGGCCATCTATGGAGCTGAATATGAGTCAACTATGTGCCCTTGTTGCAAAGAAGGCTAACAGCATTCTGGGATACATTAGTAGGAGTGTTGCCAGCAGATTGAGGGAAGTAATTCTTCTATATTTGGCACTTTTGACGCAACATCTGGAGTAGTTTTGGGCCCCCCTCTACAGAAAGTATGTGGACAAATTTGAGAGAGTCTAGCAGAGGGCAACAAATATGGTTAGGGGGCTGAGGCACATGACTTCTGAGGAGAGGCTGAGAGAACTGGGCTTATTTAGCCCAGGGAAAAGAAGACTCAGGGGGGATTTAATAGCTGCCTTCAACTACCTGAAGGGTGGTTCCAAAGAAGATGAAGTGGGACTGTTCTTAGTGTGTTGGCAAATGACAGAAAAAGGAACAACCATTTCAAGTTGCAGCAAGTGAAGTTTAGGTTCAATATTAGGATATTCAAGTTTAAGTTTAGGATTGATATTAAGAAAAAAAAAAATCTCACTAGAAGGGTAGTAAGGCACTGCAATGGCTTACCTATACAGGTGGTGGAATCTCCATCCTTGGAAGTATTTAAGACCTGGGTCGACCAAGCCTTCACTGGGATGATCTAGTTGGGGATGGGTCCTGCTTTGAGCAGGGGGTTGGACTTCCTGAGGTCCCTTTGAACCCTAATTTTCTATCATTCCCCTAGTCCTACTTTCCTGCAATCACGGGATGGCTCAATGCTCTTTCCATTTAGTTTGGATAGATTTATTATTTTTGAGGAGCACTTTGAGGTACTTGTGAACTATGAGTCAACAGTGGCAGATACCACCACTGAATCCAGCTCCTAACACCCTGAAAAGGGATCCCTTGCCAACCTTTCTCTTCTAGAAGAAGTGTGGCATGCCATCAAGGAAACTAAGAACTACAAGGCTACTGTACTGGTTGGCATGCCAGCTGAGATCTATAAGGCCAGTGGTGAGGAACTAGTATTGAGACTCCACGGATTTATTCTATGTACTTGGAACATTGAAGAGTTCTCTATGGACCTGAGGAATCCTAACATCATGACTATCTTCAAGAAAGGGAAGATCAGTCTCTGTATGGGGAACTATCAAGGCATATTGTTCTTTCCACAGCAAGGCAAGTTTTTTCCCACATCCTTCTGAACCATTTTTTACCTCTTGCTGAGGAGGCCCTGCCAGAATCTGACCATCCCATAGGGCAGTTGCCATGATTTTTGCCTGCCAGGTCCAAGAAAAGTATCAGGAACAACACCAGAACCTGTGTATGACCTTCATTGACCTCATTAAGGCCTTGATTCCATGAACACTTTTGAAAAGTACTGGCCAGATTTGGGTGCCCTGAAAAGTGTACCAAGGTCTGGAGCCTTCTCCATGACCAGATGCCTACAACTGTGCTATGTAGCAGATTTGAAAGAGATCCATTTGTCATCAGAACTGGGGTCAAGTAAGGATGTGTCATGGCCCCAACTTTGTTCTCCTTTTTCTTTTTCTTTTTTACAGTCGTCTTGGTTCTCATTAAAGACTGCTTTCCCTCTGGAATTGGCCCTTAACACTGAATGGATGGAAGGCTCTTAAATCTAGGACGTTTTTGGTGAAAGACCAAAGTATTCAAAACAACCATCTTTAACCTTCAATATTTTGATGACTGTGCCATCCTTGCACACTCTGAGGAAAACTTCCTGACTGTTCTGGATCTTTTTGGAGAAGCTTCCCGAACGTTGGGCCTCTTTCAATTTCAAGAATACTGAAATGCTGTATCAACCTGCACCAGGACATGAATGTAACCCTCCTTCCCAAATTATCATTGAGAGAGAGACCTTGGAAGTAGGTGACCATTTCCCCTACCTTGCTAGCCACTTGTCTAGGAGAGTGAATATTGAAAAGATCCAGTACAAGATCTGGTGTGCAAGTGCCACCTTCAGGAAATTTTTTTAGTGTGTTTTTATGGATTGCAATTTTGAGAGAGACACCAAGATCAGGTCTACAATGCTGTCATTATCTACACTCTCCTGTACGGATGTGAAATGTGGGTGACCTACCATTATTATCTCAAGAGTCTGAAGAGGTATCACTAACAATGCCTTCAGAAAACCCTCCATATCAAATAGGAAGATGACTCCACAAACACCAACATCCTTTTTGGTGCTTGAGAAGTTGGTGATCCTCAAGCACCATATTTGCTGTGTGTGGATTCTTGACTCCCAAAACAAGTGCTCTGTTCCCAGCTTAATAATGGTCTGAGCTCTCACAGGGGCCAGAGGAAGTGCTACAAGGACACACTGAATGTATACCTTATGAAAATGGATACCGACATCAAGAGCTGGGAGGAACTGGCTGCCAATTGACTCCAATAGTGCCACAACCTCAACCAAGCAGCCACCCATTTTGAAGTAGAGCATCATGCCCTTGAAGCAGAGAACAGAGCACTGAGGAAGGAGAAGGAGAAAAATCCTGACCTACGGCTTACTCTCCCCTGCAGAAAAATGTGCAGCTTCTCTAGATTGGTGACCTTGAGACCCATCAATGAACTGGATGAGTAGATATCATCTTCAGATTGGGGGATTGTAGACAATGAATCAGGAAGCAGTTGACCAATCATACTTTAAAATAGTGAATTGTTTTCTCCTTTGATAGCTCAAAAAGATTCTGTGTGGGTGCTGTCTATGTGTTCAGTAACATGCCATAGTTACTGCACATTAAGTTTAGTTCTTGTATAACCATGCTTTTTAGTGACACTAATTGTGCTGTAGCCTAATTCTACTGCACAGTAGTGGATTAGCACAGTTTCTTCCATGACATGCTACTGTGCAGTTAGTGGCATATGTAGACACATCCTGCATGTGTGAGTGTGTGTGGTCTCTTGATACAATCAGACATCATTAGAGAAGGGCATGGGCTGTCAGTATGGCTGTGCAGAGTTTATCTGTGGAGTTAGCAACTTCCTGACCTCTTTGATTGGAAACAGTTAAATGCGTTGATTTACTGAATATTGCAAAGACCATCTATTTGCCAAGTTTGTTGGGAAAGGCTGAGGGTTTTCAGTGGAAAGGATTTTATGGGGCAGGATAGAATAACTTTTTTGAATTGCAATAGGTTTTTCTTAATTCTGCTTCATGTGTACTTGCTTATGCTTATTAGCCGTACTGACACATAGATAAACAGAATTTTATTTCGACTGAGGAAATAAGCTTGTACTCTAATCAAAATAAACAAACACTGAATGCTGAGTCAATTATTTGAGTGCACCCTATAAGCTAAATTTTACTCATATGAATTATTCAGCATGTATGAATAACAAATGCATACACCGAACTTAGAACCAGTAACAGGGCAGTGCTTGAAACTTCTATTACTCACAACAAATCATGTAATCAGCTTCATCCATGAGTTTTTGTACAAGGCACCTTTAACCACTCTGTACTGAAAACACAGGACATAGTTAAGATATTTGTCTCAATGAGGCCCATTAGACCTTCATGCGCCATTCCACCTCAGGATGCTGTTCAATTGTTTGTGAATAGGCTCAGTGTTTTTACCTGAAGAACTTTGCCTCCTTGGCTATTCCAAGTATTCATGATTCTCTGCATGAAAAAAAAACAAAACTTCCTGACATCTGTTTCAAATCAGATTTTTCTTTAATTTTCATGTATGCTCTCTTGTTCTAGCGTCTGTATTAAACTGAGAATAGTTCTTGAGTAGACATCCATATCACATAGGATTTTATGTACTTTTTATAAATCCCATCTGGACTTGATTCTGTTGTAAAGCTCCAGGATGCCTGGGGTGCATCCATTCCTTGACAAAGGAATTCATCAGGCATGCCACCATGAAGGGGTTAATTGTCTTTATTCTGGGATTTAGTACTTGAGCCTGTTGGCTTGCCTTTTTCTCCTTTGGACCCAAGATTGACTTTGTGCTCTGAGTCTTTTATCTAACCTTTTGCTTCATAGTCTTTTTACAAGTTTAAAATCCACAGCCACAAAAGGGCACAATATTCTAGTTAGTCCTGAGGAAGAAGCTTAAAGAATATTGATGCAAAGTCTCATTTATACAGTGGGCAGAGCAGCTTGCAGCAGGCTGCCTGCCAAAACAACAAATTAACATTTTTTTTACATCTCCAAAAGTGTTAATTAGGCTTGTTTTAGGCTTCCAAGCAAAGGGGAATGTATATTCCCACCCCCTACCCCACCCCTTATTTAAAAATGCTCTTGGCCATGGATTGTTTTGCTAAATGGTCCCATACTCTAATAATGTCATCGTAATGAGCTGTGTAAAACTTGGTGGGTTTTGTTCCCAGGACTTCATGTGCAATATTTTTTTGGTTTTAATCCACATGAGTCTGCACCCTGTGGGTTATATTTTGAGTTTTAGGTTCAGTCAAAATAACAGTTTTTACAGGGTTTTATGTCAATACCATAAATTGGCTCATGGCCTCCCTAAAGATGTGTGAACGTTAGTGAACCTTTATCTGAGGTTTTGTGTTTGAAAAGAAAGGCAAAACTGAAGAAAGCTTTGTGTAGTTTTATGACTTCATTGTGAACATTTTTCATAGCTGTAATCCTAACTTCTTAATGTGTCATAGTTGTTGCTGGTGCTCCTGCTGGATTGCTAAGGTTGCAAAATGTTTTCCATTATAAAGCTCTATTTGCAGATGGTCATAAACTTGTGAAACATATAGTTTTGCAGATGAATTGTACTTTATTTGAGTTCTGGCCAAATAGAAATATATTTGGAGAGTTTGACCAGGATCAGTTGGTTTTGATTCTGAGTGAAAGGAAAATGAAGAGATTTTAAGTCTGGCCTTCAAAACTGATGATTAAAAGTCAGCTTGACATGGAACTAGTCCTCACTGAGAAGTAGTACCTGACTTTATTCTCAAAGATTTGATTTTGTTTTGACTAAGTTGTGAGCATGTGGAAATTGTACACTGACTCTGTGCAGTAAAGGCTTTTCTGAACTTGAATGTACACCTCTGTATATACCTAACCAAATGGCTCTTAATCTCTCTGGGAATCTTCTCTAATCTAGAGGAATGTGCATAGTACTGTAAATATTTTGGTTGAAATTGCAGGTTTTTCAAAGCTGAAACGTTCATAGGAATGTACCATATTCCATCAGAAAGTGTTTACAGATTCAGCATAGACTCTCTGGGGCAAGGATTGTGGGCAAGACAACACCATGTTAGAAGTGAAAACAGCCTAATTATCAGGGCATCCCCCCAGAATGTGGAAAACCTAGGTTCAGGTGGCTGCTCCAGTCAATTTTTAACTTCTACAAAGTACATAACCTTCAAGAGGAAGAACTGAGACCCAGTCCAAGGATAAGAAATAGCTTGGGGCTCTCACCTGTGACTTGGGACAATGGCAAAACAGGGACTTAGGTTGTAATTATTCCTCGTTCCAGTGACCTGATGATTTGGAGGTGTCTATATCTTATTTTTCATCCTGATGAATTAAATAGTTTTTTTTAAATCCAAAATGTTTGCCAAATGGGAAAATAGTTCCCCCCCTCCAACCACCACCACTCACTTATAAGTCTTGCCTTACTACCTCTGTTGAAAAATCTTCCTTTTTTAGTAAAGCTTAGCCAGCAACATGGATAATAATTCTAGAGGAAATTGTTTTTCTACTTGTTTGGTTTTAGAGTAGTTGAAATTCATATGCTGAACCTACCCAGTTATTGGTCTTGTTTTACTAAATTTAAGTCTTGCCTTAAAAAAAACCAACTGCTCAATTACTTGTTCAATTACCAACTGGCAAGCTGTCAAAGCTTCAAAATTATGGAGACTGACTTTCCTTGGCCCGAGGCTCCATTCCTATTTCTTTAACTCTCCCATGGAAATGAAACATAAAATATAAACATTATAATACATAGATACACATGTATTTGATCTCGTGTTCCTGTGTACTACCTGGTACAAACAACTTCCATCTAAATACCAAGTGTTGCATAGGAATATTCTTCTTAATGACATCTGCATCGCAAAGAGATGATACCACATGCAACTGTTGTGATATACAATGGTAATTTCAATCCATAAGTTGAAATCTTTCCCATGTTGTAAATCCATTCATTTATAAATGAATTATACTTCCATTTGTTTATCTTAGATCAGTACACTTTTCAAGCAGCCTCTGTGTATGCTCAGTCGTATAAGGAAAGTGCAGCCATTCTGGAGAGGACCAGTTAACTAGCAAATACCTGTTACCTGTCTATGGTTGTCAGAGGCAGGCTCTATCATTTAACTGGGAGTTGCTGCTCCTTATAACAGAGGTCTTAGCAGTATAAGAATCAGGATTTGGTATAGTCTGTGCCTTAGAAACTTGCAAATTCTGCACTGAGTGGTTGCCAACGCAGCTTTTCATTAGGCTTGTGTGAAGCTTTGGTCCCCGATTCAATATGGTGGAGTTTCAGCCTGATTCAGTGGCTGAATCTCCAAATCTGAATTGAATCAGGAAACCCTTTAATGTCTCTGAATCAAATTGGAACATTCCAAATTAATTCAAAGAGATTTAGAAAGATTTGGAGATTCAGACATAGTCACAGCTTTAAATGGTTTTTTTTACATACCTCAAGGTACCAGGTGGCTCATGAATGCTGAGATGGTGAGGCAGATGGAGCATCCCACAGGAACATGGGGGGTGGGGTGGTCCCCAGCACTCTTGGTGGCAGACCTGGAAGTGGACCAGAAGCACTTACAGTCCACTTCTGGGTTCTCTGCCAAGCACCCTGTGCTCCTGTGGGATGCTCCATCTGCCCCAGTAACACAGTTTTCATGAGCCACCTGGTATCTTGAGGTATGTAGAAAAAACATTTAAAGCTGTGTCTGTGGGTGAATTGCTGATTCTCTGAATCAGTATTGGATCTTCAGATTTGGATTTGGCTGAATCAAATTGGGGACAATGATCCAAATCAACAAATCAAATCACTGCCCCCAATTCCGGCTGAAATCAAATCCAAATCGAATACAGCCTGTTTCACACACCTTTCATGCTTCCATACTTTCAAAAAGAAGTCACTTTAGGAACCAAGGGCATACCAGAACTTCATGGATGCTGAAGACATCGTGACATGGTATGACTGTAGGAATTTCCCTTATTTGCAAACCTCTTTTTTTTGGTTATTTATGTTATATTCAGAAAGTATTGCCTTTCATGAGAAAATTGGTCACTTCAGTGGTTTGATGTATGACTGTAAGTTAGAAAATACTGTTATCCAAGTGTGAAGATATTTGGAATCTTACTAAATGCAAAGTATTTCACAACTGTACAGTAGCCTAGTATATCTTTTTGCATAGTTCTGATGATGTGCAGCTTTTCATACACTGTCTTAGTTTTTCTATTAAAGCGTGACTCCAGAAATGCTGCTGCTGGTTCTTTTTACAATTCATCTCAATGAAAAGGCAAGAAAAAACTTGCTTTCAAATGTCAAGATTTTGTATCATGTAACAGCTTGTGTGTTAAAGTGATAGTAGATTAATCTTGTATTGTTATCTGACTGCAGATTGATGCAAATCCAGCACAATCTGGATACCATATTTGTTATCAGATGTTTCAAGTGTTTTTAGCTATAATATGGCTACTTTAGCTGGCAGCAGAGATCACTGGCTTTTTATGAAAATATATGCTAGAAGCTTTCTGTTTCTGAGATAACTAAAACACAAGCAAAGCCTATTTTGCTCTCCTTTTTTTAACCACAGGTTCCATAAAACTTTCCATAATAACCCTGATTGCTGTGTTTCTATAATAAAATTTTGCAAGAGAAACTAAATGTTAACAGATCAGGAAGTATTAGCTTCCAGTTCCTTTGTGGCCAAAAATGAGCACATAAGATCCCTGGCATTCTAGTAACAAGCAACAGTGGTTTATTATTAATTCAATTTTGCTGGAGCAATCACTGGTCCATGCTGGCATGGCAATGGGAGAATATATTATGTGCTGCTCTATTTAATGGATGAGATAAATGACTGGTACTTGGCCCTCAAATGTAAACCATCCCAATTTGAGGGCAGCACTGCAAAACAGGAATGTGCACCTCATTTGGGGGTCAAAGAATTTGTAAGGAATGTGTCCAAGACACCTGCAGAAAATTAAAGCCTACACTTCTCCTGTATGCAAAATTTTCATGAGGTAATTACCCTCACTGTCAAACATAATACAGCTCTCATTAGAGGGAACACACAGAGTGAAAACTGAATAGACGCTTCTGTCAGGAGTGCTTCTAAAAATTAATAGGGCTGTCTAACAGGGTAATTGGAGGGTTGTTTTTTTTTCTACTTTGCTTATAGCTATCCTTGTTCATGTTCGTATTTGTGTTCTTCAGGTTTATGATTATGCCATTGCCATTCTACAGAGTAGACCGGCACAAGCCTCTTCCTTGTCACCGTCTCCTGCCAGCTGTTTTATTTCTGTGGAGTTGGCTGCTGCCTATAGAAGGCTTCCACTTTTGTCCTCAGCCCGCCTGACTCCTTTTCTTTCAGTTCATGGTCACCATGCCAAGGGCTGGCGCGGAAGTCGGGTTTTTTCTATGTGCTGCTGAGATGAAAGTGACAAAGTAGGTCTGATCAGTTAAGCATCTCACTTTGTTAAAGTGCTCTTTTATCCTTTAGGGAACTTCCTCTGTGGTGATTGAGCTGGAAGTTAATCTTTCTTACTTTGTTCTGGCACTGGAGCCACAACTATCCAGTTTCCCTTTTTATTGTTTGACATTTTGTTTATGTCTCCCCGGAACAGAAATAGAGTAAAACTGTCTTTGTGTTCACATTTTCTGCCTGTTCTACCTATAGGACGATAAAGTTCCAGCTCTAAGTATGTAGTGGTATTTCCTCTGTTCCTGCAAATATGAAGAGGTATGCCAAATGGTTGAATTGTGTGACTGAAAACCCATAGTATTTACTTACGAGGTGCATTTAATTCCTACTGGATGTTAGATTTCGGTGGACAAAGCATGGTGTTAGTTTGAGCAGGCACAATCTTGATTTCCACTCCTGAAGTGCAGATGGATTGTGGGCTCATGCTACAGTGTAATAGTGATTTTGAATAAAATGTGCTATGTTTGGAATAGTTTACTTATTTGAATAAAACTTGCTCAGCTTCCTGGTTGAATTGCACACTTATCCCTATTTGGACCTGAACTGAAATCGCTAGCCAGAGGTAGTGACCAAGCTTTACCCAAATCCCCTATTATCAAATGAATCATTGTGAACTTATATTATGTCCTGTTAATTCACCTGTACTTCCAAAGAATCTTCTTTAGGGTTAATGGTCAACTTGCTGTCTAGGCCCGTATCCCAGCCCAGATTTACTCTTGGAAAGGAAGACTAATGGCACAAGTCAGGATCCATGCTGGAGTCCCTGCAGCTCTGAGCAGACAGAATAAACTGGAGATTTACACATACTTCATTGCATCATGCTAGGCTGCTTCTGTGTGTCTGTTTATAATAGAGGCTTCACCCACTTTCCACCCCTTCCTGCTTGCTATACTTGAGTGAAATGCATAACAGTACTGCTTTCCCCCTCCATACCCAGGATGTGTGGCCTGGCCTAAGGGATTCAAGAATGCCTTATGCTCACTCTACCTCCTAGGTAAGAGAGTTTAAATAAGCAAAATATTTGTAATGCTCAGATGAGACTCAAAGTGCAATTCTTGTTCTACTGCCAAAAATGACTCAAACATTGGTATCAGTGAGCTGTGTTTAGGGATTTCTAGATGAAGCTTATTCAGTTAACATGTTAAAACTGCTTTTTGCCAGCTACCAGCTAATCAAATGAACCAGTATTTCAGGATTTTTCCTTCATTATATGTATAATTGTCTATGTCTTTGATAAGATGGACGGAGGGGAAAAAAAACCCTTTTTGTCCTCTATGGCTGTAATTTTGCTGGGTATAATGGAGCCTTTAAATTCCCTTTCTAAGGGAATGGTTCCCTAAGTAAGGTTCAGGTTTATGGAATTAGTATCATCTGAAAACTAAACTATATTCAAGTGGTTCCCAACCTTTTCAGACTTAAGGCATCCCTTAGGAAAACGTCAGCTCTTAGTTTTCACACTGTGTTTGCCCACAGAAAAATAAAAAAGCAAAAAACACAGAACACAGCAGGGCAGAGCCAGAATTGTTTTTTAACACTATGGAGTTTTACTTGTATTCTCTGGGTTTATCTTGTGAATCATACTTGCATACCTAAAAGTGCTAACACGGAGTAGCAGCCCACAGCGCCTTTGAAAGGATCTTAGAGGACCCTGGTTGAGCATCAACACTGTAGTCTAATCTACTACCTTCTTAGTAGTAGTCTAACCTCATCTAAGATATATTATTGGTACAGATAATGTGCACTTGATGTTTAAAATAGCCCTAATCTGTCAGCAGTAAGTTATGGCAGCATAGTAACCAAATTCATACCTAGGAATTGAAGCAGGCCTGGACTCTGAGTTTTAGACAGAGATCTGGATTTGAATGATGCCTGAATTCCAAGAGGAGGAAGGAGATTTTAGGTTGTTTTTTTCTGATTCAGACTAACATCTATTTCTTGCTGTTTTCTTGCTATTAAGAGCCTCCAAACTGCCACAAGAGACTTCAGTTGGGCTTTCTGGTGTGTATATATAAGCATACAAGGGGACCTAGGGCTCCCTAAATATCCGTTAACTTTTAAGATAGTTAAGAGCTGAACTTAAAAAATTTTTTAATTGTAGGATTTTTTTCTACTGAGTATATTTTGTTTCTTCTTTCTTGCAAGGTGCAGCAATGCTCTCCTCTCATTGCTTATATATTCTGAAGGAATATCGTGTACATATATTGAATCTTGCATGCTGGACTTCTACCAGCAGCCTTTATCTCTTAAATGTGCAATGCTACTAAGCTCCCCTATACTTGGATGAAATTCTCATTAGAATTAATTTTTTTCCACACATCTGTAGAACTGTGAAATGAGCCTATACACGTTTTGGGGAACAAGAAAGAAAAGAGAATTGATGAGTTGGGATGAACTTGAAAATCCTTAGGAGCTAAAGGTTTAGGATCCTTAGTGTGTGACATTTAAAAAAAAAAAGAGAGAGACAGTCACTCATGGATTTTTAAAATGTTTTTCTGAGTCAAAGCGACAAGATGGGATGAGTGAATGGACTTATCTGAGTTAGTCACTTCTCTGACTAAGAAAGTTTTAATGGTGTGATACATTGGGTGACTGCAGCAAGTTTCAGTGTATCAAGCAATAAAAGAGCCAACTAGTCACAAAGATGTTCTATGTTAAATCTGGCACAATTTATGACTAGTTTGCATTGTGTGTATGGCACTGACATCAATCTGATTGGAAGGGAAAGTTGAGCAGGTGGTGCACATAGCACACACTGGGCCCCAGGAATGCCTGTGATGCCCCCTGGTGGCCAGCCAGTGCCTGCTCCACTTTGGCTCTATGGGTACCCTCCCTTTTCTCTCTCCTGCTGTGCTTTCATGTAATTGGTTAATTTGTAAAAAGGGTTGCCACCTCATAGTCTCTGAATGAGCCTGTGTTTATCTGCCAGCTGGCAGGTCCTTTCCAGACTCTGCTGGTATGCCTCAAGTACTAGTTGAACTTTCCTGGCCTGCCCTTGTTCCCTGGGCACTAATTGTCTTAAAGGATAATTTTGTGCCTCTGACCTCTCCTACAGTCAGTGCCAGATTTAGGCACAGCTAAGCAAGCTACAGCTTAGGGCCTCGCATTATAAGGGGCCTCTAAGGATTGGCTGTCAGACTGGAAGTGATCATGGACAGCCCTGCAGAGCTGGGTGGAGAGGCTGCAACTCCTCCGTCAGGGTCCATGGTTGAGGTTTGGCCCCCCCCCCCCCCCCGCGCAGAGGGTGGAAGTACCTTTACGTGTGTTTTGACTGGAAACACAGCCGTGGCACTACATAAGGTGGTCCTCAGTTTGCTGGGGCACAGCCAAGGCTGCTTTTGGTCTACAGTTTGCCAGGCCACACCCATGCTGTCATAATACAGCTCTGCCTATAGCCTCGCCCATGTCTCATACATGTTAACAGTTAATCAGGCTAGGATCATCTCCCCCCCTACAAGGCCAAACTCTCGTACCCTTGTTGGGACTTCTGTTTTTTACAGCTTACGTCCCCTTCTGTCTTTGGGCCTCCTCCAGTGAAGGCCCACCACACTGGACCTGGCTTCTGGTTTTTAGTCCTATTGGGTATCAGCATCTCTGGACCCCCCTGGCCCTTGTGCCTTTCACTCCTGGGCCCTTGACTCTGGATCTTGCCCTTCTCTAAGAGCTGGGCCCCAGCCTGATCTCTGCCCCTTCTGGGCTGCTGAGCCCCAGGCCCTTATCTCAGTCCGTCCAAGCCACTCTGAAGCTTGTACCCTGCTTCCTGCAGGTTCAAGTCTCACATGCTGCTTTGGTACTCTGGGACCTCCAAACCTACCCTACAGTCCCAAACCCAGTCCACTAGTCAAAACTGAAACCAAAACCATAGGGGTCCATGACACAAACTCTTAGACCACTGGCTATATATAAGCCCCTACTTATCTAGGTCTACTCCACTGTATCTCCATCAGTCATCCAGCAACTGTCCTCTCTCAGCAAACCTCTTTTGCTCTTGGTCTCCAGGGCCAGACTGACTGTCCTGGCTCAGTCCCTAGGCTTATATTCTCCTAAACCCTGCCCCCTTCTGGCCATGTGATGCTCCTGGGCTGGCTACATGTATGTCCTCTTTACCTTGCTGGGCAGCTAACTGCCCAGGCAGCAGCATTTCCTTGCTGTATGATTTCTCACAGTTGGTCTCTGTTTGCTGCCTGGGCTCTTGCTATCACTCTGCTGGCAGTTAGGTTGTTCCTTTAACTACTAGCCCTTTCTAGGCCAACTTACCTGATTGCAGTTTTCCCTTAAGTAACAGGAGCTGTAAGCTCCCTCTTACAGTGTGGCTTTAGTTGCCTGGAGTATGTGCAAAATAATTTGAGGTACAAATGTACATCCAGTTTCCTCTTTACATTTTTGGGGGTCTTGGTGTGTTAAGGGTTGGCTAATAGATTTTAGCATTGAATGAATGCACTTTAGAGCATAACTGCTCTTAACCTTGCAAAACTGTCTGAATCCTTGTCTACGTGATGACATATGATAGCAAAAGTGGCAAATCATGAGCAATACACAAGCATTATCACAAAAGATTAGTTTAAAAAATGTAGCATACTTGTTCATGAGGTGCATTCCATATGCCAGATACTTTGCAGAAAAAAAACCCCGTTACTATAAATGCTTATGTTGTAGAAAATCACCCCAAATTGTAGTATTTACATGAGAGTTGTACATCATCAGTCCATTTAATATTATTTGTATATTCTATCATATTTCTATGTAGTCCCTGTAGAGTGTTTTTCCAAGTGAAAACATTTCACCCTATACATGGCCTAGCCTGATGAGACCTTGATCATATTTGGACTATTTAGGAGGGTATTTTCAATAAAATAATAAAAAGCTATAAAATGTATACCCTTGAAAATAAAATACAGGGGTAGACTGACTGTTTTTCCTTTCCAGGCCATAAACATAATCTGGATGGAAATTCCAAAACTGGGGAAGGTGGAAGAATAATTTCTTAGGCTGATTTAAGAACCACATGTCTACAGTTTGACATTGCTCAGGGCATTGAAAAATATTAAAAGTAATCCCAGAAGCTGGGTTACCAAGCAAAACAGGTAAATGGCTCAAGGGTGCATAGTAATTTCATTCTATCATGACATGGGTCTGCAGTTTGTCATGTGTACCTTGCTTTAACAGTATATCTATTTCTTTCATATATGTGGTGTATGTACCTGCATATGACCTTGAGGAAATGGACCACTATAATTTTCAAATATATATTATTTTAAAATAATTACAAAGTATAAGCACTTCAGAGATGGCACCACAAGTAATATCTAAAAGTTTTTAAAGGACTCATGAGGCAAAGGGATCCAAAGTACTTGACCAAAATCAGTTTGCATTTTGCGATCAAGAGCCATTTAGTCTTAAGACTGAAACAACGTGATTTTGAGCAATATGAATATTCAAAATGAATTTCAGCATGAGCTCCAGAAGGGGGCATAGAAGGAACTAAGGACTGTTTCCTTGTTGTGTATTTTGCATTGGTGGTATGTGTTCATTTCTTGGTAGTTAGTTATCACTGCATATAACTCTTTTCAGGTTATTTTGAAAAACAGCTATTTCAAGAGTTTTCTTTTGGAATGCTGCATGTGTGACACCAAACTTTCCAGGAGGTACATTACACACAAATACCAAATGTTTTCAGATATGTCCCACTAACTGGTACCCAATTCCCTATCATAATACTGAGCAATTGTTTTGAATAGCACTCTGTTTTCTTTTTCTTTTAACCTGAATGATGTGTTGTATGGTCACTTCATACATTTCTGTTTTTTTTTTTTTTTTAACTTGGAAAAGAGATTCACAACATCTGTTTTAAATAAAATATTCCCTAATTTGCATGTATGCCTTCTTGCATCCATCATCTATGTTAAACTCCAAAGAGCAGGCTCTATCCATGTGCAATGTTTCATGCACTGTATCTGAGCCTTTAAGTAAGTTTGTGTTTTCAACTAGTCTGCCAGTATTTTGGCCTATTCTTTGCTTCATTCATTTTAGATCCAGAATCAGGCTCTTACTGTTCTTCATGCCTTGTTTTAATATGTACAGAATTTTTCTTTAAAACAAGAGACTAGCTGACAATCTATGAGAGTTATCTATACGTTCTTCATACCCAGTCTAAAAGTTTATATTTATTTTATAGTGTTGTAAGTCCATAACGGTTGAAAGCTGTAATTCCATTTCCATATACAGAGGTGGAGTGAAAGGGTAGTTTGCCTCATAGAACCGTATCCACACTAGAGTTTTTTCCTAAAATGTTCTGCAATTGTTAACAAAGTTGAACTGAACTGATGATAGCAATGGTAGGAGCTCTAGCTGAGACAACATTGCTGTCAGTAGTATTTTAATCATAATATTTTTGAGATCTTCTCTGAGCTATGTTAGTTGACATTCGTGTAATTGCTGGTGAGTCATTGGTGCTAGTCTTCTCACTGGTTAGTACCATGTATGGACCTTAACTAGTGGCAGATGAGGTGGAGAGGAAGACTAAGGTAACTCAATTCTATTCTTTACTTGTGGTTTTCCTATTAAGGTTTGAAGTTGTCCCCCTACACTGTTGAGGCAATTACATGTCAGCCTGTTTTAAAGATCTTTTTACAGGGACTTGTTTTTCTTTATTCTGATTGTATTAATGTCTGTTCGTTTGACAAAATAATTACTGTAAATAACAGAATGCCTTCTCACTATTGATAACTCCTTTGGAAATATTATAGGAAATTTCTGAAAACAATACATCAACAATGCTAACAATACTTAGGGCTATGGTCCCCCTAATTAAGAAGTACAGTCATCTACTCTTTAATACTAGAAGTTTTAGGTCATGATTCTGTGTTCTCTTATAGTTCATAGATATGATTATTCTCAAACTGGAGTACAAAACCACATGATATGTCATCTAATCCCATATAAAATGCCAGAGCAGATGTGCAGAAATGCAGTCCAGTATATGGCTAAAAAAGATTACATTTACTCAAATGCAGCCTGCAACTGGCAGGTGCAATTTTTACAGAAGGTTGTAGGTCTTTCTCGGCTGTGGCATAAATAAAGATATCCATCTAGTTTTAATGGAAAAATAAATGTATATAACTTATTCACTTTCTCATGGTTATGTATGTGGCAGGCTGAATATTAAATTAGAAATATTGAAGATTTTAGGATTAGGATCGTGCACAGTTCAATACTATAGAATTTTAAAAACAGCACAAGAGAATCTACTTTGTCAACCCTCTAGTCTGCTACTTTGTCACCAAAGTCCTTCATTTTCCCTTGCAGTGTATAAAATGTATTCCTGTGCAGCTCTTTTTGAGTGGATAAAAGAGAGGCAAGTTTTCTGGGGCTAGGTATAGACATTCAAAAAGCTTGAGGTGGAATCGATTCAAGTTATGCAGTTTTCTGTAAGCAGTGTTAGATTGGTAAGGAGTTTCCAACCAAGGCTGTTTAGGTACAAGAGCATCAGATTTCCCTGTACATCACTAAGCTACCCTTGTAAAGCTGTATCCTTTCTAAAAAGGGCTCAAACTTTCAAGAAGCTCTTCACTTGAAGCACATCTGGAAAATGTGAAGGCTTTCAATACTAAAAGTATGTGACTTGCAACTGCACTGTACCTGAGACACTGTCCATGGAGCATCAACTCTGAATGTTGATTCTGTTAATTGTCTATAGAAATACAAATTAAATATCAAATAACAAAAAAGTGTTAAGCTACTGAGTGGCTCAGAGTACTGCTAATAATAGTGTTCATTAGCTACTCTCAGATTTCTTGTATGAGCAATCTTTACTATAAGCACATGTTGCAAGTTTTCCTTCACAAAATGATAGGCACTGTGTTAGTGAAATTATAGGACATAGTAATTATATTTAGTGGTGTTTCCCCAGTTGAACAGACCTGATGGAACTAGACATGCATTGTAGACCTGTGATTTGATAGATAAGCATATCTCACTTTTTCAGTTTATTTTGCTGGCTTCCATAGGAATGTGTAATATTCAAGCTTATTGAAAGAAGAACATTTTTAGAATGTGAAAGAGGATGAAAATATATATGTATTGTACTTAGTAAATGTATTGTCCCAGGATTTGATTTTTAGCCCCATTAGTTCCAATTACATTACTGTATGTGGCATTAGATGTTTCTCTCTTTAAATAATCGGTAATCTTAAGGAATATGGAAATATTTTGAAAGTGAGCAAACACATGTACTGACTTGTAATAAAAATGGGAGAATAGAAAAACTCCAGTAACAATAGAAAACAAAACACAATCCTTTGCCACCTTTGGTGAAGGTAAAGTAGTATTTTTCCTGCTTTTAATAATAACGCTTTTATTCTTTTTTAAATGCTTATCACATTATGGAAAAGCCCAAGAGGTCATTAAGAAAATTTGGTATTTTCCTGATGTGCCTCTATATTGGAGAAAGAAAGCATCAATACAAATGTGTTTATGCTTCTACAACAAAAGCGTGATCTGTTTCATATGTGCAAGATAAAATGAAGTGTTAAACTGCTAGCAAGCAATAGTCTTTATTTTTTTTTTTTCTGTGCTGAAAAATTAATGCACTTGGAGCTTTATCCAATGAGCTGTAGAGGTTCACAAATCTATTTTGCAGAAGTCTGGAGCTTACAAATCCATAGCTCCATACAGAAAGATAATGAACAGTAGGTGGAATGTAGTCTTCTGTGAAAACAATTTTCCCATTAGCTTCTTAAGCAGACAGTGAGCAAGCTGTAAATAGTCACTCTGTAGACATACCTAGACTGTCTTATTTCCTATACATGTGTTAGCTAATTAGAATGTCAACATAATTAAACAAACAGGACTTTTAAGTTAGGTAACATGAAATCATGCACTGTGGTCTACAAAATATCAAAATTAGTTATTTTCAGTAGGTTTTCCCATGATTAGTTACTTTAAATTTCCTGCTCTAGGATCTTTGGCCTTTAAGCTGTCGAATAACCTGAATTACTGAGGAATCTCACAGAGCTGAGCCCTTCAATGGCTAGGCTGTGTTTTCTGCTGTTCCTTCTCCTGCTGTTTTGGTTTTTGGCAAGTTACTTGCATGGACACAGGAACAAGTTACCATGAAACAAAAGAAGGTGGTGTTTCACAGGGTGTCAGCAGTTCAGTGGTAACTCTCTGGGTGCGTCTACATGTGGCTCTTTTAAGCAGGCTTAGCTTAAAATCACCATTTTAAAGGCATATTAAAGATGTTTGTCTACACATGCACAGATTTAATGCACCTTAAAACTGGTGATTTAAGACTATGAGAGCCTAAATTTGATACCTGCCTAAAGTAGGTATCAAATTTAGGAACAAATAGCTAAGTCACATTAGAGCACATGTAAATATGCTAATGTGCATTTACAGGATGTGTGTTTAATGGACACCATGTTAATGCGCATTAGTACATCTACACATGCACTAATGTGATTTAGCTATTTGTGCATAAATTTAATGCACCTTAATGCTCATTAGCACATCCATCTGTAGGTGCATCTCTAAGTCACCTTAATGTGTCTTAAGCAAAGGCACATTAAGTTTAGGCATGCATAAATACATGTGTAGACATGCCCTCTGTATATGTATGTTATTCCATGACAAAACAAAGTTGATGCATGATAGCTTACTCATTTTTCATTAAGAACTACAGTTTACTTGACCACTTCTAGACAGTAAGGACTGTTTGGAGGTGTTGAACACTTGCTCCCCATTTTGATTTTGGATATAATTCTGTGTATTCTTATTGTTTTTTGAAAATTGGTAACCCTAAATTAGACGAGACATGCACATACACAGGGCAGAAAAGCTCTCAATTCTCCATGAAAATCCTGAGGAGTTGGGTGTTTAAATTCTGTTTGCATGTCTTGGAAATCATCTCCTCATTTGCCCTGATTTATCAATTGGGGTGGGGGGTGAGGTAATCATAAAATTCAATAGCATTGTGTATTATGGTGCTTTGTTATGAAAGCTTAAAAATTCCTCTCAAATATATCCAAGTGGGAACCTGCATGGCAAAATGAACTAAATGAAAGCACCCTGAAATGCTAAAATTAAAAGTGTCATCTAAGGATGGTATTGCTTTCTTTTTTTGGTTCTCCAGGTATCCAGACTTCGCCATCTACTAGTGACATTTAATTCTTTCCTGATAGTGTAGCACATTTTTGGTTCTTGCATTCCCAGAGGATTATTTTCCTGGACACTTATATGTGTGTATGTGGGTGACTATATATGCACCCAGACTTGGGATTAAAATGAATGAATGAAGGAACATACACACCTCTCTTCTCTTAAATCAATTAGCTGAGTTACTTTGGCAATTATCTGGAAGACCAGAAGACCTGGGTTCTAGGTCCCTCACCAAGAGATGGTTTGAAGGTGGGTCTCCCTGACTTCCCATCATAGCATTCAAACCACATGCCACAGGTGAGGCAGTAGTAAATCAGTCCCTTCACCAGTACTGCTTTTGAAGCTGGCTTCCTAGGCAGATGTGAAAGGAATATGTATGGGAGATATTTGTGGCCAGAAAGAAAACAAGAGGCTATGAGGTGTGTGGTTCAGTGAGATGGCTGCTGGCTTTGAAGTGAGAAGACCCTGGGTTCTAGCCGAAGCCTTTGTTCCTAATAGGGTGGAACTTTTCCCCTTGCATTGCTCTCCATTCATGTTTCATGAATTACTATGCTAGTGCCTTAGCTTCCAACGGAGCACTGGAGAAGTGTCTGGATAATGGCTAACCTATTGCCTGGTGGTTGGAATGCTCTTCTGGGATGTAAGAGAGGCCCTGTTTTAAATTCTCTCTGGGTGAATGGTGTCTAGAACCGAGGGTTTCTTGCTTGCCCAGACAAATGCCCTAGATACTGGGCTGGAGTGGAAAAATATAGATTCACAGAGACTTGTGACTTTTTTGTTCTTCAGGCTAAGTTTGGTAGTCATGGGCTTTGGTCAGCTCCATTTTCAGGTGTTTGAGTTCACTACATATTCAGAAAGGGCCATGTGTCTGTTGGGATCAATTTTAAGTATTCTCCATCTGTGAGATTATGTAGCACTGCATAGTCATTAATGCACTCAAGGAACCAAATTCCTTTGGGTACACAAGTGCCAAAAATGTCCTGTAAACTAAAAAAACCCATCCACTTAACCAGGAAAGAATGGAATATCACACTAAGGCTGTCACTGTCCAGTACACATCATTACATATTACGTACAGTGCCTAGGGATAAATGGTTTCTGCCTCAAACAGCTTACAGTATAAAAAAGCCAGAGATGAAAGTTAGTTGGGAGTAAGAGAAGAGTGGTAGTTAGCCAGGTTAGTCTGATGTCAGGCAGAAGGAGGGGCTGGGTGACACCTGAAGGACTAACTGGTTAAGAGAGGCACGAGCTTTCACAGGCTACAACCTATTTTTGATTAAGCATGTGATGCAGTAGGTTGTTTCCTGTGAAAGACTATACATACCTCTCTAAACCAACTCGTCTATAAGCTGTGCCTCTGCCTCACCTTCTGGGGTCAAGATAAACAAATACAGAAATAAGGGTACTAGAATGATTTGCCACATCTTTGGTTTTTTCATTTTTAAATGTTTTTTATATTCTTATTTTCTATTTGTATGTTATGAAAAATCATATCTTTATGGTTTACTTAAAAAAATTAGATCATCTCCCAAGCCTGTGAAGTATTGCTATGTTGGGGTGCTAAATGAATTTATTGAGGCTTTTTCCTAGAGGTGCACCCCTGGGAGTAACTAGGAATAATGGGTACAAACTAGTGGACGGTAGATTCAGGTTGGACAATTTTTTCACAGTAAGGGTGGCCAGAATCTGGAATGGGCTGCCAAGAGAGGTGGTACTATCACCTAACTTGAAGGTCTTCAAGAGGAGGCTAGGTAGGCACCTCGCTGGGGTCGTCTGACCTCAGTTCTCTTTCCTGCCTGGGGCAGGGGGTTGGACACGACGATCCTTCGGGGTCCCTTCTGAGTCTACAATCTATGAATGATGTAATCTGTTTCCACTGTAGTACAGACATGAAGCCCATAAAGCAGAACTCTTTAGACTGTTCAGTATATACTTGTGGAATATGTTTAGGTCATTTCAATAAGATCTGGCATGTGAAAAAGTAACTTTTCCAAACAGAGGTGCCATGGCTGTGATGTCAGAGGAATGAAGTAGATTAACATGGAGTATAGTATTTTCTGTTGAAGAAGCTACTGTACTGCAGTAAGCTGACTGGCTTGAATATAGTGGCTATATGTTCACTTTTTAAACATGTTTATTCTTTATTAATGATTAACTTTTAATTTATACCTGTGTATGTCTCAGTGGTATTGCATTTCCAGTTTTAGTAAATGGCAGCTTGAAAGCAGGGGCCAACCCATCAGCTGGAATTTGATTTATGGTAGATCTTATTGCGAAAGAATCTACAGTTGTCAAAACATTGGGCCCCTTTAAAAATTAGCATTTGCAGATAACCAGGTGTTTGTACAATGATAGCATGGCCTAGGAAAAAAAGTATTTTTGATACAAGCCTGGGCTGCTTTCTTATCTTTCTTGTCCGAATGTGCTTGATTAACCCATCGAATCTTAGCTGTATTTCTAGTTATATTTTTTTGCAGAGGAGGAAAATTACCTCTTGAATCTCAGCTAAACCTAAACTTTTGTATTTGTCATTTATGTGCTCATAAACTATGGAGGATATTAGTGAATTAATATATAAATAGCTAGTTTATTACTAAACATTCTAGATGAAGTGATACTGGTAGGAGCTAGACTTAAGGTATTGGCCCCTATTTGAACATACTGGAGAACAGAAATCTGTTAAACACAATATCTTTTCATCAGCTGCTAACACTGCTTCTTAAAATCTTCGATTATTTGCCTCAGTCACCTTAACACTCCATATTTAATATTATGATTATCTAATAGGTAAAACCTGAAGGAGGCATCTGTATGCGACAATAATGCTACAGTTAACAAGTAAGGCAGTTAAAAAGATCGGGGAGAGGGGGAAAGGCAATAAGGGCCTTGTTATGTGCTAATTTTAGGGGGCTCCTGGAGCTCTCTTAATTAACCCCTGGATTGTCCTCATATTAACATCTAGAACTGGGTTTAAGCACTTGCTAGGTGGCTTAAAATTATGCCACTCCAGGGCAGGATTATCTGCAATCAGTGCTACCCATCTCATGCTACACTAAGGTGTAGCCACTCTAGGCTACACCTAACTATAAACACCCCACCTGCCCTGCTCTCCAGATCCCTGATCACTGCTCCCCGCTACCATCCTCTCCCACTTGTGGCTGATCCTGCTGTCTGTATCAGGGGAGCAGACAGTGAAGGGTTAACCTACCCTTCTGGCTGCTGCTGCTCCCTGGGCCAGAAGAGTAGCAGGGGTGGCTAGGCAGGCTGGTTAACCTTTCCCTGCCTGCTCCCCTGGGACAGACAGTATGGGCAGCCACAAGTAAGTAAAGTCCCAGGGGTCGGCAGCTACAACAGGTGGCAGGATGGAAGCCCTGGGGGCAATGAGGGGGAAACTAGGAGACCCCAGGAGGTGACCTTGATTTTTACCTTGCAATCTGTCAGGCCCCTGCTGCCCTGTAATGTGACTGCTCCAAACTTGAGCTAGCACTAGCGCCAATCAACATTTGTGCAGCATACAGTCTGAGCTGTAACAAGGCTCTTTGCTGTTAATTTTAATTACAGAGAGTTCATGAAAAGTGCTGATATCTGAGTCCGAAACATCATCTTAGCACTGTACACTGGAAAGGCATGATTAAAAAAAAAAAGACCTGTATCAAGTAAATTTACTGAAAGGAAGAAATATATGGGGAACAGAAATATACTACACATACTAGGTTTGCCCTTATTTTCTACAGATGAACAGGACTATGAACTGGGCTGGGTTTAGGCAGACACGATTAGGGACTATGTACCCACAGTCTTTGCATGCTTGAATGCTACTGAGTTTCCTTGACAGCTGTTGCTTTGACAAATGAAATGTAGATGCCTTCGCTTTCCAGAAATGTCCCAAGTGTTCCAGCTGAGACTTTGCCAAGTTGTTCTGTAGCTTATACGTGCAGGCAGCCAACATTTTGTGCTGACCCCTACTCCGTGTAATCCTATTCAGTCAACAGGGGCACTTATATGCATGTGGGGAGCCTGCTGTGGTGCACTGGAAATCCAGCACGTCAGAACAGACTCGATTAAGTCTGCTGGAGCATGTAAATTGATGCGCTCTGGCAGCCTCGTGTGTCACGTGTCAGTGGTGAAGCACATCCCCGTGCTGACAAAATGGCAGCGATGCATTTTGAAATAAAACACGTTCGATGTGCATTATCTCAAAGCACCCCACCGCCATTTTCTCAGAGTGGGAGCATGCTGCACCACTGATGTACATGCTGCGTGGGCACTTTTAATTAGTACAGGTTGGTAATTAAAAACACCCAGCCCCGCATTCCAAGCATATGTAAAAATGCCGTAGGGTTGTAAAAGGTTTAGGTCAATGCATATTTAAAGCAATAATCTGTTCTTTTTCAGTGCTTTGTCAATCAGATTATCTCCCAAAAGGATTAGATCATATAATGCTGTACATTGGAGTGAAGCTGATACTCCTTCATTCACGCCAGCACTGCTTACCTTGCTAAAAGTGGAAAATATTTTTGTAAACTTTTCTTTTTGGCTTGACTAGGCTTTACAGTTTTCTTCATGCAACTTGCCCCAAAGACCTTTGTTGCACAGGAGTTTGTTCTAAAGAAGTGGTGCCTGACCCTTTGGACCAGTGGATCAGATGTGTGATGTGAGGCCTGTCTGTGGGCTGGATCGGGCCCTGGGGCCTTGCATTGCCTCCTCCCTTCTCTGTACAGTGGGGCTTAGTGTGGCCTTCTCACTTCCTGCATTGGGTTCTAGGAATTAGGTCCAAGGGACCTGGTGCCACCCTTTCCCACTGCCTGTGTGCTGGGATTTGGGCCTGCAGGCCTGGGACTGCCCCCTCCTGCCAGGGTTGGGTCTGTGGCTCGGCACCTCCCTCTTCTGTCCCCTGTGTACTGGGACCTGAGGGCCCAATGCTGTCCCTTCCAAGCCCTGCATGCTGGGATCAGGTGCTACATACAGCATGCAGGGTCTCCGGCTCCCCGTGGGCACCACTCTCTTGCTGCCAAATTTCCACACCTGCGGGGAGCCCTGCAGACTAAGTTAAATGGTGCTAAGAGCCAGATTTGGCTCATGAGCTAGAGGTTGAGCACCCCTGTTCTAAAGGATCTTCCTCTTCCTCTTTTAGAATGGCTTGCTGTTGATAAGGACAGAGCACCGAGGAGGTACTTCCTCATTAAAAAGCCACACTCCCACCCACCAGACAGGATTAGGTAGGTGTATTGTACTGACACTGTACTAAGTCTATACTTTTAATTGCTTATAACTTTAAATTTTTAAAAGGAGTTATCCTTTAGCTGAACACAGTATCTACTACCCAGTGTGGGAATGAATTAGCTATATTTCAAACTGTAACCGTTTGTATATCCTATAGACTGTGGTTAGAATATTCTTTTATATAATAAGTACATTTTACTTTATTCTGTGCTAGAGCTCACAAAACGCTGAATTTGCTCAAATTTCTGAAATGAGTCAACTTTGGGCAGAAACCAAGAATGGAAAATCTCAGTCCAAAAGATGAAACTTACACAGAAATATGAATGACCGTAAACAAGAAGTTATGATAGGAGATTTTTTTGCAACTATTACCATATTGAGAATTATAAAGAAACTACAATGGGTGAGGTGGCAAAAATAGGAGTGAAACTTGTAGTATCCATTGATTGATTATTCCCCTGTGACTTAAACTATCTCACCAGAATATCAAATATGCCAATCTTTTTTTTTTTTACGTATGTCTTCAATTTTGAACCATTCTTAACTTTTAATTTCATTGGGCACCCCTCCCCAATGTCTTTGAATTTGGCAGCACCCCTCATTGAAAACCACTGTTGTTCTTCAACTTCTCTCAGTGGTTCTCAACTGAATGCTGTCACTAAGTAAAGGTGCCCTGTGCACCTGGTGCACAGCTAGACTGAGAAGGGCTGTGACATGTATGAGTATTCCTGCCTCATGAGCTTTCTCTGATAAGCCTAAAACAGATGGGAAAACCCGCTCTTGTCACAGTCCATTCCAGTCTGACTGTGTAACAGGTGCATGGGGAACTTTTATTTGGTATCAGAATGTGGCCTTATATATTGCACTTAATTTGTTGCCCACGTAACCTTTTGCTGAATAGTTTAACATATTTAAATGCTTCTTTACTAATTTACCTACTCTTTATCAGCACCTATTTTGTAATATTTGAGACTTCTTTTCTTTTTTGATACCGCACACTTATTTAATTTATCAAGGTTTACTGTGACAGTTCTTTATCAATATTTGGGTCCATTTTCTACTATTTTCATTGTTTCTTTAGTTGAGAGAAGACTGGATTTAATAAATAAGTATTACCCTCTCACAGTTCTTTTTTCATTTTTCACTGCCCTCACTTATGTTATTTTTGTTTTTAGACATGTCATTTTTTTTTGTTTTTTTCCTCTCCTATTGAATAATACCTAGTCAAACCTTGGACCATATTCCTTTCTAATATTCAAATGCAAGTGATTCATAGATCTGGGAAGCTACCTAGAGGGAGAGGTCAGATTAGATAGGTGAAGATCAGATTCAGCTCCAAACAACTTTTCTGAAATGATTGTCTTTAGAAATAATGTTGCCATGCTTTCCACCAAACACGAGCTATCCACATTTTGGAATGCCATATGGCCATGTGTAATGACTAAAATGTTTTTTATAAGCACATGAGGGTCTATTAATAAAACATGTTGTGACTATTGAGAGAGTGTGATAGGTTCTAATTTTAATGCAATAACTCAAAAATGGAGTAATAATTCTCTGAATGTGAATGCCAGCATGGTGAACTTGGATGGTTGTTTCCTCATACATGTTACAAAAATACTTTTGCTTCTATGGAAAGTAAAGTCCAAATAGCTTCTTCTATTCGTGGGTGTTTAACTTGATTTCTTAGATCATTCAGAGGTTCTAGAAATCACCAGAACCAAGTTAGCTAGCTCATATGAATATTATTTATTTATATTAAGGGCAATGAATAAGGTTGCTTTCATAAAGGCTTCTTCTGAGTCATTGTTCTGAGAGGCTTAAACCACTGTTGTCTGTAAAAGTCTCCCAGCTGGCTAGTAAGTAGCAGCATACTCCCCTTCGCCATGGTATAGTAAATTTATCTTCTCAGGAATCCTCCCAAAACCAGATAGGAAATGCCTTATTGCAAGCCAGTTGGTTACTATCCTTATGGTGTGTAAGTGCTAAAAGTTATCAGTGGTTAGTAACTTTTTTTGGATGATAGTCTATTGGTAGTGGATTATGTAACTTAAGATAGGTTCTGGAATAATATTTTATACTGTGCGTGTTCCCCGGACAATTGAAAATGAAACAAGGAGAATTCAAATATAGAAAGAATCATTGTAGGTATACTTAAAGAAAGTCTGAGGCATGTGAGATGCTCAGAGGGACCAAAATGGCCTCCAAAACTTGGCAGTATTATATCAATTTTATCATCCTCAAAAGGTGTGTATTTGCATAGTCTAGTATACTTATTTTAAATGTCTTTGTTTACATTTTTGTCACTGAACAATCAACCAAGTTTGGTACTGAAGAACAAACATTGTCAGTTAATGAAGGTTTGCTACTGTGATGTCCTGAATAATTACTGCCCCAAACCATACATCTGAAAGAAATAAACAAAAAGAATATTAATAGAATAACAAAGTGTGCCTTTCCTCTGCCAGACCCTGACAACCCTGTTAAATGGTCTCAATAACATTAACAGTTGGGTTTGAAAGAAGAAACATGTGAATAGACTGTATTCAGCAGGATGGGAACCATGACACTGGTAAGGCCCTGACTGACACCTAAGATATACTGAAAGATTTGTTCATTGGAACTTTGAACAACTGACCTTTTATCCACACATCTTAGAAAACAGCCTTGCTCCTGAGATAACAACAAAACTTAATTAAATATTGGGTAAAAAGAAATATAATACAGGGAACTGTGTATAGTTAGACATGTAATTTTGTTTGGAAGGCTCATTTTCTGTGCTGCGTGTACAAAGATAATTGCTTAGCAGAGAATGGGGCCTTCTTATGGGCCAGTGGGATCAAAACTATGTCCGAAGAAAAAGCTTTTTAGACATAAGTATGAGCTTCTGTCTCTGCAGTTTAACAACTGCCATCAGTGGGCAAGGACTGACACAAAGCCTTTAATGTGATATTTTGTGTGTGTGAGTGTGTTTGTGTGTGTGTCTAAGTTACTCATAACCATAAATTGTACCTTTCATGGGAGTGACTTTTTGTAAATGTAGATGAATCACTGGTATGATTCCACTTACCTTGGATTACTTTAAATTTCCCTTCTCCGTTTTCTTAAAGTGCTTTACTGACTATTGACAAGGTATATTTGGACTTGGGTTGTTACAGGAATTGGCTCTTGGCTGCTCTAAAAAAAAGGCAATTAAAAGAGCTTTTGACCTGTGAGGGATGGAAGGGAACAAAGATGCATGGCCTGAAACAGGTGGTTAAAATTGGGTATATTTTGACTCGTATACAGGCAACCCTCACCATTCACAGGGGATATGTTCTTGCATCCCTCACGAATGGTGAAATCCGTGAATAAGGCACTGTGTTCATGAATATGGTGCCCCTGGCATCTGGGGGAGGGAGAGGCATGGCTCTGGCCGTAATGATGGCAGCATGGCGGCAGCAAGCGCAGAGCTCCTGAGGAGCTCCTGAGGAGCTCCAGTAAGTGTTTAAAGTGTATTTAAAATGCGGGTTCAGCATCTGCGAATATTAAACCATGAATGCCGAACCCATGAATAATGAGGGTTTCCTGTACTCAAGAACTGGTGTGAAATAAACTGTTTTTTAGGATTATAGCCTTGCACAATAACAGAATTCTTCAGGCTCCCTCAAACTGTTAATGAATATTATGTACAAGCTATTCAGTTCCACCATTTGCTGGCTCTTCTCCCTATGCAATAAAAAGACAAAGAAAGTACCTGGAAAATATAGTAGTTACTGTTGTGTGTAGCAGGCCATTACTTGACTATTAAGGGAAAAGCAAGAAGTGAGAATTGTTTTAGAAACGTGCCCCTCTTTTTCATAATGAACTAAAATTGACAGAGACCTTGAATCCCAATTGTCTGGTAAATGTAAGGGGTGCAAGATTCATTAGCAGCTGTTTCTCTTGCAAACAAACTGCCATAGCAGGGAAATCCCATATCGGCATTTTGAGCCCTTCTGTGTGCTCCCACAGGAATTTAGTTATGTTCCTGGGACTCTGGGGCCAGGTAGAGACATTACACATAAACCAGTTTAAGTGATTGGAAACTGGTCTATACCTGTAACCAAACAGAAGTTCAGCACATGTAGGCTGGTTTAAAAATGGTGGAACTCAGTCTAAGGTAGACCTGATTGGATGTAGTATCAGACTTAATGGGTGTTTTTACACATGCTCTGAGGGTGCTAGTAGAGGCGAGGCATCTCATGTGTTGAAGTTCCTGCACTTCAAAATGGCAGCAGGGGGCACCTTACTTAAAATTCACCAAATCAGCTTTAAAGTACCCTGCTGCCATTTTTAAGTATGGGGGTGCTGATTCATGAGATGTGGAGACTGGATGGAGCACAATTACCATGCCCCAGGAGTCTCAATTAATTACACATTGGAGCAGCTTCCTGACTCACATACAGGCACTAGTCATTTTAGGTTAGGTTAGACTGGTCTATAGTTTCATAGACGTTAGGGCTGGAAGGGGCCTCAAAGATCAAGTCCAGCCCCCTGCCCCAGAGGCAAGGAGTCAGCTAGGGTCAAAGGACTTCAGCAAGGTAAGCATCGAAGCATTTCTTGAATAAGTCCAGAGTAGGTGCCTGCACCACCTCTGGAGGGAGTCTATTCCAGGTCTTGGGGGCTTAGACAGTAAAGAAATGTTTTCTTATGTCCAGCCTAAAATGGTCTTGTAGGAGTTTATGACCATTTGTCCTTGTTTTTCCTTGGGGCTCTGTGGTGAACAGACATTGCCCCAGATCCTGATGAACACCCCTTATACTTATAGGCAGCCACCAGGTCCCCCTGAGCCTGCGCTTTTCCAGACTGAAGAGTCCCATGACTCTCAGCCTCTCTTCATAAGGCCTATTCTCTTGCCCTCTGATCATGTGTGTGGCTCTCCTCTGGACTCTCTCAAGCTTCTGGACATCCTTCTTGAATTGTGGAGCCCAAAACTGGATGTAGTACTCCAGCTGCAGCCTCACCAAGGCTGAGTACAGCAGGAGGATGACATCCTGGGATTTACTTGAGAAGCATCTATGGATGCAAGCCAGGGTTTTGTTTGCTTTACCAGTTGCAGTATCGCATTGGTTGCTCATGTTCATCCTGTGGTCAATCATGACCCCCAAGTCTCTTTCACCAGTGGTGCTAGCAAGCGAAGCACTGCCAAGCCTATAAGTATGGGCCGGATAGTTCAAGCCTATTGAACTATCCACTCAACTTAGGTTGCTGACTGCTGGCATCCCAGGATACTTTGCAGCCCTCTCACTAGCCCCCTTTGCAGGGAGGTATGCTGGAACTTGTCTGTGCTCGACTGCTCCAAGCTGTCAGCCATAGGAGGGGGTTGGGGATGGGACCATTTGTAGTTCAGTATTTTTCGATCTTTATACAGTGTAGGTAGGGGTGGGGGAGGGCACTCCTCAGAAGGAAGGATTGGGCCCCTTGAAGCTCTGACAAGCTGCAGGTGTGGGGGAGGGTAAAATCTTGGCATCTGTGCCTGCACCCCTGTATGGCAGAAAGCAGTGAGGGGAACAGCTCACTTCATTATCATGCGGTGATGTGAACACAAGGACACAGATGTGCTCATAGCCAGATGGGGAAAGGGGGGAATCCTGGTGTCTGCATCCCTGAAGAGTAGAGCAGAGTGGGGTAGGAGTGACAGCTCCCCTCACTGCTGACATGTAGGGACACAGATGCAGCTGTAGCCAGGTAGGACATGGTAGATTGCCCTCTCATGCTTGGCAGCCAAACAGGGGTGCCCCACTGGCTCAGCTTTGCTCACATGCTCTGGCAGCCATGCATGGTAGGAGGTGTGCAGGATTGCCCCAACCAGCTGGCCTCAGCCAGCGTAGGCACCTTGAGTACCACCTCTCACAAAGGGTAAACAACATCTGTTTTATTCACTTCTGTCTGACCTAGCTTAGTGCACTTAGAGAAAAGTGTGAAAGTTAGATCACTTCCACCTCGGACTTATTGAAATTCTGTATTTAGCCCAGGTGTCAATCTTGATTACAAAGGCTTGAGCATAGAGTTAGTCTATATCGTTCTTTTTCTCTCATAAAATATCAAGATGCATATTGGACTTTAACTGGTGAAGCTCAAAATATGCTTGGGTTTGCAAAGTTTAGAATTGCATGATGTTTTATGAATTTTTAATAGTGTTTTTCCTCAAGTGTGGAATTCAGTTGTCAGACCATTGCAATGAGACTAGCGAGACTGGGAAATATTAACATTCTGATTAGCGATGAAGGTGGGAAACTGACAAGATAGGCAGTGTTTAAGACTTTTGAATATTAGATTCAGCAAAGAAATCTAAGGAATGAAAATACAAATTATAAGGTTTAAAGAAAATGTGTGTAAAGTTAAATACTTCTATATATGGCATATTGTAAAACATATCAACACCACATGTAGGCTCTGGGAAAAGTAGTGAAACTATGCTGATATACATCAGCTGAGAATCTCTCATATTTTTTCCTGACTCCATATCTTGTTTAGAAAAACACAGTTCTCATTTGGCTGAACTCTGCATTTCTTATGGCACCATAGTTTTGACTGTTTTAAGGGAGAGTTTTGAATATACAGTAAATGTAGGGCCAAGCCCATTTTTAAGGTGACTGGAATTATGTGGGACAACACAGTTATATAAATTCCATAAAGGGTTTAGACAGTGTGCTGAATTGCACAGGTGCTATGAGTGTAAACATGCTGAAATTTTTGAAATGCATCTCAAGTGTGTTCGCTGATACAAAGAAACTCCTGTGTGGATGCCTGGCTCGTCGTGTGCATCTTTTGAACATTATCGGACATTGATATGTAATGAATTTTCCCCTGCACATGCATGCATTTTGTTTCTATTTATAAAGGATGTGTTCCTGGTTTTAGAATTAGAACTGTGGTTTGGGAGTTTTGTGAACAGGAAAAGCCCGTGCAGTCAGACTAAAAGCAGCCATTCTGAGAAAACGTAAAAGCTGAAGGCTGGGTGAGTGGGTGGAACCCTGACTGTGTGTGGGTAAGACAGCGGGGAATGGAAAACCTACTGAGTGCATCTTGTTGCCCCCCCACAAAATACAGTACTTACAAATAATCTTAAATGCAGGGGACCATAACATTTTAGGAAGGAATTGCACTTCTTATGAACTAAAATAAGAAGGCCTGAGATTTTGCAAGTGTTCTCTGTTATGCATTGCACTTCACTGACAAGTGCCACTCTCAAAAGTGATATCTGCACTAATAACATGTAGTACTCTTTCTGTCTTTAGTAGAAAAATTCAGTCTTTACTATAAAAGATCTTTACTAGGTCATATTATGTTCTGACAAACATTTGCTGCAGACATCGAGACAGAGCCATATACATTTTGGCTTCCTAAACTGAAATTGTTTCAGCATCAGATTACTACTTTGCAAATGAGTAGCATTTTTATGCTGTGGTCTTGTGGTCTAATATTAATACATTTTCAAAATGGAAACCCGATGGATTAGATCATTTTCCCTCAGTCTGTATCCCTTGGGACATCTAACCTATGTTGCTTGTTTTAATTAAATTACCACATTTTCCATATGATTAAATGCCTGAATAATGAAGACTTATGGGACTCAATTTTAATGCACCGTACATGAATATGAGCAACGGGGGGAAACACATGATTTTACTTTAAGTGAAATCTTTTAGTAGCAAATGTTTCACCTCATCTGCTTTCAGATCAAATGAAAGTTGCAGAACAGTAGAGTAGAAAACTGAGTATCAGAGAGCAGTGTTCAATGGGTGGGAACAAATATCTCTGAAGGAAACATGTAAGTTAATGGGAGAATAATAGTAAATGGTAGTGTATTCTGGTGATGTGCCAGGCAAGCCTTTTCTCACTTATAGCATAGTATGTTTTCAATCTCAGGGAAAGGGGCCACTTACCATCTCATACTGTCAGGTATATCTTGGAGCTATTATAAAGGGACTAAATGCCTTTTCATTTCACTGGGGGTTTCATGGGGCTTAAATCAGGACAGGAGTTGGCTCAACATGGATAGTTATGGGGTATCTAATCTAAAAACCATGCTTGCTATTTTTAAATTTGAACATTGAATAGTATATGTAGTTACGATTACAGTAAAAAAGGAGCAAGTTGAGGCGGGAAAAGAACCCATTAAGAATAACATATTGCACTTCAGTTGTGGAAAAAAAGTTTTTATGTTGTGAAAATGTTTGCTAAATGAGCAAGCTCGATTAGTACTCATTTTTATTTGATTTGGTCATGAGAATGTAGATGACCGGGGCACTGTGCAGCGTGACCATAGTGACAGAGAGCACTTACACACATGTGGGGAGCCTACTCCGACACCCTGGAAATCCAGCGCATTCGAGCAGACTTGATTAATCTAGTCCACAGGAGCACGTGAATTGATGCACTCTGACATCCTCACGTATCATGTGCATCAGTGGCGCAGCATACCTCCATGCTGAGAAAATGGCATCTGTGTGCTTTTAACTAAAACGTTTTTGATGTGCTTTAGTACAAAGCGCACTGTTGCCATTTTCGCAGTGAGGAGATGTGCCATGCCACTGATACATGTGCTGCACAGTCACTTTTAATTAGCGTGGCTCACTAATTAAAGCACTTGGTGCCGCATTGGGAATAAATGTCAAATTGCCCAGAGTTTTTTTGAGGCTGGTATGACTTCTTGCTTGATCCTAGGGCACTTAAATGATTAGCAGTATTGAATTCAAAATGGCCACTCAGGTTATTAAAGGGCACAGCCTTTCATTGCTTATGGGTAATTCAGGCTATAGAAGAAAAGATCATTTTCTGTGCTCCCTTTAATAGTTGACAAACCAGAATGGATCATATTAGAATACCACCCACTACCATAATACCACTTCAGATTCTTTTTCTGAAAAGAGGCATTGTTAGCTTTATTCCCTTTCCTTTTAACTTTCATTTATCTTTTCTGTTGCCATATCTTGGTATCACTTGGTTCAACTGGGATCAATCTTTAGTTTATTTAGAATACTAGGAAAAATAAAGTATGGCAGAAAAAAAACTGCCTCATGCTGTCCTGATAAAGTTTTCAAGCTATTTTAGCAGCCTCAGTTCATGCAATCTTAATTTTGGAATAATTATCCACATCAGGGTTGCCAGCTATCTTCAAATGTGTAGACACTCCCTAGAAAAAACACCTAAAAAGGCCTGTATAAAAATCCATGCAAACTTTTTGCCCTCCTTAAGCTGGAGCAGTATTGATAGACAGATGGAGCATACAAATGCCACCTCCTGTCTGAGCAAGAGTGCATGGAGTTCTTGTCAGGGCTTTGCACTCACTGAAGCCTGCTAGACCCTTCCCCTGCCTCTAGCCATGTGCTGCCATTGGATCCCTACAACCTGCCCATTGCCTCTACCAGTCACTTGTATCAAAGGTACAAGGATGGGGGGCAGTGCAGCTGTAGGCTCAGAAAGGGAGAGGCAATGTGTTGGCGTCAGGGCCAGGAGAGGGAAAGCAGGGCCAGCGGGGATCAGGCTGGGGAGGTGGTAGGCTGTGGAGGGTGCAGCATGGTGTGGGGTGTTAGTTGAGTAGGACATCCCTATGGTGGTGGCAGTTGCACAATAAAAAAAAACTCAGTAAAATATGCAGATTGTTAGTTTTATATTTATATTTCTATATTACACACACACACATGCACTAACAATCTTCATATTTTAATGAGATTTTTTAATATATATTGGGTTTGCAACTCATTCCCACGACTGGCCATCACTGATCCGCTCATACAATAGTTAGCAAGTGGGGGTTAAATGAAATAGTAAAGAAACTTGTTCCTACTGAGGGACAATGTGGAAACTGGCCATAAGCTTAATGTTATCAAAAATTATATTTCTCCTGTGAAAGGGTTTTCCATACATATTGGTGACTTTTCTAGAATGCCAAACCTTTTTTTTTTTAATCTACAAGGGGAAATTAACAGCTCATATTGGAGGACATTTTAAAAAAAATCCTAATTAGTGGAGAAAATTCAGATACTTTGTCAGATTAGATTAAAGCGTAGTTGCTTTAGGCTGTATTTTTGAAGACTGAAAAATTAAGAACATGGACCTGGAAAGATCTTTGAGGTCATGGACTGCAATTACCTGCTGTCACAAGTGATTGCCTTATATAATACCCTTAATATATTTACTAAGCTCCATCTTAATGTTAGATTGTTTGCCACCACCGCACTGGAAGGCAGTTTCAGAACCTCATGCCTCTGGTCATTTTAAACACATTTGTTTGCGTGTCTACTTTATCCTGTAGTTCTTCTCTTTCTTTCCATGGTTTTCATGCTCTCTAACATCACTGTAGAGCAGTGATTCTTAAAGAGGGTACTGAATTGTGCTGCACATTGTTAGCACTGTTTGGGATACATGCACCTAGATATGATTCACAAGATAAACCCAGCGATTTCAAGTAGGAATCTTTATGATGCAAGCCACCATTTGCCACACCTGGTCTAGGTGTAGGCAGCTTACTTTAAGTTGCCTACATCTAGACTGGGAGTAGTCATGTGCAGCAGTTTGCTGCTTCTGGGTGTAACATGTACAGGCATTAACGAATTCCAGGAGCAATGTGGGGAGCCTTCTTTGTAAGTAATTTGGGGTGGGAGAAGGGAACATCTGTTCAACCTTCACAAGAGAAGGCTGAGAGGGGATCTAGTGGCCATCTATAAATTGGCCAAGGGAGACCAGCAGGCAATGGGAGAGTCCTGTTCCCCCAAGCACTACTGGGCATATCAAGGAATAATGGCTATAATTTGACAGAAAGTAGATTCAAGGTAGATATCAGGAGGCACTACTTCACAGTAAGGGTGGCTAAGATCTGGAACCAACTTCCAAAGGAAGTGGTGCTCACTCCTACCCCGGGGGTCTTTAAAAGGAGGCTAGATAGACACCTTGCCAGGGTCAATTGACCCCAGCATGCTTTCCTGCCCATGGCAAGGGGTCGGACTTGATGATCTGCTCAGGTCCCTTCCCACCCTACCAACTATGAAACTATGGAACCTAACCCCCCTCCCCCCCCATCAGACAAAAATAGGCACCCCACTGGTTTTTCAGGAGGGCCTATTTTTGTAATGAGCTGTTGCTTACTCTTAAGGCCAAGTCACAAAAAAGCATTGAGGAGGAGGATCCACCCATCTTTTTGAATGAATAGTTTTTAAAAGATGCCATGTGGATTAGATTATGACCTTATGTGTTAACTTTTTACAAAGTTGATGTACTTCCTCTGCTCTTGCCTTGTTTTTCTCTGGTAAAGGAAATTGTTGGTGCTGGAATCCATGCTGTACTCCGATTGTCTGATCCTTTGTACTATTGTAGTCTATTCGGTCATGTGCAGTTCTGTTTGGCAGATATCTGTGCAACCTCTTGGGTTTGTTTTGTCACTTTAAAAGTGTTGGTGTTAGAAAAGGGAAATATCAAAATATATTCTCTCTTTCTCTTGATAGAGATCTATCTATCTATCTATCACATACATTTTGCTCATCCCCAAATATGGTGCTTGTTCCATTATTCCATTAGTTATGCATTGGGATATAGCTTTCTTCACTCTTCATTTGCTGTGACCAGGTTTATTCAATTGTTCACACTCTTCCCCCCCCTACCCTCACCCCCCCGGCTTTCCCTTTCCATGCAGCGTATATTTTTCCTTCTCATCATCTGTCATCCTACTTTCTATCAAACAGAAAGGAACCATTTGTTATAACTTTAAAAATAAATGTTAAACAACCAGAAGTAAAGAAACCTAGCAGACAGCCAAATAGTTCTCAATGATATTCTTTCATGATCTTTGTCCCACTGCATAAATAATAGAATAACTAAACTACCACCATATTCAGAGATGCGCAGAACGCATATGTTAATGTTTATTAGCTTTCCACTTCAGAGATTTATTTCCCTGCTTGTTTAAATATTTTGAGAAACATACTGCAAAATTTAAACATGGAATGCACTCACTTCATACAGCGTTCCAGTTTCTACTCTTCAAGTTTGAAACTGATGAAATTAAAAGTGTTCTGGCCATGAGGCCCCAGTATGTTTGGACTGACCTCTGGATGTGTAAGCCACAGTTAAAGGGCTTTGAATAAAAAACCATTGTGGAATTTCAGTTATTGAAGGGGCAGTGCTATCCCTCAGGCTTTCTGCACCACCACAAAACATAGTGGGATTAATTTCAAAGCCAAGTTTTAAACTTTCTTCTTTTCATCAAGAAAAGCCGAACAAGAGGTGATTTTTAAAAAACTTTGTGTTGATGAATAGTAAAGACAATATAGAAGAGCTTCTCCAAGAAAGTAACCAAGTAATCATGAATTCACTTTAGAATATCATGTGTGGTTCTGATCACTGATGTTCAAAAAAATGTAAATTCATGTTATCTCCAAGATTTAGCTTCCTTTGTTTAACGATTCCTCAAATTGCTTGTCATCTCTGTTGTTCCTAATACAGTTTTAAGTTAGTTATTCATTCAGTTATTCTGTAATCCTTGTTTATGAGATTACCTCCCCCCGCCCCGTAGTTGGGAGGAAAATTCCAGGTAGAATTCACTTGATGTCTACATTGAAGTCCCTGAGCTCTTCATAGAGTTGACTGCACTAACTTGTTCTGGTTTTCTCTGAAGAAACCTTATCAATCCCACTTTAATGTAAAGTATATTTTTGACATTTTGATGACAAACTGTAGGTTGGGAATTAGAAGGAGGTTTTTCAACCATGAAAGAAGTAAGGTTTTGGGACAACCTTCTCACAGAAGTAGTGGAGGCAAGAAACATAACAAAACATATGCTTGCATGCTTGAGATTAGCTGGGGACATGATTTGATAATCCAGAATATAAAAAAGGCAAGGGCCTCCCATGTTCTTCTTGTGTGAATTCTTGACATATTTCCAAACAGTGCATTTTGGTGCATTAATTCTTTCCCATGATTCACTTCCTTCTTGTGCTGTGCCATGTTTTTTGTACCATCTCTGACTCATTTGATTTTGTTTTGTACCACAAGACAGTTTTTCATGAATAGGGTGGAGCACATGTCAGGATTACTCTGTCTTTAACAAGCGACGGTCTCCCAAGACATGAATGGATTGCCAAAAATGTAGGTACTCTGTTCCCAGAGTCATTTTTAGTATGTCTCCTTTCCCAAACAGACTATTTTGTCTTGAACTGTCAGCATAAATAAACAAAGGGCCATAATATGTTACTATGGAGAGAGCTCTATTTTAAAAACATTTACCCTCAATAATAAATTATTCCAGAGAAAAATATTAGCATGCACATAAAATGTAAATTGACAAAGTTTCTGCAGTTGCTAAGAGCAGAATGATTTCCTTTTAACGTAAGTGACTGGCTAATATAAACTCAATTTAATTGTTTTCTCCACTTTAAAACTTGTTTCAGGTTATAATTAACATTTTGGCTACTTAGTTGTGAAGATCTTAAAAAAGAAAGTAAAAAATGTACTATAAATCTTAATAAAATGACCACCTACTGGAGAATGGCCTTTTATGTTGTTGTCTCTGCCTATCTACATTGGGCCAGAGGTACTGCATTCATCTCTGTAGTATGTATAGTTGAAGATAGATATTTAACACAACTCTTTTGTTATACTTAAATGTTATGCTCATAAAGATCAAGAACTTCCATGCAAGCCTTCTTCAGTGATGCAAAAGGTGAATCGGGGAGCTGAACACTTGATTAACATCTTTAAGGAAATGTCTTCTGTTGTCAGGGTAGGAGGGTCGTTTTGTCAGATCTCCCATCCTCTGCGAGTGCGCTTGGTTGAAGTGGGCATGGCTGTGAGGAGACTAATAGTTACCTGCACATTTTTTGTCAAGTAACCCTACTATCCACTTTGAGTCTGTTCCTTTACAATCTTCAGATCCCTGTTCTTCCCACCCCACCCCATCACAGATAAGTACCCTACCTACTGGACAATTGGCTTTTCTTGAGTGAGTTGAGAGCGACTTTCAGGTTCAGATTAGACTTTCTGGGGAAAAAATCTTTTCTTACGAAAGTTTGAAAGGCAAATTAGTTCTCTATCCAGCTTTAGGGCTAGTATCCCAGCCTATAATAAATATTCACAGATTCACAGAAGGTTAGGGCTGGAAGAGACCTTGTGAGATCATCAGATCCAGCAGGAAAGACTGCTGGGTTCAAATAACCCCAGCAAGATGCATGTCCAGTCTCCTTTTGAAAATCTCCAGGATAGATGCCTGCACCACCCCCACTGAGAGTCTATTCCAGAGTCTGGTCACAAGCACCATGAAGAAGTTGTTCTTTCTATCCAGTCTGAAACTTTCTTCTAGGAGTTTATGATCATTGCTTCTGTTTTTCCCCGGTGAACTTTGGTGAACAGTTGTTTGCCTAGCCCCTGATGCTCCCCCTGATATATTTGTAAGCTGCCACCAAATCTCCCCAAAGTCTTCTCTTTTTTAGGCTGAATAGTCCCATAACTGTCAGCCTTTCCTCATATGGCTTGCTCCTCAGGCCTTTAATCATATGAATGACTCTTCTCTGGACTCTCTCAAGCTTCTCCACATCCTTCTTGAAGTGTGGTGCCCAGAACTGGATGCAGTACTCCAGCTGCAGCCCACCAATCCTGAGCAGAGCAGGAGAATAACTTCCTTAGTCTTCCTTGAGATGCATCAGTTGCTGCATGTCAATGTATTGTTTTCTCTGCTAACTGTAGCATCAGACTGGTGGCTCATGTTCATTTTATGGTAAATTATGACCCCCTAGGTCCCTTTCAGACGTGGTGCTAGCAAGCGTAGCACCGCTGAACCTGTAAGTTTGTTGCGGATTTTTCCTCCCCAGATGGAGCACTTTACACTTCTCAGTGTTGACCAGAATCTGGTTTTGGTCTGCCCATCTAACTAATCTGTCTAGGTCCCCCTGGATTGTAAGCCTACCCCAATGTGTGACCACACTTCCTCACAGCTTAGTGTTATTGGCAAACGTTGCCAGTGTGCTTTTCACCCTCACATCCAGATCATTGATGAGGAATGCTGAAAAATGCTAGCAATATACATTTGTCCAAAACAGAACTTACTTTTCATTTTGTCTGAGCTTCTAAGATAGGAGGTTGTTTATTTATGCTGAGAGGTCAAGACAAAATTGTCTGTTTGGGAAAGGAGACATACTAAAGATGACTCTGGGAACAGAGTACCTACATTTTTGGCAATCCATTCATGTCTTGGGAGACCATCGCTTGTTAAAGACAGAGTAATCCTGACATGTCCTCCACCCTATTCATGAAAAACTGTCTTGTGCTACAAAACAAAATCAGATGAGTCAGAGATAGTACAAACAAACATGGCACAAGAAGGAAGTGAATCATGGGAAAGAATTAATGCACCAAAATACACTGTTTGGAAATATGTAAAGAATGCACGCAACAAGAACCTGGGAGGTCCTTGCCTTTTTTTATATTCTGGATTATCAAATCATGTCCTCTGCTAATCTCAAGCATGCAAGCATATGGTTTGTTATGTTTCTTGCTTCCATTACTTCTATGAGAAGGTTGTCCCAAAACCTTACTTCTTTTATGGTTGAAAAACCTCCTTCTAATTCCCAACCTACAGTTTGCACCTGGTGAGATGGAGAGGAAGCAGTCTCGGTGACCAGAAAGTTGTAAACAGAATCTCTCCTTGGCTGGCAGTATTGGACTGGCATCTAGTGATGGGCTCATAAATATGAAGCTCGTTTGGCTTTTCTGGGACAGACTGCATGGTGGAACAGCTGTTCCTTCTTGCTTTTGCTGACCCTCTCATGCTCTGAATTTGCCCTGCAGTCTGCACTCTGGCTAAGTTGTGAATCGAGAAGAGGCCTGTCTTTGGATATGATTCAGATAATCCACCATGACCATGAAGGAACCTCCTGTGACTAGTTAGTTGTGAGGGATTTCTGTCATTGTTAGTCTGAGGATAATTTGGAAATTTAGCAGTATGATTCACCTGCCCAAGCTCTAGTCCTGGCTCAGTTTAACTCTGAAATGTGACATCTAATCTAAAGCTATGTATGGAAAATATGTGAAGTTTTAATTTTTTTAAGTTTCAGCAAACATGGGAACCCAGATATCTGTTGCTTCAACTACTTTGCCCTTGAAATCCCTTTCCCTTGTTGATCTTCGGACAGGTTGTAAAATGATTTCATTAGATCAGCATATGTATAATTTTGCTTAGTTTTTGTGTTTAGGTTTTATAGTCAGCTTGAAGTATTAGTGAGGTAGTTAGCCATTTTAGTCTGTTGCTTATGAAAGCTAATGCGTCTCTGAATTAGTATCTTAAGGTGTAACATTACTCTGTCTTTTTACTGCTATAGTGGTAATATTTCTGATGCCCATTATACGTATCTTGGCAAAGCCCAATACTGGCCAGGCCCCAAAATTTTTTTAAATGGAGTAGCTGTGTTGAAACCAGTGAGACTACATAGATTTTCCTTAGAAAAGTATCCTGTCTCATGTATTTTAAGTTTACTCAAGAACTGACTGTACTGAACCCAAAAACCCCAAACAAATCACAATGGCCATGCTCTGTAAACCTTGATCATGCTTATTAGCTGTCGTATAAAAGTGAATGGGGCTACTAAAGATAGTTAAGCATTTGCGTCTGTAGTTGGAAGGTCAAACAACATATAAATTAACACTAAGCAACAGAACTGAAACTCTGTGGGAAACGGGTTAAATTAACCCCTACAGAGCACATTGCTATATAAAAGCCTGTAAATTGTGATTCACAAATATAATTTTGCTCCTAAAATGTATGTGTTTTCAGGAATTTGAAATTTGTATAAACTTGCTATATTAAAATTTTTACTAGAACATTGATTCAAGAGTAACGCTTGGGTAATAAATGTTATGCCTAGGCATAGCTTTCAACAATTCAATAATCAATTAGTATTTAACATACAATGGACATTTTATTTGGTCCAATTTAAATGCACTTTTGGGATCTTGTACTTTTGAAGACTTATTATAAAGGAGAGCGTACTTTCTGAACTTTGCAATGTTAAGTGATTATGGGTTTGCAGAAGACTGTATTGCTCTGCTTCATAAAATGGCGAAACTAGTCAAGCCTTAAAATAATGGCTTTAAATAAAAGATTGCTTTTAAAACTTTGACTGCCATCTTAGTGATGGTTCTTTACTTCTTTACACAGTAATTGTGTATCTGGGCATCTTCTTTTCTAAAAAATGTGTGGTTGAAGCAGTTTATCACCAGGAAGAACTCAGAATTGAAATTTCAGTTTTGTTAGGAATATGAGACTGGAGATGGCTTCTTATGCCATCGAGTCCAGTCAGTCCCCTGTGTTTGGATGCCACTAGAAATCCAAAGCCCCAGCCTCTCTTGCACACCACAGCCACAAAACAAAACCCCAAACAACCTATAATCTACCACAGGTAAAAACAGTTACTCTTATTACCGTGTTACTGTTATGGCAGAGAAGGTATATGCTGAGATCATCCTAGTATGGGGACTGCACATACAGGAGAAGACCAAAAATACCACAGTCCTTTTTAGTTTGATTTGGGGGTGGAAGGAGGATGGCTTCCTGAAACCAAATTTGGCTTTTGCCTTGATTCTGTGTAAACCATGACTTTTTTCACCCTGGTACATGAAAGATTTCCAAGTACTTCAGAAGGGCCAGTGCACCCAACTGTAAACTCCCATCTTTTGCTGTGGCCAATGCTTAATGCTTCAGAAAAACTGTGCAAAATCTTTGAAAGAATTAAAATTAAATGAATAAGGGGAGAATAATCCTCTGTCGCCCTTACAAGCATCCAGCAGAAGGCATGAAACGTGGGTGTACCAGATAACCCCTCCTGTTAGGAGACAAAATTACCTTTCAGCCCTAACATAGAGATAGTACTGGTAAATACTTGATTTGGTGTCATGTGCTGATTCATTGGTAGAAGAACACCTATATTGTACTATCCCTTCCATCAAGTTTAGTGTTGAAACTATTAATCATTCTTTGCTCCTACCACTTTTATTCTGACGATAATTCCAGAACTTCACTCTTTTAATTATTCCCAGCTCTGCCACAAATCTCCTAGGATCTTCAAAGGAGACTAAGGGATTCAAGTACCCAACACGTATGGAAATTTTCTGGGATTTTTTGGCATTCAACTTCTTTTGAAAAGCCCACTTCAGTTACTTTCTGGCTCTCTGCACTTTTGCATCTGCCAAATAGTGATATTTTGCTACCTCACCAGGATGTTCTAAGGATAAATTAATATAATATAGGTGAGGCACTTGGATACTATGCTAATTGGTGCTTCAGAAGAATATGGATATATAGTCTGCTTTCATTTAGATGTTTAGATATAAAGAATCAAAAGATAATGTCACTATCATATGTTGTTGAATATAAGTTGGATTTTTCAGGGAACACAGTGAACTTGGGCATTGGGCAAGTAGAAAACAATCCAGCTAGTTGGCAAGAGGCATTAAATTAAAAAAGGAGGAAAAATTCTGTGGAAACTGAGTGGAGACAATACTGTGGAAACCTGTAGTATGTGCACATTTTCCTTCCCCATTTGCTGCCTAATCGAGAGAGGCGTTAATGCAGTTGAGAATGCCAGCTTTGTGCAAAAGGAAGCTGATCTAGCCAATTATTTTTCTGGTTGGACTGCTGTTTTAAGATACAGCAGAGCAAATGTGGTTGCTTCTCAGCCTGTACATATATATTCTTTTCTAACAATGAGAGTGAAACTTGGCAAAAATTTAGTAGCTTATAGGGGCGGCAGGGTGGAAAGGGTTGTGGGGTGTGAGGGAGAGCAGAGGGGAAGGGGAGAGAGAGAGAACCACACAAGGAGAGGGCAGTGGCCCAAAGCTTTGTTTTACTAAAAGCTAGGCCTCCTTTGGAAGTTTCATACTATCATTTTGGTTTTCTGAGTTCTCAAGCAATGTGCAAATCTCACTTTTTTTCCTTCCATATCCAGCGCCTTTGAAATCATAACAGTATAATGCAATTTTGCACATCAGTTAGGAAGGAAGTTATGCTAATTCCTGAAAGATGCCATAAGTTTTCTAGGAGCCTAAGAAGTGATCATTCATAATAGCACTGGGCCGTTTTCTCCAGGTTAAATGTGCAAAAGCAGGGAATCCTGGTATTGGGTATGGAATATTGGCAAATATAGAGGACCAAGGCAGACTAAATGTCATGCATTAAATATGCAATAAATACCATCATCCAAGTCACTTGGTTTACCACCAAAGGATGGAACTAGGAAGTGTGAATATATGACACTGGATATCTCCACAAAAGAGGAATTGAAAATTATTCAAGGATCTGCAGAAAATGGAAGAGTGTGTAACAGTTAATGGTGAAGGAACAAATTAAGTAATAGTAGTGAGGTGTTTTTATCTGATTCCCAAACCATTCTTCTGGGGAGTAGGTTAGAATTTTTCAGTAAGGTTGCAAAAAATCCATATTAGTTAAGTGGGTCCTTCTTGAATTTGTAAGAATGAGTTCTCTGCACTGGAATCAGTAGGTCCTGTGACTTGGTACAGTTAGCTTGTCCCATCGAGAGATGGTGAATACTAGAGTTTCACTATCCTAGGTAAGTGTACAATACTTGGGTGGTGGAATTCTTGAAACTTTGCAACGGCTTCCATAATTTTGTTGGCAGATTTGTTACCTTCCCTTCCTTCCTCTCATTTTAAACTGTTATTTCAAACTATGATCTTGATGTTTTCCCCAAGTTTTTCTTTTAGTCACCTCCCCTATTACTGTTCCCAGACAGAGGAGAAGGAAAAAAATTGGTGAAAGAGGACATTCAAAAATCTCTTTAGATGTGGTCATTCAGCCAGTGACTTCTGATCAGCTGCAGTAATTATCAAGACAAACTGTAGGGGTCATAGCTTACAATTTTTCCATGTAACCTTTTATTGCAAGTATATACAGAAGGTTTGAGGCTCAGTTTCTCTTAGTCGTCTTTAAGTTAGCAATTGTTTTCAGTATTTAAAAAAAGTGTGTGTATAAATCTATATATCTGTATAAAACAAATCAATATTTGTTTTTAGTATAAGTAAGGAAAGATCTAGTGCCCTTAGTGGCCTTTGAGGGTTTTTTAAAAATCTAAATATGTTGCCAGAGCAAGAGTTAAGCAACTATTTTCTGTGTACATTTTATTTGGTGAAATTTTTAGATTTTTTGGCATTCTGAAATGATATAGTTGATTTCTTTTTTTCAGGCTTAAATTTCAAAGGGAATAAGATCACTGAGGGTGTGTACAAGCATTATATTTAGATCGACCTAACCAGTCTAAATGCCTGGCTGTACAAGCACTCATGGTGCTTAAATCACCCCCAAGATGGTGTGCATCTAAATTAGTTCACCTCCGGATAGCACATCCCCAAGGTTGGGAAAGCCTAGCCACTCTCCACAGCCCTGAGACTGTGTTGTTCCTACCATCCCCAACCCTGACCTTCAACTGTACCCCCACCCCAGACCTTCTAGGCCACCCTTCCCCCAATTACTTACTTCAGACTGCCCACACTGCTCAGGATAGTGGACACATCCTGTCTTAGTTTTAGGCAGCTTAATGTAAGTTACCGTAAGTTGCCTTCTCCATATCCCATGCAAGGATATGATTTTTCCACATATCTCATGAGTTCTTTTTCAGGTCTTTACATTCTCCTTTTCCTTCAGGGATATATCCTTTTGTTGTCTTAAGGAAACCCTGCAAATAGCAAAAATCTTTGCCTGGTGGTCAAATACAAGTGTGATCTCCAGGGATCTTGGTTTTCTCTGATTAAAAAAAAATCCCCAATTTTCAGTTGAAAGAAAGTAACCCCAAATCTACATTATTCCATGATTAAAAAGAAACATATATTGAAAAATGAAACATTTATCAGTGGTGTTTCATTTTAATCATGGGGGGGGGTGACTTTTTAAACGGAAAATTGGGGATTTTTCTAAATTGGAGGAAACCAGGATCCCTGGATTTGTAGAGGTCTGCAGAACACCGCCTTGCTTTATTCACCTGCCAAACCCTACATTTTTGAGTAAACAAAAATAAAATATAGGCAATGTGAAATGGAACAGAGGTTCTAAATAGTTATTTAAGATTGTTCAATTAAGTTGTGTCCCTGTAATATTTTGATATTGACAATAATTTTTGTCTTTGTGAATGGTCACTTATTTTATCTAAATGACAGGTACTTTATTTGATATACAACTAGGTAGCTTTTTTGGTTCTGATGGCATACTTAGTTTAGTTCACACCCTTACTCATTTCTATATTTGTTTAACATTTGTTCCTTTTATGCTTCCTATATCCTTGGAAAGACCTATGAACATGAGGTTTTCCTCTTCAAATATATTGCCATCCATCAGCTGACACAGGCATACTAATGCACATCACCATGAAAGAGTGTTGGCATATACCCTCTTTTTTCATTTGCTTTCTTGTTTTAGATAATGACTACAGAAACCATAACCTTGTGCTATGAGACCTGAAAATTAAATACTTTACACTGCAATCCACTTAATTTTCTTACTGTTTAAACACTATGGGCTTCTTGAGTCTGGTTTTCCTCTTTTCCCTTTTTCAAGACTTTTTTTTGCATCACAAGTAACCTGGGGTGGAAGTGGACCTTTGATAGGATGGGGGAAAGTTCTATAATTACAGAAATATTTTCTACTTAATGTTGTCTTCATTCATAAAGCTTTAGCTTTGTTTTCTTACAGCACTGAAAAAAAAGGCTTAAGATAGAAAAAAAGAGCCCATGAATGAGGCCACAAATACACTATTATCTTTGCAGTTATCTACTTGATGTTTTCCAATTGTAACATTTTTTTTTCAACACAACGGACTAAATTCTCCTACAACCCTCCTACACAAAACTCCCCAGTGAAATCATTTGGCCAAACTATACTCATATTTTTCTGATAACACTGGACAAAAAGTTTTCAGTTGACTTTGACTTTGCAATCAGTCAGATAAAGCATCTCATGCAGTGAACTTCAACCCGTGAAAGCACACATTTTGGTTAGTGTATAAGGTGCAAATCTACTCTGCCAACTATTTTGTCCATCAATACCATTATACAAATCTAAGAGAATTACGCAGTTAAGCTAAGATCAATACACAGCTTGCTACAGTCCAGGATTGTGATCCTAATACAGTACATTCCTTTTATTTGTCTAGCCATTTCACCAACAAAATTGTGCAAATAAGCAGAAGGTGAAAAATAGACTTGAAACAAGAAGCATAATTCTTGACCATAATGTAGTATTGATTTAAAGTTTTGCCACACTTTTTTTGGTCACATCTTAAAGACTGGCAGGAAAATAAATTGAAAAATATACCTGTTGCTGCTCAGCTGCAATTGTTATGCCCCATTATGCCTTTACATTTGACAGAGTGTGGGAATAATAAAAATTATTTCTCTTTCTCATAGGCCTCTGACAGATGTTCAGTTAAAGGTTGGATGGGATCTGAGCCACGGCCCCAAGAATCACGCTTCCTGCAATGCTATATGTACATGGCGGGACATACGAATTTGGGTGCAGGGATCAGACACAACAGCTGATTGTCAGGTGGGTTTGGAGACCCAGCAGGCGGTTTGAGCCCCTGATGCTGGCTGCCGATCAGCTGATTGGGAGTAACATGGTGACCACATTGAGGCCCATTTGAGCACCAGTGCAGTCCACCTGCCCACATGTTGATTTTAAGGAGGGACTGAAACCAGCTACAAAACTATTACATGCTTTTTGTCATGCTATTTATTGCCTGAATGTGTGGCTGGTTACAAAATCGCATCTTAAGTGCAACATGCTTGTGGCCTTAGGCATATCACTGAGTAAATGATCTAAGAGGCCTGGTAGTTGCTGACAGGAAACATATTAAGTATATCTCTGGCGCTTATTAATGTAAGATGATAAAAAAGATGTAATCGTTGGTTAAATTAAAGCATGTTTCATAATTTAAAACATGTAAATTACTTATGAGGGAAAATCATTCTGCATATTGTTCTATGTTTGGATTATTTGCCTAACCAAGCATTGGTTTTTTTTCTAGTTTCATCTTATGCAATAAACCAAAATATGCCAAGTGACGATATGCAAGCTATTAAGTAAATTTTAATTTAACAAATGGGAAATATGTTCATCCTGTGGGAAAGTAGGCAAAGAACCCATATATGCAAATGACCAATCAATATATGGTAAAGAGGAATCTGCTGTAGACCAGCAGCTAGAAAGAATGTGAAACACTCACCAGCATGTTACCCTTTTATTTCATGTAATAATTCCATAGATTCTGAAGTCTTTGTCCAAGTAAAAACATTTGGCCTACTGAGAGTTAGAGCTGAAAGCCAGATGGGAGAATCTGTTTCTTTTGCTACAGTCTGTATGGCATTATTTACTTATACATTTGTTGAAAATAATATGAAATAATATAATATTGTAATACCAAATACTTTGTTAATGCCCAAAGATGTAATAAATAATTATAGAAGAAAAATGGATTACAAGTTAAATATACTGATTTTGATTTTTTTCTATTTTCACAATTAATAAATTAGTGAAACAAATTCTAGATCTTTAGAAAGGCTTCCAAAGAAGAAACTCTATGTTTATTAGTAATGCGGTCTAATAAAATCAAAGAGTGGTTGTCAATTTATTTAATTCTAATTGGGAGGAGGTACAAGTGGCGTACCCTGGGGGTCTGTCCTGGATCTGGTATTGTTTAATATCTTCCATAATGATTTAGGATATGTGATTCAGTACCTACAGAGCAGGTTTGCATATAACACTGAATTGGGTAGTGTCAGACACTACGGAGGCCAAGATTAGAATCCAGAATGACCAGGATAAACTGGAGTAGTAATCCAAAAGTAATGGAATGTAAATCAATAAGACAAAAAGAAAGTCTTTCACTTGGAATGGAAAAATTACATGCATTTATGCAGACTGGGGAATGACTGCTTATGTTGCAGTACTGTGGAAAAAATATGGGGGTTATAGTGGACCATAAGCTGGATATAAGTCTACAGCATACTCTTGCTAGGAAAAAAAAAGCCAAAACTATAGTGGGCTGTACTAACAGAAACAACACTTGCAAGTCAAGGAAAGTGATTCTTCTGTTCTACTTGGTGAGGTCTTACTTGAGTCCAGTTTTGAGAACTATATTTCATGCAAGATTTGAACAAATTAGAAACTGTCCAGCAGAGAGTGAAATAAAGACTAGAGTTCCAGAAACATGACTTACAGCAGGGATGGGCAAAATACGGCCTACAGGCCAGATCCAGCCAGCCAAAAGATTTGATCTGGCCTGTGGGTGCATGGCTGCCAACTTATTGCATCTGCCTTGTGAAAATCGAGCTCCACTTTGTACCTGATCCAGGGAAAAGAGGCTGTGTGAAGCCTCTCTCCTCTAGCCCTGCCACCTCCTCCCCCTCCCAGCTCCAGTGTTGTCTGCAGGATGGGAAGGTGGGAGATGAAGTGGGGCAGGGAGCCCCAGTCTGGGGTTTGCCCAGCCTGCACTGTGGGGGGGGGGGGGCAGGTGGATTGGTGCCCCCCACCTCTGTTCTCTTCCATCTCCATTTCTCTCCCTCCCTCCCAAACCCGGCCACAGCTGTAGTTTGCCAGGAGCCCTGAAATCCAGCTGTGGACACAGATGGGGACTTCTGCTATGGCAGGTGTGTGGTGGTGTCAGCTGTGAGCACAGCCAGCAGGTTCCAGAGCCCTGCCACAGAACCTGCCAGCGGTGGTACAGCTGATGCTGCTGCCCACCTGGGGCAGCAGAAGCTCCTGCCTGGGTCCACAGCTGATGCTGCCAGCAGTTTCTGGACTGGGGCTCTGGGTGGGAGGTTCTACTGTGCTTCGGTGAATACAAACTGTGAAATAGGTGCAGGGAGGGTTGTGGTGTCCCCTGTGGAGCTCCTGAACCTGCCAGCAGCATCCCCAGCTGACAATGCTGCTCGCCCACTGCTGGAAGACCTGCCTCAGTCCACAGCTGATGCCACCATGTCAAGGGCTGATGCTGCTGGGTGGAAGCAGTCCCACCCACCTGCCCACTGGGCACCATGTGGCAGCCTGCCAGCTGCCCACAAGGCAAAATTGTAGGTACCTGTTTCACACTGTCTGTATTCACCAAAGCATTTAGAATCATAGAAAAGCATTGTGACAAACTACTGCCTGGGTTCCAGAGCCCCAAGTACCTCTCTGCTGTTCTGCTGTGCGTTTTTAGGAAACAGACTACATGTTGCCCCACTTTGCTCCCCCTAGCTCCTGACCAGACCTGGCAGCTCCAACAGGGAAAACTCACCAGTTCCTAGGGTCTTCATCTTTGGTTTGTAAACTAGAATAGATCCTCACCTCTACAGAGAAGATATACCTGAAATTTGTCAATTGCTCTGAAAATTCACTTTCAGCCTAAATAGTCCATAAAGTATAAAAAACAGAAACAAGATTTCTATACAAGACAGCCTGTACCAAAAAAGTAACTGTAGAATTTAGAGGCAGGGTACAGGACCTTAGTGAATCTTGTCAGTGTTTCCAAAGACCAAATTCCCTGCCAACTCTCCAGATCTAACAGATGGGGACCAGAATTCAGTTCCAAGGTATGGTCCACCTCCCCATCAAGCACCTCCTAAATATCTTAAATCCATTCCCTCATATTTATTTTTGTATTCTGTCCTCCAGGATCAAGTGCCTGGAGGTCTGGATTTCCTCTGACGATTGGCCTTCCCCTTGGAATGTACTTGCTTTTGTGTGAAGCTAGCACTTCCTATTCCTGGCTGATGGATATGCATGCCAATTCTGGGTGCAAACTCTAGAGATTGGTTGCACCAAAGCTATGGTTCATATCAATTTAAAAATGATAAAGGTAAACATATTTTAACATTAGCTGAAAATAGTTACCAAACATGATCATGGTAAATCCAAGTTGTGAATATTTCTGTGTATGATATGCAGTGTACCCCAAAATCACTCACTGTACAAAGGTGTATCCATGACTAGTAGCGCTGGAAGAGACCTCATGAAGTTATCTAGTTCAAGCCCCTGCTCAAGTCAGGATCATTTCTGACTAAACCACCCTAGTCAAGTTTCTAGTATAACTTACTCTGGAGATTTCACAACCTGTCTGGGTAGCCTTTTCTATGTACATGCTAATATACACAGCAAAAGCTTTTCTAAATTGAGGGCTTTAGGGTATGTCTACATGATAGGAGTAGGATTCTGAAGAGACATTTCCTGCTAGCTCTGAAACTGGAAATAGTATAACTGCATTAGTGCGATGCTTCTTAACAGACTTTGGAAGACTGAGCACAGCACAGCAGTAATGAAGTATATCAGTTCTAATGTTAGAACTAGTATGCAAATAGACAACAAGGGGCCTATCTACACTGCTGTGTTCCACATAAATATATTCTGCCCCAAAGAGGTTGTTTTATAAGAGTGTCTTCTAAATTTCAGCAAATATTATGCTTGTCATATACCACTTAGTATGCTGTTGGCATGTAATACAGAAAAATATTTGAAGAAGTTAATGTTAGAAATATCCTAAGTGGTGTGCATGTTTGCAGAAAAGCCTTAAGTCAACAGACCTGTTTATGCATTTTGTAAAACATTTGTTACATATTAATGTGTACTCTATGAATTGTTTATTATACATTGTCTGATGGAATATCCATGCCTAACCAATTGCAATGGAAAATCTTTTGCATCCCAACACTTCCATTGTAATGGATGGTAAACTAAATGAGCATTTGAATTACTTTTTTGGTATTAAGAGTCCTTGTATATTTTCCAGCTGGAATAATATATTCATGCATAGTATTCTTATTGTACCAGGAGAATAAGACAAATAGCCGCTAATCTGCAGAACTAATATAATATCACTAATAAAAATGTTTTCCTTTTGTGGTAATTTATGTTGCTTTAAACAAAAAATTCATCTGTAGGAAACAATTGTGGGTAATTGTAATAACGTTAGCAATGCATTTATATTGAAGAAAGCAAGGAATTATTAAATTAAAGTTACCGCTTCACCACTATCATTTTGTATTGGTATGTTAGGGGCATGAAGAAGTTTTAAAAAGGACCTAAGTCATCCATACTTTAATAATGACACTAAGTTGAAAGAATCCATCTTACCTCTTATTTTCTTTCCTGTGGTAGCAGGTTTTTCTCCAAGTTTTATGCAGATTTTCCCTTTTTTCAGATAAAGTATATGTACGCTTTCTTTTTTTTTTAGGTACCTATGCATAACCTGGGCTGCTTATTTGATAAATAAACTGTGCTGTGTGGCTTATAAGTACTTCATGTGCAATGCATGTTATAGATGCACACATCTGAAGCTTTATAAAATAGAATTATCTAGTCAGCTAGCCTAAAGAAAAAAAGCGGTTGACTCATCCTTTGTGATTGCTGACCAGAAATACCTGGGAATCCAACATCTGATCAAAGTTTTTCCAAATCAGGTAAAACTAGCTTTTCTTGACTACACCTGAAGAAATTCAAAGATATTAACAGGCTTTTTAAGTTTTCCCATTCCCTCTCAATATCATCCTTAAATCTGGAAATTCATCCTTAATCAGTGAGGCAATATTATTTGCAACAGGATTTCTTCAGAGAAGGATTTCTCATGGCATTTCCTTCCTGTAGAAATTTCCCAGCGCTGAGCCAATTGTTAACATTTTCAGAGCCGATGGACAATTGATGGTTGGAATGTTTGGGTCTATGTGCAAACAGTGGGACTAAATGTGGATCAAGAATGCAGTGCTGTGGGTCTCCGCTGTAAATGTCATGGCTTACTGTCCAACTTTTTAATCAAACTGAACTCAAACAAATGAATTGATTAAATCTGCAGAAGGAAAGGAAAATTGTTGTCACGCTCTCTGTGACCTGGTGGCCTGTACAAAGTATAAATAAGAAACCCAAATATCATTTGGATGTTCAGATAAAAATAAACATGCTGAAAGCAGTGGGAAGATTTCTTTGGAGAGTCAGAGAAAAATAATTTTCTTTCATTTCTAGTGTTCACTCCTTGTATGTACGTAAATTTGCATTTCTTCAATTTCACTGTATATAGTTCATGACCGTGGAACTCTGTTTAGTCTTTCTAAGTAGTTGTATTAACATTGGAAGGAAGTTGTGGTTTCATTTTAAAGGTTTAACAAATAAGGATTTAATTTAGATCTAATAGGACAGTTGTTGTATATTAAATACTGAAGTTTATTAAAAGCATGTTGCTTTAGATTTAACAACTCTGCACAATGTACAAATAAATGTTTTCTATATTTGTTTGGTATTTAAATAGCATAAAGTAATGCAACTTGGTCTAGCCCTTTAAGATTTAATTATAGCATCTACTACCAAGCAACTACTAAAACTTACTTACAGAAAGTTTATAATAGCTACAGATATTGGCATACTATATATCCATCATACACTTAAGCTTCAGTCAATGTTAAAGTTTAAAATACAGTTGTTCTGCCAAATGAAAAATATGAAGCTTAGTAATGATTTGTAGATCTTTCTTTGATCTACTTTAATACAATAAAACACCCACATGTTTTGGGATCATCCTGAATTTTGGGGCTGTGTTCTACTATCCCCATCTTGTCCCTGAAGTACAATTTTTGCTCTTAATCTGATCCTGGACTTTATAAGCCCTGAATTTACCTTTCATTCACTATAAGTAGGGTTTCCAGACCAGCAAACTGCAGTTGCATGGTGATCTGCAGAGGTTCTGTGAGCACATATAGTTGGGTAGTCAGCTGATTCCCCCCTCTTGCAAGTTCTTGTCACAGAAGACAACATTGTACTAAAAGAATGTGTTGCTCTGCACAAGGTAGCTAGCTGCAGTAAGTACTAAGTAACTACGTTACTTTTGTTTCTGGGTGTCTGTAGAGCACTGCAGACCATTACCACATTTTGGTGAGTAATTTTGGTTGTCTTATTAATGCCCTTTCTTATTTTTACTGGTTTTCCCATATGGTAGCTTTCTGCAAACTGTTTTTGATGCCATCTTGTCAAGGTATCCTCTCTAACTCAAATCCCAGGACTCCTCATGTGGTTTTTGCAGACATTTAGCTGTGTTATTAACTTCACCATAATATTTCCATGTGTTTGCAGAATTCCCACTTGCTTTCTTTTAAGCTTGAGGGAAATTTTCCAGTTTACATTTGAGTCCACCTTTATTGGCAGGTAGCTCCCTCCCCGCACAAGCCCCATACACGACTTTTATATTGTAACCTGAGTTTCCATAGGAGGGGATTCATCATCACCTTTTCGATCATTCTGCTTTCCCAGATCTCCAAACAATGTCTTCTGCTTTAGGGACTTAGACTTTGGCTTCATGCTGAATGTTTGGCTTCTTGAGTGATTATTAAATGATGGAATGGGATCCTCTGAGTTCCTGTTATTTATCATGATATTTTCAACTCTCAAGATACCATTCTCTACTTCTACTGAGACATTAAGAAGTCATTTCTTTCAGGATAAATCAAGTGAAAATTTGGAAAATAGAACAAAATCACTTGGGATGCATATAGAAGTTTGCCTCACCCTGTCTATGGTAACTTGCCTTACTTTAAGCTGTGTGATTATAGGTTGGAAGTGGTGTACAGACATTCATTGGTACTGGGAGCTGTGTTGGGATCCTGGTATAAGTAACTTGGGGTGGGGGGACTAGTAAATCCAGGAGGGTTTGGTGGGATTGGGGTGGCTGGCAGGTATGCAAGGGTGGGTTGTCTGTTTAGGGTGGGGAAGTTGGGAGGCAAAAACAGCTTGGTTAGGGTTGAGAAGGCATAGGAAAAGCTCAGCCCTGGAGCTGGGGTGAGTGGCTGTACTCCAAACATTTGCAGACATTCACTAGATCAGGCTAACCTGTTGCTGATCTAAGTTAGTTCACTTACTTGTGTAAACTTACTTAGATCTGGCCCACTATTTTTGCCTTGGTTTAAACCCCCTGAACCTCTGCACAGATGGGTATTTACATCAACCTAATCCTAACTAGGTTAAATTAAATGTAATGTCTACATGTGCCTTTGGAGTATGAAGGGGTGGACACCTGGCTGCCTGGACATACTTATTACAAGGGCAGGCACACAAAAGGGATCCATATCCCTTTTAGATCTGTTTAGATTTTCATATACAGTTTATGTAATATTATCTGTTAAGCACATTTTTAAGGCCTAAAAGGTCTTGATTGTATTAACTTGTAGGATATGAAGACAGCAGGCACTTAGCATTCACATTAAATTATTTCTTGTGGTTTTCTTCAGTTTTTTATGCCACACGCTTCCACTTAGCTAGAAAAGCACAACTAATTTTTCATTTTCAAAACAGCAACGTGTTTTGTGAAAGTGTCTAGAAAAACCACCATTTTTCACAATGTTTCTTTTGAAGTATTTTTGTCATTGTCAATGGTTGTGCCTAATATCCTGTGATGAACGAATGACTGCTGCCTTGCATGGTCCTCCAGCTGAGAGAACCAAACCACAGAAGTGAATATTTCTTACAATAGCAGCCAGTATCACATATTTGCCAGAAGCACAGAAAAGCATTTGCTTGTACAAAATTTAGTCCAGAATTCAAAATTATTCATCCAGATTTATTCCTATAAATAGCTGCTGATTTTCTCTTTGTGAGTTGAAGCATAGGATCTATATACATTCATGCAGTTTGCCATTCTTTGAAGGTGGCTTTCCATAATATATGTTTTAAATTACTTTAAATCCAAAATATTCATATGATAACTTAGAAAATTTTCATTCACTGTGATTGCCTATTGCATTTTCTAATGTTTCCATTTAATGAGAAAATAAATGAGTAACACTAAATGAAAAGAAAATCTGTGCTCATTCTTCTGCGCTAACATAGTGCCTAATAGAAACAGTAGCCAATCAGTATGTGGCATCATTTTGAATTCTGATGTATTAATGACATTGATAAACCTGTTTAGCCCCTTGTAATATTAATCTGAATTAAATGTATTTATTAATTATGGGATTAAAAATAATCATGAAAAGTCACTTCTAGCAAAATAATGTTGAGCCTTAGAAAACAGATCTTGCTAGTTTATAAGTGAGAAAGAAAAGATTTAAAATAAATAACATTGGACTCTATCATCACTTTAATCTTAAGTGATCAATATTGAAGTAAGAAACAAGGCAGATATTCTACAAAGTAATTTATTTTCTGAAAGGGACCCAGATTCAGTTATATAGTTTCCCAGTGATTATAAAAAGTGCAATTTGTTAGACCAAGACTTTTTTTAGGATTAATTCTCAAGTGTTATTAACAGTTTTATGTAATGTATTGAATCTTACATTTTTGCTTTCCTAGTTATTTTTGTGGGAAAAGAAAGGATAGTACCAATATTTCCAAAATCAAAAAAGTGTCAGTTAAAATAATGTCATAGTTTCACAGTTTCTTAGCTGTTAGGGTCAGAAGGGACCTCAATAGATCATCGTTATCAGTAGATCATCTGGGCAGGAAAGAGCGCTGGGGTCATATGACCCCAGCCAGGTGCTTATCCAGTCTCCTCTTAAAGACCCCCAAGGTAGGGGAGAGTACCACCTCCCTTGGAAGCCCTTTCCAGATTCTGGCTACCCTTACCGTAAAGAAGTTCTTCCTGATGTTTAACCTAAATCTGCTCTCCATCAGTTTGTGTCCATTGTTCCTGGTTATTCCAAGGGATGCCCTGGTAAACAGACCATCTCCTATTCCTTGCTGTCTCTTTCCCTGCAATGAATTTGTAAATAGCCACAAGATCCCCTCTCAGCTTTTTCTTGTGGAGGCTGAAAAGATATAGGTCCCTCAGTCTCTCTTCGTAGGGCCTTACCTGCAGGCCCCTAACCATACAAGTGGCCCTCCTCTGGACCCTCTCCATGTTGTCCACATCCCTCCTGAAGTGTGGTGCCCAGAACTGGATGCAGTACACCAACTGCGGCCTGGCTATTACCGCATAGAGGGGAAGTATCATCTCCCTGGACCTGTTTGTGATGCACCTGCTAATGCATGATAGAGTGAGATTAGCTTTGCTGATCACTTCATCACTGTAGCAGGGCACTGGGGTGCCTGCTACTGGCGTTGATAATAGGGCTTAGCTGTCAGTCATCAGGGCAGCACAGCCGGCAGTTGCCGAGGCAACAGATTGGGTCAGCTGACCTCCAGGGGGCTGGGCCTGGCCCATATAAACAGAAGAGGCTGAGGCCAGAGCCAGTTCCCTTCTAGCAGCCTAAGAAGCAGCAGCTCTGCTGTAGGGCAGGGCAGGGCAGAGCAGAGCAGGGCAGCTACCATCGAGCAGCCTAAGAAGTAGCAGCTCTGCTGCAGGGCAGAGCAGAGCAGAGCAGGGCAGTTACCATCTAGCAGCCTGAGGAGAAAGAGCTTTGCTGCCGAGCCGAGCCAAGTGGAACAGCCAGACCATCTGCCTGATGATGCGAGTAGAGAGAACCCCTGGCAAGGAGGTATTGCAAGAGGGCCAGAGTGGTGCCGGATTTATGTTGTAGCCACAAGGCTTGTTCTGGGGTTACAGCCGGGTTGGCTTAGAGTTGCTTTAGAGCCAGGTGTTGTGTTGGTGTTATAACCGGTTGGCTTATGGTTTATGTTTGTATGGTTACACCGGAGGACCGTTTGAGGCTATAAGGGGATGGAGGAGGCTTCATTAGGAGCCCTCCAGTACAGTGGGGTGCTCCCAGTGTGGTAGAGAGTGCTGCGTTTAGGGGTGGCTCGACCCCAGCCCAGTGGGGGGTGATTATCAGGACAGGCTCAGGGGAGATCCCCAATAGCATGGGGTTTTCCTGGGTGCCCGGAGAGGGCACAGCATTCGGGTACCAGAGTGAAGGCACGGCAGTTGGCGCCAGGGGCGCTGCGTTTGGGGTGTTGTGACCCCAGCCCCTTGGGGGGAGGTATTTAGCCCAGAGCAGGCGAGCGGGCGCGGGAAGCGCGAGACAGGCCCCAGCGCGGGCGCAGGAAGTGCCTGAAGAAGAGCGAACACATGAGTAGAAGCCCAGAAAGGGTGAGACAGGGCTTGTGCCAGGATCAACAGGGCGCCAGCCGAGCATGTGAGTACAAGCCCGAGTGGGGTGAACGCACTTTTGAGGGTGTGCACGAGGGAGAACCCTGGGTAGGGCAGGGTGCGTGGGACACAGCTCGGGGAGGGCGCATGTACATTAGGAGGATCAGAGCGGGTGCTCATCGGAGAGGTCCCTGTGAAGGGGTGTTTACATAGAACGCACATAGAGACATAAGAATGTCCAGTACACCTGCGAGGCTTGGGGCGTGCTAAAGGGGAGGTTGGAGGCACGCATAGCCCAGAAGGCTGGGGTGCACCAGGTCACTGCATAGAGTAGGGCCAGTATGAGAGCACCGTGTCCAAGGGGACAGAAGGCAGCCTCCCATATAAAACTGTATATAAAACCAAGACGTGGCGGGTGAGAAAGAGGGTGCGTTTGAGTCCCAACTTGGCACGGTAGGGGCGCCCGGGGAGATCACGGCCGCTCCTGCGCCCCGCCCCGTGACAATCACATTGACGACTCCTGTTCATCTTGGAGTCAACTATGGCTCCAAGATACCTTTCTGCCACTGTGTTGCTGAGAAGGTCATTGTCTAGCCTATAGGTGTGTTGGTGGTTCCTTCTCCCTAGATGCAGTACGTTGCACTTGTCTTTGTTGAACTGCACCCTATTTTTTTCTGCTCACTTTTCCAACCTGTCCAGGTCCACTTCCTACTAGTGTGTTAACTTTACCCCATAATTTCATGTCATCCACAAATTTGGACAGAGTGCTCGCCACCCTCTCATCCAAGTCGCTGATGAAGACATTGAGTAGCATAGGTCCACAGGTTCATTTTATTGGCAACATGAGTATTTTCACACCAATGATTTCCCTTACTTTACCTTACCTCGATTGGGGCACCATTAGATCCTTTTAAGGCTGCATCACAATATTTGCACTTCTAGTTGTGTACACACCTACACATGATTCACAAGATAAACCGAAAGATTTCAAATAGGAATTCATAGTGTCAGAAACATTATGAACCATTGTGGTCTTTTTAGGTTCTTTGGCACAGAAGAATTGCTCTATTATTTTTCCGTAATCAAGAAACAAGTGAAAGGTCAAACCTGGCTTCTTCTGAGAGTACCTTGGTTTTAATAAAGAATGTTATGAGTAAAAAAGTTTGAGAACCACTGGCTTAACTGCTTCATAGAAAAACATAGAAGAAGTTTTGAACCAAGAACAAATTAAGACACTTTGGAGATGGTGGAGTGACTTGAAGAGGCTAGTCATTGTGAAGATACCCTAAAAATACTTGTTTTCCCCCTTTTAAAAGAAGACCTTCCATGAAACTTGTAGCAGTACTAGGAGTTTCTGAAAATTTCTTAGAAATAGAAGGTTTTAGTTTAAAGCCTTCCTGAGGTAGGGATAAGCCAGATATCTCTGATCTATATCTGCTTTTCTTAAGTCTCGCATATAGCAGACTCTTGTACAAGATTTGAAAAAGTAGGGCATAAAGGAAGGATACTGGACTAGCTGCAAGCTGGTTACATTAGAATTAGTCACTCACTTAGATGATGAGTACCATCATCTACAGCACTGCATAAGTGTTAAGTGTGTGGATGCCTAATCTGGCATTTTTCCTATCTCATTTCTTGGGAAAGCTTCAGCAGTTCTACTGATGCATAATGATCCATGCATTAATCAAGACTCATCTACTGGCATCTAGTCTGTTAGGAGACCAACCTTGGAAAAGAATCCAAGTTTCACCTGGTATAAAATGTACTGGTAATTGGGAGTGAATTGAACACACTAGTGCTCCATGTTCTGCATCAATTATTTGTTGTTTTTCTACTATAATTCAAAGTATTGGTCACCAATCTCTAAAGAGCAACATGAATAATTCATACTGAATATTTAACTATCTTATTTCATTTTCTATTTGTGGCCTTCAAACAGATTATTAAAGTGTCAGATTTTTCTACCAATTTAATATTATCTGTAGAATTTCTTCCACAAATAAATCAAGTTTGGCAGATGGCCCAGGAATAGTACATGTTAACAGCTCATGCTTGCCTCGTCTGTAGTAGGGGTATTCTTATATACATTTCTCACTGTGATATCAGTTTGTTTCACTGGTGTTAGCAATATTGAGAGCCCTAGTGTTGACAGGCCACCAGCTGCTGCTCCTGCTCCTGCTACTGCTGTGTTCAGCACCCTGGCTGTTTTTTAGAACCACAGTTGAAAACATCTTTCTACTCTAACTGCCTGCACACACACGTACAAGACATGCTATTCCTGTCCAACCTTTTCAGAGCCTCCAAAAAATGCTCTAAATGACACATTGCTTGAAAGACCTGAATTGACGATAGCTACAGGAGGAAATTCTTGCAAGATGCTTCCTTGCTGGCTGCACAATACTGTTTCTGTCCTTTACTTAATTAGAGGCTGTTAAGAAACCAGTCACAAATTTTACAATCTGTAACGTGGTTTGAACATTGCAACTACTCAAGCTTAAAGCTTGATTTTTTTGTAAAGTTTTGCAGTTGAATATTCATAGACAATAGCTGCATCTACACGAGACACTGATGGTGCAGTCATTACTGTGCAGTCATTTAGTACTTGTATACAACTACTATTTGTGTAAGCAAGTAGTAAATGACTGTGCAGTAGCATTGCCAAATAACTTTTTCATGATGCTTACTGTACAGTAGCGTTGCATTACACTTCCTGCCACACAATGCAGCTGCTCAGTAGCAATGAACTTCTGCAAGTCAGCATCTCGTGTAGATGCAGTCAATAAGTATGAAAATATCAATAAGCTGAAATTTACTTTCATAGTTTAAAGAATATTTACAATTCTTCCCCATCCCCACCACCCGTACTGTCCCATAACTTTTATCTATTGTAACTTTTGTCATTGATTTCTCGTTGTAAGGATTGTTTTGCTAGAAATGACATTAAAATCCATGAGAATGAATATTCTCTGGTTATCAGGAATATTATATATTATCGGGAATATATAGATCTTTCTGCCTGTATCACTCCACCTGAACTCTGAGATTGGTAAAATTCTCTGGTTTTCTTCGGATGAGTTTTTGAAGTATTTTTAGTAATAATAGACTCTATGGAATATTAGCCTTGTAGCCAGTGAACCCTTTAAGTATATGCTAGTCCAGAGTTGGGCAGCCCCTGGCCCAGGTGTCAGAGCACAGTACACAAAAGCATTTTACTTGGCACGTGCACCTTGGGGTAAATGGCAGGGAAGGGGCCAGGGCTGCAGAGCCACAGCAAGGATTGGGCCCCTTGTGGCTCCCTCTTTGTTTGCCCCTGGCACACCAACATCTTAGAAGTCAAAGTTATGGGTGTGTTTTGCACTCTGCCAAAAAATGTTGTCGACCCCTGTGCTAGACTTCAAGTACATGACTAATCCTAATTTTTGGCTGTGCAGAATTGGGACCTTGGGGCCCTAGGGCATGATTCTACTCCAGTGCAAGTTAGTTGTAAGCCCAATGACTAAAGAATAGGATGTTACGCCTGAAACAGCAAACATTTACACATGTGCTTAGGTTATTATACACATGAATTCACATAAAATTAAGCATGTGTGCATTTGGAAGACTGAGCCCTTAATGGGCAATGCATTGTCTTTTTGGTAAGTTGTAACTAGTAAGTTTTAGTGATATTAGGTATCCAAAATGCCTCAGCGATGCATAGAATTGATGGAAAAATGTATGCTTCTAAAATAACAGACTTGCTGTGCTGGATGGGCAAATAGCTGGAAAGACTTTACTCGAGGGCAGAAAGATTAGGGGCTGCCAAATGGGCAAATGAGGAAACAGGGAGTTAGAAATGAGATTTTTTTCATTTTCTTTTATTTAACTAGTCTGGATTATTTACAAGGCCTGAATCTGGGATCATTTTCTACTGGGCAGAGAGATTGTAATGGGCCGAGAAAGTGTTTCTGCCTGTAAAGCTACATTTTGCTAGAGGGGGGAAAAAAGGGGGGGGAGGGGGTTGAATACTATAGAGTTTTTTCCAAATCAATTGAAAACATGATTTTTTTCCTCATACTGGCTTTTGTCAACATGCTGGACATTTTTTGGACATTGCTGTAATCTTACCTTTTTTTATAAGGTCATAAATCTTATGTATTAATGTCTGTCAGGCAGTTAGCAAGGCTCTTCTGTCTGTTACTTTTTATGAAATGATCCGACACATTTAGCATACAACAGACCTAGGCATTATGTATGAAGCCCAGACTGGATTTTTGGTGATCAGTTTGCAGATATGCACTCTGGCATTACCTCTGATCAGCAGTAAAAATGTGGTTTAACTTAAAATAAAGTAATACAAGAAAATAGATATGAATACTGACCTTTTAACTTTATATTTTAAAGTTTATTACCATGGCACTGTGACCTATGAATGCTTTTATTGGTACTTCCATTAGCTTCCTAATATTGCTGACATTTCCAATTATATTTCATTTTCTGGAGCACAAAAGCCTCACTTTCATCTCCATGTTCTTCAAATGTCAAGATGTGTTCAGTATCCAGTTAGCATAACAATTTTTGTTGCTTATGTTGATAAAATTCAAGGCATATGATTTTAACTTTTAAATGACCTCTAGAAAAGATAATTACAACCAAAATATACACATCTATATTTGTTTTATAAAGCATGTTCTACAGAATGGTTGCCAAAAGCTAAAACTCATAATGGGGGGTGGGGAAAATAGTTCATAATAAAAAGGCAATCTGAGATACCAGTAAGGAAATAAAAGGAAATGCAAGGTCCATCCTGTGAATGCCAATATTCAAAAAAATATGCAAAAAAACTAATACTCATTACAAAATTTTTTTTTTCTGACAAACAGGTTTTCATTATAGGAAATGACTTGGACATTTTTTAATATAGACTCACAAATATGTAATATTCCTGATAGCTTTTGCTGACATCCACCAAGTTCTGAAGTCCTGGAATTCTCTTGATGGTAGGTTTTATAATACAGAGACCAAAAACATGCTAAATGCTTCCAGTGCTCCAGCCCTAAAGCAACATTCTGCAACCAGATGATCCATATAAACTTGCTTCCCCGAAGAGAACAGTATGGTGTGGAAGCGGGGGGGAAAACCCTCTTGTTTTTTAATATCAGATGTTTTTATACCCAGCATCTGTTTTGAAATGTTCATAATTCAGTAAAATGTCATGTTACAGAAAGTGCAAAGTACTTTAAAATAATTAGAAATGAGTAAGCCAATTTGGAAGCCTGACAAACTCCCAGCTTTTTGAACGTGAGGAATGTGTTAATGAGTAGAGAAGAGTTGGAACTGAAATAATGGCTTATTTCTGTACTAGAGGCCTAGAAAACTGATCCTAAGGAAACTAGCATGCAATATGGTATTATATTGCCACACACAAAGCTAAGCATATAGTACCTGTCTCACAGAGGTTTTTTTTTGTATTGGCTAAATAGTCGACATGAACCATGTCTTCTGAAGGAAGGATTTGTTCTCTACTTTGTATACATTACCTACAATGTACTTGAGCTGGCCCATGACTGAGTTAGTTTGTTGTCTCCACCCATCTTCCACAATTGTTTGGAAAGTTGTTTTAGCTGAAATTAGATGGGCAAAGTTACAACAGTTCTTTAATAGATACCACCCATTCTTTCCAACTTTATTCAGTTTCTGTAACAACTTTCTGTCCAAGGGTTTTGCTCTTAAGCTTGTTTAGAGAGAGGGAAAATGTAGAATGTGTTTCAGATTCTGTTTTCTACTAAATATGAACCCACAAATCCCCAGTCTGGAAGTCAATTTAGATTTTAATTATTTTAAACCTTGCAAAAATAAGATGATTTTACCACTTTAATTACCACTAAAGTTTGGGGAGGTTCATTTTTTTTTTTAAATCTGGAGTTAGGGAGTACTGAGAATTGAGATTTTAATTTTGCTACTTACACTACTGCATTTTGAATTTTTTGTTTTACTGAGGATCTTCTATATGCTGCCTTCTAGTCTCATTGTTTTTTCTCAACTTAATAGCCAGCACTAGAGACAGGTAGTTAGCTGTATTAGTCTGAAGTTAGGGCAAGTTGGTACCTTCTAAACAAACCTGTTCAAAGAGGCATGAGCAGGCTTAGGCTACAACCTACTTTGTTATATGCTGTTTAATGGACTTGTAAAAAGTTGGAGCACTAGAAGGGAAGTATTTTTTAGAAAATTGATCCTCCTCATAAATGCAATTAGTGCCATTCATAGTGGATCTAACATTTTATAATGTAGGGTCCTAAGGTTGTTACTTGAATTTCAGTTTGAAATGCACAGCAGTATGTAAAATGTATTAGTATGCACATTTGAATTATTAAAAGGAAACGTTTTAAATTGAAGACGCCAATTTTGACAAAAAAATTTAAAAAAAATCCAGTCAACCAACATACATATCTTTATTTTCCTTAAGTATTTATCTTAATTTTTGTTGTTCATTTTTACTGCAATATCCTGGATATTGTGCTTCTAGGTAAATTCAGGTGACTGACTCCTCTTAGATTAGAGCCAACTTATCTGCTTATATAAATGAGTGAAGACTCATTGACTTCACTGTTCTTTTATCACTTATACCAGCTGAGAACTTAGCTATAGTTAACCATATAGAATAGTCTTACACAGCCATGGAAATGGGCTGTTTGCTTCCCCAAGGTGCCTAGGACTTGTTCTCTCTAAGAAATCCTGGGCCAATACACTTGATTGCCTCACCATGTAATACCTTCTTTTTTACATAGCTGTCACGATACACATTTCCTCCTTGAAGAATAAAGGTTAAATCCCTTGCATATATCCATGTGAATCTTTTTGGGTTCATGTGACTTTAATTTCAAGGACCTAGTTCTTTGGATGGCCCTTGCTTACTCTTTGTTCTCTCATTACATAGCAGCACTCAATTGTTTGATGCCAGTAACGATACTAGATTGCTGGCTTGCTAAAGAGAACTCCTTGGGAAGTGTGATTAAGTCAACTTCTCTTCTGGTCTCTTTTGTGAGACAGAGGATGAACAGAATACCACCTTCACCTTTTTTGGAATGATATCTAATTACTCACCCCACATTTTCTCTTATTCTTCTTTGCCCCTCCTTCTCTGTATTTTCCCATATCTCTTAACTATGGATATAATCTAGAGGTGGGAAAAATATGGCTCATGGGCCACATCTGGTCCACCAGCAGGTTTGGTCCAGGCCATGAGTGGATGGCAGCCAACTCACTGGATCTGGCCCATGGGTGGCTGGCAGCTCCAGCTGTCATGTGATGGTGAGTGGGAGGGTGGGACTGTTTTCCCCCAGCAGCACTGGACATCAGCTGTAGACCCAGGCACGGCTTCTGTGGGCAGCAGCGTCAGCTGTGGACACCATGGGCATGTTCAGGAGCCTGGGTGCAGAACTTGCTGTTAGCATCCACAACTGATGCCACTGCCTTCCTAGCATGGTGGAAGCTCCTGCTCTGAGTCCTGACCCAGAACCTGTTGGCAGCATCGGTCGTAGATGCAGGCAGGAACTGCTGCTGTGCCAGGCAGGGGACTGCACCTCTGTCTCTTGTTTTCTTTGTCTCTCTCTTACTCCTTTCCTTCTTCCTCCCCCTCCTTCCAGAATCTGGCCAAAGCTGTAGTTTGCCAGGAGACCCGATGTTCATCTTTGGACTCAGGGAGAGAGAAAGAAGAGAAGAGAGAGAGAGATTGATGGATATAGCCCTTAACAGATCCCCAGTACTCATTAAGCAGCCAGCTGAAATGACTCCAGCTGAAATAACTACCCAGCCTTGATATAACCCCACATCTCTTATTTCTCTTTCTCATCTGTTTTCCTTTGTGCCTTCCACCATGAGACTTCTGAATTCAAACACAACGACTAAGCATATTTGCTAGAATGATACAACTGCACAACTGGGTATTGGCATACCACTGGCTTTCCTTGTATGTTTGCTGGTTCTAAACTGCATCAAAGACAGCTAAAAATAAATTAGAGATGGTCAGTTCCTGTTACTTTTCATGCAGTAGCTGTACAGTTGCCATTTGACAGGGACTGTACATGTGCATGTGTGTGGCTTGGGGGGAAAAGTGATTAGGCAGAAGAAGGAGGAACAAACTCTTGTTACACCAGCCAATAAGGAAAGGAACTTGTGGGGAAGTCTGCAGACCCAAGGTAGGGTTGGACAGATCAGTCCCCATTCCTGTGAATATGGGAATGTCACATACTGCTGACAGACGTCAGGTGGGGAACAAGACACCTGCTTTAATAATCTGTAGTTATGAATAATCTGAGTCCCTCTGAAGTAACATTAATAAATACAGTAAACTTTATATCCTTTAAATTATCATAATTAATATACTGCTGAGGAGGAAGAGGGTAATTCTGCATTTTATGCTGCTCATCCAGGATGTCTGTTTGTTGACCATAGAAGATAAATAGCATCAGGAATTCTGAAGGTTTTCTTTACTAAATAACTTTTTGATGAAAAATTAAAATCAGTGTAAGGGAGTGTTAAAGCTCACGTTCTCCCTTTCAGATGTCTAAATCAGCCCTCACTGGAATAAAAATGTGAAAATGGAGACAAGTAAAAAAAGTTAACCTAAAAAGTAGCCAGAGCTTTTACTTAGTCTTTGGAATTCCCAGTACTAAATTACTCTTTCAGGCCTGAAGTCTTCTTTAGTTAACTAATATTCCACTCGTTTCTCTTTACTTCAGCTTTTTGTTGGGAAGCTTTAGGTTTGCTGTTTCATGCTCATCTGAAGTTTCCTTGGAGATAGTAGTTTCCAAATAAACTGTTTAAACTACCGAAAGTATAAGCCCCATGTCATACCACCAGATGCTCAGCACTGCTTCCTACAACAAGTCAGAAATATTTTATTCTCTGTGGAAGATTTCAATTTTTCACTGAAAAACCAACAACTATTTTTAGCAATCAGCATTTGAAGAAGCTTTGGAGTTCGACTTTTTCCATTTGCACATCAAGAAAAAGAGGAAAGTGGACACTTTCTGTCAAAATGTTTGTGTTAAACTCAATTTTCTGTTGTGGGGGGAGGGGGAATAGCTTTTCAGTAAACCCTACCTCTCACTTCTGAAATATGTGAGGGAAGCATTTCTGAGCTCAAGCGAGACTGGGAGACTGGAGTCTTTTTCAAAAATTCTTGGAGAGAGAACTTGAAGGATGGGTGGAGCTATCCAGACGGCTTTCAAAGACAGTGCTGAAGGCAGAGAGTGAGAATGGAGGCAGGTTGACTTTTGCATTAAGACGTGCTTGGAATAAGCACCATTATCCCGCATGGCACATAGGGAGGATGGTTTGCTTGTAAGAGACTAAAAGCGAGAACTTGAGTAGAAAGAGGCAAAGCTACGTTAATTTCTGGTGTAAGTTTGTTGGCTTCATATCCTTTCCTCATTTCCAAACTTCAGTGGAATTCTTTCAAAGATAAATTTGGCCTTTTCAATTCCTGTCTTACCAGATGCCACTGAACCGTTTTGATTCAGTTCTTGTTTTACTAGGAACTTCTATTGGAATTGACCTTAGATTACATTGCTGCTGTCAAAGCAGACTATTGATTTTCAAAGAGGATAGGTTTCTTTATAAAGAAATCCTCATCTTTCTAAAATGTTTTCTTTGGTAAGGTTATATGAGTATGTATGAAACTTGCAAATATTCCTAGTTACAGCTGCAGGGTGAACCAACTAGCAAAACTCTACTTCAGAGCAGAGCAGAGCAGGAGGTAGCTAAATCTTAATATTTCCCCCATATTTTACTTAAACACTGCACTAAAATTGGGGTTTTATTTCCAGCTCTGTCATTGATTTGCCATGCAAGTTACCCTGGGTATTTTATTTAACATCTCTGTCTCAGTTTCCCAGTCTATAATATAGGGATCATTAATCCCTTTGCTGACAAGGGAATGAAAATTAAGTCATTATAAAGTCTGTAAAATGCTTTGAAACCCTTGAATAGAAAGTGCTATTAGTACAGAGTTACATTTATTATATATTTACATACAGAAACTCGGACTAATCTGGAGCCATTCAGTCAGCTTCTATTGGTAAGTATTTGAAAAAAAAGAAATCTGTACTCAACATGAATCATAATCTTCAGTGCCGAATAGCACATAAAACCAGTACCAGGGGAGGCATAGCTATTTTGCATATCAGTTGATCTAGCTGCCTGTCTGTCAAGGTAGGAATGCATATTTGTTTTTGTAAGAAACCACAAATCCTGCATCAACAAAACTGACAGGTCGTCCTTGGCTTTTGCAATTCACAGCATGGCCTTACTCATCTTAAATTCTAATGTTACAGCACAAGAGACCGGTCAGACCTGAACAGTCTCACCACATGGAAAACATTTGAATGGGAAGATGGAAAACATTACCTTGTGAATGCATTTATTAACTCAATAGCAAAAACCAGAACAACTGAATACATCAGGTCGCAGTTAAAGCTGCACTACACATTCACATGGCTTCACTGGCAGTACTTTAATTGTGGCTAAAAATGAAGGTCTGCACTCTTGTTGCATTCTCGTAAGGGCACCTTTTCTTGCTCATACATCACTACATTTTGAATAGTTGATATTGTGCCAGCTAGATTTTTCTTTGCTTTTCTGCATCTAGGATGTCAAAATACTACATTACTTGGCCAATGAATTGTAGGATCTATAATCATAAATCAAATTGGTTAGCACCAGTATGATTAAACATGAAACCGAGCAAGATTTGCCAGGCTTCTTGTGGGAATTTTTGTAGGAATAGTCTTTTTCCTTACGGTCTACACAGTAGAGCTCATCCATCATAGAAAGGAACTTACAGTTAGCACTCCCTCAAATGCTCTCACTTTTTTTTCATTAACCAAACATTTTAAAATGGGATATTTACAATTAGGCTGCAGGAACCTCCCTGTAAGATATATATATGAAAAAAGTGTGGATGGGGTTATAAAATTACAGGTACCAGTCATCCCAGTTGCTGCATGACTGCTACTTTTCACTGCTGAAGATGACACCGTAAATCATTTTGTGTTACCCAGACTGACTAAATGGCATGTTTCTAATAATAAGCAAATTAACAAGAGAAAGCACATGTACAGAAACAGTATACCTGTAAAGTGAATCAGTTTTCATCATGGGTAATGTTAGCTGGTCTAGTTCTGGGGTCAGCCACTACAGTCTGCAGGCCGGATTGAGCTTTTGAAGAGCTTTTATCCCACCCACCAAGCAGGAATGGCAGCTGCCAGAAATGACAGCCCAATTTTGAACCCTTTTGTGTTAATTCAGCCTGCCATTGCTAAAGGTTGCTGATCTCTTGTCTGGTTGGTGAAGCACTGGAACTACTTGCTATATTTTGTGCCACTGTAACATCTGTGAATTGATTTTACAGGGATGTCACATATTTTAGTAGGTGTTACGAGAATAAAAAAGAAGGCAGTGGTGTTAATTTCTAATATACAGAGGTAAATCTATTTTACCTCAAACTAATTGAGACAGTATAATTATCCAAACCTGTCTTGCATCCTTTTCTTCATGCCCTTTCAAGGATGACAGACAATCATCACCCATCTTATGTAGTGACTCATTTTGGTGTCCCCCTTAGTTTTCCCATCGGTGTTTTTATTTAGCTAGTCAATGTACCACACATGTTGAAAGAAAAACTTTATAGTGAGTTAAAAAAATTGTACAATGGTGTTATAGGTGGGACAGGGCAGGGAGGAGGGGCAGAAAAAAGGATAGCAAATTCTCTGAAGGAAGGCAGTTCTCAAAAAGTTTATGTCTGAAAGTTTTCTACTGACTCAGTTCATTTTTTGTGTCATTTTACTAGATGGCTTCTGCAAATTTGTTTACTCCTAAAATGTCTCAGTATCCGAGAGACTGAACTTATTAGTTTACAGGATTTTTACATAACCTATGTTTCAAATCATTTCTATTTAGAGAATCCCTAATGAGTGATAAATGATTTCCAAATGTATTATGCGCTAATACTCCTCTTAAATCAAAAGAAAATATTTTGGTTCAGATTATTTCAGTGTACTGACAGTAAAAACTTAAAGCCAGATGACAGGTACCACCAATGCTTTATATCTGTTTCTCTCAACACAAAAAAGTTTGCTAATGAATATTTGGGGGGGCCTTTGTCTACACTATGTAAATATACCCTTACACTACATCCTTCAATTGCTATGTGGCTCATAAATAAATGCTACATACTAGGTGCATCTACATGAGCAATTAATGTGATGAAATAAATTTCGGTGCATTTTGTGCTGTAGTTAGCTGCTCCGAGGCGCAGTATTTATGTGTGCGCCCAGCACCACAACAGTTAGAATGGGGGCAGGGCAGCTCCAGGCTGCCAAAGGGCATGGGGGTCAGCCCCAGGCTCTGGGGGGTGGTGTCAGGTGGTGGAGGGACTGGTTGGGGCACAATGGTGCCCCAGCCAGCCCCTGTCACAGTCTACACGTTCGTTTGATCACATGTAAGTACTCCACCATAGGATAGTACTGTCCCCTACAGTGCTACTTTTAGTTAATTAATCTACTGTGCCGTAGTACCAGCACACATGTAGACTGTCACACTTTACTGCAGAGTTAAGTCGTTTACTTGGCAGTAAAGCATAGGTGTAGATGTACCCACTGAGTAGCAGTTATCTCAGGCGAAGATAAACAGTGAAAGGAAGAACCATTATTTTTTTTACATGACACAGAAATTTTTGGGGGGAAGTACTTTTTGGAAAAAAAAGTTTGAAGTAATTTCAATAATAGGGAAAAGCTTTAGCTTAAAACAAATATAAGGTGAAACTAAGTTAAATTAAGCATATTCCAGTATTCAGCTGCAGGAATGAAATTACGTGAACCTGTTCAGCCTGACAAAATAGAAATCTCAGGAGAGATTTTCTGCTGTTTCTACAAACCTCCTTCGTCTCAATCTCAACAGATTTTTGTTATATTTAGATCCTCACTTGCCTTAAGTTAGGATATGCAGAGTTAAAAAATTTAGAAGTGCACGTGAACAAATGATTTTGTATATGCAAAAGTTAGTTTGGAGCATATTTATATACACGTGCATCAAATTCTGGCTTGCATGCGCCCAGCTGGAGATTTTAATGATATAAAATGTGTATGCATTTTTGGAGTTTGGCATACATTTTACATATTAATTTTAATAGGACTTTTCACATGAGTCAGTGTGTATAGGACTGGACTATTTCTTAGTTCATCTTATGCTTATATAGGCAGAAACTGTTGACCTCTGACCTCCATGAGAACCAGGCTCATTTAACCAAAGGTAGAATTTGGCATATCAGCATTTCTGGTGAATATTTTCTCCTTACCTCAGTGCAAATTACTGTGTAGTTCAGGGATGGCCAATCTACAGTTCCAGAGTCCAAACTTCTGAGTCCAAACTGAGTAATGTGTTCACTGTGAGCAGTCGTTTTACATAACGTGACGTAATGGCTACAGAAGCTGGTCACCGTATGCTTGTGCAAAGATTCAAGGAAATGCATATTAACTTCTGAAGAGCCACATGTGGCTCCAAAGCCACGGGTTGGCCATCCCTGTTGTAGTCCATAGGATTCTTTTGCTAAAAAGGTATTCCTCCATGTGATACTGGATTCTGTGTAGCACTATTGATGAGCATAGAAGATTGAAATAGCATATGAAGTGATAGTTTTGCCCCAGTACATTTCTTGGATCTCCTTCCAGGTCTTGTGTCAGGAGTTAGTATTACCTGGAAACCTTACGTAAGTTTTGTTTAAAAGACCGAAGTCACCAGTTTGTTGATTTGGCCATTGCTAACCATAAATAATTAATAACTCTGAGGAGAACAGAATAAGTTGGTTACTAAAATCACTTTAGTCCAGTAATAACTCTGAATGAGGGCCTAGACAGTGAGCAGTATTTCGAGACTTTGAGGGCAATACAAAATCAACCTGAGCAGGATGCACGTTTGATGATTAGGGCCAACCTATATCTCAGTTTTGTGGATTGGGAACACAATCTTTACTAGAAGAAATAATGACCTAATATAATCCAGAACTACTAGAAAAGAAGAATGTGTTTTTGTAAATTATCAGCTACTTTAGGCTGCCATTAGTGTGTGTTGCATCATCATCTCTTAGTTTACACATTATCATGTAGTTAATTTAATGATGTCTTGGTTTCTATCTCATGTTCTTACATATGTCTTCCTTTTAGCTAGTTTTACCTGAGATTAAAAACAAACTACTCTATTACACACTGTTTATGTTCATACTCAATGTTGTAGACTTCTCGCTTTGTTAGTTTAACTTTTCAACTTTGATTGCTATTCATATAAGTATCCAGAGTTGTGCAGTTTTTCTTCTAATCTTATTCCTATGTATTATGCATAATCAAATGCCATAGATTAAATGTCTTCCTTCATTTGTTCAAGTATTTCTTCACACTTCAGTCTTTTCCTTCTTATTCATTAATATCTCCAGGAGTGGTTACTGTAATAGAATTCATTTTTGTGCAATCTATAACTTAGTCAATCAACCTATGTTTTATTGTACCTATCACTCGGTCAAACTTGAGAGTGTCACATTTCAGATATCAAAAGATTAGGTTTGTTGTATGCTAAAATATTTAAACATTTATCTGAGCCTGATGTAGTGGAGTTAAATCTGTGTTCAGAGGCAATGTCAAGTTATTGATATCTTATCTAATGATGCTTCACTCTCTAAAAGGTGTTTTTATTTTATGTTGAGACCATTACTACTACTACTGTAGCTGTTGGCAAAAATCCTGACAAACTGAATTGTAAAACAAGGCAACATTAACACACATTGCACAGGACTGGAAACAATATTGATACAGTGGACAAATTCCATTGCCATGTTGTGATTTCACATAATTTTGATCCTTTTTATAAAGCAAAAAAAAAAGTTTAAGCATGGCCTAGTGTAGTTTTAGAGCAAGGGATTACCACTGAGAGCTTGAATAAACAGCACTTGAATCTGTATTTCACCCTCTAAGTGTTTAACAAAGGATTATGGGATTGTCCTATAACCATGAGCTAAAGTATTAGAATTTACGTTTTCCTTTTTGTCAGATAGCCTCTCTTAAAATTATACTCTGAACAATGGCTTATTTTCTTGTGCCAATACTCTATTCCAAATACTGTGGCTTGGCAGCGAGCGGGTCTCAGATTTCAACCACATGTATTTCAAAAAATCAAAAGATCCTTATTTGGCACTTCAGTCACATATCTTTAAAAGCTGTGTTTGTGCGTCAGATTTAAAAATAATTGAAACCAGGGGTGCAAAAACTGAACTTTTCTTCCAGGATATTTCGACTTCAATTGGTTCCAAAAGCATTGAAGGAAACAGAATGGAGACCGCATGCAGTATACAGTATTGACAATGCACATAGAAATCATCTTTCTGTAGCATACATAAATGGTAACACAATGGCTCTTCTAAAATATACATATTTTTCTTTCAGTTGTGAAAAGAATAGTTTGACCCTTTCGTGGTAAAGTACTGTACAAATCATGCTATATACAGGAATCACTTCAGCTGTGAATGAAGTGCAGCTGCTCATAGGGTGGAATGCAGTAGTTGTAGAACAGTGTGTAGCAATACTGCACAAAATTTAGGACAGGAAGTAGAATAGTTAATTGGACCTGCAGGGGGAATTTACCTAGGTTGAATGTAATTACCCATATTATCAAGGAAGGCATTGTGATTAACCTTTTTTCCCTTGCAAAATGTCCCATTGGAGCCTGTAATACCATCCAAACCAAATGACTTGAAGGGGTGAATCACACATCCCATAAAGCAAATACATTTTTTTTGTTTTAACAAATAAATGAAAGGATTAATTGGGGTTCTTAGCAGACCAAATTTATAAAAAACTACAGCCTAACACTAAAGAGCTTTTTGCTTTTACTTGAGTTTTCTACGTGAAAATCAAAATGGAAAAAAATGTAATTCCATAATTCCTTTGATGCCTTCTCTTTACACCCTCTTCCCCCTTATGTAACTGCATGTGGAGGTAGATAAGGAACACACAGAATAAATTAACAGATGGCACTATAGGGATTGACCAGATGCCAGCCATGAGCTTCCCAGGAATTATCTAAATGTACCTTTCCTTTTATTGACCCTTTGACTTGCATACAAATGTAAAGAAGTTGTAATTCATAGCAGTTATCATTATTATTGTAAAACAGAAAAAAAAGTATGAATAAAAAGAAAACAAATGTGTAACCTTAAACTGCTTTCCTTTACTTTTAACATAATGCCATTTCTAATTTCATAGATTTCATAGACATTAGGGCTGGAAGGGACCTCGGAAGATCATCAAGTCCAGCCCCCTGCCCAAAGGGCAGGAAGTCAGCTGGGGTCACAGGATCCCAACAAGATAAGCATCCAATTTACTCCTGAAGGTGTTCAATGTAGGTGCTTGAACCACCTCTGATGGCAGGCTGTTCCAGACCTTGGGGGCTCGGACAGTAAAGAAATTCTTTTGTATGTCCAGCCCAAAACGGTCTTGTAGTAGTTTATGACCGTTCGACCTCGTCATCCCTTGGGGTGCTCTAGTGAACAAACGTTCCCCCAGATCCTGGTGGTCAGGGTTTAAATCATGTATAACTGTTCCTTCCAATAGTGTGTGGGTACTGTTAGATGTCCTGGGTCAGTAAAATCCTGGATAATGATGACTATTTTGTCAGGTAAAATAATTATGATTTTCTCTAGAGTTTTGATACATGTTCAGTTTAAGTTTTGAACAAAAGCTTGCCTTATTCTATGTGAATCAGTTTAAACATGAACTCAGGACAATACATAGTTAAAAAGCTAAGTAATTCCAAAGGGATAATGTTTCATGGAATATGAAAAATCTAATATAGTAGTCCTAATTTATAGATAGGACATTTAGTAAGAGTTGTTGAATTTAGTTGCACCTTGGTTTAATGATTAAGGATGATTTGTCCAGGAGCAGGAAGAAAAAAATCCACAATGTATCCACCCTGGAAGAAGACATATGGTTTAAAAATACCCAACAGATTCCAAATGGACACCAAGAAATGCACATATGGGCTAGGGACAGAAATTACACATAAAATGGTATAAATGATGGGAAACCTATCTAAACCAGATTAAAACTATAGCAGAACAGAAGTACAATGGTTTCAAAATGGGAATCCAGTTTAATGTAGACTGAATGGATGTAGTATCAGATTTAATCAGTTTAGGTTAGCATGGTCTGTCAGACTTCAGTACCAGATCAACTCCTGACTCAACTTGGATCACTGTCCTCTGGCATCCCAGGCTTCCTACTAACCTCCCCTCAGAGGGAGGCGGGCTGGAACTTGGCTCATGCTCCCTGCCCCAGCCCAGCACCTAGCTGACCCCAGCCAGACCGCACATCCCATCTGCTGAGCTGTACAGCCAGCAGAGCAGGCAGGAGCTGCTGGGGAAAAAACACACTGGCTTTCCCTTCTGCTGAGCTGGGATCTGACCATTTTTGTTCTCCCCTGCTTCTCCCTGCTTTGCTGCCAACTTGTCAACTTGTCAGAGAGGGAAGCTGAATTATTTTTTCACTTTGCCCCTCCCTGCTGTGCTGGCCATACCCTAGCTGGAGGGGTGCCTGGATGGTGTGGGGGAAACCCCCTGAGGCATGGGACTTCCCCCCCTCCCCCCGTGGGCAGACTCTGTCTGGTTCACCACCAGGATGGGGGACTCCTTCCCCTTTTCTTTGTGGATCAGAAACTGTCAGGGGGCAGGGCTGAGCAGCTGGCCTAGCAGCACAGGGCAAATCACCTTCAGTATGGGGCTGCTTACAACTGGCTATACCCTGGTTTGGGGGGAGCCTAGGCTTAGGCAGGGGAAAACCCCTGAGGCATGGGGCTCCCCTGTGATGGGCAGACCTTTAGTCGGGGGTTTAGCCTCCCTGCCCCACAAGCAGAGTGCAGGGGGTGCTGGTGTGTTCTGGGCAGCCGATCAGGGATAGTCCCTGCTCAACAGGTTGGGAGGTATGCTGGACCAAACCCCCCGTTCGGGCCTCAGCAGTGCAAGTATCTGTCTGCCTTGGCCAAAGTCTGAACGTGAGTGACGTCCTTTATTGGTTTAATCTTTGCAGCTCGGAGAAACTGATGAAGATTGGATCAATTCCGACTCAGGCTTTTTGGGCGTGTGTAGATGAAACAGGGGCCCTAAATTGAAATAGTGGATTTTTAAAAACACAGCTTCAATTTAGGGCCCTTTAACCCTCATGTTGTGCACACACCCAAACTTACCTACCTCTCTAGTGGCAGGGAGGGGGGAGGGTGAATTGCCAGCAGGCAGAGCAGTCTCTGGGCTGTGTTGGGGATTGGCGCTTCCCTCTGCAGCAGTGGCATGCCCCTCTCCAGGCAGCACCCACTTGCAGGCATCCAGTTTGGGCAGTCCTGGAGGGGGCATCACAGCCATGGAGGGAAACACTGGATCCTCATGCAGTTCAGCCAGGCAGGCAGGCTCCAGGGGAAAAAAAAGAAAAAAAGATCAGATTTGCAGCTTTTTTTTTTCCTTGGGTGGAGCCTGCCTTCCCGGGCTGCTGCCAGGTGGGCTGCATGGGCCTGCACAGGCTTCCTGCAGAGCCCCTGAGCTTCATGGAGCCTGGTTCTTTGCTCCATGGCAACATGGATTCAAATCTATCTAAACTTTAGAGAATGTGAGTTTTAGTTCCAGTTTCCACTCATCTCCAATTAGAAACAGAGATAGTACTGTGATTTTGACATGATGGGTTTACAATAAATGCCTGCCCAGAAATGGAAAAAGGGGATACTGTGCAAGCTGTTTAGGGAAGACTCAGATTTGACTTATGTTTAAGTAATTTTGAGCCATTCCTATCTAAAAATTATCTATGAAGTAATTGTAGTTATAATTGTAATTATTTCTTTGCATTTATCACCTCAAATTTATCACCTTGGTCCTGGATGTCACATTTTACAGGCAAACTAATTACTGTATTTCAGTAGCTGTGAACACATTGCTCCCTCAGTTCACTCTATGCATTTGTCATCTATATTATGGGTGTGGGTGTAGGTGTGTTGAGGCCTGGGGCAGAAGGTTGTTTTTGTTTCTCTCAGACCGTTACCCAGATTGGCAACCTAATCAGGACTGTCACTCAATGCAGATTTCCATACAGTGTATATGGAATAAGAAGGTTGTTGCTGACTGTGTAAAACTCTTAAACTTTTAAATGGCAGTTTGTAGTCATTTGCTGTTCAACTGGACAGGAATTTTATATTTAAAGCAGACAGTTTTGGATAGTAGCTAGTTCAATATATTCTCTCCCTCTCCCTCTTTTTTTGTAATATATTTTATTGGACCAACTTTATGGCTGGGAAAGGTGTTAGACAAACATTTCATGACAAAATGTCATTCCTCAGGTTTGGGGAAAAAAGCTGTTGCAGCTTAAATACCAGTTAGAACAATTACTTTTTTAAACTCATTAATAAAAGTGATTACTTGAAATAGGGCAATGGATCATAAACCTGGTGAGCAAAGAGAAGTTATAAGAAGTTACAAAGAAAAGGTGACAAACATGATTTAAAAAAAAAAAAAACAAAGAAATAAAAAGTACAGAATGTGTTATCACCTGTGGAGTATGAGAGAGTTTAGCAGAGGGAACAGGAGAGTTATAAATAGGGCACAAAAACATTGCTGATGTCAAGTCCGTAGATTTTGGTTTCCAGGAAAGTTATGCTTATTTTTAATTTTGCAATAGGTTTGTGTAGGTCTCTGGATTCCAATTGTTTGTTACTGGGTGTGCTTCATAGTGACAATGAAGTTAGGTTGGTAGACTTTACATTTGTTATTTAGGCAGGGCTTTTTTTTCAGCTTGTTTGTTAAACTGCAAAGAGTTTGCTTCTGATATGAGTTTGGCAAGGAAGCAAAGAAGCAAATCTTACTTATTGCATGTTCCCCTCACAATCACAGCTAAAGGAACACTACTTCATGAACTTTGAAATTAGAAAAAGAAGTCAGCAATTCTCTTGAAACTGGCATGGAACTATATTAATATGTTGGAATATTAACATATTGACCTTTACCAGCTATAGAAATTGGAAAGCGGCTTTCCTCATTCTACTTGGATTTAGTAATTAAAAAAATAACACAAGCTTCAGCTAGGGCACTGCATACATATATTTTCTGACTTTAATGCATGCACACATGCATGAACATGTATAAAATAAGTTTTAGTGAATGAACTAGGTGGAGAAAACTTTTCCAGTTTGTAGATTTCACCTTGTTTTTAGATATTAAGGGACATGATACCATTTTCTGAATGCTGAAGAAAACAAGGCACCAATAGTTGTCTGAATGTTTTCAATAAAAACACAAAACACATATTACAATATCCACAGACTGACTGAAACAACTAAGAAAAAAATTGTGAAACATTTCTGCAATTAATTTCTTTTTAGCACAGAGCCAGGGACTAATAAAAGAGTTGAGAACTTTAGCCCAGGCATTTTGGCATATTTCTATGCCCTTAGAGCATCTAGTATTATAAGATACTCCAAAAACTTATTTTGGGTTAATTTGAATTCTGTTTGAAGAACTGCAAGACTCTAGATTCGACAAATTATCTAGTGACCAGCTCCAGGGGTCTCAGTTATTTGCAGTGAAAGCAAAAATATACTGCTGTAGTTCAGTTTGCAGTGAAAGAAAAAATATGCTGCTGTTGTTCAATTTCTGATGTTAAAATGCTTGAATAAGAGCCAGAAATTCAGCCTTCTTATTACTGATAGGTAGGATAATTCTGCCTCAGCATGTTCACATATAAAGGTAAAAGATGGGGAAACTAAATTAGTTAAAAGGACCTTATTAACTATACCTCCCTTTTTACCCCTCAGACTGTTCAGCACTTAGTACCATGAATATCTAAATGTTATTTCCAAATTCTGTTAATTACTTGCTAGTTAACATTGCAACTTTGTGTTGATATGTAATTTATTCTAATGATAATAGATGTACCTCAAAACACCATAAGTTTATATAATGTAACATAGCCCTTATTAGTAAATGACTTAGAATGAAAGCCCCAGTATACGTGCATTTTAGTTTGAGCTGTTTCAGCAAAACTGTGCTGTGTATTACAACACAGCCAACAACTGAGTTCAAGTTTGTTTTGGGGTTTGTTTGTTTTTTGGAAAAGGTGGCCAAAGTTTCCTCTCTTACTTCACTGAGAGCGCACTTACTGAAAACAGGAACTTTATTCACCTACATAGAAAATGAAGCAGTCAGCTATTAACTTTTTTGTGGACAAAGTATATAAAGCATGTAAGATAGGAGGATGTTTTGTTGACCATTTGGGTGATGAAAAGGATACCTCAGTTATTTAAATTGTGGAACAATTTGGAAAGAGGAGAGAGAGGATCACAATATTCTTACCCCAGTAAGTAGTACTGAGGATGTGCACATCCATATGTTTAGTTCAGTCCAGCATCAATCAAACGTTTCCTTCGGATGAAAGTAATTTGTTGATAGCATGATGTGGTAATCCAGTCCTACTGTGGATGTTACTATCTGCATCAAGATGTGATGTAATCAGAATTTGAAACCAATTGTGGCCTGACACGTTTGTTTGAAGTTTTCACTGATTAAGCCTGTTTCCTTGACTCCTTAACAAGAATTGTAAAGTATGTTTAGTTTTAAAATGGTGTTGGGGGGATGTAGCTATGATAGTCCAATGAGCTCCTGTGAAACCCCCCAGTGTTTAGAAACTCTGGGGGCAAACCCTGATGTTCCTGAAAGGGAGAGCAAAGTGACCCACCTCCTGTTTTGCCAGATCTTCAAGTGGCTGCTTCCCAGGTGGTGTGGTGGCCAGTTGATTATGCCCGCCAGAACCTGGCAGTGGGGAGGAAGCCAGCTGGGAGCACAACGGCCAAGTGGAGGCTCTATGTGCTGGCTGCAGCAGCTCTGGAGGCACTGCCCCATGGCAGAGGAGCAGGGCCAGTGGCTGGCACCAGGCTGGGGATGAGCAGTTTCCAGCCCCTCAGGATTAGAATATCCAGATGGCATTCCTCTCAGGGAGGATGCCCAACATCTGTGACTCAGACCCCTGAGACCAGGGACTGAAGTTTCAGGTTTGATTGGCACCCTGGCAGCGGGCCAGATTATTGGAGCCAACTGCTGATCCACAGTCAAGGTCGACATCCTGTCGGAGTGAAGGCCTGAATATCCGAGCGGTTGGTGAGTGGATGGGGTGTAGGGGAGGCGGAGCACCACGGCACACCCATGAGTACTCTGTCTTCGGGTCAAGAGGGAAGGAAAACACCACTGAACCTCCTCCTTCTTTACATATACCATCAAGTCATGGCAGGAGAGTTGGGGAATTCCGACTGTGGGGTGGGGCTATACTCAAAGCACCGACTTGGGATGTGACACCCACCATCGCAGCATTCACAAGCTGCCTGGTACCTTGAGGTATATTTCAAAAACATTTCAATATATATATCTGAATCACCAAATCCTTCTGAATCTATCTGAATCAATTCAGAGGGTAAGAATTTGATTCGGAGAGATTAAAGGGTCTCCTGATTTGATTCAGATTCAAAGATTCAGCCAATGAATCAGGCCAAATCTCCATTGAATTGAATCAAGGACTGAAGCTTTGCGCATCCCTAGCATTTATGTGGTGATCTTCTCATCTGCTGAAAAAGATTTTTAAGAGGCATTGTTGGTAATAGCAGACTCTTGAGATGATGATGGTAGGTCACCCATATTTTACTTCTGTAGAGGACAGTGGGGATGATGACTGCATTGTAGGTCTTGGTGTCTTTCCAGAGATCATGATCAATAAAAACATGTCAAAGTAATTTTATAGAGCAGGTGCTTGTACACCAAATCCTGTGGTGGATCTCTTTATCAATGTTCACTCTGTGAGAGAGGTGGCTACTGAGGTAAGGATGTAAGGGAAGTGGTAAGCTATTTTCAGTATCTTTCCCCCCATGGAAATTTGAAGAGAGGGGTAGGTGGAGGTCATATTCATGGCATGGAGCAGGCTGATTGAACACTTTTTAGTCTTCTTGATGTTGAGAGAGAGGCCAAAAGTTTTGCTAGGCTTCTATGAAGAGATGTAGCACAGTCCGGAGGTTTTCTTCAGCGTACACAAGAATAGCACAGTCAGTAACACATTTCATAGTTTCATAGATTTCATAGACATTAGGGCTGGAAGGGACCTTGGGAGATCATCGAGTCCAGCCCCCTGCCCAAAGGGCAGGAAGTCAGCTGGGGTCATAGGATCCCAGCAAGATAAGCATCCAATT